>NW_027362761.1:716764003-717964003 GCF_046119375.1 Phyllobates terribilis | reverse complement strand
TCTAAGTAAAGAAAAATGCTACTTGAGTTTGCATCAGGTACACAGGTATGCACCATATATGGCGGGTGCTCGAGTGACATGCTCGAGTCCCCGCTCACATGTTTCATGGTTATTAGATACCCAAAAAAAAATATGCAGGGATCGCTCGTGCATGGCAGGCAATCCCCGCAAGTTTCTTTTGGCCACGAAGCATATGGGGCAGAGACTCAAGCACCCGCGATACTCAGTGCATACCCAAGCACCCGATGAAAACTCAAGTAGCGAGCACTTGTGCTCAACACTAGTCGCCATATCGTCTTCTTTTTTTTTTTTTTTTTACTTTTGAAAAAAGTCCCAACCCCATCACAATCCTAACCCTAACACAACCCTAGAGTTTATTTTTTATGCCGTTCCTCGTGCTGTGTAAGTGATTAGACGACTTTATTCTTCGGGTCGGTGCAATTACAGCGATACCAGAATCATATCGGGTTTTTATGATTGACAGCTGTCACACACTAAAAGACGCATTTTTTTGTAAAATCTAGTTTTTGCATCGCCATATTTTGAGAGCTATAATTTTTCCATATTTTGGCCGACAGTCATGTGACGGCTCGTTTTTTGCGGGATGAGTTGACGTTTTTATTGGTGCCATTTTCAGGCACGTGACATTTTTTGATCGCTTTCTATTCCGATTTTTGGGAGGCAGAATAAACAAAAGCCAGCAATTCCAGAATTGTTTTTTTGTATGCTGTTCCGCGTGTGGTAAAATTGATAAGGCAGCGTTATTCTTCGGGCTAGTACCTTTATGGCGGTACCACATTTATATCGTTTTTCTATGTTTTGGTGCTTTTACACAATAAAAGCTATTTTATAGAAAAAAATATTTTTTTGCATCACTTTATTCTGAGTGCTATAACTTTTTTTATTTTTCGACTGATGGAGCTGTATGGCGGCTTGTTTTTTGCGGGACAAGATGACGTTTTCAGCGGTACCATTTTTATTTATATTCGTCTTTTTGATTGCGTGTTATTCCATTTTTTGTTTGGCGGTATGATGATAAAGCATTGTTTTTTGCTTTTTTTTTTTTTTTTTTTTTTTTTTTTTTTACCGTGTTCACCAAAGGGGTTAACTAGTGGGACAGTTTTATAGGACAGGTGATACCGGCGATACCATATATGTGTACTTTTTTTATTATTATTATTATTATTTATTTTTTCCATAATATTTATTGGTGGGTACATTATATTTTATTTTTTGTGGATTTTTTTTCAATTTTTTTTTTTTCCATTTTTTAACACTTTTTGGACTTTTATTCTGTGTCCCACTATGGGACTTTCACTTTTTTTTATTCTGATGGCCTGTATAGCACAGGAATGCAGCACCATCCCTGTGCTATACTGGCTGTCAGTGCTGCAGATGCAGAAGATATTTTGGTCATGCACTGCGCATGACCAAAATATCTTCCTGCTGTCTGGTGACTTGGATGTTATCATGATGACAACGGGTCGTCATGGCAACATCCGGGAAGCCGAGGCAGACAGCGCTGGAGGCTGGGAGAGGAGGTAAGTATTGCGATCACCTCCCCTTGTGCCGCCGCAATGCTGTGAGGGGGTTAATGTGCCGGGAGCGGTGCGGGATCGCTCCCTGCACATAGCATCGGTTGTCAGCTGTGACTATCAGCTGACACCCGGCGGCGATCGCCCCGCACCGCCCCCGCGCGATTGCCATATGACCTAATAGTACGCCATTGGTCCAATCGGCCCAGGTCACCAAGACGTGCTATTAGGTCACACGTCAGAAAGGGGTTAAATAGAATCATTACAAACTGAGTGATCTATTTCAAGTGTTTATTTCTGTTAATGTTGATGATTATGGCTTACAGCCAATGAAAACACAAAAGTCATTATCTCAGTAAATTAGAATACTTTATAACAACTGCTTGAAAAATGTTTTTAAAATCTGAAATGTTGGCCTACTGAAATGTATGTTCAGTAAATGCACTCAATACTTGGTCGGGGCTCCTTTTGCATCAATTACTGCATCAATGCGGCGTGGCATGGAGGCGATCAGCCTGTGGCATTGCTGAGGTGTTATGGAAGCCCAGGTTGCTTTGATAGCAGCCTTCAGCTCGTCTGCATTGTTGGGTCTGGTGTCTCTCATCTTCCTCTTGACAATACCCCATAGAATCTCTATGGGGTTAAGGTCAGGAGGGTTTGCTGGCCAATCAAGCACAGTGATACTGTTGTTTTTAAACCAGGTATTGGTACTTTTGGCAGTGTGGACAGGTGCAAAGTCCTGCTGGAGAATGAAATTTCCATCTCCAAAAAGCTTGTGGGCAGAGGGAAGCTCTAAAATTTCCTGGTAGACGGCGGCGCTGATTTTGGTGTTGATAAAACACAGTGGACCTACACCAGAAGATGACATGGCTCCCCAAACCATCACTGATTGTGGAAACTTCACACTAGACCTCAAGCAGCTTGGATTGTGTGCCTCTCCACTCTTCCTCCAGACTCTGGGACCTTGATTTCCAAATGCAAAATTTACTTTCATCTAAAAACAACACCTTGGACCACTGAGCAACAATCCAGGTCTTTTTCTCCTTGGCTCAGTTAAGACGCTTCTGGCGTTGTCTATTGGTCATGAGTGGCTTGACACAAGGAATGTGACACTTGTAGCCCATGTCCCGGATATGTCTGTGTGTGGTGGCTCTTGAAGCAATGACTCCAGCAGCAGTCCACTCCTTGTGAATCTCCCCCAAATTTTTGAATGGCCTTTTCTTAACAATCCTTTCAAGGCTGCGGTTATCCCGGTTGCTTGTGCACCTTTTTCTACCACACTTTTTCCTTCCACTCAACTTTCCACTAATATGCTTGGATATAGCACTCTGTGAACATCCAGCTTCTTTAGCAATGACCTTTTGTGGCTTACCCTCCTTGTGGAGTATGTCAATGACTGCCTTCTGGACACCTGTCAAGTCAGAAGTCTTCCCCATGATTGTGGAGCCTACTGAAACAGACTAAGGGACCTTTTTAAACGCTTAGGAAGCCTCTGCAGGTGTTTTTTGTTATTTATTCTAATTTACTGAGATAATGACTTTTGTGTTTTCATTGGCTGTAAGCCATAATCATCAACATTAACAGAAATAAACACTTGAAATAGATCACTCTTTGTAATGACTTTATATAATATGAGTTTCACTTTTTGTATTGAAGAACTGAAATAAATTACATTTTTTCTGATATTCGAATTTTGTGAGAAGCACCTGTATAAAACCCATAGGCTATGTTCACTTGTGACAATTATGCTGCAGATTTCCCAATTGGATTTGAGGAGAGAAAAGCCAGTGTACAGAAATCACAGTATAAGGCCTCATTCACACTTCGGTATTTGGCATCAGTGTGTGTATGTCAGAACAAGGAGTGGACCTCACAGAGAAAACTATAATTGAAGGCTTGACACCTGTTCTGTGTTTTGCAGACACTCCTGGTTTTGGCATATAAATACTGATGTGTTAATAAAGCTTAAGTGATTTTACCAAATCTCACCCACACACTGGGAAAAAACGGCAGTGGAAATCGAATGTTGATATCCAATGAGTAGAATCTGTATCAAAATCCACAGGTAAGAAATGAAGATTTTGATGTGGAATTTGCAGCAGCAAAGTCTGTATCAAAATATTTGTATGTGTGAACGTGTCCTTAAAGCTAATTAAAGAATGTGCAATGTCCTTTCTAACGATCTTAAGACAAGTACACGCCTTAGAGATAATCGAAGGTGCATCAACAATCACTGATCCTTGTACTGTAAACCGTCAGTGTACTGTAATCTGTGACAGTACAACCTTACATTGTGTGTGCCCATAATTGTGGTTCTCCTATCTCTCTCAACTCCTCACCAATGGTCACACTAAGATAAGATCGTTCATTTCACTGGGGGGGGAGAAGAGAAACACCTGGCAGCGCCAATCTGGAGAACAAAGAACAGGACATGCTAAAAGCTAAATTGCCCTTGTTGGATTGCCAATAAATACATGCAATAAAGAAGTGTTCTGTCATACACTGTGTGATATATTTTCCCATAGGATAACTTGGCATGAGACTGTGTGAATAGAGGCATACCACGGTATGGTAGTGCAGAGGTGGGCAATTAATTTTCCCGATGGGGCCACATGAAAGACTTGACTCTTGTGGATGGCAAAACCAATAGGCTGAAATAAATTCTGCTCAATATTAATATAATAATTCTAATTATTTATATTAATAGTATCACTTAATGTATGCCGACAGCCCCTATACACCTACCGTGTGAGCCCGCACGCAGCCCCCTATACACCTACCGTGTGAGCCCGCACGCAGCCCCCTATACACCTACCGTGTGAGCCTGCACACAGCCCCCTATACAGTATGACCCCCATGTGGCGTTTCCATATACAGTGAGCCCCCACGTAGCCTCCTATATACAGTATGAGCCCCCCACCTAGCCTCCATGTATACATACAAATATCCCATACACATGAAAGAAAAAACCAACACCTACTCACCTCGCTCCCATTCCCCCGGCGCTCTGCTCTTGTCTCCTGTTCATGGAGTCTCAGCATCAGCAGTGCGATGAAGTGACATCATTGGATCTACTGCTTCACATGCTGATTGGTGGTAGATGGAACTGGTGACCCTCCACCAGTGTATACACCGCTTTCTGCATCTGCTGGCCACAATTTGCCAGGTCTGTGGTAGAGGAATCAAGTGCCTCAATGGCAGCCCTATTACAGCTCTTTACAAAACAGTCTTAGTATGGTTGGGTATTCCCATTTTAAGAGGATCTGTAGGCTCTCCTGACATGTCTGTTTTGTTAAATACTTGTATTCTCCATAACATACCAATTATAGAGTATCTTTTTGGCTAGATCTATACAGTGATATTTGTCGTGTGACAGCAATTCTCAGAAGAGCACAGATTTTTGCTGTTAAAAAAAAAAAATGCCCATATCACCGATAAGTTTCAGTTGGATGTGACTTGTGTCTAAGTTTTTGGCAATTAAGTTGCATGCGACTTGCAACAGAGAATCGAACACATCTGGAAACATCTGTTACTCTGTCTTAGGACACGTTATGACTTACCACCTTCAGTGTTTGGTCAGTATTTTACATCAGTATGTGTAAGCCAAAACCAGGAGTGGGTGAAGAATACAGAAGTGGTGACGTTTTTCTATTATACTTTTCCTCTGATTGTTCCACTGCTGGTTTTTGCTTACAAATTAGGATGTGAAATGCTGACCAAATACTGAAGGTGGGAATGTGGCCTTATAGTTACAGGTTGCAATGCGAAACCATAGGAAATTATTAGATGCAATGTGCCGCTGCAATTTCATTGTAGCCCTAGCCTTCAGATGTCAGTGATTTTTGTCATACACAAAAAAATGACAGATTTTCAGCAATGTGCTGGATCAGGTTTTCATCAGTATTGGGTCCCTGTCAGCTGTTTCCTGTAGTGATTGTTTTATATGCCAAAAGCAAGGCTGTGGAGTTGGAGTCGGTATAAAATGGACCGACTCCGACTCCTAAAATATATAATAAATTGGGTACAGTAATTCAATGCAGTTTGTGGGGAATATTTTTTCATAAGAATTTGGGAAAGTTATGACGTCCTACAAATGTCTGTCCTATTCCTGATCTAAGGGTCTGACTTTTAGCTGACAAAAATGTGTCCTACTGTAAATTTATCACTTAAACATGAGCCATGTATGAGGGAGTCGGTATCATGGAAATTGAGGAGTTGGAGTCAATGGTTTGGCTTACCGACTCCACAGCCCTGGCCAAAAGAACTAAAAAAAATTTGCAAAGCTTCTGCTCATTAAAATATATAGCACAGTGATGCTATCCATGATCCACAATTCAGATAAAGGGCTCATACCCATCACCGTTAAAAATCGGTTCAATGTTGTTCCTGAAAAGTCGGACGAGAGTCATGCAAGTACAGTGCGATTTTTCTCACCTAGCATCCAAATTACATCTGTATGACATGCGTATGCAATCCGTATACAATGCGATTTTATCATTCGCTTTTTCATAGTTATTCTGTATGTCATTTAAAGATAGTTTTCAAATAAAATATTCTTAAAAAGATAGAAATATGTGAGATATACACTACCATTCAAAAGTTTGGGGTCACCCAGACAATTTTGTGTTTTCCATGAAAACTCATACTTTTATTTATCAAATGAGTTGTAAAATGAATAGAAAATATAGTCCAGACATTGACAAGGTTAGAAATAATGATTTTTATTTGAAAGAATAATTTTCTCCTTCAACCTTTGCTTTCGTGAAAGAATGCTCCCTTTGCAGCAGTTATAGCATTGCAGACCTTTGCCATTCTAGCTGTTAATTTGCTGAGGTAATCTTGAGAAATTTCCCCCCATGCTTCCTGAAGCACCTCCCACAAGTTGGATTGGCTTGATGGGCACTTTTTGCGTACCATACCGTCAAGCTGCTCCCAAAACAGCTCAATGGGGTTGAGATCTGGTGACTGCGCTGGCCACTCCATTACAGATAGCATACCAGCTGCCTGCTTCTTCCATAAGTAGTTCATGCATAATTTGGAGGTGGGCTTTGGGTCATTGTCCTGTTGTAGGATGAAATTGGCTCCAATCAAGCGCTGTCCACAGGGTATGGCATGGCGTTGCAAAATGGAGTGATAGCCTTACTTATTCAAAATCCCATTTACCTTGTACAAATCTCTCACTTTACCAGCACCAAAGCAACCCCAGACCATCACATTACCTCCACCATGCTTGACAGATGGTGTCAGGCACTCTTCCACCATCTTTTCAGTTGTTCTGCGTCTCACAAATGTTCTTCTGTGTGATCCAAACCCCTCAAACTTTGATTTGTTTGTCCATAAAACTTTTTTCCAATCTTCCTCTGTCCAATGTCTGTTCTTTTGCCCATATTAACCACTTCGCACCAGAGCCTGTTTTTGCCTTTGTGACCGGGCCAATTTTTTCAATTCTGACCACTGTCACTTTATGAAGTAATTACTCTGGAACGCTTCAACGGATTCCCCTGATTCTGAGATTGTTTTTTCGTGACATATTGTACTTCATGATAGTGGTAAAATTTCTTCGATATCACTTGCGTTTATTTGCGTTTGCAATTTTCAAACTTTGAATTTTCATGCCCTTAAATCAGAGAGATATGTCACACAAAATAGTTAATAAATAACATTTCCCACATGTCTACTTTACATCAGCACAATTTTGGAACCAAAATTTTTTTTTGTTAGGGAGCTATAAGGGTTAAAAGTTGACCAGCGATTTCTCATTTTTCCAACAAAATTTACAAAAACATTTTTTTAGGGACCACATCACATTTGAAGTCACTTTGAGGGGTCTTTATGACAGAAAATACCCAAAAGTGACACCATTCTAAAAACTGCACCCCTCAAGGTGCTCAAAACCACATTCAAGAACTTTATTAACCCTTCAGGTGCTTCACAGGAATTTTTGGAATGTGGAAGAAAAAAATTAACATTAAACTTTTTTCACAAAAATGTTACTTTAGACCCAATTTTTTTTTATTTTTACAGGGGTAACAGGAAAAAATGGACCCCAAAATTTTTTGTGCAATTTCTCTTGAGCGCGCTGATACCCCATATGTGAGGGAAAACCACTGTTTGGGCGCACAGCAGGGCTCGGAAGGGAAGGAGCACCATTAGACTTTTTGAATGTAAAATTTGTTTGAATAATTAGCGGACGCCATGTTGCATTTGGGGAGCCCCTGATGTGCCTAAACAGTGGAAACCCCCCACAAGTGACACCATTTTGGAAACTAGACCCCTTAGGGAACTTATCTAGATGTGTGGTGAGCACCTTGCACCCCCAGCTGCTTCACAGAAGTTTATAATATTGAGCCATAAAAATAAAATTTTCACATTTTTCCCACAAAAAATGTTTTTCATTCCCTAATTTTGCATTATCATAAGGGTAACAGGAGAAATTGCACAATGAAATTTGTTGTACAATTTCTCCTGAGTACGCTGATGCCCCATATGTGGGGGAAAACCACTGCTTTGGTGTACGGCATGGTTCGGAAGAGAAAGGAGCGCTATGTTGGCTGGGATAGGCAGCAGACACCATGTCACATTTGAAGAGTCGCTGACATGCCGAAACAGCAGAAACCCCCACAAGTGACCCCATTTTGTAAACTACACCTCTCAATGAATTCATCTAGGGAAGTAGTGAGTATTTTTTAATTTTTAAATTTATACCATTGGGCAGTGAAAAAAGCATAATTATATTTTTACCACAAAAAAATGTTTTACCCTCAGATTTTACATTTTCACACAGGGCAATGGGTAAAAATGGTGCCGAAATGTGTCACACAATTTCTTCTAAAAGTGGCAATACCCCATATGTGGCTGTATCGTACCACTCAGCCATACGGCGAGATCTGGGGGGAACGGAGCGCTATTTGACAATTGGAGAACAAATTATTGTAGAATAGGCATTTGGATTTGGGAGCACAAAATTTTCTGAATTTCTTTTGGGGGGCTAGGGCCATTTTGCTTTTCCAGAGCCTTTCTGCTACCAGTAACTTGGAAGTCCCTTATATTTTTAACAGATAACGGACCTGAGTGGGGACTAGCTTTTTTTGAGGACTGAGTTGAAGCTTTTATTGGGAACATTTTACGTAACATTTATCCGGCGCTCTAGGCTGAGCACTTACATCGGGGTTTCCATCTAAATTTCCAAGTGATGTAATTCAGATGAAACCCCTGCGGGATCCATTCACTGTAATGAGGCAGCAGAGTTACTCTGGACTCCGTCTGGCCTCTGTTTAGTGGTGTCCTTTTTTTCAGAAGTGCACAAAACTGTGGCCAACCGCACTTTTATGCACGCCTAAAACAAATGACACCGTGGGATCCCAGGCTAGACGGCGTCCACAGTGGCCTATCCTATATCTGCCTCATTACAGGGAATCTTCCGTCATGGGTTCCGTCTGAATCACGTATTTCAGAGATTTACACGGAAACTCTGGCGTAAGTGCTCAGCGCAGAGCGCAGGATAAATGTGTGCCGAGCCATACTGCGATCTTTGGGAGACATAATAAACAAATCAGTAGCAGGTGAAGAATTGGTTTTATTTATTTTTTTACGCCGTTCCTAGTGTGATATAACTGATTAGATTACTTTATTCTTCAGGTCGGTGCGATTACAGAGATACCAGATTTATATCGGGTTTTTATGACTGACAGCTGTCACACACTAAGACGCTTTTTTTTTTGCAAAATCTAGTTTTTGCATCGCCATATTTTGAGAGCTATAATTTTTCCATATTTCGGCCGACAGAGTCATGTGACGGCTTGTTTTTTGCGGGACGCGTTGACATTTTTATTGGTACCATTTTTGGGTACGGGACATTTTTTGATCGCTTTCTATTCCGTTTTTTGGGAGGTAAAATTAACAAAAACCAACAATTCAGGAATTGTTTTTTGAGGTTTTTTTTTTTATGCCGTTCTGCGTGTGGTAAAAGTGATCAGGCAGCGTTATTCTTCGGGTCAGTACGTTTACAGCGATACTACACTTACTGTATATTTTTTTTATGTTTTGGTGCTTTTACACAAAACTATTTTATAGAAAAAATATTTTTTTTGCATTGCTTTATTCTGAGAGCTATAACTTTTTTATTTTTCGGCTGATGGAGCTGTATGGCGGCTTTTTTTTTTTTGCGGAACAAGATGACGTTTTCAGCGGTACCATTTTTATTTCCATTTTGCTTTTTGATCGCATTTTTTTCCACTTTTTGTTTGGCGATATGAGGAAAAAGCCTAGTTTTTTTGCTCCGTTTTTTATTTATTTTTATTACGGTGTGCACAGAAGGAGTTAATTAGTGTGACAGTTTTATAGCTCGGGTTGTTTCGGACGCGGCAATACCAAATATGTGTACTTTTTTTATTTTTGCATAAATATACGGATTTATTGGTTTAATATTTTATTTATTTTAATTTATTTTGTATTTTTTTTAACAGTTTCAAAACATTTTTTTTACATTTTTACTTAGTCCCTGTATGGGACATTAATTTTTATTTTTCTGATCCCTGATCTCATGTAATGTAATAGACATATATTACATTACATGAGATCTTCACTGACTGTTTCACAGTCAGAGTCTCCTGCCAGGCTTCAGCTGCAGGCTGCAGGCTGAGCCAGGCAGGACACCATATATGGCAGAGCTGGAGGCGGTCATGTGACCTCCAGCTGCCATAGCAACCCAAGGTCCTGGAAGGTATCAGGGGTCGTCGGAGAGGTAAGTGGACGACCCCCTCTCCTCCTGCTGTCTTCTATATGCCGCGATCACTATAGATCGCGGCATATAGAAGACAGCAAAGGGTTAACATCACTGGTACCTGATCCAATCAGGTCCCGATGATGTTCCCTGTTAGAGCTATCACTCTGCACCGCTCCTGCAGCGCTTGCAGGACCCTGGGGGTCCTGAGCGCTGCGGGACCACCCACCGTTTTTAAACGTCCGCGCTGCACAGAGCCCAGGCAGCGCGGACGTTTATCTTCAGTGGGCGGTCGGGAAGCGGTTAATCTTTTCCTTTAGCCAGTCTCAGATACGGCTTTTTCTTTGCCACTTTGCCCTGAACGCCAGCATCCCGGAGTTGCCTCTTCACTGTAGACGTTGACACTGGAGTTTTGCGTGTACTATTTAATGAAGCTGCCAGTTGAGTAGCTGTGAGGCGATTTCTCAAACTAGAGAAACTACTAATGTACTTGTCTTGTTGCTCAGTTGTGCGGCGGGGCCTCCCACTTCTCTTTCTACTCTGGTTAGAGCCTGTTTGTGCTCTCCTCTGAAGGGAGTAGTACACACCATTGTAGGAAATCTTCAGTTTCATGGCAATTTCTAGCATGGAATAGCCTTCATTTCTAAGAACAAGAATACACTGTCAAGTTTTACATGAAAGTTCTCTTTTTCTGGCCATTTGAGAGTTTCATAGAACAAACAAATGTAATGCTCCAGATTCTCAACTAGCTCAAAGGAAGGTCAATTTTATAGCTTCTCAAATCAGCCAAACCTTTTTCAGCTGGGCTAACATACTTGTGCAACGGTTTTCTAAACATTACTGTTGAGCGAGTATGTTTTGTTAACCCTTTCGCCAAGCTCCGAGTAGTTACAGCTGCTCGGTGTTATGTTTGAATCGCTCCCGTGTGCATGATTTGCAACTGTTTGACAGGTTTAATTCACGTGAGGAATATCTATTTCTTACACATTCCTCACATGTAATAAAGCTGTCAAACAGTTGCAAATCATGCACACGGGAGCGATTCAAACATATCACCGAGCAGCTGTAAATACTCGGAGCTCGGCCCGAGCATACTCGGAACAGAACATACTCGCTCAACACTACTAAACATCTTTAGCCTTCTTACACAGTTAGCAAACACAATGTACCATTAAAACACTGGAGTGGTGGTTGTTGGAAATAGGCCTCTATACACCTATGTAGATATTGCTATAAAAACAAGACGTTTGCAGCTAGAATAGTCATTTACCACATTAACAATGTATAGAGTGTATTTCTGATTTATTTAATGTTGGCTTTATTGAAAAAAAAATGTGCTTTTCCTTTCAAAAATAATGGAATTTCTAAATGACCCTAAACTTTTGAACGGTAGTGTATAATCAGTGCTTTGGATGTGTAGCTTACTGTACATGTATTTAACTAATAAAAAAAAATGGCGTCGGATCCCCCGAAATTTTGTTAACCTGCTGAGGGAAAGCGGACAGCTGGGGTCTGATGTTTATAGCTTGGGAAGGGGGTAATATATACGGAGCTTCCCAGGCTATTAATTTCAGTTCACAACTGTATACTTAGCCTTCACTGGTTATTAAAATGGGACAAACACCCCCCCCCCCCCCCAAAAAAAAAAAAAAAATGATGTGGATCCCCCCCTATGATTAATAACCAGCAAAGACTAGGCAGACAGCTGCGGGCTGATATCAATAGACTAGGAAGGGGCCATGGATATTGGCCCCCTCCCAAACTAAAAATATCAGCCCTCAGCCACTCCAGCAATGATGCATTCATAAAATGCACCAAATCTAACACTTATCCTCTGCTCTTCCCACTTGCCCTGGTGCATTGGCAAGTGGGGTAATAGTATTGGGGTTGATGTCAGCCTTCTTTTGGCAGCTGATATCAAGCCCAGTAATGGGGCTTACTAACCCCATAGTCAAATTGTAAATAATATACAGCCTGAATAAAGTCTTTTTAATAGAAATAAAGACACTCATACCTTTATTCGAAATAAACCCCCCCCCCCCTTTTTACCCATTTATTATGGAAAAAAACAAAAATAATAAACCACCATATTCCTCACCTGTCCGACGAGAAGCAAAACAGTCATGTTTTAAAACCTTTCTTTATAGCTGCAGATGCTGGATTTTCTTGCTTTGTTTATCTTACAAATGCTGAACGTGTGAACTTGGCCTATGAGTAAGATATGTAGTATGTTTGTAAATTGAGGACATGGGGTTAACGGTCCTGCCCTTGCAATCGATAAGGAGCAGTTCGGGTTTCCAGCTGTAAGAACCTTGTGGTCACATCATCTTCGGGTTTCTGCCAGCATAACAGACTCAAATCCGCTCTGCAAGTGACTTTTGGCAGAGCAGAGGACTGTTTTTCCCCTCACCCATGACCGCACACCTTGCGAGAAGGATCCGCCCCATCAAGGACAGGAAGCCGTCTGAAATAAAAGGGCTGTACCTCTCCCTCGCTTTAGTTAGCTTCCTGTCCCTGATGGGAACCTGTCTGGAAAGAAGATGCAAAGCTTACCTGGGTCTGTTCTTGTGTGGAAGAACGGGTGCTGGCCTGTGCACCGGGTTCCAGCTGTGTCCGAGCAGGTGCACACGGTGAGGCAAGCTCCAGCTTCCCGCAGACCGCTGCCCAGCCCTCCCCCTGCCGCCTCAGTTGGCCGCATTCCGGAGCGGCAACTTCCGGGTGGACGCGCCTGACGTCACGTCGCGGGGCAAGCTGGGAGAGGCGTGCTGAGTCACGTCAGGGGGCGGCGCCTGATCTAAGATGGCGGTGCCTGATCTAAGATGGCGGCGCACTGTAAAGCGCTCCTGGGCTTTTTTTTTCTTTTTTTGGAGCCTCGGCCTGGGAGGGGGGCCCTTGAACTGGAGGAGGTTCTAGATGGCCCTACTTTTAAGGGGGGGTTATCCTGGGAGCGTTGCTCACGCTCCAGCGCACAATTCTGGGCAACCATGGCTGACCAGGACAGTCAGGAGCAGCAGCTAACCCCCCCCACCTCAGCAACGGAAGAGGCAGACTGACGTCTCTCACACTGACAGACGCTCGAGCAATCATAGTGGCAGCCGCAGGAGTAAGGTGTCGGACATCTCTGAACCATCCAGAAAGGAATCATCACCTATTCCGCCACAGCCTCCGAATCTGGTACCCGTTTGTGACTTCAGGGGTGAGTGATCTTCATGAATGTCACCTTTTAGTAAAGGGAAGTCTCTTATGTGCTTCCTTCTGTAGGAGCCTAAGTAGAGTAGCGCCAAGCAAAAGCACAGGATTTGTGCCCTATGCCAAATTTCCCTTCCCATAGATTAGCAAAAACCGCTTTGCTCAAACTACATTAATAGATCCATAGCAGAAAGTTCTCTGGATTTCGCATTCCAATCTAAAATCCATAGTCTACACAGAGGTTCAAGGGTCCCTGAAGGGGTTACTTAGAGGGAAGAAAAAATCCCATAAGGATATCTCTTCCGACTCTGATTCTTCCCAGTCCGAGGATCTATGGCTGAGTGATTCATCGTCCTCTACTTCATCAGATAATTTTAGACCCTGCTTCCCAATTGAGGGTACGGACAAACTGGTCAGAGCAGTCAGATCAACCAGGGGTCTGAGGGAGGAGAAAGCAGCCAGATCCCGGGAAGACATTAGGTTCGCGAGCCTTGGAGAAAAAAAGAGGCGCTCCTTTCTGGTAAACCCTAAAAACTCAGGGCCTCATTGACTGAGAATGGAGGAAACCAGAAAGATCAGGGGCCTTACCCTCCTTCTTTAAAGGAAGGTACCCCTTTGAGGAGAAGGACTCTGCGCCTTGGGATAAAATCCCGAAAGTTGACGGGCAGTAGCCAGATCATCCAAAAAATCATCCCTACCCTTGGAGGATTCAGGTGTCCTAAAAGATGCCCTTGATAAAAAGGCTGACTCCTTTCTACGTCACACTTGGGAGGCTGCAGCAGGAGGCCTGAAGCCTGCGGTAGCAGGCACCTGTGTTGCAAGATCTCTCATGGTGTGGCTTCAACAATTAGAAGACCAGCATAGGAATAAAAAGATCCCTAGGGATAGAATCCTTTCTAATCTGCCCCTAATGCAGGCAGCGTCAGGCTTCCTGGCAGACTCTTCAGCGGATTCAGACTCTCGGCTAGATCAGCAAATTTATCTAATGCTGCCAGACGGGCCTTGTGGCTCAAGGGTTGCCCGGGTGACCTACAATCTAAACATAAGTTATGTTCCCTCCCTTGTGATGGCAGACTCCTGTTTGGCCAGAAGCTGGATGACCTTTAAGAGAAGGCTGGCGATAGGAACAAAGGTTTCCCAGGATTTTTGGGGGACTTAAAAAGATTTAATTTTCGGAGAAGAAAATTTAATCGGGGTCGCCCTCCAGGAGACAGGAGAAGATGGGAGTCAAAATCAAAGAAGGAGTCAAGCTATATGTTTGGAGGACCATCCCCCAATCCTAAAAAATCTTCTCAATGACGCCGGGTCGGAGGTAGGGGAAAGACTTTCCCACTTTATTCCAGCTTGGGAAGCTGTTACATCACCCCTGAATTCTGAATATTGTGAGTGGTGGCCTAAAGATGCGGTTTAGCTAGATTCCTCACCGGACCTTTGTGATTACCCCCAAGAGGAAGGTCCAGGAAGAACAGATAGCACTGGAGTCAGAAATATTTGAGCTAGTAGAGAAATGGGTCCTTCTCGAAGTTTTGATACCACAAAGGGGGAAGGGATTCTATTCCCCTCTGTTAATGCTAAAAAAAAACAAATGGGTCCTTAAGGATCATCATCAACCTCAAGAGTCTAAACCGGTTGATAGAGAACCAGACTTTCAAGATGCAGTCAGTGAGCTCGGCAGTGAAGCTCTTGCACCACAATTGCTTTATGACAGTAATAGACTTGAAGGTCGCCTATTATCATGTCCCAATTCATCCAGCCTACCAGAAATATCTGAGAGTAGCCCTGTTCATTCAGGAGGAACTGAGACATTTTCAGTTTACTTCCCTACCCTTCGGCCTCTCCATAGCCCGAGAGTATTTACGAAATTAATAGCAGAAGTAAGTCTTTCTACGAATCAGAAACATAGTGATCGTTCCCTACTTAGACAAATTTTTGGTAATAGGGAAATCAGAAGTCCACTGCTCCAGTCAACTTCTAGAAGTCACAGCGGTGTTGCAACCAGGGCTGTGGAGTCGGAGTCATGGAGTCGGTGCTCATTTTGGTGGAGTAGGAGTCTGTATAAAATGGACCGACTCCGACTCCTAAAATATATAATAAATTGGGTGCAGTAGATCAATGCAGTTTGTGGGGAATATTTTTTCATAGGAATTTGGGAAAGTTATGAAATGTCCTATAAATGGCTGTTCTATTCCTGATCTAAGGCTACATTCACACACAGCGTTTTTGCTGCGTTTTTTGAGGATTCGTTTTTCCGCTGCAAAAGCAGATCAGCTGTTTAAAAAAAACGCATCACCTGAAAGGTTTTTGAGCTCATAGATAATGTTTTCAATAGCAAAAGCAGATTAGAAAAACGCTGAACAAACTGACATGCTCATTCTTTGTGAGAATCCGTTTTTGAGCCCAAAAATGAATCCTCACAAAACGATGTGTCTGAATGTCATATCTTGAAACCCATTGACTTTGCTGGGATGCCCAGAGACACTGCATTTTACTGCAAAAAACGGATCCGCAAAAACGCTGTGTATGAATCATGGCCGTAGCCAGCGAGGGGCAGGGGGGGCAGCTGCCCCCCCCCCCCCAGAAACAGGAGCACGCACCTATCAAAACTCACTTGTATGCTGCAGTGCTCCTGCACTGGCTCCAGACTGCAGGGGGCATTCTCCCCTCCTCTGTCCTGTCTTCTGCCGTCTTCACCTGAGAGAGGAGGGGGATGGGGTGCCTGCCCTGCACAGGATCCGATTCCTGGGCCCGAGCTGGAGAAAGTAAAAGTACTACTGCTCATCTCTGTCACAGGAAGGTAACTAATGCTAATATTGTAGGTGACTATTATGTGCTCTCTGTACAATGTGTGTGAACTATATGTGCGATATGTGCAATGTACTATTTGCTGTCTGTAGCTGTCATCTGTTTATCCCTCCATCTATCCCTCCATCTATCCCTCCATCTATCCCTCCACCTATCCCTCCACCTATCCCTCCACCTATCCCTCCACCTATCCCTCCACCTATCCCTCCACCTATCCCTCCCTCCATTCATCCCTCCATTCATCCCTCCACCTACCCCTCCCTCCATTCATCCCTCCATTCATCCCTCCATTCATCCCTCCATTCATCCCTCCATTCATCCCTCCATTCATCCCTCCATTCATCCCTCCATTCATCCCTCCCTCCCTCCATCCATCCATCCATCCATCCATCTATTCATCTATCCTTCCAGCTATCCATCATTATATTCTATCTAAATATCTTGATTATTGTATCATAAAAATAACTAAATGTCTGATGTTCACATTGTACTACAATAAATCTTTCACTTAAATATAAGCAATGTAAGGTGAAGGGTAGTACTCGTCTAGATACGTCTTCCTATAACTGCGTAAGCGCACTTCACCATGCGGCTCATCAGGAGGTTTGATTGATGTTAGTTCATGATATCCAGTATTTATCACATGAGCGTATAAACCGGACGAGTGCTGTTTTTTTTTTTTTTTTTTTTTTTATAAATTGGATAGCACTTGGACCAATGTTAGTCAGTGGGGTAGTGCCGATGACTGTTTTTTTTTTTTTTTTCACTGAGTGAATCGGTGAAAAAAATCACAGCATATTGTGAATTCACTCTGATATCCGATGTCGCTCACCTACTCCAGTCTGTGGGTGCATTAAAAACGTCGAACAGCACTCGAATGACATTCTGAGTGCAATTTGATTTTCGTGGACTCCTAGCATGGAGAAGATGTAGAAATGTTGTTCTCCATCTTCTCCTCACAGTGTGCTTCTATTCTCGCGCCTGAGAGAGTCGGACCACACTATGCTGACACTCTGATCATTAGCATAATCATTCTCCCAGATGATGGAATTTACCGTCATCTGACCCTGGCCTATGTGCTTCTCCCTGATCCCTTTAGTACATATGAGCAATCTAGTTACCACTGTGTGATTATGCAGTGTACATTGGAATTAGACATAGGGCGATAATGAGAAGTTCTAAAAATCGGAAAAGATGCAAGAACGTTTATTAATAGCATTAATCCTATATGTTTGTGTCTGCCTTTTATTTTCTAAGGCCATGGCCCCACTATCCGTATTCGGTCAGTATTTTTTCTCAGGAGTGGGAGCCAAAACCAGGTGAGGAACAATCAGAGAAAAGGTATAATAGAAACAAGTCACCAATTCTGCATTTATCACCCACCCCTGGTTTTGGCTCCCACTCCTGAGAAAAAATACTGACCGAATACTGACCAAACACTGATAGTGGGGCCGTGACCTAGGATGGCTTTCAGGTTGCAGAAGCTACAGGATTGCTACCACAAACATCTCCTCGGTGTGCAGATCAGATGTGCTGAGCTATGTACCTACACACCGATTCTTATTATTTGGCATATATACATAACTATTCCCTGACCTCATCATTGTCTTTCGTACCATAGACCAGTTTTGGCTGACGTCTAGCCTGTCTTTCTTGAAGTTTCACTTTTGCACAGATGTTTGTGTGACCATCCATTCCTGCCCCCCCAAGGCAAACATATATCAGTGAAGACTAAGTTTGTTCTGACCCCAGGTCTGGAGATGCCTTCTACTGGTGCCTGCTCTACCCTTTGGTTTATTATAATCAGCAGATTTATTGTAGTCATTTCAGTGAATATATTTCATTCAGCGCGTCTTGCAGAAACGACTCCATTTATATGTATATGCAAATCGCCTCTTCAGAGAAAAAGAGGACTTGTACTCTATAGCGCCACCTATTGGAAGCAGCAATCCTACAAGTCACCATCAACCCTTTAACGAGTCGTGCAATATGACTTAGGATAAAAGCCAAATCAGAATCTTAATTTGCAGACACGGTGTTTCGGGCTGTTGGTCCTCGTCAGTGCAAAGTATGAGAACTGATTTGGCTAGGTGAGAGGCTCTGGACTGAGGTCTAAGGGGTAACTGTTCTCCTTGTGGAGCGCATACAGTAATTATTACCCCCACACACTCACAGTATGATATCCCTACAATGATTGCTCCCAAAGTACTGCCAACACGCAATGTATGATGCTACCTCTGTGCCCCCCCACATGATGCTATGACAGTGTTTTCAACACAATATGATGTCACCACACTGATCCTCAATATATTACAGGGTAATTAAAAAAGGATGGTGGAGAAGTAAAGGCCTGTAGTTAAAGTAACATCAGTGGTAAATGGCCAGTGACTGCAAAGCTAAGCAGGGCTGGCTTAGTTGGCCACAGCAACATATCACAGCTCAGCCTTCATTTTTCAGGAGCTAAATTTAAAATGTGCTTATATAGTGTGACCCGAAAATGGTGACAAAAAAGCTTCTTGCATGTTGGAATTTTTATCAATGGGGTTTATTGTGGCAGTAAAAGTAAAACTTTTGAAATAAACTTGGTAAATGTGATCTGCATAAAAACATGTTTATTTTTATGTATTATGCTTTTTCTGGTTACAGAGGAAGTCTATCCTGTTGACCTCCTTAAAGGGACTTAGTTGGAACAGTCATTATGTGCTGACGAAGTCCCGCTGCTCAATGCTTCAGGGCGGGGCCAGTCATTTATATACATCTTCCCGCTTTCTTGTTTTACATCTATCTTTGAAAGGGAACCTGACAGCTGACACTTGTCACCTGAACCACAGGGAGCATGAAGGACATGGGATCTATTATTTCTTCCAGGTCAGTGTTATGAAACACTGCAGTATTTCTGAATAAAACATACATTTAAAAGTATGTTTGCTGATTGAAGGCTTCTCCCTGTCCAACGCCTCTTGAGTGACAAGGAGAGACAGGACAGGGGCAGAAGCTGCTGGGCACTGACCTTTGCACTAGTCATCTGAGCCACATGGGCAGTTTTTAAATGCATGTTTTAGGTTATGTTCATACGTTGTGTTTTTGTAGCATTTTTTTTCTGCACCAAAAATCAAACTATGGCAGGAAAAAAAAAAGCTGCATACAATGCACACATTTTTGTTGTATTTAATGTGTTTTTGCAGTGTTTTTAATGCATGAAATATTGCAGAAAAGTTGAAAGAATTGACAAAAATGCAGCAGAGCTCAAAATATGCGTTGAAAAAAACGTGTCCATGCCATTTGAAAAATGTCATTGATGCTGGTACTGTAAAACCCTGCATATTTTACTCGACGAATACACTTCATGTGAACGTACCCTCACTCTGAAATGCGTTTCCTCCCAATCACATGCCTGACTGATTGGTACCATGCGTAATTCAGGCAGCATGAATCAGCTGTCTGTATGAATCAGCAGGAAACTCCTATGTTCTCAGGGTTTCCAGAATTTCTACAGGACTGTTTTGTTTTAGGAACGTAGAAAAAATCCTACAGACTAACGAAGACTGGGACAGAATCACCTCCTGTTTGGCTTTCATATTTTTTACTTATTAGATTTTTCTTAATTAGCCCTAAACCAGGCAGTAGGATTTTAGACTATATGCTACTTTAAAAAAACAGATGGAGATGCAATAGCATTAGCATGTAGACCGAGAGTGATCCATCCTACTGTGTTTATATTTCGGCATATTATCTCTGTGAGGTATTGGTGTGGGATGTGCTCTGTGTAGTTTTGCAGGCTATGACTTTCCACTGCCTTTGCAGCGCAACCTAATTAGTGCATTCTTGGCATTCCTGTGCCCTGCCCAGTTTTGGTTTCTGTTTCTTCTTTCTAGAGACCTAAATGTAGTCAATGAAGGTACACTCATATTTGGAAGATCAGGTGCATTTTGGTTGCATGTTTCAGATGTTCTGTAGTAGTAAATGTGGCTTTCGCAGGGCATACTCCATATTTCTGCTTTTATAAAACTAAGAATGCTGTATTTTAGCAGTTGGGCAGATTTAAAGGGAACCTGTCACATCCAGAAACCCTGGTAACCTGTAGATAAATGACGTTTGAATTCGAAGTAGCAGGTTACTGTAGCAGTGGCTACAGGGAGAAATTGAAGATTTACTCTCGCTGCAGCCGCTTGGTACCAGTCATCAGGGCACCGTGGAAAGCGGTTATAGTCACCCCCCAGTACACAGTCAATGCACTATTCTCACATCCCAGCATATTGATTGTCATCCTATTCTGCACACACTCGCTGAAGAGTGGACGGTTAGTCATTGTATGGGAGAGTGATTACAGCAGGGGTCTCAAACACACGGACACTGAGGCTGCTTAATGCGGCCCGCAGGCACCTGAGCCCCCTTAATGATTGCAGCCTGGTCCTGAGGGCCGCCGAAGTCACTGATTCTTTTCAGTTGAATGTTCTACAAGTTAGGGACCAGCATGGGCCATTACTACAAGACGGGCACATTACTACCAGACGGGGACCAAGACGGGCACATTACTACCAGACGGGGACCAAGACGGGCACATTACTGCCAGACGGGGACAGTACTATAAGAAGTTGGTCAAAATATATAGATATATATATACTATATACTCTATATATAAATTGTAAGAAAAAAAATCACTGTAGGTGGCCAATTAGGGGACGCAAAAAGGAAATAAAAATTGTAAACTTGTAAAAACTATAAAACTGTACCATAGCCCATAAAATGAATGCCATGTAAAAGAATAAAATAAAAAAGCCAAAAATGTTCAAAAAATGATCCAAAAGGTGTATAGAAAAAACAATATGGTATCATTAAAAATTTCATATCATCCTGCCAAGAATGCGGCTGCTCTTCAAATTCACATTTTTTCTATGTGCGGCCCATATACTTAGCCGAGTTTGAGACCCCTGGAATAAATTATAGTAAGCAGTGACTGTAATTGCTCCCGGCATCATACCTTTAACTCAGAGGGAAGGAGATTAAGACTCCAGTAAGGCAGCTAAACAGGATTTAAATGCTTTTTACGTGTAGATATAGTGGCAATATGCAGATAAATAGCATTTCTGGATGTGAAAGGTTCCTTAAAGAGAATCTGTTCCCTCTCATGACATGTTTGTTTTAGTAAATACTTGTATACCTTAAAAATTCCAGAGCATTTGTTTCTCATAATTCTGCTTTGTACCATTCTATTGGTTACTGGGTTCTAACATTCCTCTTGTCAAATGGGTATGTCCCTACAAAGTCTGATGCTATCAGTACTGATTGGATAGTGTCGATCGTTAGCGACAACCCCCAAATTTATTCTTGCGTTTTTAGTTGAATGAGGAATGGCACAATGCGGAGTGCTGAGAAAAGATGCTTCAGAATTAATAAATGAGGAATTCAATTTACTTTCTATAAGATGTGGCAGGAGAGGTGGCCGTTCCTCATTAACCCTTCCAGATATCCGCCATAGATGTAAGGCGCATGCCTGCAGTGGCTGTATGGAGTGGAGCTGAGCCCGTTAGTACACAGTGAACACTGGGTGAGTTTTACAATCAGCACCTGTCTTTAACCGCTGCACTCAGAGCTAGTTCCTATTACTGTTTTTTAACTACTTAAAGGGAACCTGTCACGTCCTAGTTGCTATGTACACTGCCCCCACTGCGTTGTTAGTGATGCAATGTGCATCACTAACAAGCTTTTTTCATTAAAATCAGTGGTAGTATAAATATTTTATAACCTTATATATACTTTGTCCTACCTACTCGTATTCAGCCATAGGGGCGTGCTTGTCATATTCAGTCACTGCTGGCGCCGCCCAAATATTTAAATACTGCTCCCTGCAAGCGCTGATATTGTGGGGCACATGCGCATTTGTACATGTCCGGCCGCCTGTGCAGTGAGGCTGTGGGATTACCAGCTGCACTGCGCACGCATTATGTTCCCCGTGCGTGCGCAGTGAGGCTGTGTAGTTTGCAGCTTCACTGCGCACGTACGGGGAACATAACGCGTGTGCAGTGAAGCTGGTAATCACACAGCCTCACTGCGCATGCACCAGGAATAGAGCGTCATAGCTGCGCAGTGAAGCTACGAACTGCACAGCTTCACTGCGCACACGCGAGGAACATAACGCGTGCGCAGTGAAACTGGTAATTACACAACCTCCCTGCGCACGCACGGGGAATAGAGCGTCCTAGTGCATGCATAGTGAAGCTACAAACTACACCGCTTCACTGCGCACGCGCGGGGACCCGCAGCTGGACATGTAAAACTTCGCCTGCGCCCCACAATAATAACGCTTGCTGGTAGCAAATTTTAAATACGTGGGTGGCGCCAGCAGTGAGTGAATGCTGTGCCCGCCCATAACTGAATATGACAAGCACACCCCTATGACTGAATGAGCAGGTAGGATCTAAGTATACTAAAAACTATAAAATCATTATAGCTGCACCAATTTTAATGGAAAAAGCTTGTTAGTGATGCACATTGCATCACTAACAACACTGGGGACATGTACATAGCAACTAGGACGTGACAGGTTCCCTTTAAATGCTGCTGTCAATCTACTACAGTAGCATTTAAATTGAGAGATTCTCATGGCACATCAATTTGGGCTTCCAGCTTTAAGCACCCCTTCGCAAATGCCTTGTTTTGATGCTATGTCTGCAAAAGTCTGATCTGTCAAGATGTTAAATTACTTAACCTGTATTGTAGATGACGTAAGACAAAAAAAAAAAAAAAGAATTAAAACTCTAGAACTATCGTTTTTAAATTGCTGTACCTCCCCAAAGAATGTGAAAAAAAATGTTTACATCATATGTACGCCAAAATTATGCAAAAATACCAATGGCTCACAACGCAAAAACAATAGCCCTCACAGCTCCTTCAAAGGATAAAAGGTTCAAACAGTAGATTAAATAAAAGCAGTTACAAGTGCAAGGTCCTCTTTAAGAAGGAAGGTATCAGCAGAAAACATACTATTTGAATCAGGTTTTTTTGTTAAAAGTATTTTATTAACATATTTGGCTTTTTTTTTCATATTACATTGTTAAAAAAAATTGTAATCTTGCAATTTTCACGCTTGTCACTGGAGCTTTAGACTCTTACTGCCTGTCCTTTCAGAATGAGTTTTCAGCAAGGCTCCTTATCAGCAGAGGCAGGATTACAATGACAGGTGACACCACTATACACAGCAGATAACACAGGAACCATTGATCACAATAGGTGATGACACAGCTGACCCTGCTCCTCCTCCCTTCACAATGACCTCTGCACTGGCTCTTTATGCACTTCAATACAAGAGATAGGGTCTGGATCCAATCATGGTGGGTTTGTACATGTTATTTCATGAAACCCCAGTGGCCAGTATGAAAATTGGAAGACTTCTATTTTTTTTCATTTTTTATTACAGGTTTTGATATGGGAATACATAAATTGCCCACAATGTTCCAATAATACATGCAACATAAAAACTTGATTTCAACAATAGATAATTTTCTGATGATGGCTTCCCTTTAAGTGCAGATTTTGACATGGAGTTCACAGGTAGCTCAATATTGGTAAAAGTTCACAGTGACAATGATGCACATTTCATCCATTGTATGTAATGTAATATACAATGAATGAAATGTGCAACATTGTCACTGAGACTCTTTACCAATATTGAGCTACCTGTGAGTTTAAAGTCCACAACATGCCCTGAAGTTCACACCATGTGTGAATGGGGTTTGGTAAAACCCTAATTACTTTTATTATACGGTAATTTGTGCCAGTAGAGCGCCCCTTATAAGCAGTACTGGGATAGTTTAATTGTTGTGTACTGTAATTCTGAACTGTAAAACTTAGAGCCATAAAGTTAGTTATTTCATGAAAACAACCTCTGTCTGTGAGAGTGGAGAACCACAGTGAATGAGAGTCAGCCTCGAGCTGTCCTTGTGTTACAAGAATGGACATTTATCTAAACTGCTATTACCGGTATATAATTCCAGATTTTTCCCTTCAATGTCTGCCTGGTTGGCCCTGACTTCCAGATGTTTTCTAGTAGCAGGACCCAATGATCATCTAATTGCTCTGTAGGCTGATTTTTAAATGGTGTTGCCTTTATGAGCAAACCCTTTAAATGGAGTGATCAGGTTCTTTAACAACTTGCATACTCCCATCTCTTGAAAATATTTGGTTGTCCACATATGGCACTGCAAGAAAGTTTTAGAACTTCCTCAGAGATAGACCCTGCAAGGGATTGTGGAGCTTCAGGGAGGAGATGTAGAGCCAAGAGCAAACAAGAGCTACTAGGTCTTGGCAGATATCAGCTCGGCAGTGGAAGCAGGAGTCTGAATTTGATCTCTTACTTGGGCTAATTTGTCAGCTTAAGTTACAGGGAAAATCGGCAATAAACTGTATTTTTATGTTAAAATTACCCCCCAAAGGTCTTTTTATGATCTTATGGGCGGCACAATGTCTAAAATAAAAACGAAAGAAAGAACCTAAAAAGGCAACTGCCAGGCCAAACTTCTTTTTCTATGCCTGCCTGCAATGTAAAACCATATGTCCAAGATACAGAAATTGTAAAAATACTATTCACAGAAAGGAGAACACAGTTTAAAACATATTTATTGGAAATTTGTGAAAGATGAACATATATAACATATTTAAAAATTACATAAATATAAGTCAAATGTATCACTGATAAAAGGTAAAATTATATGAATACCCCAACTCAGCTGTTGAAAGTACCTTCATTTCTTATCAAGTAAGCAGCTTCTTGGGAGCAGTGTTTGGGAAACTATATAGCCGACCAACGAGTGGTGCAAGAATGGGATGCCAACCTTAAAACCACCAACAGTGTCCTTGCTGACTCTTGTCCTCTTCCATAATTACTGAGAACGTGGACATCAGAATTGGATCATACCTAGCAGAGTGTAAGGTGTTGACTTGACCGATCATGCATCTATTTTTGTGCTGGAAAAAACTTACTCTATCTTTTAGAGACTCCATATCACAATTCACAGGACCTAAGGGCTTCTTCACACACAACTTTTTCAGCTTTTACTGTATTGTTAATTTTTGCCAGCTTTATTGGTTTTTTTTGCTATTTTGTTAGATTTGTACTTGCATTTTTCCTTGCATTTATTAAGTCCTATAGAACAGTCTGTTAGAAAAATGCTACAGATCAAAAAGTCCTTTATTTGGTAAACATTTGTTACTGTGTTTCATCTGCATCAGAGAGAAAATATCTTGCATTACAATTGTTTCCAGCAAAACACCACCTCTACTATGGGCATACAGGGTATAGAAAAGTAAATCTATACATAACTCTATGGCCCATAGTAGAGGTCTGAATGCAGAGAAAAGCACTTTAATCAATTCTACACTGCTCAAAAAAATAAAGGGAGCACTCCTAACACATCCTAGATCTGAATGAATGAAATATTATCATTGGATACTTTGTTCTGTACAAAGTTGAATGTGCTGACAACAAAATCACACAAAAATCATCAATGGAAATCAAATTTATTAACCAATGGAGGCTTGGATTTGGAGTCATCCCCAAAATTAAAGTGGAAAAACACAATACAGGCTGATCCAACTTTGATGTAATGTCCTTTAAACAAGTCAAAATGAGGCTCAGTATTGTGTGTGGCCTCCACGTGCTTGTATGACCTCCCTGCAACACCTGGGCATGCTCCTGATGAGGTTGCGGATGCTCTCCTGTGGGATCTCCTCCCAGACCTGGATTAAAGCATCCGCCAACTTCTGGAAGTCTGTGGTGCAACGTGATGTTGGTGGATGGAGTGAGACATGATGTCCCAGATGTGCTCAATCTTATTCATGTCTGGGTACTGCCTTTCTGCTGGTTTCTATTGCGCAGGTAAGTGACAGTGACTCTCCGGCGCCTGCACAGTAGAGCCCTGCAGCACAGAGCACAGGCAGACGGGGCCGCGATGAAGCAAAGCACGCTCTATGTGAGTGGCGCTTTGCGTATGCCCGGAGGTCAGGGAGCACAGTGCACGTCACAGGGCCTGTCACAGGACCCGTCACAGGACCCTGTGACGTGCAGGGGAGGGGGAATATGATAAATAAGCATATAGGCGGGGATTTGGGGGAATAATAAGCACATAGGCGGTCGCCAAGCCTGTACACAATAGAATTGATTAAAGTGCTTTTCTCTGCAATCAGACCTTTTGCTATGTATAGATTTACTTTTCTATACCCTGTATGTCCATAGTAGAGGTCTGCTAACTCCAAAGTGGTGACAGATTCCCTTTAAATTCCGATCCAATATGCTGATACTCTAATACACCTGGAAAATCCAGATGGAAAATTCTCTATGTATACACCTTATGTGCACATACATAGGAAACTAGTTGCGTGGTGAACTAATTTTCTTTCATCTGCCTGTCTTGGGAAATCTCTTTTCTCATTACTAATTATGTTAGCGCTGGAAATGTTCCCTGCTAATTATAAATGCCTTTTATATGCTGACCTTTTAGGGCATGTGTGCACAAAGTTGCTGTGAGGCGGTCAAAAAAACAACCGTTTTGAGTGGAAACCATTTTAGGAGACGCTCCTTCTTTAGGGAGTTCTTTAAAAGAAAAAAATGCTTCAAAAACTCTTCAAACTTCTTTAGGAAATTAAAACTTTTCAGTGTTTTTTTTTGGCGCTGATTGATAGTAACTAATTTTGAGCATTTATGATCAGGTGAGAAGTGACATACACTATTTTCTATTTCACCAGACGTTTTTCAAAACCTTAAGTGGAAAAATAAAAACGGTCAAAAGACTGAACATATGACTCCAAAGTGGTTTTAGAATAGAAATGGATAGGAAGAGTCTTTCAAGCATTTTTCCAGGCATTTCTTGAAGTGAATCCACCCCAAAAAAACTCTCAAAAACTCCATGTGCACATACCTTGACGTTGAGTGTACATGGATCAGTTTTTCTGTAGAAATGTAGTAGAGTCACTAAAAACTACAGCCACTTTGCTGTGCTTCTGACAAAACCTAAGATAGAAACAAGATGAACATACAGTCATGGCCAAAAGTGTTGGGGCCCTTGAAATTGTTCCAGAAAATGAACTTTCTCCCAGAAAATTATTGCAATTACAAATTTTGTTATATACATGTTTATTTCCTTTGTGTGTATTGCAACAACACAAAAACAGAGCCAAAAATGGGCCTCAACTTAATAGTCGGTTGCATACTCTTTGGAATAAATCATCAAGCTTCTTACACCTCTCAACTGGAATTTTGGACCATTCTTCTTTTGCAAACTGCTCCAGGTCTCTCATATTTGAAGGGTGCCTTCTCCCAACAGCAATCTTAAGATCTCTCCACAGGTGTTCAATGGGATTTAGATCTAGACTCATTGCTGACCACTTTAGAACTCTCCAGCGCTTTGTTTCCATCCATTTCTGAGGCTTCTTGAAGTATGTTTGGGTTTGGAAGACCCATGCCCTAGGATGCAAACTCCACTTTCTGACACTGGCACTACATTGCAACCCAAAATCCTTTAGTAATCTTCCCACCGACACACAACGCAAAGATTGAGTCAACTTCTCCCCTTTTTATCTGGTTTCAGGTGTAATTTTCATATTACTCAGACCTGTTACTTTCCACAGGTGAGTTTGAACGAGCATCACATGCTTTAAACAAAGTTGTGTACCCACAATTTTGGAAAGGTGCCAACAAGTACATTTTGTCCGGCCCATTTTGGGGCTTTGTGTAAAATGATGTCCAATTTGCCTTTTTTTTTCTATTTTTTTGTGTTGTTCCAATACACACAAAGGCACAAAGGAAATAAACATGTGTATGATAAAACATGTGTAATTTCAATAATTTTCTGGCAAAATTTCAAGGGTGCCAACACTCTCCACTATGACTGTATACTCTACTGTAAGTAAAAGCACTAAGTAACATAGGGTACTTAGTAAACACCATTTTTGATGAAAAAAAGTGAAAAAGCCATCCCACCAGCTTTAAAGTGCACCCAAATTGGGATGGTCCCAACCTCAAAACCTAAAGAGAAAATATAAAAACTCTCAAAAAGCTGCGAAGTGCTTTTAGAATAGAAATGGATAGGAAGAATCTTTCAAGCGATTTTTTTCCAGGCATTTCTTGAAGTGATTCCACTGAAAAAAAAACAAACTCCATTTGCAGATACCTTTTAAGTTGGGTGTACATGGATCAGATTTGCTGTAGAAATGTAGCAGATCCACTAAAAACTACTGCTACTTCACTGTATTTCTGCAGCAGTTGGTTCAAAGAGCTAATCGACTAAAATAAAACCTAAAGGATCAATCTTTTCACCTTGCCAATCTTGCGCTACTCTTGTGGCTTTCTTATTCCCCGCTGATTTCTGTTCTTCCAGCTACAGTGATGATGCGATGACACATGTAACTGCTACAGCCGGAGATGGGCTGCGGCAGCCATGTGTCAACACTCTACGTGATCGCTGCTATCCAGTAGACAGAGACTGGCTGGGCTGACTAGAGCAGTCACAGACCTGGGAAAGATTGGAGATTGGAATGGTGTGTTTTAATTCTACACAAAGATTAAAGCTCAATTGTTTTCAAGCAAGGCAGTCGACATGAGATTGATGATCCCGGTGATTGGCTGCAGTCGTGACGCCACCTCTGCCGCCTGAGAACAAAGGCTTCGGGCAGTGCTGAAGAAGCAGTGTTGGACTTGCAGTGTATTATATTATTTTTCCAATGGGCAAGCCAGAGAAATAAGAAAAACCATCCCAGCTGCTATGAGAGAAGAACAGGCAAATAGATGCGCTGTGAGGAGGGGACTATTGTAGGTGGGCAAGAGGCTGCTGGAAGTGCCATTGACTGGTTTTGCCCAGGGCTGTAGGTGTCAGTGACATGATCCGCTGCTTTGCGCCTGAGCACTTGAACCCTCATGTTTCTCCCTCTCCTGCGCTCTTTAGTAGTCTTATTAATTTGTTTTCTGCTTCTCGTCCCTCCTCTAATGTATGACTGACACACACTAGCACATGTTGATCTTGGCTTTTGTAATGCAGCGGTTTTTACGACAGCGCAGTAATGAGGCAGTGACCCAGGATAGTTCAACTTAACCGTCTTTATTTTAGCAACTTACAAAAATAATTCAAACGTAATCTTCCGGTTTGCAGCCGGATTGTCCGTAACAGTCCGTATCAATCCGCTGGGCTACTGCACCACCGCATAACTCATGGGTGCGTCAATGGCTTCGCTTTCTCTTGCTGTGGCTTGTGTTTCATCTCGCACAGACCTGTCCTACACAGAGCTCCTGCTCTGATGCTTGCAAAACCTGACACACTCAAACCTTAACTGAAAGTTTAAATGGGAATCGTGGACATGGACCACTCCCAAGACCCGGAGTGGAGGTAGTGATCCTTCCCACTACCATCCTACAGAACTCTCCAAAAATAAAAGCCCATGTCAGGTTTTACTAAATCTGACTTGGTCAAATAGTTTAACCAAGTCCACACTCTTTTATTTTGCATTGTAACCACAGCTGTGGATGTAATTATAATGCTGTCCAGCGGGTTCAGTATATTTCTATGTACATCCTGGGGGACGCATAACGACCCTCGTGTATGAGACCCCTCCATGCCTCATACTTTATTGATGCATTGCTCAGAAGTTTAGAAAATTCTGATTTGCACCTCAGTACAACAGCTATGTTGCATTGTGACTAGCTAATTGCATGTCATTAGGAGAGATTACATTTAAGTACTTATTAAAATTTTATCTACCTTTCTTTCAATATTGCTAATATAGGGGGTTTGTTAGCACAAAATTGCAGCACCTTGTAGGGCACAGACCCGATAAAAATCAGTTGCTGCATTAACCCAAAACCCATCCTTATTTAGATATGTTAATGAGGTGTTAGGCTATGTGCCCAGGATGCAGAAATGCTCCGGATTTTTCCTGAGCGTTTCTGCATCTCCCTGGCAGAAAAAAATGCATGCGGATTGTACATGCGGATTGTAGATGCGTTTTCCTGCCAGATGCGGATGTGAAGCGTTCTTCACATGCATTTCCGCTTGCTGGTTGACAAGCGATTTCCAAACGATTTTAGCATCATTTGGAAAGTGCTTGACAACTTGGTCACACTATATAAATCCATGCAAACGGCATGGATTTATATAGTGTGACCGAAAGAATGGTAAAAAATAAATATTATACTTGCCTTCTGATGGCCCCCAGTGTCCTTGTCTTGGCTTGCCGGCAGCTCGCGGTATATTAACCCCTTTACAACCCAAGGTGGTTTGCACGTTAATGACCAGGCCAATTTTTACAATTCTGACCACTGTCACTTTATGAGGTAATTACTCTGGAACGCTTCAACGGATCCCCCTGATTCTGAGACTGTTTTTTCGTGACATATTGTACTTCATGATTGTGGTAAAATTTCTTCGATATCACATGCATTTATTTGTGAAAAAAATGGAAATTTGGCGAAAATTTTGCAATTTTCAAAATTTTAATTTTTATGCCCTTAAATCAGAGAAATATGTCACACAAAAGAGTTAATAAATAACATTTCCCACACGTCTACTTTACATCAGCACAATTTTGGAACCCAAATTTTTTTTTGTTAGGGAGCTATAAGGGTTAAAAGTTGACCAGCGATTTCTCATTTTTCCAACAAAATTTACAAAACCATTTTTTTAGGGACCACATCACATTTGAAGTCACTTTGAGAGGTCTTTATGACAGAAAATGCCCAAAAGTGACACCATTCTAAAAACTACACCCCTCAAGGTGCTCAAAACCACATTCAAGAAATTTATTAACCCTTCAGGTGCTTCACAGGAATTTTTGGAATGTGTAAGAAAAAAATGAACATTTAACTTTTTTCACAAAAATGTTACTTTAGACCCAATTTTTTTTATTTTCGCAGGGGTAACAGGAAAAAATGGACCCCAAAATTTGTTGTGCAATTTCCCCTGGGCACGCAGATACCCCATATGTGGGGAAAAAACACTGTTTGGGCGCACGGCAGGGCTCGGAAGGGAAGGAGCGCCATTTGACTTTTTGATTGTAAAATTTGCTTGAATAATTAGCGGACGCCATGTTGCGTTTGGAGAGCCCCTGATGTGCCTAAACAGTGGAGCTCCCCCATAAGTGACCCCATTTTGGAAACTAGACCCCCCAAGGCACCTATCTAGATGCATAGTGAGCACTTGGAACCCTCAGGTGCTTCACAAATTGATTCGTAAAAATGAAAAAGTGGAAAAAAAAATACTTTTTCATTTTTACGAATCAATTTGTGAAGCACCTAGGGGTTCCAAGTGCTCACTATGCATCTAGATAGGTGCCTTGGGGGGTCTAGTTTCCAAAATGGGGTCACTTGTGGGGGAGCTCCACTGTTTAGGCACATCAGGGGCTCTCCAAACGCAACATGGTGTCCGCTAACAAATTGAATGGAAAATCGGCTCAAATTGTTAGCGGACACCATGTTGCGTTTGGAGAGCCCCTGATGTGCCTAAACAGTGGAGCTCCCCCACAAGTGACCCCATTTTGGAAACTATACCCCTCAAGGATTTTATTAAGGGGTATAGTGAACATTTTGAACCCAGAGGTACGACACAGAATTTGATAACATTAGGTCATCATATTGAATAAGTTGTCATTACTCTTGAGCGCAAGTGCTCGCTACTTGAGTTTACATCGGGTACTCAGGTATGCACCATATATCACGGGTGCAAAGTGAAATGCTCGAGTCCCCGCCCACATGTTTCACGGTTACTAGACACCCCAAAAAAACATGCGGGGATCGCTCGTGCATGGCAGGCAATCCCCGCAAGTTTTTTTTTGGCCGCGAAGCATATGGGGCGGAGACTCGAGCACCCGCGATACTCAGTGCATACCCAAGCACCCGATGCAAACTCAAGTAGCGAGCACTTGCGCTCAACACTAGTTGCCATATCGTCATCTTTTTTTTTTTTTACTTTTGAAAAAACAACAACCCCAACCCTAACATTAGCACAACCCCAACCCCAGCCCTAGAGTTTATTTTTTACGCCGTTCCTCATGCGGTATAAGTGATGAGATTACTTTATTCATCGGGTCGGTGAAATTACAGTGATACCAGAATCATATTGGGTTTTTATGATTGACAGCTGTCACACACTAAAAGACACCTATTTTATAAAATCTAGTTTTTGCATCGCCATATTTTGGCCGACAGAGTCATGTGACGGCTTGTTTTTTGCGGGATGAGTTGACGTTGTTATTGGTGCCATTTTCAGGCATGTGACATTTTTTGATCGCTTTCTATTCCAGCTTTTGGGAGGCAAAATAAACAAAAACCAACAATTCAGGAATTGTTTTTTGTTTTTGTTTTTTTTATTCTGCTCCGGGTGTGGTAAAATTGATAAGGTAGCTTTATTCTTCGGGTCAGTACGTTTACAGCGGTACCACATTTATATCGTGTTTTATGTTTTGGCGCTTTTACACAATAAAAGCTATTTTATAGAAAAAATTATTTTTTTGCATTGCTTTATTCTGAGAGCTGTAACTTTTTTATTTTTCGGATGATGGAGCTGTGTGGCAGCTTGTTTTTTGCGGGACGAGATGACGTTTTCAGCGGTACCATTTTTATTTATATTCGTCTTTTTGATCGCGTGTTATTCCATTTTTTGTTTGGCGGTATGATGATAAAGCATTGTTTTTTTCTTTTTTTTCTTTTTTTTTTACCGTGTTCACTGAAGGGGTTAACTAGTGGAACAGTTTTATAGGCCAGGTCGTTACGGACACGGCGATACCAAATATGTGTACTTTTATTGTTTTTTTTTTTTGTTTTTTTTCCATAATAATATTTATTGATGGGTACATTATATTTTTATTTTTAGTGGATTATTATTATTATTTTTTTTTATATTTTTACAATTTTTATTTTTATTTTTTCCACTTTCTGGGAGTTTTACACTTTTTTACTTTGTCCCACTGTGGGACTTTCACTTTTTTTATTCTGATCGCCTGCACAGCATAGGGATGGAGCACCATCCCTGTGCCATGCAGGCAGTCAGCGCTGGACAGGGAGAAGATTTTTGGAGATGCACTGCGCATGTCCAAACAATCTTACTGCTGTCTGGTGACCCGGATGTTGTCATGACGACATCGGGTCGTCATGGCAACACCCAGGAAGCCGCGGCAGACAGCGCTGGAGGCCGGAAGAGGAGGTGAGTATACCGATCACCTCCCCTTGCCTCCGCAATGCTGCAATTGACTTCAATCGCAGCATTGCGGGGGTTAATGTGCTGGGAGCGGTGCGGGACCGTCTCTGCACATAGTACCGGGTGTCAGCTGTGACAATCAGCTGACACCCGGCAGCGATCGTGCCCGCACAGCCTGTGTGCGCACGCGATCGCGATGACATACTAATACGGGTCAGGCTCTTAAAGCCCAGGGCACTGACGCGTATTAGTACGTCATGGGCTTTAAAGGGGTTAAAGGACCTGCTGACGTCAGCGGTCGCGTGACCCATCACATGACTAAATGACGTCACCGCAGGTCCTTTTAGTCTACCGCGAGCTGCCGGCAAGCCGAGACCAGGACGCCGGGGGCCATCAGAAGGTAAGTATAATGTATATTTTTTATTTTATTCTTTTTTTACAGGTTCTATCGTACCAGGGTCCAGAGGAGAGTCTCCTCTTCTCCAGACCTGGGTACCATCCGCACATTGAAACGCATGGATTCTGCATGTACAGATGCAGTGATGCGGATTCCATGCGTTCCAGTGCAAGTCAATGGCGGCGAAAACGCCGCGCTTCCGCTAAATAATTGGTAGTGCTGTGTTTTTTTCCGCAATGATAATCCGGAGCGGAAATTTCTGCAACATGTGCACAGCACATGTGGATTATCATTGGGGAACATGGCAGGCCTTCTATCAAGCGTTTTTTTTAAGCGTTTCTGCAGCGCAATTGCCGCTGCATAAACACTTAAAAAACGCATAGTGGGCACACAGCCTTAAGTGCACCCTGGTTGTGGCCAAGTAGTTCAGCGCACCTTCCCACCTACTTCTTTTCCATGTATCTGCTGCCATCTCCTGTAAATTCAGAGCTGTGTCAATCAAGGATGAGATGGTGAAAATAGATGGAAATCAAGTAGGGGGAAGGAACAGTGAACTGCTCAGCCACACCAGGGGTGCATCAATTACCTCATTAGTGTATTTTAATTAAGGGTTAAACGCTAAACATTATTTACATTATGTCTTTGTCCCCATGTAAGGTGCTGTTCTTGGTTTGGACACTCATTTTGTTTCAATTTAAAAATGTAGCAGATTGTGCAGCTTTTTTTAATTTCCGTCCAAACCTTGAAGAGAGACTGCTGCGCTTCGGATGGGAAAAGGCAACCCTCTAACACCCAGCAGGTATTGAGAATGCGTTCTGTTCTAATAAAAAGGACGTGCAGCAGCAACGCTCAATGCCTCATGATATAAGGATGATAATAATGGAGAGCAGGGAAGCCACAGGTAACTACAATTCCCTGCTGATTTTGGTGGTTTGTTCACACCATTCGGTCAAATTATTTATTGTAACGAAAATCGAGGCAAGATGCTGCAGTTTTGTAACTATTTCATAAAAACCTATTTATGTAAAAGCATGTCTTTTTTGATAAAATAGTTAATTTTGCAATATGCTGTGTGGTAGATTGCGCACTCGGCTGCACACGGAGGTAGACACAGGTATGCCATCTCTTTAAATCTTTGGTTGCTTTATTAGAATATGGCATAAACCAACCTTTAGTCCGTGAAAATAAACAGCCCGCTGTGAAAAACAAGGAAAACAAAGCAAAAATGGTAACAAAAAGAACACAGTCCTTGTAGTGACAGGGATTCGCCTTCTGAGAGTTCACCAACTCCACATGGTTCAGGAACAGATACAAGCTCCCTTCTGGAGCTTACTTCTCCAGATATTGAACACTGAATGCCTCAGCTGGCCGAGTATTTAAACTCCCCCAGACCACACCCTGAGGTGGAGAGATATAGTGAATGACCTCCCACCCTTCACAATGGTCATTCACAAAAAAACACTCCCTTTTACTATGGACTCTACCCCGCTCAACAAATAACATGCTGGAAGAAACTTAATGGTTTTAGTTCACTAATATAACAGCCTCAAGGAAACCTATCTCTCCTCCAGCACCTTACCAGTGAATTTGTCACAACTGTCATTATCAATTTTGGGCTAATTAGTTTCTATGCATCACTGTACATAGCAGACTGCAGAATACGTTACAAACAGACCAGTCGGTGAGGTTACTCTGCCGGCAGGACCTGTAACACATTAGTCAGCTAATAGGCGTGAGGGACTTCCTGGCAAGACCTTACAGTCTAGGAGGCAATAGTGGTGACTCAAAACTTAAAAAAATTGGGAATCAGACAGGTAATGCTTTAAAGGGAATCTGTCACCAGGGTTTTGCTACCTAATTTTAGAGAAGAGTACAGGGTCCTTGATTCCAGCAATGTGTCACTTACTAGTCTGCTTAGTGTAATTTTAATTAAATCACAGTTTTATCTGCAGATTATCACTATAGGACTACTCGACCTTCTGCCAGGTAGTCAAACCACACACCCCACCAGTAGTGATTGGCAGCTTTCTGCCTATGCACAGTGTACACCGAAAACTGCCAGTCGGTGATGTGGGGCGGTTATACACAGTTTAGCATTCAGAGAATTGGTAGAACTGCTGTAGTGAAAAAACAGTAAGGTTAATGACATATCACTGGAATCAGGTTTTCTGCCCCCTACATCATGCTCCTTCCAGATGGGGTAACAAAAATCTAGTGATAGTTTCCTTTTATAATAAAAAAAATAATAATTTGACTTTTGAAGCCCCTCTTGATCCTGCAGCAGCTCCACTTTTACAGGGCTGCAGTATTTATTACCGCTACTGCTGGTCATTGGTCTCAGTGGATGTGTATTTTTTTCCTTTTTGCTTAATGACTTATTTAACAAAATCTTTTGTTTACTAAAAATAATCATTTTATAGCTTTTGTTTTATCCATTAGTTTATTAAACTTGTATTTTGTTTTTATTTCTGTATATTTTTCTGTCCTTCGTGGGGACTTTTACTTTAATATATTTTTTTACCTATCTATTGCAGTGCATGACTGTTTAGTATGCATAACAGCTACTAAGGCATATCTTGATGCGCCCTAAGAGATGTTCATGCAGAACAGCTGTGGGAACCTTGTTGGTTTTAGGGGCCCCTCTTGTGTCTGTCAGCCCAAGCGATTAGTGATGGGTCGTTCGCGAACAAACCAAGACTAAGAGCCAGCTCCTTGCTGTGAACAATGGGAGCCGGCATCCCAGCGAGAGCCACTAAATTCTCTGAATGAGAAGCTCTGGAGAGGGACAGAAGCGTGCATGAAATAGGGCAGTACCGTCTGGCAAGGGATAGGTATAATCTATGGTAGCACTCACCTAAGGGTGTTGTGTGCAGGCACAACACCTCTAAAGGCAATAAAAGCCGCTACTGCCCCATGGCTGGAGGAAAGGGTTCTAGAGGTATGTGGCAAAAATAGAAGCTGGCACGTTTAGGCGGGCTGAGATGCGGGAGTGAAGAGCCTTGGGATTCCAAAACTGTTTTTATTATTAAATTCTCTGATTGGCTCTCACTGGGCGTAAAATTCCGGTGGTCGTAACTTCGCCCACCCAAACCAAACTCCACCCACTAATAAATTTAATTGGTTAACTGCAGGCAGGCGGGGCTTCAGCCATATTCACGTCATCTTAAATATTTGAAAACCTATGTTATTGGGATCCATGTAGGATCCAAGAGAGCCGGCTCTTTTTGCTGAGCGGAGCCAGATCACCAAAAAGAGCCGGACTGATCACCAAGGCTTACTTTTAGAAATACTTCCTGATCTCCCAGGATTGGATCCAATCCCTCCCTTGGCTCCACATTTACAGCTAGTGTAATGGCCGTATTATGCCTGCATGCACAGCAATTTCAGATAATCTCTCTGCATCTGTGCCCGAGTATTGGCTTTTATTGAAGGGCACATCTGTCGTTTGGCATGAACTGTTTTTCATGTATTGCCAAGGACTTCCCGGACCTACAAAACCCATCACCGCAAATTCACAGATCCCAGTGTGGCAGGCGTCTGTCGTGCATCATCTTGTCATGAACAGGTGCCGACAGTCGTCTAAAACCTTCAGGTCAGTTTTATAATTATATATGATTTATGACACAGCATCTAAATGGAAGAAAAGCCGACCTGCATTGCACTTGTTCCCGGCAACTTGTCAGGTTTACCTAAGCCCATTCTGGGCTTCGCAAACAGTGCAGGAAATGCTTAGTTTTGGAAACTTTCTTGGATCGGCGGTAGGAAATTGCTGTCGAAATGTGAACTTTGTTTACCGCTAATTAGGTCTTCTATAAGTGGAGGAAAATGCAGGTCAGCCAGCAGGGTCCCATATTGCTCAGATCAATATGTCTCCACTGTGTGACTTGGTGATCGATACCTAGAGCAGCAGGGACTTCAGGCAAACATTAGCAAGCTGCACCCTGTTATAAGCTGGCATGGACAGCTGCAGCTTTCAACCCTTTCACAACCACAGGGTTTTGCCATGTAAGGTCCCTCAGATAAATCTCATGCCTCTTAAGGCGGAGGAAGACCCCAAATATCTGATCCATAAAAAATGGATCGTGATGGATAATTAGGCTATAGTACTGTAAGAGCAGTGAGACTATGGAACTCTCTGCCGCATGATGTTGTAATGAGTGATTCACTACTAACATTTAAGAAGGGCATGGATGCCTTTCTTGAAAAGTATAATATTACAGGTTATATATACTAGATTCCTTGATAGGGTGTTGATCCAGGGAACTAGTCTGATTGCTGTATGGAGTCGGGAAGGAATTTTTTCCCCAATGTGGGGGTTAGTGTTTGCCACATGTTTTTTTTTGCCTTCCTCTGGATCAACATGTTAGGCTATGGGTTGAACTAGATGGACTTAGTTTTTAAGGTTGAAGGAAGACTATGTAAACTATATATGTACATTTGGTTTTATCTATCAAAATATATATAAAAGAATATATCAGATTTTCTCCAGATGGGCAACCATGCAAAGGAGGACTTGTCAGTATACTTGCAATCCCCTTGAAATAGCAACTGCAGAGCATCGTTGCTTGAAGCGCTCCTGTTACTTTTGTTACTCCTCCTGGTAATGTATGAATAAACTGTCTGCTGGGGATTACTATTCCCATGTCAGATGAGCTTCCAGTATCACACTGTGCGCATGCTGTAGCACTCCTGTTACTTTTGTTACTCTTCCTGGTAATGTATGAATAAACTGTCTGCTGGGGATTACTATTCCCATGTCAGATGAGCTTCCAGTATCACACTGTGCGCACACTGTAGCACTCCTGTTACTTTTATTACTCCTTCTGGCAATATATGAATAAACTGTTGCCTGGGGATTACCATTCCCATGTCAGATGAGTTTCCAATATCAGACTGTGTGCATACAACCATTAGACAGTGGTATGGTGACACAACTATTGAGCCAATAAATCACTTGTCCTTTTTTTTATCTTGTGCTATTTGTTGCTGTTTAATTTGCGCCAAAAGTCTTGTAAATTGCGTAAGTGAATCATTAATTTTGAGCAAAGTCAAAGATAGTGTTTATTTTTTGTCTTTTTTTTTTTTTGTGACTTCATAGTGCAAAAAAATGGCTCAAAAGTTGCACGAAAATATCTGCTGTACAAAACTATTCCAGGGGTGGGCTGGAGTAGGTTTGGATCAGATTTAGTGACTTTTTGAAAAGAGGCAAATAATCGGATGAAAGCATGTGGAGACTTCAAACCCTGCCCACAATGGCGAATATGAAAAAGGGAAAACTGGTGAACTCATATAAAATAGACTTGGGGGGGGGAGAGGTGCAAATGGAAAGATGAATATGGCACAAATTACTAAAAATTTGACACAAAAAAACAAGTGCAAATGTGGTAATGAATTGGTCCGCAGTGGTTACACACTATATGTTAAAGGGGATCTGTCCGTAGGATCACCCCTCCTAAGCCGTCTATATGGACAATGCTGGTCATAGAAAGCTGAATAAAATGATACCTTGATATCTGTGATCTGATGTCTTATTCTAGAGAAATCCATGTTTTTGTTATATGTTAATGAGCTGTTAAGAGCTGTGGGCCGAACACTGATCTGCATGAGAACCTGCCTCCAGAAGTGTGGGCAATGACTGAGCATTAGATATACAGTCATGGCTGAAAGTGTTGGCACCCTTGAAATTTCCAGGAAATTAAGTTTTTATTATTGTAATTACACATGTTTTGTTATACACACATTTATATTTCCTTTTGAGTGTATTGGAACAACACATAAAAAGAGAAAAAAAGGCAAATTGGACATAATTTCACACACAACTCCAAAAATGGGCCAGATAAAATTGTTGGCACCTTTTAGCTTTAATATTTGATAGCACACCCTTTGGAATAAATAACTGTAATCAGTCACTTCCTATAACCATCAACAAGCTTCTTACACCTCTCAACTGGAATTTTGGACCACTCTTCTTTTGCAAACTGCTCCAGGTCTCTCATGCTGTAGGGTGCCTTCTCCCAACAGCAATTTTAAGATCTCTCCCCAGGTGTTCAATGGGATTTAGATCCGGACTCATTGCTGGCCACTTCAGAACTCTCCAGCACTATGTTTCCATCCATTTCTGGGTGCTTCTTGAAGTATGTTTGGGATCACTGTCTCCTGTCATAGCATTTCATTTCATTCAAATGTCGACAGATAGTTTGCACTGACACTGATGCATCCTGAGCCTGCAGGACATCTTGAATTTCTTTGGAACTTGATTGCAGCAGCTTATCCACCATCCGGACTATCCTGCTTTTCAACCTTTCATTAAATTTTCTCTGCCATCCATGTCCAGGGAGATTAGCTACAGTGCCATGGGTTGTAAACTTGATTAAGTTGCGCACCGTGGAGAAAGGAACATCAAGATCGTTGGAGATGGACTTGTAATCTTGAGATTGTTGATATTGTTCAACAATTTTGGTTCTCAAGTCCTCAGACAGTTTTTTTTCTCTTTCTCCATGCTTAGTGTGGCACACACAGACACACAATGCAAAGATTGAGTCAACTTCTCTCCTTTTTATCTGGTTTCAGGTGTGATTTTCATATTGCTCACACCTGTTACTTGCCACAGGTGACTTTGAACGAGCATCACATGCTTGAAACAGTTGTTTACCATAGTTTTGGAAAGTGCCAACTATTTTGTCCTGCCCATTTTTGGGGTTTAGTGTGAAATTATGTCCAATTTACCTTGTTTCTCAGTTTTTTTTGTGTTCTAATACACACAATGGAAATACAGATGTGTATAACAAAACATGTGTAAGTGTAATAATTTTCTGGGAGAAATACTTCATTTTCTGGAACAAATTCAAGGGTGCCAACACTTTCGGCCATGCCTGTATGTTTGTCTGTCTTTTTCCGACTTACCTGGTGTTTTATCACATGGTGTTTAAAGTAAACTGATTTCAGATCTGATCTTATCTACATCTTGGTGTCCTTTGCGTTGAGTTGCTGTTCAATAAAAGTACTGTTTCCCTCCATTGCTAGTCATTTCCATGAACAATGACTCGTTCTATTTTACCCTTATGAATGCTTGGAGGGCGGTTTCGTTCAGCAATGATTACATTTTAGATTTGGATTCCTAATAATATTGGACTGTTATCGCTTGTGTAATCTTCAGCATGCTTTTCACATTGTGTCCTTAATGCAGCTTGTTGTACACTCACACGCTGACGCTTACACCCATCCTGGCTTTCTCCTTTCACATGCTTCTTTTCTGTTTTATATGTACTTTGCCTTTCACTTTTGCCAAATGTTCAGTCTTAATTCCCACTTTGTGAACTTTTTTTTTTCCACAGATTGCGCTGTAAATGTCCATAAAAACTGCAAGACATTACTACCTGATTGCACCAGCAGCAAATCCAAGGTACAATTTATCTTCAGAGCTGTACTCCTGATTCCATGAGCAGAGAGTTTACTGCTGAGGAAATAGAAATAATGTGGTATAGTCACATCCAGTATTACAAAAGAAAAATTTCTGAGAAAATATTTATAGATTTTTTATGCTTTTTGTTTTATCAATGAAGGAATAGTCTAAAGTTTGTATGTTCTCCCCTCGTTTGTGTGGGTTTCCTCCGGGTTCTCCTGTTTCCTCCCACACTCCAAAGACATGCTGATAGGGAATGTAGATTGTGATCCCCAATGGGGACAGTGATGTGTGGAAAGTTCTGTGGAATATGATGGCGCTATATAAGCAAGTAAAATAAATAGTCTCAACCGTGTATATAGGTAAGCTAACAGAGAACCTGCTGGATATTGCTTTCCTAGGCTGTACAACCTTATGGTTGCACAATAATTAGCATACATTGCTAGTTCTATACATCACCTTTTTAGGAGTTGTGTTAATAAGAAAAACTTCCATTACAACTTTAATTTCCTCTGCAGAAGGAAGGTTCCCACAAGTCTGTAACATCTACCCAAGTGTCATCTGTGTCATATCAGCAAGGTACATGCTTCTCTTTGCTACTTATACTCGTGTTTTGGAAATGTGTGCCTTCTTTGGACATTAGAAATTGGACAGTCTGATTTTTTTTCCTTGTTCCCAGTACCTTATTTTATTGCACAGACTGACCAGTTTTAATGTGTATCCCCTTAAGGACTGAGCCTACTACCATGCTTCTCCGAAAATAAGACCGCATCTTATATTATTTTTTGCACCGAAAGATGGTTTAGGGCTTATTTTTCAGGGGATGTCTTATTTTTTTCCATGAACAACAATCCACATTTATTCAAATATAATAATATCATCACTGACACACACTACACATGTATATACACACCTCACATGCCCATGTATATACACACCTCACATGCCCATGTATATACACACCTCACATGCCCATGTATATACACACCTCACATGCCCATGTATATACACACCTCACATGCCCATGTATATACACACCTCACATGCCCATGTATATACACACCTCACATGCCCATGTATATACACACCTCACATGCCCATGTATATACACACCTCACATGCCCATGTATATACACACCTCACATGCCCATGTATATACACACCTCACATGCACATGTGTATATACACACCTCACATGCACATGTGTATATACACGCCTCACATGCACATGTGTATATACACGCCTCACATGCACATGTGTATTCACACACTGCACATGTATATACACACCTCACATGCACATGTGTATTCACACACTGCACATGCACATGTATATACACACCTCACATGCACATGTATATACACACCTCACATGCACATGTATATACACACCTCACATGCACATGTATATACACACTACACATGCACATGTATATGCACACACTGCACATGTATATACACACTGCACATGCCCATGTATATTCACACACCTCACATGCACATGTATATACACACCTCACATGCACATGTATATACACGCCTCACATGCACATGTGTATATACACGCCTCACATGCACATGTGTATTCACACACTGCACATGTATATACACACCTCACATGCACATGTGTATTCACACACTGCACATGCACATGTATATACACACCTCACATGCACATGTGTATTCACACACTGCACATGCACATGTATATACACACCTCACATGCACATGTGTATTCACACACTGCACATGCACATGTATATACACACCTCACATGCACATGTATATACACACCTCACATGCACATGTATATACACACCTCACATGCACATGTGTATACACACTACACATGCACATGTATATGCACACACTGCACATGTATATACACACCTCACATGCCCATGTATATACACACCTCACATGCCCATGTATATACACACCTCACATGCACATGTGTATTCACACACTGCACATGCCCATGTATATTCACACACCTCACATGCACATGTGTATTCACACACTGCACATGTGTATATACACGCCTCACATGCACATGTGTATTCACACACTGCACATGTATATACACACCTCACATGCACATGTATATACACACCTCACATGCACATGTATATACACACCTCACATGCACATGTGTATTCACACACTGCACATGCACATGTATATACACACCTCACATGCACATGTGTATTCACACACTGCACATGCCCATGTATATACACACCTCACATGCACATGTGTATATACACACCTCACATGCCCATGTATATACACACCTCACATGCCCATGTATATACACACCTCACATGCACATGTATATACACACCTCACATGCACATGTGTATTCACACACTGCACATGCCCATGTATATTCACACACCTCACATGCACATGTGTATTCACACACTGCACATGTGTATATACACGCCTCACATGCACATGTGTATTCACACACTGCACATGTATATACACACCTCACATGCACATGTATATACACACCTCACATGCACATGTATATACACACCTCACATGCACATGTATATACACACCTCACATGCACATGTGTATTCACACACTGCACATGCCCATGTATATACACACCTCACATGCACATGTATATACACACCTCACATGCCCATGTATATACACACCTCACATGCTCATGTATATACACACCTCACATGCACATGTATATACACACCTCACATGCACATGTGTATTCACACACTGCACATGCCCATGTATATACACACCTCACATGCACATGTATATACACACCTCACATGCACATGTATATACACACCTCACATGCACATGTATATACACACCTCACATGCACATGTATATACACACCTCACATGCACATGTATATACACACCTCACATGCACATGTATATACACACCTCACATGCACATGTGTATTCACACACTGCACATGCCCATGTATATACACACCTCACATGCACATGTATATACACACCTCACATGCACATGTTTATTCACACACTGCACATGCCCATGTATATACACACCTCACATGCACATGTATATACACACCTCACATGCCCATGTATATACACACCTCACATGCTCATGTATATACACACCTCACATGCACATGTATATACACACCTCACATGCACATGTGTATTCACACACTGCACATGCCCATGTATATACACACCTCACATGCACATGTATATACACACCTCACATGCACATGTATATACACACCTCACATGCACATGTATATACACACCTCACATGCACATGTATATACACACCTCACATGCACATGTGTATTCACACACTGCACATGCCCATGTATATACACACCTCACATGTACATGTATATACACACCTCACATGCACATGTATATACACACCTCACATGCACATGTGTATTCACACACTGCACATGCCCATGTATATACACACCTCACATGCACATGTATATACACACGTCACATGCACATATGTATTCACACACTGCACATGCCCATGTTTATACACACCTCACATGTACATGTATATACACACCTCACATGCACATGTGTATTCACACACTGCACATGCCCATGTATATACACACCTCACATGCACATGTATATACACACCTCACATGTACATGTGTATTCACACACTGCACATGCCCATGTTTATACACACCTCACATGTACATGTATATACACACCTCACATGCACATGTATATACACACCTCACATGCACATGTATATACACACCTCACATGCACATGTGTATTCACACACTGCACATGCCCATGTATATACACACCTCACATGCACATGTATATACACACCTCACATGTACATGTATATACACACCTCACATGCACATGTGTATACACACCTCACATGCACATGTATATACACACCTCACATGCACATGTGTATACACACCTCACATGCACATGTATATACACACCTCACATGCACATGTATATACACACCTCACATGCACATGTGTATACACACTACACATGCACATGTATATGCACACACTGCACATGTATATACACACCTCACATGCACATGTATATTCACACACCTCACATGCACATGTATATACACACCTCACATGCACATGTATATACACGCCTCACATGCACATGTGTATATACACGCCTCACATGCACATGTGTATTCACACACTGCACATGTATATACACACCTCACATGCACATGTGTATTCACACACTGCACATGCACATGTATATACACACCTCACATGCACATGTATATACACACCTCACATGCACATGTATATACACACCTCACATGCACATGTGTATTCACACACTGCACATGCCCATGTATATACACACCTCACATGCACATGTATATACACACCTCACATGCACATGTTTATTCACACACTGCACATGCCCATGTATATACACACCTCACATGCACATGTATATACACACCTCACATGCACATGTTTATTCACACACTGCACATGCCCATGTATATACACACCTCACATGCACATGTATATACACACCTCACATGCCCATGTATATACACACCTCACATGCACATGTATATACACACCTCACATGCCCATGTATATACACACCTCACATGCTCATGTATATACACACCTCACATGCACATGTATATACACACCTCACATGCACATGTATATTCACACACTGCACATGCCCATGTATATACACACCTCACATGCACATGTATATACACACCTCACATGCACATGTATATACACACCTCACATGCACATGTATATACACACCTCACATGCACATGTGTATTCACACACTGCACATGCCCATGTATATACACACCTCACATGTACATGTATATACACACCTCACATGCACATGTATATACACACCTCACATGCACATGTATATACACACCTCACATGCACATGTGTATTCACACACTGCACATGCCCATGTATATACACACCTCACATGCACATGTATATACACACGTCACATGCACATATGTATTCACACACTGCACATGCCCATGTTTATACACACCTCACATGTACATACACACCTCACATGCACATGTATATACACACCTCACATGCACATGTATATACACACCTCACATGCACATGTGTATTCACACACTGCACATGCCCATGTATATACACACCTCACATGCACATGTATATACACACCTCACATGTACATGTATATACACACCTCACATGCACATGTGTATACACACCTCACATGCACATGTATATACACACCTCACATGCACATGTGTATACACACCTCACATGCACATGTATATACACACCTCACATGCACATGTATATACACACCTCACATGCACATGTGTATACACACTACACATGCACATGTATATGCACACACTGCACATGTATATACACACCTCACATGCACATGTGTATTCACACACTGCACATGCCCATGTATATTCACACACCTCACATGCACATGTATATACACGCCTCACATGCACATGTGTATATACACGCCTCACATGCACATGTGTATTCACACACTGCACATGTATATACACACCTCACATGCACATGTGTATTCACACACTGCACATGCACATGTATATACACACCTCACATGCACATGTATATACACACCTCACATGCACATGTATATACACACCTCACATGCACATGTGTATTCACACACTGCACATGCCCATGTATATACACACCTCACATGCACATGTATATACACACCTCACATGTACATGTATATACACACCTCACATGCACATGTATATACACACCTCACATGCACATGTATATACACACCTCACATGCACATGTATATACACACCTCACATGCACATGTGTATTCACACACTGCACATGCCCATGTATATACACACCTCACATGCACATGTGTATTCACACACTGCACATGCCCATGTATATACACACCTCACATGTACATGTATATACACGCCTCACATGCCCATGTGTATATACACGCCTCACATGCCCATGTGTATATACACGCCTCACATGCCCATGTGTATATACACACCTCACATGTACATGTATATACACGCCTCACATGCCCATGTGTATATACACGCCTCACATGCCCATGTGTATATACACGCCTCACATGCCCATGTGTATATACACGCCTCACATGCCCATGTGTATATACACGCCTCACATGCCCATGTGTATATACACGCCTCACATGCCCATGTGTATATACACGCCTGTTTCCTCTTAAGTTCCTACAGTTAAAGGACCTTTGGTGACATCATGGTCATATGACCGCAATGTCAGCAAAGCTCCTTAAGCAGTCTTAACCTCAGAATAGAAATTCTGCGGCCCCTAAGAGAGTGGGGGCCCTGGGCAATTGACCAGTTCGCGCCCCCCTCCCCTCCCCAACCTAAATGTTAGTCCTGACTGTAACTAGGGCTTGTTTTTGGATTAGGGCTTATATTTCAAGCATACTCCCAAAAATCCTGTAAAATCATGCTAGGGCTTATTTTTGGGTTAGTTCTTATTTTAGAAGGAAATGGTGTTTGGGACTTCAGGACATTTTTCATTTTTTTGTTGACTTAGCCTTTTTCTTTTTATGGGGGGAGAGGTAGTTTTTAAACTCACCATTCTAATAAAAAAAAATAGAGCAGTGCTGCCATTGTTTTTGTGTCTAATTTCTGTCAAAGAGCCACAACATTAGATTTTTGTGGATTTAGCCACGTGTAGACTTTTTTTTTGCAGGGCAAGTCACAAGTTTATTTGAACTGTTCTGAGATATATAGGTTATTCAGTATTAATATTAATGTTTTACTGAAGTGTTTATAAAAATACACATTTATGATCTTGCTGCAATCATAATGATGGTGCATGGCAGAAATAGTTTTTTTTTCTAATATTAATTCCTAACTAGCCTCATGCACTTGATGATTGCTTTTATATTACCTGTCGCTATCAAACTGACAGGCAATTTGTTAGGCCTTGTAAGCTTATAGCCATGGCAGCTGGCGGGCCTCATTGAGGCACCACTGGCACCTCGTGTGCTGATGGGATGACAGAGGGACCCCTTCCCTCTAAACAACCATCTAAATATCAATACTGTTTACTGTGACTTTTAGGAGATTAAATGGTCAAGATCCAAGGTTCTTCTTATCACAACGGTCAGCCAACTCCAGGCTCCCCTTAGTCATGGCACAAGTACAACGTCTGCACCCTTGTGGTCACTTTGACAAGATTGTTCGTCAAGGTGTACCCACTGTGTCAGCAACATGACATAGTATTATTTTAAGGTGTAGGGATGGGTTAGACAAAATAGTTGGCCTGCCTTTTAGTAAATGTAGGAAAAGTTAAGTAAAATGGTTGGTGCAGACCTGTCCATTAGCTGAGGAGGCTGATGGACAGATCTGGTCACATGCTCCTCCACCAGCAGCCATTTTATCGATAGAAGTGCTGGTCAATTTATGAGGAGAAAGTGGTCAACGTCTTTAATAAAGAATTCATCATTTCTGACGGTCTAACACGAAAGCTTGTAACTCTATGTTGTCAGACTTTTTCTTAGCTCCTCACAGCTGGTTTATGGCGACAGACTACTTTAAAGTTAAAAGTGCAGCGAAAACAAGCTTTTAAAAGCAAAACTGTGCAAAATTTATAATGCAACACAATGGCCATTTTTTTAGCTTTAAAATACATGTAATGAAGTATGAAAAAAAAAATCCCTAAAGGGGGCCCACCCCCTTTAAGGTGAATATAGCTTTGCACATGGTCCGTATATACACACCTTTTCTTAAAGGCCACAGAGGCTGCAACACTATTAAGCAAGAGGCACCACTAACCAAACAACACCATGAAGACCAAGGAGATCTCCAAACAAGTCAGGGACAAAGTTGCTGAGAAGTCAGGGTTGGGTTATAAAAAAAAAAAAAAAAATATCCCCATCTCTGATGGTCCCCTGGAGCACCATCTAATCCTTTATCATCAAATGGAAAAAACGTGGTAGCATAGCAAACCTGCCAAGAGATGGCCGTCCACCAAAACTCTCAGCCCGGTAAGGAGGGCATTAATCAGAGAGGCAACACCGAGACCAAAGGTAACCCTGAAGGAGCTGCAGAGACTGGAGTATCTGTCTGTATGACCACAGTAAGCCGTACACTCCATAGAGGTGGCCTTTATGGAAGAGTGGGAGCCTTTACTTGCACACAAAAATTGTAAGGCTCGTTTTTAGTTTGCCAAAAGACATGTGGGACACTCCCCAAATGTATGAAGGAAAGTGATGTGGTCAGATGAGAATTTAGCTTTTTTGGCACCAAGGTAAACACGATGTCAGTCGCCATACCAACACAGCTCATCACCCCAAGAACAGCATCCCCACAGTGAAACATGGTGGTGGCAGCATCATGCTGTGGGGATGTTTTTTGGCAGCAGGGACAGGGAAAATGGTTCAAGTCAAGGGTAATATGGATGATGCGAAATTAAAGGGATATTCAAAACCTGTTTCTATCTGTCAGTGATTTGAGACTGGGACGGAGGTTCACCTTCCAACAAGACAATAACCCAAAGCATACTGCTAAGGCAACGCTCGAGTGGTTTAAGGGGAAACGTGTAAATGTCCTGGAGTGGCGTCTAGTCAAATCCCAGACCTTAATCCAATTGAGAATCTGTAGTCAGACTTGAAGATTGCTGTTCACCAGGTCAAACCATCTAACTTGAAGGAGCTTTTGCCTTGAGGATTGGGCAAAACTTCCAGTGGCAAGATGTGGAAAGCTCATATAGACTTAGAAAAGCCACTTGCAGCTGAAATTGCAGCAAAAGGATGCTATACAAAGTATTGACTTTAGGGGTGTGAATAGTTATGCATACTGAAGTTTAGTTATTTTGTCCTATTTGTTGTTTGCTTCAAAATAAAAAGCAAACCAAAGGTTCACAGTTGTAGGCATGTTTTTGTACATGAACATCAAAAAAACAGTGAAATCCAGGTTGTCCGGTAGCAAAACCCAAAAAATGCCAAGGGAGTGAATAGTTTTGTAAGCCACTGTAGGGAAACAATCCAGAGATAAATGAGAACAGTCTAGGTAATTAAGTTCAGGAGCTGGAGACTGGAGCTAGACTAAAAGCTAGATGCAATACTCAAGCAATGAGTGAGTGATCCATGTGGCTTTAAGTAGGCCCAAACGGGAAACAAGATGGATTCCACAGGTTCAGAATCTGCTATCTTAAAGGGCAATTGCAGGACACAACAGCAGCCTCCAGTGGTAAGAGGTGAAATTGCAGCATAATATCAAGGTGAAAAATAGCAGCCACTAGTGGTCAAACTGTAGAAGAGCAACAGGAATCCTGACAACCCCTGAACTGTTCCTCCTCTGCGTAAACAGATCTCAAGCTGACTGCCTTTTTTCCCCAGCAGATATCCTGTTTTAATAACCTGTCCACCCCAGGAGGCCTCTGCTTCAAATGTTGTTTTAATTTGTTTCTCTCTCCCAGCTAAAATTAATCCTACTTCAAAAAAGAGGATGGACTGTCCGTTCTTTTCCATGTATAGGTAGTGTTCCCTCTTCCCCATATGTTCAATGTGAGGGGGGGACAAGTCCCCTCCCAGGAGATGTCTTATGGATTTAAATTTTCCTCTATAACAGTGGTCAAAGGGCTCTGTTCTCCACAATCTTTGGAGGTGTCTCTTATACAGTCCTGAAGACATGTTGCTTTGTGTTACATTAGGTCTTTGCTTCAGAATACAAAACTAACCACTTACGACCTCTACAACATTTAGAGAAAGAGAACATGGCTTTCAAGTGGCACTGTACTGTTTTTTTTTCTTCCAAAGTATGGTTGTACCTAGCACTGCATTTATCAAGTTTTAAGGATTTTGGCAAACTACTGCACTCTAAGGGCCCAAATACACATTAGATAACTAATGTGTATGGGCGCCTTGGGACTCTGGATTTGCTTGTGCTTGACCTCTGCTCCATTCATAGTCCCCTTGACAATCTGGGAAATCTGATCACAGCTATTGGCTTTTTTCGGCAATTCTATATACAATGAATGGAGCAGAGGTTGAGCATCTGTACTGCCATTGAATACAAGTTGCGATTTTGCAGAACCTATTTTCTGAATCCAGAGCTCTATTTTCCAGATTGATCCTAATTAGTCAAATGCCTAGCGAAAAAAAATTACTTATGGCGTAAATTTTGCTTTTAAAAATACGACTGTAATGAAAAAAGATTTTGTATATTGTAGGAAAGGGTTAAATCCTAGCTTTGCAAGATTTCATTATTTTTTTTTTTTTACTAGAACTAGGGCCTGTGATCATTAGGTGTGTCAGTCTGCTGAATGAAGCAGAGTGGAGTGTGCTACTAGTGAGTGTCCAGCTAAAATGTGAGCTGTAGCTGACTAAAGCGAGACATGCCAGAGTGTCTCTCTGAATCGGAAACTGCATGGGTCAGCTAGGAAAGCTGATCTCTGTGTGTTGAAGCTGTAGAGAAATGTGTGGAAGCTGAAGTCTGTTCAGTGTGCACTGTGCCCCGAGTTGAATATTTCTGTTTGGTGCTGAAGGCTGCTGGAGCCCAGGCTGAAGGGGATACTGAGACTGGTTGGATCGCGCTTCTCTTTTCTCTGGGAGAAAAGACTAACCTGTTGGGGTGAGCCTGCACTGACATATATGTGCCCTGCTAAATGCACTCTTTATTTACTGTTACACCTTTGTGCCCAGAAGAGGCTGTTTTGAATCCCTTGGAGTTTTATGGAGTTTGGATGAAATTGCATTTCCTGTGTGAGTGCTATCTAATGACTACCTGAGAGAGTGAATCCCTACAACTGGTGGAGAATGCAGCCATGAAATCACAGAGAGCACAGGTGATTGCAGTGTAAGGATTGGATGTCCTGGATAAAGGCGGCTACAGCATTGCAGATGCGGTCTGAAAGCTTGGAGGAGCTGTTCAGCTGGAAGGTGACATTACCTCAATGTTATGGCATCACTGGTGCTGCTTGGGAGAGCTCTGAGGGCTGGGAGTTGTCTTATTAAGTGGAGCTGTGAGGAGTTGAACCACGATCCGCAATGCAGGGGGGCCGGTGGACTGCAGCATTGGCTGGCGCCACTAATACTTCGCCTACCCTGCCTGCAGTGTTATTTCTCATCGTGGCGAGGGACCTTAGGCGTGCCAGGTGACCCTGAATGTTGTCCAAATGACAGAACTTTGGGACTCAGGGAGTTTGGTAAACCTTGTAAGGGCCACACTTTCGCATGTGATAGTCCCTGGGAAGAAGGTGAGGGTAAGGTGTATCTATGGCGACGCCAAGAACTATCCCATGGCTCAGGTTGACAAACACACAGACTGTGGTTCCTTGTCCCACAAACTGGGAGTTGTCAAGAACATGCTAGGAGACTCGTGGGCTGAAGTGGTAGCGCCCAGTAGTCCGGTATGCCACCAGCAGTCGGCTGTGGTGATAAGGTCACATGATTTGCGGTAATGTGCAGACCAAGTGGCAGTGTGTAGGACTATGTGCAGTGTGCAGGACTGTAGACAATGAGTTTGCATCCTCATGATGTGTCTGCATTGGTAGTGCAGTGTGCACTGTGTGTAAAACTGTGTCTCTGCAGAGTAGTATGGTGCTGGTGCATGTGTGTAGCAGAGCGTGATGTGCAGGTGGCAGAGCCTGTGTGTGGAATGTGCAGGCTTCAGAACATTGCATGTAATCTGTATGTAGCAGAGTCCTGTAGGCTCTGTGTGTTGCCAGATGATGCCCAACCCCCAGCTTTGGGCAGAGGGGGGGGGGATATGTAGCAGAGCTAGGCAGGACAGGGTTAAATCCTAGCTCTGTAGGATTTGATTAGATCTAGCTGCCTAACTTTTTACTAGAACCAGGGCCTGTGTTCATTAGGGGTGTCAGTCTGTTGAATGAAGCAGAGTGGAGTGTGCTGCTCTTGAGTGTCCAGCTAAAATGTGAGCTGTAGCTGGGAGAGAGACATGTCAGAGTCTCTCTCTGAATGGAGACTGCATGGGTCAACTAGAAAAGCAGAGCTCTGTGTGTTGAAGCTGCAGCCTGTCCAGTCTGAACTGTGGCCAGAGTTGAATACTTCTGTTTAATGTTGGAGGCTGCTGGAGATCGGGCTGAAGGTGATACCAAGACTGGTGGGATCGTGCTATGGAAGAAAGGACTGCAACCTGTTCGGGTGTGCCCGTGCTGACACATCTGTGCCCTGCTAAATTAACTCTTTATTTGCTGTCATACGTTTGTGCCCAGAAGAGGCTGTTTTGGTTTTGAATCCCTTGGAGAGTGAATTGTTCGTACCTCTAAAGAGAATCCAGCACAGCAATGACACATTTTTCAGTTCAGAAGAATTATTTGTAAAATTGAAAACAGGGTCGGCACTGCTCTGGCTGCCTAAAAGGGCTCCACAGGAGCAAAGATAAGAGTTAAATCCTAGTTTGATTTCCGCTGACCCTGAATGAAAATCGCCATGTTGATTTAATGACACAAATGGTTCTGAAGAATAAAACTAAAATGAACACTTAAAGAGTAACTGTAGTTCATTTATTTTTTCCCCGTGTATCAATAGTACATATAAAAACAAAAAACTTTGTAGTATATCTTATCAGAGAAATCTGCTTCTATCACCTCCTGGATTGATCTCCCTCTCAATTCATGTGTAAAATCTGTATTCAGTGAAGACCAATACCGTGATGGGAAATAACAGTTGGTACTTATAAAATTCTATGAAGGGTGGAGGAGCAGAAGCAGAGGCATACATTCCACTGCATGAAAAGTGACAGTTACAGTTCTCCATAGAACTTTATAAGCACCAACTGTCATCTCCCATCTCAGTAATGGGGAAGTCTGTCTTCATTGAATACTGATTTAACCCGTGATTTAAGATTGAATGATTAGTCCAGAAGGAGAAAGAATTAGATTTCTCTGAAAAATATTACAAAGTTTCTTATTTACCTGTGTACCAGTGATTTATGTAAAGATGGTTAGTGTAAAACTGTTTTCTAGTGCTCAGTTCTGGATGTGTTTATTATTGCTTCCCAGAAGGATCTCATGTTGGTGATCCATCCAGAGGTCTGCTTTACACGTGTGCGGTTCACAAGTCAGATTATCGGTTTGCACTTGCCGCACAGAGGAGCTGAAGTCATTTGTCTCATAGATACAATTGGCTTTTGAACACGATGTGAAATTGTCTTTGATTGCCAGCCATGTGAGCTCAGTCAATACCGGTTAGATAAGCGGCAGGAGGGGTTTCTAGAGCCATCGCGAGAAGGTTACAAAGCTAGAAAACCTGAGATTGATGGATCATTTAGAGGTGAAGTGCCTGCGAAGCAAAATGGGCAATGCCAGCCACAAGAGAGACAAGGGAAATGGCTGCAAGTCTTTTCCCTCTAGAATGTCACTTTACAGCACATATCAACGGAAATGGGGCAGAAACTTTGTCTTGGAGAATGAGCTTTTGACATTTCGCATTTTCTCTGCCCTGCGCCATAAAGCAGAGAGCGGCAGGCAGTCTGATGGCAGGTACTCCTATTCCAACTCCATCTTTTCCTCTGTTGCAGCTTCTTTCAAGGATCATCCTCGCATTGCTATCGTGGGGCTCGATGGGACTCATGCACAGGCTCGTGGGCTCGGAATGACTGTCACTAATAGAGGAAATTCAAGAGTGGAAATACAAGCGACATCAGCTAGCCGAGCAAGGTAAGACTGGTGTCATTGGCCATTTACAGTAGCCTCCTTTCTGATGAGATGATGGGTTCCTTCATAGTGCCAGAATCCTGGATGAGGGAAGAAAATGTGATCTAGCCCAGCACCATAATAATCTGCTTCTATGAGTGACTTTTCTGTATGTGGATGATCTGCACTAAACTTATTATAGTCGTTTGCTTTTTTTCTTGTTTGGCAGTTCATTTGCAGCAGAAATGGATGAACTTGACTCAAATTTTACAAAGTTTAGGATCTCCACAGATGACAATGTTTCACTGGCTCCATCTACCACCGAGTCTGTATTTGTAGAAGGTAAGTGTTGGGGGAATGCGCTGCACATACTGTGGATTTCTTAATAGGAGAAGTAATCTACCATCACCTGCATATTAGAAGATTTTTGTTTTTCCTTTTTCACACGTGTTCCAATTGCCAAACTTCGAATTCCCCGTAATTGATAAACTCCGCTATCATGGGGCACTGTGCAGGATTTGTCCCTGCACCCCCCTCATCGATCACAAATGGCTTCAGTAGATGATTACATACTACACTACATCTAATAAAAACATTTTATCATGCTTTGTTGCTAAAAGTTTGCTATACTTCTGGATCAAGTTATCCAACTTTTAAGCATTGAATTTAGAAGTTTTTTTTTTTTTTTTCAAGTAACTTGACCGGCTATTGTTTTTTCCTTGTTCCAGATGCTTTTTATTCTTCAGTGAGAACTGAATTGGAAGGTGATGCTGTTGAATTTGAGTTTGAGTCTTGGAGTAGTGCTGTAGAACCGCCTTATGCCAAAAAGCAGAAGAAAGAGGTCATCAAGCGACAGGATGTGATATATGGTCAGGAAAAAACTGCTCTTAAGAATTACATGTCAATGTTAACTTGTTTTAAGTGGGCAACCCCTTCCAGAGGATAGGTGATAACTTGCTGACTGATGTCTTTCTCACTGCTGGAACCCATACCTATTGGCAGATTGCGGAACATTTATCCCTGTTACAAAATGATGTGGCAGGTCAGACTCCAACCGCCGGTCCATTCAATCTATGGAGAAAGTCAAGTGCAGCACCACAGGTGCATGGAGTGGCCATTGAGCATGTGCACTGCCGCTCCATTCTAACTAAAGGGCCTAATGGTCATATGCCACCAATCAACAAGTTATTGTGTGTCCTGTGGTGGGCTAATAACTTGTTTTCATCTGACAACCCCTTTAAAGGAAACTCGTCATGTTAAAAATGGTATCAGATCTGCAGGTAGGATGTTATAGAGCAGGAGGAGCTGATCAGATTGATATACATTTTTGTGGGAAAAGTTTCATTAAAACTTAAGTTTTATTAACTTAAATCCCCCTGGTATTTGTATGTATATGAGTATAGTGAGTGGTCCTGTTTAGTAATTGGCAGTCTTCACTGTGCATGCAGAGATAGCTGTCAATCACTGAGTAGGACCACCCACTGGACTCTTGCAGACATACAGTACAGACCAAAAGTTTGGATACACCTTCTCATTTAAAGATTTTTCTGTATTTTCATGACTATGAAAATTGTACATTCACACTGAAGGCATCAAAACTATGAATTAACACATGTGGAATTATATACTTAACAAAAAAGTGTGAAACAACTGAAAATATGTCTTATATTCTAGGTTCTTCAAAGTAGCCACCTTTTGCTTTGATGACTGCTTTGCACACTCTTGGCATTCTCTTGATGAGCTTAAAGAGGTAGTCACCGGAAATGGTCTTCCAACAATCTTGAAGGAGTTCCCAGTGATGCTTAGCACTTGTTGGCTCTTTTGCCTTCACTCTGCGGTCCAGCTCACCCCAAACCATCTCGATTGGGTTCAGGTCTGGTGACTGTGGAGGCCAGGTCATCTGGCGTAGCACCCCATCACTCTCCTTCTTGGCCAAATAGCCCTTACACAGCCTGGAGGTGTGTTTGGGGTCATTGTCCTGTTAAAAAATAAATGATGGTCCCACTAAACGCAAACCAGATGGAATAACATGCTGCTGCAAAATGCTGTGGTAGCCATGCTGGTTCAGTATGCCTTCAATTTTGAATAAATCCCCAACAGTGTCACCAGCAAAGCACCCCCACACCATCACACCTCCTCCTCCATGCTTCACTGTGGGAACCAGGCATGTAGAGTCCATCAGTTCACCTTTTCTGCGTCGCACAAAGACACGGTGGTTGGAACCAAAGATCTCAAATTTGGACTCATCAGACCAAAGCACAGATTTCCACTGGTCTAATGTCCATTCCTTGTGTTCTTTAGCCCAAACAAGTCTCTTCTGCTTGTTGCCTGTCCTTAGCAGTGGTTTCCTAGCAGCTATTTTACCATGAAGGCCTGCTGCACAAAGTCTCCTCTTAACAGTTGTTGAAGAGATATGTCTGCTGCTAGAACTCTGTGTGGCATTGACCTGGTCTCTAATCTGAGCTGCTGTTAACCTGCGATTTCTGAGGCTGGTGACTCGGATAAACTTATCCTCAGAAGCAGAGGTGACTCTTGGTCTTCCTTTCCTGGTGCAGTCCTCGTGTGAGCCAGTTTCTTTGTAGCGCTTGATGGTTTTTGCAACTGCACTTGGGGACACTTTCAAAGTTTTCCCAATTTTTCGGACTGACTGACCTTCATTTCTTAAAGTAATGATGGCCACTCGTTTTTCTTTACTTAGCTGCTTTTTTCTTGCCATAATACAAATTCTAACAGTCTATTCAGTTGGACTATCAGCTGTGTATCCACCAGACTTCTGCACAACACAACTGATGGTCCCAACCCCATTTATAAGGCAAGAAATCCCACTTATTAAACCTGACAGGGCACACCTGTGAAGTGAAAACCATTTCCGGTGACTACCTCTTGAAGCTCATCAAGAGAATGCCAAGAGTGTGCAAAGCAGTCATCAAAGCAAAAGGTGGCTACTTTGAAGAACCTAGAATATAAGACATATTTTCAGTTGTTTCACACTTTTTTGTTAAGTATATAATTCCACATGTGTTAATTCATAGTTTTGATGCCTTCAGTGTGAATGTACAATTGTCATAGTCATGAAAATACAGAAAAATCTTTAAATGAGAAGGTGTGTCCAAACTTTTGGTCTGTACTGTACATCAATGAATAAAATACAAGTTATACAGAATCGTTCCTAACAATCCTGTATATCCTTCCGCTCAGCTTCTTCTCTATACTGAGCTGTCCATAGATTAGACTGCATGTACAATGTGACAGGTTCCCTTTAAGTCTTGCTGAATTCGGGAACTTCAGTAGCAGTGAATGGAGAGAGCTATGGCCGCCTCTCCTGTTACTGCGGCTGTGACTCGTGTTCTGGAGATAGAAGGGGGTCCCGCACCTATTAGATTTCCTGATATGCCATAGATATGTGTTGTGACACAACCCCTTTAACTATGAGACAAAGTGGTTTACAGCTTTCCTTTTCTTGTTCACAGAACTTATGCAGACGGAAATGCACCACGTGCGAACACTGAAAATCATGCTGAAGGTGTACTGTCGAGCACTGCGAGAAGAGCTTCATGGCAGTAAAGAGGTGCACCAGCTCTTCCCGTGCGTTGATGAGCTTTTGGAGCTACATGAGCAATTCCTAGCACGCTTTAAGGAGAGGCGTAAGGAATCTTTAGAGGAGGGCAGTGATCGGAATTACATCATACAGAAGGTTGGGGATATCCTTGTGCACCAGGTGAGAACTTCTCTTCTCATCTCACTACTTCTTACAAATCACAAAAGTGACAAGACTTGCCTCTGACGCAGCTTTGCTCAGAGCTCACACTTTTTGCTGTGGGGTTGAAGCCACGTTTTGTGCCCTCCCAGAGAAATAACTAATTTTATTTCTATAGCGCCAACATATTCCGCAACACTTTACAATTAACCTGGGACATGTACAGACAATAATGACTTTAAAAAGTAACACAACATAAACTAGAACTAAAATTATAAAGTAAATGTGGATGCAGCGTGCATTATTATTTTTTTTATTTGTATATTCTGTTATTCACCTGTAAAATTGCCAAATTATGCACTTATTTTTCATTTTTATTTCGTACACACATTTTTTTTTCTTTCCTTCTATTAAAAAACACCTGTTGTAATAGGTCTTATCAGTAAAAAGCAGATAGACAAGACCATAAATAATGTAAATGGAAGGAGTCTCCAGAAGGTCGTTATTTAGCCTTTTCTCGTGTCCACCGGATATATTGTTGTGTGCCGAGCCGTTATCTTTCTGCTCCGTGTCTCTGCCATTTGACCACTGTACTGCAAGAACCGGCTATAGAAATATCATTTGGCATTGAATAATTATCTTTATTGATTTATATAGTTGTGCTTATGTGTGTGTATATATAGATATATCTATATATATATAGATAGATAGATTTATGTATATATGTGTGTATATATATATATAATATATATATTACTAGCATAATGATATTTTATATACGCTGATGATATAAAGGAACTAACAATCACAGAAGAATCTGCTTCAGATCAGGAGTTGTCTTAACACATTGTCGGCCAAATGGACCACGCAGGTTGCATAGATAGTCTGCACATGAGTATAATTTGTATTTGAATGATATTTTTACCCTGTGCTCTCAGTTCTCAGGTGACACTGGTGAGCGGATGAAGGATAAGTATGGCATCTTCTGCAGTCAACACAACAAAGCAGTCAGTCAGTACAAGTTTCTTATGCGGGAGAATAAGAAATTTCAGAACCTGATGAAAGTAAGTAAAGGGTGCATGAAGCGAGATGATTAGTATTATTTGTCATTTTAGGTAGCTTTTCAGAATACACTCTGTAATTGTAACATGAGGAATAACACTATTTTTAGCTATTATATGACTTGCATATTGTATTTTTGATTAGTTTTCCCCTCTGTAGCCTCTCTCTCCAATTTTCAGTTTTCTCTGAGCTAGTGGACAGAGACTGCCTGGTATGATGGCTCCCATATACAGTACACAGAGAGATTCCTTCTCTTATTTCCATATGTAGCACGCAGAAGCAACATCAGCATGGAATACATTCTGCAGCAGTACTGAGCTGTACAGATGTGAATCCAGCTCTGGGAGCTGTAAAGCACTTGATTGAAAGCTGATGGTTGATCTGAGTGTGCTTTCCTGCCCCTACCCTCACCATAAAGAACAATAGGAGGTGTAACTTGACACCTATCTTTGTTGGCAGTCTGGTTTGCTTTGACTAGATGGATATGAGCTGTTTTTCAGAGTGAATGACTAGTTTAGGAGCCAGGGAGGTGAAAAAGAAGCGGCACATAAATGGGGAAGGAATCCGATTTCTCAGATATGATGTATTACAAAGTATCTCATGTATTATTTATTGGTGAAAGAACAATAACCACAATAACCATTAGGTATTAATGTTATTATTCTTACACATATGTATAAAATTTAATACTTGATAGAGCTTGTCATGTGCACTAACATGACAAAAGCAGAGAACTATACGGCAAGAATTAAAGTGTCGCTGCACTCTTATATTTCTAATCGTTTTGATCGGTCAGAACTCCCCATTGATGTTTGAGGAAATATCTGTGATGGGGATGATACAATGTGAGGTTAATGTAGCTCATTGCTCTATAGTATCTTAACTGCATACATCTATATCTTTCTTTGAGCCCCAAAATATTTTGTCCCTAAAATATATATAGATAAAGAATGGCTTATTTAAAAAGCAGTGTGCTTTGGATAAATCTTGTTTGTTGGAATGTCCCTCTGAACATAAGCTGTCCTCTGTGGGAGAAGCCGTCAGCAAGTCACTTGAAGTGCCACCACAGGGAAATGTATACAACTCTGTATTAAAGGGAATCTGTCACCATGCCTTTGCCACCTTATCTGAGAGCAGCATAATGTAGAGATAGAGACCTTGATTCCTGCAAGGTGTCGCTTAATGTAGTTTTGATAAAATCACTGTTTTATCAACATGAGATTCACTAGAGCACTAGTAGGGTGTCCAGCATATTCATGAGTTCTGTATAACCCCGCCTACACCACTGATTGGCAGCCTTTTGCCTATGCACAGTGTACACAGAAAGCTGCCAATCAGTGGTGTGGGCGGGGTTATACAGAGCTCAGCATTCAGAGAACTGGTAGATCTGCAACAGAGAAAACAGGAATTTTATAGAAAATACAACATGGAAATCAGTAACAGATATATATCGCTGGAATCAGGGTCTCTGTTCCTACATTATGCTGCTCTCAGATGGGGTAGCAAAAATTTGGTGACCGATTCCCTTTAAATGCATAATTTCTGTGTACAAATGAAAAAGTACAGTGACTTCCAGAGCTGCAAATAATTGTATATTGTATTATGTTCAAAGGGAATGTGTCACTTGATTCATACTACCCAAACCACGGGCACTGTGACAAGTCTCTCTAGACCTGCAGCCAGGCTCTGGCTCAATCACCTGGAGCGGCGGTGGGATCTTGTAACTTGCCTATCTAAAGGCCCCGTCACCCATAACGAGATCGCTAGCGAGATCGCTAATGAGTCACGGTTTTGGTGACGCAACAACGATCTCGCTAGCGATCTCGTTATGTCTGACAGGTAGCAACGATCAGGCCCCTGCTGTGAGATCGCTGATCGTTACAAAGCTTCCTGGACCATTCCTGGGTCGTTGCGCTCCCGCTGGGCAGTGTGCATCGCTGTATTTGACACCTTATCAACGACCTCGTTAGCGATTCAGAACTGAGACACGTAGGCGTGCATAAATTGGACTTTTCTGTGCTCCTCGTCCCCGATTGGTGGTCGCTACTGCGTCCTTGTTTTTCAGATCCCACATGCGTTCTCCTGCTGTGACTCCACTTTGAAGAAATCAGGCATCTTTAGCGAGGTGGGTATTGTTTGGGGTCTCAAATGAGTTTCCATTTTTAATAGAGACGCAGTAGAAATCCCATCTGACCGGAGCCGCAGTGTTAAACCAAGGCCACCTAATCAGAACGCAGTAGCGTCCACCAATTGGAGATGAGGGGGGCGCGGAAAAGTAATTTTATGCACGCCTTTGTGACACAGTACAGTCCCTATCAAGGTGTGGATCGTTGAAATAGCTGCTGTGTGAAAGCGTCCCAACGACCGCCGAGATCGTTGGTTAGATCGCTGGGGCGGCCGAAATCGTTGGGAAGTTCTGCATGTTTGACATCTCCCCAGCGATCACGAAACGACTCTCCAGCGATCCCAAAACCGTGACGTAATAACGATCTTGCTAGCGATCTCGTTATGTGTGACGGGGCCTTAAGTGTATGCAATCACACAGCCAGGCTCTGAATAATGGCTTAAGTGACAGGTTCCCTTTAACTTAGAGTGCCCTCTTGTGGCATTATATTGAAATTGCTAGGCTAAAGGCATTATTTGGTACTGATGCCATTTGTGACTGTTATTGACTGCTAATGACTTATTGGTATTTAATGTGTTATCCCCAGTATAGGAGACCCCCCACCCCATCAATTGTAATAAAAATTAAGTTTGATGTTGTTTTATAAATGAAGACAGTTCAGATCCTAAAATTGCCTTATTGTTGGTTTATGTCTAATTGCCAAACAGAAAATCGGTAACTCTACTATCGTGAGGAGGCTGGGGGTGCAGGAGTGTATCCTGCTGGTCACTCAGAGGATCACAAAGTATCCAGTTCTGGTGGAGAGGATTATACAGAACACTGAAGGTATGGGCCGGGCTTTGTACCTCGTACTCACTTGGTCACTAAGGTCTTTTCCTTGTGGCTACTTGCGTGTTCATTGTATAAGGCTTCTCCATTTTCTATTAACATTGAGTCTTTAGCAGATTCTAGAAAGTCTATGAAGTAGACCGCACTCCTAATTGGCTTCATCCACATAATAGTAATGCATATGAGAAAGAACAAAATGCCTGCCAAATGCAGTGATGTGATGTCTTGTCTGCCTATAATAAATCAGACTCGGCATTCACCCTATTCTGTTTGGCATACATTTGGGTGGTACTTGTGGGCATACCCCATGTCCCCTCGTTCCAGTAAATAAGTGGTGACGTAGGCTTGGGGGTGTTTGATCTGTACATGTGGTGCATATGGCCGGAGATTTTCCCAGCATATCCACTGTACATAGTGTAGGAACACTCAACTGCTGTTTTCTAATGATTCATTATTCCAGAAGATTTTATTCACAGACTGTTGTTTATTGCAGTATTTGCAGTGAATTATGGACTCCGGTTTATGATCTTTTTCTGAATTCTAGCAAATTTGGAAAATAGCTGTTCCACACTTTATTTCGCATATCTCCATTTCTCCATTTTTGAGAGCCTCCAGAAGATTTTTCATCCATGTGTGATCCTTTTGTAACGCCGGATAGTTTTTTTGTGCCAACTTTATAAACATCCCCGTGTTATTGCGGTCTAGTTGTGTAATCATGTAATTCTTAGGAAAGGATGCCATATCCATATTGAAATGCTTCACTATGAAGTTAACACTGCTTGCTTTATATGGGTATTATAGACCTATATGTCAGCTCTTCAAGGGAATCTGTCACCGCGTTTTTTCCACCTAATCTGAGAGCAACATAATGTAGAGACAGAGAGCCTGATTCCAGCGATGTGTCACTAATCGTGCGACTTGCTGTAGTGTTTTACAGTTTTATCAGCAGGAGATTATCACTAGAGGATTAGTAAACCTACTGCCATGTAGTCCTCCATATTCATGAGCTCTGTATAACCCCACCATTAAGTGGCAGCTTTCTGCGTATGCACAGGGTACATAGAAAGCTACCAGTCAGTGGTGGGGATGGGGTTATACAGAGCTCAGCATTCAGAGAACTGCTAGATCTGCAGCATATAAAACAGGGATTCTATCAAAACTGCAGCAAGCAGCCCAGTAAGTGACATGGCACTGGAATCAGGGTCTCTGCCCTTACATCATGTTGCTCTCAGCCAGGAACAGCACAAAAATAGGGCCTGCAAAAAGCCCAACACAGGAGTACATTAAAAAAATAGCGAAGATTGAAAGATGCCACTCACCGTACCATAAAAAACAGTTTTGTTCAAACCTATTTAAAAACATGGCTGCAGGAGTATCTGAGCTACAAGAAGGACGACGGCCGTTCCACGTCACACTACGCTTCCACGAGTTGCATGGAAATACACATATATGATAACGCAGAGCTGGAGAAAACTACTAATGCATTGTAAGACTTAGCTGTCACATCACTACTTGCAGTGTATTGCCTGCATGAAAGAGGGTTGTCTACTACTTGGTCAACCTCGTCTTAAATTTTGTATATCCCACTGTAAAATTAATGAAAAAATCGAGATACTCAAAATCCCACACTGGCACCATGTATCTGTCCCCTAATGTGACACTATTATGCCACATGATCGCTGCAGCCAATCAGCGGCTGCTAATGCACTGCTGCACTCACACTTCTCAAGGAGGAAACTTGGATGTCTGAAGGAAGTGTGGGAAATACAGCCCATTATTTGCTTCTTATTGTTATGCTAGGTGAGCACTGCAGCCAATGTCACGCTAGCCTTGGGGACTTGTCTTCAATGTCTAAGATTTGACTAATTTAGGCGTGTGCAAACACTCAAACAACCACTGTAGATAGGTGAAATTGTGATTGCAGATCTTCAGGTATGCTGAACGTTTTGTTTGCAAGTTCTGCGGATCTATGTGTATAGGCAGGTCCTCAGTGCCCTGGCAATTCAACCTTTAGTCCAGAATTCTAAAAATATAGGTGCATCACAACAGAGGAATCCCCATTGGTAAAAATATGCACCCTAAAGCTGGCCATACTGAATGGATGGCTGTAGGCCAAACAGTGCTTCGGCCGACAGCCATCTCAGCCGACTCTACCATACACAGGCTACTGTGTTCTCTATGAGAAAGCCGCCAGTTGACAAATCGGCTGGCATCTTATTTCTGGGAGATCAATGCGATCAGTAGTCCAAAATCGGACATGCACGATCTTCATCTCCCTCGACCATCAGTCGGCCAGCACCCCAAACACATTAGACATTCAGCTGAACCCATCAAAATCGGTTGGTGCGACCTACATTAGTCTGTGTGTGGGGGCTTTGGGATTTGTCCACACCTATTGCCCACACTCAATATTTGACGTCTTTTTATTGTTTTCAGTATATTCTGTGCTCATCAAGTTATTTATTGGTTAAAGGAATCTCAGCAGGTTTTTGCTATGCAATCTGAGATCAGCATTATGTAGGGGTAGAGAGCCTGATTCCAGCGATGGATCACTTATTGGACTGCTTGATTTTAATACAGTGGGCAGAATGGTGGCTCAGTGGTTAGCACTGTTGCTTTGCAGCTCTGTGGTTCTAGGTCCAGATCCCACCAAGGACAACATCTGTAAGGGATTTGTATGTTCTCCCTGTGTCTGCATTGGGTTTCTCCCCACACTCCACAGACATACTGATAGGGAATGTAGATTGTGAGTCCCAATGGGGACAGTGCCGATAATAATGTCTGTAAATCACTATGGAATTAATGGCGCTATATAAGCAAGGCATAGTAAATAATAATAATAAATAATAAATTCCTGTTTTCCCTGTAGATGTAGCAGTGGTCCGAATGCTGAGCTGTGTATACCATCACTGATTGGCATCTTACTGTGGACACTGTACATTATCAGCAAGTTGCTAATCGGAGGTGGGGGCGGGGTTACACAGATTAACCTGACTGCCTGGGACATGAGATCTAGTCAGGCAGTGATAATCTCCTGCTGATAAAACACTGATTGCATTGAAACTACAGCATACAGCCTAATAAGTGACACACTGCTGTAATCTGGGGCTTTGCCCCTACATTCTGCTGTTATCAGATTACATAGCAAAAATTCCTTTTAATGAAATGCTGTAGGTGTAATAATAAGAATATTAGCAAATACCTCCAATTAGAAATGTAGTATAGTTCTTCTGATTTAGCTATGATGCTTTCCCCATATAGGGCATTGCAGTAGCTTAGATATCCATGGTTATGATTAACTACTACTATATGAGTGGGCATACTGCAAAGGTTTATCCCGAATATTTTTTGCAATATTTTTCAAGCATGTTTTTAATCTCTAATTTTAACATTGAATAATAAAGGACTTTGATTTTAATCATTAACTGTGGATGTGATGCTGGATACACCAAACATTTGCATCTAAGCTACTGCAATGCCCACCCAAGGGGAAAGCAAAATAGCGAATCAGAAGAACTATACTACACTTTGAATTGGAGGTATTTGCTAATATTATTATTAAACCCTCTACATATTGGGATGGGAATAGCCCTTTAAAGCCTCTCAATCTGGGTTGTTACCCTTCCTATGCACTCAGCTCTTGTAGAGCTATCGGGTCAGAGCAATGACATGCCAGGTTCCCCTATATTAGAACGTTGAATAACTGTCCAAATGTTTTAATTCAGAGGGAACTGAAGACTTTGTGGCTTTATCTCGGGCTCTCACACTAATAAAGGAAGCCATCACAGAAGTAGATTCTCGTGTTCACACAAGTGAGAAGGGGCAGCGTCTGGACGATATCATAAGCAAAATGGAGCCAAAGTCCAACTTTAAACTAAAGAATGGGACGACATTTAGGAAGCATGACATGGAGCGCAGACAGCTTATTCACAATGGCATGCTCTACTGGAAAACTGCTTCAGGACGATTGAAAGGTAATGGCCCATTAGCAAGACCGTGAAATGGTGGCCTGTTCAGACACTTCCACCTCATTAACCCGACTTTGTTCTTTATTTGTAGATATCTTGGCAGTTTTATTGACAGATGTTTTACTTTTACTTCAAGAAAAGGATCAAAAATACATATTTTCTTCTGTGGTAAGTATGGCTTAAACATAGAAGGAATATTCTTCATCTTGGGGCCCGTTCACACTGTATTTTTGGTCTGACTGCTGTCCGTGAAAAAAATGGACAGCACTATGACAAGGTTATTCAGTGGGGCAGTGCAAATGAGCCATTTTTTTTTTCACTGAAAAATTGGAGTCTGAAAAATTTCAGCATGCACTAGTCTCTGCCGTAAATCAGATGAGACTCGCCCACTCAAGTCTCCGGGTGCAGGAAAAATTGCTGTATGCGACCACCAAATAGTATCAGGTTTTTGTACGAATACATTCCTATTCTTTATCATGGGAAACTGTGAATGACTAATAGCTGCTGTAAAAAGAGAAACGGATTGTGGCGAAATAGCAAAAAAGACACAATTCCACAATTATTATTATTTTTTACTTACAAATTTCACTATAAGGTAAAATGACCTGGCAATATGATTCTCCAAGTCAGTATGATTACGCCGATGCCACATGTACAGTTTTGGTTTTGTTTTTTTTATTAATGCAAAAAAATTTTTTTTGCTTGTGTTGTCATTTTCATACAACCGTAACATTTAAAATTTTTGGTCGATGGTGCTGTTTGCGGCATTGTATTTTACGACCTTAGCCGACGTTTTTAATGACACCATTGAGGGGTAGATACAATGTTTTGAATACCTCTTGGTGCATTTATTTTATTCACTTTTGCAGCATTTTTTTCCGCATTATGCTGTTTACTGATTGGCTTGATTTGTTTTATATTTTGATAGTGCGGACTTTTAGGAACATAAATACCCCACTTATATTTTTTATTCTTATATCTCTTCTCTCTCTCTCTCTCTCTCTCTCTCTCTATCTATATATATATAATATTTTTATCATATTGATAAAACTTTTTTTTTTTTACTGTTTTACTTTGTAGTGCCCTTAAGGGACCTGAACCTACAATTGTCCGATTACTTGTACTTTATATAGCAATACCACAGTAATTCTTCATATTGCATAAATCACGGCTTCCCACAAATGCCAGCCATGGGCTGACTTTCACAGGTGTACTGTCGTGACAGGCACGTGAGCGCCCAGCTGTTAAACTGTTAAGTCCTGCTGTCCATCTGTGACAGCAACATCTACAGCACACTTCCCGGGGGCTTGCTGCTCTACCCACACATTGGAGCGCCGATGGATTGCCATGAAAACTGGGGGTCTGTTGAAGACCTCTGTGCCTGTCTTGATCGTACTCCTGTGAAAGCCAGCCCATGACTGACGTCTATGGAAGAACGTGATTTTTGCTATATGCTGCAATACTGTGGTATTTTCTTTATTATTCTAATGATTGCTGCATTGAATGCCCACCTACTTATTTAATGTAGTGATCTTCTACGTGAATGCTGGTCCATATGCTCTGTTAGCAAACATTTATGAGGCAGCCCGTTTAACCCCTTTCTGACGTATGACCTAATAGTACGTCTTGGTGACCTGGGCCGATTGAACCAATGACGTACTATTAGGTCATATGGCAATCGTGCCGCACACAAGCGGTGTGGTGCGATCGCCGCCGGGTGCTATGTGCACATTAACCTGGCACATTAACCCCCTCAATGCTGCGATCGAAGTCGATCGCAGCATTGCGGTGGCAAGGGGAGGTGATCGCAGATACTCACCTCCTCTTCCGGCCTCCAGCGCTGTCTGCCACGGCTTCCTGGATGTTGCCATGACGACCCGATGTCGTCATGACAACATCCAGGTCACCACACAGCAGGAAGATTCTTTGGGCATGTGCAGTGCATGACCAAAGAATCTTCTCCCTGTGCAGCACTGACAGCCTGTATAGCACAGGGATGGTGCTGCATTCCTGTGCTATACAGGCGATCAGAATAAAAAAAGTGAAAGTCCCAGAGTGGGACACAGAATAAAAGTCCAAAAAGTGTTTAAAAATGGAAAAAAAAATAATAATAATAATCCAAAAATAAATATATAATGTACCCATCAATAAATATTATTATGAAAAAAAAAAAATAAAATAAATAAAAGTACACATATTTGGTATCGCCGCGTCCGGAACGACCTGACCAATAAAACTGTCCCACTAGTTAGCCCCTTCAGTGAACACGGTAAAAAAAATAACTAAAAAACGAAGCAAAAAAACAATGCTTTATCATCATACCAAACAAAAAATGAAATGACACACGATCAAAAAGACGAATATAAATAAAAAAATGGTACCGCTGAAAACGTCATCTTGTCCTGCAAAAAACAAGCCGCCATACTTCTCCATCATCCGAAAAATAAAAAAGTTATAGCTCTCAGAATAAAGCGATGCAAAAAAATATTTTTTTCAATAAAATAGCTTTTATTGTGTAAAAGCGCCAAAATATAGAAAAACAATATAAATGTGGTACCGCTGTAAACGTACTGACCCGGAGAATAACGCTGCCTTATCAATTTTACCACACGCGGAGCAGCATAAAAAAAAACCCATAAAAAAAATTCTGGAATTTCTGGTTTTTGTTTATTCTGCCTCCCAAAAATCGGAATAGAAAACGATCAAAACATGTCACGTGCCTGAAAATGGCACCAATAAAAACGTCAAGTCATCCCTCAAAAAACAAGCCGTCACATGACTCTGTCGGCCAAAATATGGAAAAATTATAGCTCTCAAAATATGGCGATGCAAAAACTAGAGTTTACAAAATATGTGTCTTTTAGTGTGTGACAGCTGTCAATCATAAAAACCCAATATGATTCTGGTATCGCTATAATCGCACCGACCCGAAGAATAAAGTCGTCTAATCACTTATACCGCACGAGGAGCAGCGTAAAAAATAAACTTTAGGGTTAGGGTTGTGATGGGGTTGTGATTTTTTTCAAAAGTAAAAAAAAAAAAATGATGACAATATGGCGACTAGTGTTCGCTACTTGAGTTTTCATCGGGTGCTCGGGTATGCACGGAGTATCGCGGGTGCTCGAGTCTCTGCCCCATATGCTTCGTGGCCAAAAAAAACTTGCAGGGATTGCCTGCCATGCACGAGCGATCCCCACATGTTTTTTTTTTGGGTGTCTAATAACCATGAAACATGCGAGCGGGGACTGGAGCATGTCCCTCAAGCACGTGTGATACATGGTGCATACCCGTGTACCTGATGCAAACTCAAGTAGCGAGCACTTGCGCTCAAGACTAATGACAACTTATTCAATATGATGACCTAATGTTATCAAATTCTGTGTCGTACCTATGGATTCAAAATGTTCACTATACCCCTTGATAAAATCCTTGAGGGGTGTAGTTTCCAAAATGGGGTCACTTGTGGGGGGTTTCCACTGTTTAGGCACATCAGGGGCTCTCCAAACGCAACATGGCGTCCTCTCTCAATTCCAGCCAATTTCGCGTTCAAAAAGTCACACAGTGCTCCTTCCCTTCTGAACTCTGCTGTGCGCCCAAACACTGTATTTTCCCCACATATGGGGTATTGGTGTACTCAGGAGAAATTGCACAATGGTTTTTGGGGTCCATTTTCTCTTCTTACCCTTGTGAAAATAAAAAAAATTGGGGCTAAAACATTATTTTTGTGGAAAAAGTTAGATTTTTTTTATTTTCACGGCTCCATGTTATAAACTTCTGTGAAGCACTTGGGGGTTCAGGGTGCTCACCACACATCTAGATAAGTTCCCTGAGGGGTCTTGTTTCCAAAATGGTGTCACTTGTGGGGGGTTTCCACTTTTTAGGCACATCAGGGGCACATCCGCTAAGGGCCCCGTCACACTAAGCGATGCAGCAGCGATCCCGACAACGATACGACCTGTCAGGGATCGTTGCTGCATCGCTAATACATCGCTGGTGAGCTGTCAAACAGGCAGGCTCACCAGCGATCAGGGGAGCAGCGATATCGTGGAAAGAATCGTTCCACGATGTCCTGCTCCCGTTACCAGCCTGCTGCAAGCAGGAGCAGGCTGGTAACTATGGTAAACATCGGGTTACTAAGTGCGCGTGTGCCCCTAGTAACCCGCTGTTTACCATGGATACCACTCTGCTACGGTGCGCGGGAGCCTCCGCGCACCGTAGCAGAGTGGTATCCATGGTAAACAGCGGGTTACTAAGTGCGCGCGTGCCCCTAGTAACCCGATGTTTACCATAGTTACCAGCCAGATCGTTGGTCCCGCTGGTCACACACAGCGATGTGTGCTGGCCAGCGGGAGGCCAACGACCAAAAAATGGTCCAGGACACTTTGCAACGATCAGCGACCTCACAGCAGGGGCCTGATCGTTGCAAAGTGTCACACACAGCGACATCGCTGGTGAGGTCGCTGGTGAGTCACCAAAACCGTGACTCAGCAGCGATATCGCTAGCGATATCGCTATGTGAGACGGGGGCTTAAGTATTCAAGTAAATTTTACATTCAAAAAGTCGAATGGTACTCCTTCCCTTCCGAACCCTGCCGTGCGCCCAAACAGTGGTTTTCCCCCACATATGGGGTATCTGCTTACTCAGGAGAAATTACACAACAAATTGCATGGTGCAATTTCTCCTGTTACCCTCATGAAAATGCAAAATTGGAGGCTGAAAAACATTTATTCGGTCTCCCATGACAGCACCACGTGAGAGAGAGGATCCGCCCATCAAGGACAGGAAACCTACAGGTTAAAAAGGGCGGCTCTCTCTTCCCGCCTCAGTTTAGGTTTCCTGTCCATGATGGGAGACCTCGCAGGTTTACCTGCAGAAGTTGGACTCCTGTCCCAGAGAGGGCCACAGCAGGTGGTTGGAGCCGGTCCGTCCCGGTCCTCTGGAGACGCCACGGTAGGGCTCAGTGGGGCGCCTCCGTGAGCGTTGCGGCGGGCGCGACATCGCCTCACGGGGAGGTAGATGTCCGCCAGGTGTGGGGCCGCTAGCGGGCTTCCTCCCCCCGCTACAAATCGCAGGAGATCCAGGTCGCGCCGGCGGGGCACGTGACAGACGCGACCTAGTGACGTGACTTCCGGTGCGCCGGGCAGGAAGTCCCCGTGATGTCACCGGAAGGGGCCGGAGCCCTGGGATTTGAATTTTGCGCGCGAGCAGCTGAACGCCGGGTGATTAAAGGACCTGGCGGCGAGGAGCCCACCTGGGGCGATGAACCCACCTGGCCACCTGGGGAGGAAGACCAAGGAGCAGGTAACGCCCTCCTGGGAAAAAAAAAAAAAAAGAGACACATACCCACACATGGTACTGGTATGACCAGTATATAAAGGGTCTGGTAACATACAGAGGTGCTTCCCAGCCCATTCTTACACTGTAAGTTATGGAAGATTCACAAGAGCTGTCACCTAGGATGTAGCTGTCCACTCCCTGATTCATATACCAAGAAGTTATGCCAGCTTTGTATTAGCAAGATGATGTCAGAGGAAACCCCAGATTTTTCCCTAGGCCTAAGAACTTTAATAAGGGAAGAAATAGGCAAAGCCTTGCAGGGTTCAGAGTCTGGGCATATTCCTCAAGAAACCCAGCCGGGTTCAGACTCTGAGCTATCGGTCGCTTCCTCCTCCGCCTTCTCTTCCTCTGACAGTGAGCCAGATAGACAGTGCTTTCCCCTGAAGGAGGTCGATGCCCTAGTAAAAGCTGTCCGATCTACAATGGGGATAGTGGACACGAGGGCAGAGAAGTCAGCTGAGGATGTTATGTTTGGTGGTCTGGGACTAAAGAAAAGAAGGTGCTTTCCGGTAAATTCAAAGGTGAAAGACCTTATTGATAGCCTGACAAGAAGGGTAGTGTTCCTCCATCCTTTAAAAGGAGATATCCATTTGAGGATGCTATGTGTTCCTCCTGGTTAAAAGCACCCAAACTGGATGTTGCTGTTGCCAAAGCAGCGAGAAGAACTTCCCTCCCGTTCGATGATATGGGTGCATTGAGAGACCCCCTAGACAGACGGGCTGATACTTTCTTGAAAGGGGCATGGGAGACAGCTGCGGGCGCACTGAGCCCAACAGTAGCAGCCACCTGTACGTCCAGAGCCCTGATGGTTTGGCTTGAACAGCTAGACAGTCAGTTGAAGAATGGGACTTCTAGGAAAGACATTATTTCTTCCCTTCCACTGGTTCAGGGGGCGGCAGCTTTTCTTGCTGATGCATCTGTGGGCTCAGTAAGGTTGGCAGCAAAATCAGCAGCACTGTCAAATGCGGCTCGGCGAGCCTTGTGGATTAAATGCTGGCCAGGGGATTTACAGACTAAATCCAGACTGTGCACAATCCCGTGCGAAGGAGAATACCTCTTTGGTCAGACCATGGATGACTTATTGGAGAAAGCTGGAGACCCTAAGAAGGGGTTTCCATAAGTACCTCTACCCTCCTTTAAGAGATCGTTCCGGAAGAGGAAATTTTTCCGGAAAAGATATTTCAGGGAGCAAGACAAGTCTGACGAAAGGGGTCAAAAAGGTAGAGGTCTACTCTTTGGTCCGTCTCCAAAAATTGAGCAGAAGCCAGGGGATACACAATCAGCCCAGGTGGGAGGGAGATTGTTATTTTTTGTCCCAGCTTCGGAACAGTTTTCTCATAGTAATTGGATTTTAAGCCTGATTAAGTATGGTCTTAAATTTCAATTTAAAGCATTGCCTCACAAAAGATTCATGGTTGTTCCCTCCAGTTCTTCCCCAGAACGCCAGGCTGCCCTCGTTTCGGAAATACAAGCCTTAATAAGAAAGCACGTCCTGATTGAGGTTCCGGAGGCTGAAAAGGGTCTCGGTTTCTACTCCCCGCTCTTCTTGGTTCCGAAACCGGATGGAAGTTTCAGGACAATCATAAATCTGAAATCCCTGAATAATTTCCTTAAAATACGTACCTTTAAAATGGAGTCTTTAAAATCCGTAATAAAGTTACTTTTTCCCCACTGCTATATGGTAGTGCTCGATCTCAAAGATGCGTATTACCATATCCCAATTCATAGTGACTATCAGAAATACTTGAGGCTGGCCATTGAAATTGATGGGGTGGTTAAACACTTTCAATACACTGCTCTCCCCTTTGGTTTAGCTATAGCCCCGCGAGTTTTTACTAAAGTAATGGCGGAAGTTGTGGCCCATGTAAGAGAAAGGGACATTCTAATTATCCCTTACCTTGATGATCTCCTGATAGTGGGGAACTCGTTTGTTCAGTGCGAGACCCACCTGCGGGAGGCCATGTCGGTCTTAAAGAGCTTGGAGTGGTTTCTAAATTTAGAAAAGTCTAGACTATCTCCACTCAAGGTACAACAATATCTGGGGGTCATATTAGATTCTAGGAAACAGCTATGTTATCTTCCAGAAGAAAAAATTGATAGAATCTGGGGGTTGGTAGCACAGTGTATACGTAAACCTTCTATGTCACTCCGTAAGGCCATGTCACTATTGGGAACATTCACCTCCACTTTTCCTGCGGTTCGTTGGTCACAATTACCTTCAAGAGCCTTTCAGTGGGATGTGTTGTACAATAACGCAGCTTTAGAGGGGCATCTAGACCGTGAGTTTACGCTAGGTCCTCGTGCCATACGGTCCCTTCGTTGGTGGTTACGACAAGACAATCTTGCTAAAGGGGTTCCCTGGGAATGTAGTCCAACTGCAGTCTTGTCCACTGATGCAAGTGCTACAGGTTGGGGAGCTCACTTTGAAGGGAAATTAGTGCAGGGAACCTGGTCAAGCAGTGAGCGACAGTTGGCATCAAATGTTAAGGAGCTTCTAGCGGTGCAGCATGCGTTCAACGAGTTCCTTATATATTTACAGGGCCAGCATGTCCTTATACTCTCGGACAATCAAGTCACGGTAGCTTACATAAACCACCAAGGGGGAACCCGCTCAAGAAACTTGATGAGGGTAGCGAACACACTTTTGCTGAAAGCCGAAGATCATTGTCCCTCTCTTTCGGCTACTCATCTAAAAGGGAAGGAAAACATCACAGCGGATTTCCTCAGCCGTACTTCTGTAAAAGAGGGAGAGTGGTCCCTAAATATGCAAATATTCTCCAGAAACGTGGGGCCTTCCGACTGTGGACTTATTCGCAACAAGAGCCAATCGGAAAGTGGAAAATTTTTGTTCCTTAGACCCCAGAGAAGGACCCCTGGCAGTGGACGCCTTCATGGTTCCCTGGAGATTTCCTCTGGCATATGCCTTCCCTCCCATAATCCTGCTCCCAGCAGTGATAAGAAAGATCAGGGCAGACCGGGCCAGAGTGATACTCATATGCCCCTTTTGGCCCAAAAGACCGTGGTTCCCTTGTCTCCGGAAGATGTCCATATCAGATCCCTGGGTTCTTCCGGAGATTCCGGACCTCCTCACTCAGGGGCCACTTTCCCATCCTCCAGCCCCGAGTCTACATTTGACGGCGTGGAATTTGAGAGGGTGTTATTGACCAACAAAGGATTCCCCGCAATTGTAGTGAATACTCTCCTGGCTAGCAGAAAACCTGTTACCACCCGTATTTATGCCAGGACCTGGAGGAAGTTTCTGTCCTTTGCAGAAGTTAAGGTGGAGGAGGGGCCCCCTTTTGGGAAAATTCTGGAATTTCTGCAGCGGGGCTTAGAATTGAGTCTCACTACCAGTACCTTGAAACTACAGGTGTCTGCGTTGGGAGGTTTATTTTCTTCCAGTATTGCAGATAACTATTGGATAGCCCGTTTTATAAAAGCTTCCTTTAGGTGTAGCCCCATTACCAAAGTAAAGATGTCTCCCTGGGATTTGAATTTTGTCTTAGATGCCTTGACCAGTCCTCCTTTTGAGCCACTAGATTTAGTCTCCCCCAAAATTATTTTCCTAAAGACGGTCCTGTTAGTAGCCCTAACTTCAGCCAGGAGAGTCAGTGACCTACAGGCCCTTTCAATATGTCCTCCATTTACGCAAATTCTGAACGATAGGATTATATTAAAACCTGATCCAGCCTTTCTTCCTAAAGTGGCCACTCGATTCCATAGAACCCAGGAGATAGTTCTCCCGACTTTTTGCTTCGCGCCCAAAAATCAAAAGGAGGAGAGGCTTCACACTTTAGACGTTAGGAGGTGCGTACTAAAGTACTTAGAGGTATCACGTGGCTTTAGAAAGGATAAGTCCCTATTTATATGCTATCAGGGGGCTAGAAAGGGTTGTAAGGCCTCAAAGGCTACAATCGCTAGATGGATCAGGGAGGCCATTTCCCTCGAATACTCCTTAGGGGATAAAGAGATACCGGAGGGATTGAGGGCGCATTCTACCAGAGCGGTATCAACTTCCTGGGCGGAGAAGACAGGGCTTTCCATTGAGGAAATTTGTAAGGCTGCCACTTGGTCTTCTCCCTCTACTTTCTATAACCACTATAGATTGGATCTGGGTGGCTCTGCAGATCTCGCTTTCGGGAGAAGGGTGCTTCAAGCTGTGGTCCCTCCCTAATTTCCTTCGTCTCTGTAATTCTCTCACGTGGTGCTGTCATGGGAGACCGAATAAAGCCTTAGTTACTTACCGGTAACGGGATTTTTCGGAGCCCATGACAGCACCTTTATATTCCCTCCCTTCACTGGTGTTGTGCACTCCCTTAGTGTTGATTTCTTTTTGCGCACCCTTGCAGGAAATTGATGAAAAGTAATGTACTTAATGTGATTATGTTTTGTTATAACTAACCTTGGCGGTACTCTCATGCTCTGTTAACTAAACTGAGGCGGGAAGAGAGGGCCGCCCTTTTTAACCTGTAGGTTTCCTGTCCTTGATGGGCGGATCCTCTCTCTCACGTGGTGCTGTCATGGGCTCCGAAAAATCCTGTTACCGGTAAGTAACTAAGGCTTTTTGTCGCAAAAATGTGAAAATTGTATTTTTACGGCTCAATGTTATAAACTTCTGTGAAGCACTTGGGGGTTCAGGGTGCTCACCACGCATCTAGATAAGTTCCCTGAGGGGTCTAGTTTCCAAAATGGTCTCACTTGTGGGGGGTTTCCACTGTTTAGGCACATCAAGGGCTCTCCAAACGCAACATGGCGTCCGCTTTATTCAAGCAAATGGCGCTCCTTCCCTTCCGAACCCTGCCGTGTGCCCAGACAGTGGTTTTTCCCCACTTATGGGGTATCTGCATGCTCAGGGGAAATTGCACAACAAATTTTGGGGTTCATTTTTTCCTGTTACCCCTGCGAAAATAAAAAAAAATTGGGTCTGAAGTAACATTTTTGTGAAAAAAAGTTAAATGTTCATTTTTTTCTTCCACATTCCAAAAATTCCTGTGAAGCACCTAAAGGGTTAATAAAGTTCTTGAATGTGGTTTTGAGTGGTGCAGTTTTTAGAATGGTGTCACTTTTGGGTATTTTCTGTCATAAAGACCTCTCAAAGTCACTTCAAATGTGATGTGGTCCCTAAAAAAATGGTTTTGTAAATTTTGTTGGAAAAATGAGAAATCGCTGGTCAACTTTTAACCCTTATAGCTCCCTAACAAAAAAAAAAAAAATTGGTTCCAAAATTGTGCTGATGTAAATAAAGTAGACATGTGGGAAATGTTATTTATTAACTATTTTGTGTGACATATCTCTCTGATTTAAGGGCATGGAAATTTAAAGTTTGAAAATTGCGAAATTTTCTACATTTTTGCCAAATTTCCATTTTTTTTTTTACAAATAAACGCAAGTGATATCAAGAAATGTTACCACTATCATGAAGTACAATATGTCACGAAAAAACATTCTCAGAATCAGGGGGATCCGTTGAAGCGTTCCAGAGTAATTACCTCATAAAGTGACAGTGGTCAGAATTGGAAAAATTGGCCTGGTCATTAACGTGCAAACCACCCTCGGGGGTAAAGGGGTTAAAATGATCATTCTTGTAAAAAAATGTTATGACAAGCAATTGCCAAGACTGAAAATGTATATTAGGTTTTCAGTAGTAAACCTCTAGGTATGTCTTTCTGGACTCATGTACTGAAGCCTCGTTTTATCCCAGTGTAGAACATAAAAGCGGGCTAACTATTATTTGTTTATTGCCCCTTTCTTGAAAACATTCGGGATTACGCATATGCTCCATGAAGAACTTTTGCTGACTTCTAATTTTTCTAATTATTCACATTTGGGACCTGTTTCTTCTCTAAGCCTTACCGTTCCTACAAAGTAATGGCTGCTCGTCTTTATTACCGAGTTACGGGAAGACTTCTGAATCTCATGTCTCCAAAGCTTGCTGTACTCAGTAATATATTGTAGGCCTTTTATTTCTGGTAATCCCATTACCATTTACTTGCAGGATTCTAAACCACCTGTAATTTCTCTGCAAAAATTGATTGTGCGAGAGGTGGCGAATGAAGAGAAAGCCATGTTCCTCATAAGTGCTTCATTAAAAGGGCCGGAGATGTATGAAATTCACACTACCTCCAAAGAAGAGAGGAACTCCTGGATGACATTAATTCGAGGGGCTGTTGAGAGGTACTGTTATTTAACAAATATTTTCTTTTGGGAACTTGCAGGACATTGGCCCAATGCAATTAGTTAAACGGGGTTGTCCCAGGAACAAAGCACATTTTAATCAATAGATCCTGGAAATATAAAGTATTGGATGTGTTAAAAAAAAAATTGCTCCTATTAATTTGTTTTTCCAAAAAACAATAGTACATGTAAAAACAAGAAACTTTGTGATTTTTCTTGTTTGGGAAATCCGCTACTTTCTCCTCATGTATTTCTCATTCATTTTCAAGATTCATCACTGTTAAAATGTGCCTTCAATGAATACAGAATTTTCTACTACTGATATCGGAAATGACAATTGGTGCTTAGAAAGTTCTATGGAGAACTATAAGATTTGCTTCAGGTGAACTTGCAGTAGATTGTCTAAGTCTGCCTCTAGCTCCCCCCCTCTTTGTAAGGAATATCTTTGTAATAGAATAATCTGTCTTCACTGAATGCAGAATTTGCAGATTTTACCCATGAGAGTGAAAGATCAATCCATGAGGTGAAGGAAGCAGATATCTTTGATAACATATATTACAATGATGCTTTTTTTCTTGTGCACTATTGATTCGTGAAGTAAACAGGAATACAGCAGTTACTTTTTAAAGATCTGTTGCACCACCCCAGCTGACTCCATCCCGCATCGCTTCAGATGATGTACAGGTCTTTCCCTCCTATGTATACACATGGAAGAGACCTGTCAGGCAGAGAGAGGCAGAGGACATCGCCAAACTATTGTTGTCTCTCTCTATGGTCCCTGGCCATGGGTAGATCTTCAGTATGCTTTCTCTGCTTTGCACTTGGCTGCCATTATGCAACCAGGGATCTGATTCATGCTGCCTGCTGTTAGGGTAGCATGAATTGACTACCAGGTTCCTTATAAACGGCATCTGTCAGTAGGATCACCCCTCCTAAGCCGTCTGTATGGACATGTAGGTCATAGAAAGCTGAATAAAATGATACCTTGATATCTGTGATCTCATATTTTATTCTAGAGAAATCCATGTTTTTCTTATATGTAAATGAGCTGTTCAGATCTATGGGCCAGAGATTGATCTCCCTGAGAACCTGCATCCAGAGATTATTTTAAATGAACAGGGCCATTACCAGTGTAAGACATGTAGATTAGAAGAGCAGACTGTTAGTCATCACATGTCTCACACTGGTAACGCCCCCTTTCATTTAAAATAAGCTATGGAGGCAGATTAACAGGAAGATCTCTGTCCAGCCCATAGATCTTAACATCCCATTTACATGTTAAGAAATAAGACATTGGTTCACGGACATCAAGGGATCATTTTATTCAGCTTCCTATGACCAGCGAGCCCATATAGATGGCTTAGGAGGGGTGATCCTACTGACAGTCCTTTTAAAAGATCATCCTGTCTTCGTGGTATCCTACATAGATGATAGATCTTTTCGTTATACGTTACATAGTCTCACAGAGTTTTATGTTTCGTACAGTTGTCCAGATGAAGAGGCTGACTTTCTCAATGAAGCCGATGAAGAGCGAAAACAAGTGTCGGAGCGTGCTGCTAGGATGAAGGATCTTCAAGGTAATAGAATTATTTACTAATCATTTGGATTACTAGATAAAAGAAAATACATATGAAACATTAGTTTGCTTTGCTTGCAGATCAGATAATCTTGAAAGACACATCAATCATACAAATTCTCAGTGAAAAACTGCAGATTTGGCTGGAAATGGCTGAGATATATGGTTTTGATGAATCATCACAAGGGTCCAGGGTTCGAATTCTTGTTGGATCTGACAATGGAGAGAATTCAAAAGGAGAACAGATGCTCCTTTCTGCCATAGCTGAAGGTAAGATGGAAAATATTAGAGATGTAATACTCCTATCTCAGATCTCAAAAAAATTAAGAAGCTTACTCCGATCGCTGCTGATTAATTATGCGATCAGTCTCTGACAGCAGCATTTAAATAATGCCAGGACCCCCGTAACCGCCATCCTAACCCTCCTGTGAAGCTTCGCCACGGGTTGCACTTCATGTGAGAACCACAATTTCACTATATACTGCAGTACTGTGGTATTGCACTGTATAGTATAAGTGATCAAATGATCACCGGTTAAGAGGGAGTGAAAAGTTAAGTAAAAATTTTAAAAATTTTTTTTAAAAAAATTGAAATAAAAGTCAAAAAGATTAAAGGGGTTGTCCAGTCCAAACTGATAAGTTTTAACGGTGCCAAACATGGGAAATGAGAAGAGGTTGACCAAGTAATGGACAACCCCTTTAACTGTTGACTAGACAAACCTTCTATAACAAAAAGATAACACATTTCTTGTATGCTTCTTCACTTTTTATTCATTTTTGTAGCTGAAAAAATTGAAACCATGCTGCTATGCCAGTTCTCCACCCCATGTGACAGTCCCAGCTCTGGGGTTACCACTCTGCCTAGAAGATCTGAGACTTTTGGGGGCTATGACAGTAACTGTGGACATATCAACAAAAGTAAGAATATTTCTCCAGAACCAGTGTAGATGGGAAAAGTTTAGCTTGACTTAAACATTGTTTGGCTCTGTTTATCTGTAAAGCAGTTGGTTATTTTTATCATGTCATCATATGGGACTTAAAGGGAATTTATCAGCAAGTTTTGCTATTTATTCTGTGAGCAGCATGATGTAGGGTCTGAGACCCAGATTCCAGCAATGTATCACATACTGGGCTGCTTGTTATAGTTTCAATACAATCAATAAGTGTTTTATCAGCAGGAGATTCTCACTAAAGAACAAGTTGCCTCGTGCCATGTAGTTCTCCTGCTCTGTGTAACAATGCCTCCACTACCGATTAGCAGCTTTCTGCCTATGCACAGTGTACACAGAAAGCTGTCAATCAGTGGTGTGGGCGGGGTTATACAGAGCTCAGCATTCAGAGAACTGGTAGATCTGCAGCAGAGAAAAGTGATCTTATCAAAACTGCAGCAAGCAGCCCAGAAAGTGAGACATTGCTGGAATCGGGGTCTCTTTCCTTATATCAATATCATGGTACTCTCAGATTATATAGCAAAAACCTGGATATACATTTTTTTAACATGTAAAATAAAGATTGATCCCTGTACCATAGTCCGCCGCATGAAGTATTTAACCCCTAAATAATCAGACACTTATGAGTGATTTTGCACGCTTGGTAGTTTAATAGGACTAACCTTTTAAAGTCTTGGGCTACTAACATAATTTTTGCACTAATTTTTACACCTTTACATAAACATGTTTTTAGTGTGTTTTTTTTTGTGTTTCTGGCAATGTGTTTATAAGTAAAAAAAAAAAAAAATAATAATATTTTTTGTTAATTAGTAAATGTATACTAAAATAAAGTATTAGCATATGTTTCTTTTAAAATATAATGTATAGTCTCAGATTACAGCCAATGAAGTGCTTGTATAGTTACTGATAAAGAGGACCTTTCACCAAATTTCTCATGTTGAACTGTACACAAAGTAATTGCAGCTGCAGAGGGGAATAAAACTTTTTTTTTTTTTTTTTTTTTCACCTCTCGGGTGTGGAGATATTACCAATCAAAGTATTTGGCATCTATTGAGTTAACTTTTGTTAAGTTCCCCCAAAAATGTTAAGAAAAAAACCTCTAGTTATATAATTGGTTATGGGAGAAGGGCCCACTTCAGATATGGCTGAGCTCCTTTCAATGTGCAGGAGACATGTCTATTCATGACCGCCTGCCCTAGAAGTGCACCTCTGTAATCAGTTCTTTGACCATGACGGCTATTTTTCTGTCCTGAAAGGCGTACTCCAGAGAGAGACTGAAAAAAAGGATTCACATTGGCATAACTTCACACGCTATAGAGCATCACATCCATGGTAGTATATTTCAATTGTCACAGTATGTTGTATTCAGAACTACTCGCTGTGATGGAGATGCAGCTTCTAAGTGCCCCATCCCTTCTAAGACGCTACATCACAGATCATGTGGGGGAAGCTTGATTTTGGCTTTTAATGCTAGCAAGCCCCATGATAACACTCCCTTCCATGCAGCCACAGATCAGAGGGGCATGGTTTTTGTTCATTCCTTGTTATGCAGCTTGCCGCCTGACCAAGTCTGCAATCATAAGTACCTTCACACTCCTTGTAATGGGAGGAAGCCATGAATTGTATCATTCAAGCTGTGAAAGAGAACGAAGGGGAGAGCAGGAGTCATGATAGCCGTGAAGGAAGATGAGGCAGTGCAGAACAAGCCATGACTGTGTATTAGGCATGGACTTGTCATTCAATGCTCTACCTCTGCTCACCACCTGCCGCTGCACAACTTGTTTGTGACATGTTGACCGGTCATGACTCTCTCCCTGTTTGTACAGTTCTCACTTTGCGATCAGACCGACATATGGCAGTACATGCTGTCATGGCTTGTTCGGCACTGGCTGCCTGAAGCTGTACAGCTAGCTTGTTACATGTGAAGGCACTTTCAGGGAAGCTGGGACTGTAACATACAAGCTGTCAAGAAACAGGCATAGGTTACAGGAAGGTTAAAAAGGCAGAGCACAAAGAGCGGAATAACATTACAAACGGGCACACCATGGTATCAGGCTTGTTCAGGGGGCTGGCTTGCATAATAAGCAAGGAATAAGCCATGGAAGGAAACGTGATCAGGGGGCTGGCTAGCGATAGGAACCGTCAGTAAGCCACACTGCCTGATCATTGACCTAGCATACCAGAAGGGAGGGAGCGCACCCAGGAGCTGCAGTCAGTAGTTCTGAATAGCACATACTGTGACATATGAAAACCCCATTATAGATGTTAGCCTTTATAGTTTTTGAAGTTATGTCTGTACAGCTACTGTACTTTATATGTTATGAAAAAGAAGAAAAAAGCTGCACTTACCATCCATTAAAAACGAGTGTCCTTTATTGCTTAACTGGATAAAAGAACAATGGCAAGCAGGGAGAGCGGGGAGGAGGAGTATAGACGACAGCTGTTTTGTGCTAGATTAGCGCTACTGCTGGTCCAGTACTTTATATGTTAGATTAGAATTAAGCAATATATAATGTTCTGATGATGCATTCTTCTTACTGGAGGAAACGCTGCCTGTTTTCCTTAAATTAGGTGTCGTGATATCTAAATTAGAGCCTTTCTGTATTTTGGTTTGCAGCGGGCAGTTTTAAGCAGAGAGTCAAAGACCGACGCACCACATCTACCAGTTCAGAGACTCAAGACCTTCTGCAGAATGAGGTAAACCTATAATCATTTGTGTTTTTGGTTTCTATTGAAATGGTATACAATTAGTTTGTATACCACAACTGTCATTGTTGTTTGGTTTCTTTGCTATATTTGTACATAGTTACTGCATATGCCCCAGGAAGAATAAACATGTTCAAGGTTTAACATGTAGTATTTTTCTTTTTTTTTTCTTTCATAGACTGATGTGTCCATTTTAGAGAATAACAATCCTCCAGAATCAGAGGTAACATTTTGTCCTTGGCCAAAAATGTATGCCACACTTCTGATCTACAATAGAAATCTCATAGTAACTAATGCAAACACTGTGAAGTGAACATGTAGAGAACCTCCTTGGTGTATGTGACTGACAGAGGCACTAACGCAGTTTGTCCCTAGCCTAACCTGAATGAGGGTGCTTTGATTCTACCCTCAATGTCATGGGAAAGAAGAGTCAGACTGTTGGGTTTCTTGCCCAGTCATTTTTTTCCATGGAAGAGGAGTTGCTCATAAAGCAGTCTGGCGGTGGCTTATCCCCCCCTCCATCGAAAGCACAGACGCTCATCCGAGTTAAGCATGCACCTGTATTCAGAATTTTTGCCTACAGCTGTTGAAGCACCCTGTAGTCCTATTGTTTTTAGCACATTTGTGTATTGTAATTCCACCAGATGTGATTAGCACATAGAAGTACAGCAGTCATTCATACAGCTGTCAAAACAGTATGACACGCTTCTAAAAGATTGGCTGTTTTATTCTTGATTAGTAGCTATTATTATTTTATGTGTTTTTCCAGATAATTTTGAAGGTGACGACACTGATACAAATGCTTTATGGCCTACAGGTGAGTTACATTAAATAAAAAAAAAAGTTGTAATGTACAACAGTTGTGTTTTTTTGCATTTTTTGCTTCCATATTTGGGAGCTACTTTGCAGGAATTTTCTGATCTAATTTCTGAATCACTCCCCTTACAAGCTGCATCTACTTTGGTGAAGGGAAAGCATAGACAGATAATACATTTCTTGGGTAAAATAGCTGCATACAGATTCTGGTTGAGATTTAACAATGCTTTTTTAAAGGGAGTCTGTCTCCCTCATTCTCAACTAACTATACTGTGATATTGGGGATTTACCCCCATAGAAATCATACTAGTAATGTACATTACAGGTACAATACCTTTTAACAACTTTTAATCCATATGCAAATGAGGGGCTTTGGTGCACCCTTTGCGTGACCAAGAGCTTGGTAGTCCATTACGCTCCCTCTTTTTGCATGTTGGTGGCTTCCCCTGCTTCTGCTTGACAGCACTCGCTTTCCTTAGCAAGTGCTGCCTGAAGTTGCAGTGGCTGGGTGCGTTCTCCTCCATGGCTTCTCTCTGCTAACTCCACTACATTTTCTACCTATCAGTGTAGTGAGCAGAGATGAGCCAAGGAGGAGAACACACCGCCAAGCACAAGCCGTGTCAGTGTGCATATATGACAGCTGACTTTAGGCAGCATTTGCTTTTTGAAGTGAACGCTGTCAGTTGAAAACGGGGGTAGCCCCCAACATGCAAAATGACGAGCGTAACGGTGCACTTTTCATTTGCATAACAATTGTGTTATTCTCTCATGCTAGCACTGTGACTGTTACAGTGCTTATTTTTCATAGGGTCTAAATTCTCTATTACTGTATAACTCATTTAAAATGCATTTTAGGGATGAGAGACCCTTTAATAGCTTTATCATAGTTAGCATTTTCTTCACTTTGCCTTAAAGCCGCCTCCTGAAGAACATAAGATTTTTTTTCTTGACAAAAACTCCTCACTTTTCACTATATGGTGCTTTTTTGGTGTATATTTATTGTTTTATATCTGTTTTTGAGATTGGCTATCATACAGGTCGTGGCAGTATGGCTTCTGTTTCCTTAATGCACCCATTGAGTTCTACTAGTGAGTCTCTAGAAAACAAGACAGACTAGTGACTGCTGCATTTCCATGCGTAATACCGCTCTGTACTGCTGCACTCACTTACCCTGACCCGTGTGCTAGTTGTTCTGTTGTGCACATGGACAGTTGATATGCTCATCTAAACTGCGCACAGCTTGTAACGGTGTTGTATTAATTCTTAGGCCCTGATAGCACAGCAGGACAGCCACATAGAGGCACAGAGAGAACGTGAAAAGCAAACACGACAGCAATCATCCAGGGGCAATTGGTTGCTTGAGCAGGAGAAGCAGCGGAACTTTGAAAAACAGAGGGAAGAGTTTGCTAATGTGCAGAAGCTGCAAGACCAGCTTAAGCAAGAAAGACAGCGGTGGGAGCGTGAAAAGACCCGGCAGCAGAAGGACATGGAAGCTACTGAGATGATGCTCCGGCAAAGAGAGGACGCTTCACGGATTGAAAAGGAGAAGATGAAACAGGAGCGGATCGAACTAGAGGCACAGAGAGAAGCCTATCAGCATGATTTGGAAAGGTTGCGCGAGGCTCAAAAGGCTGTGGAGAAGGACAGAGAGCGACTGGAGCAGCTGAAAAAGATCAAGAAGCCAGTTGGATCATTTACTCCAGAACTGGTGCAGGTCACATTGGTTCGTATAATCTCTCTGTTCTTATTATTACAGCAATTCCAACAGTCTGCTTTCTAGGTACTTTTCCTGCACGCAGGGAAAGCCTCAGAGTTATTGCAATGGTATCTTTTCTCCAGCCCTATTGCTTATCAGATTCATTTTATACCTGTTTGTTCCTGATGGACATACAGTGCGCAGCATAAATGATTACACCCCAACAGATTTGTCAGAAAACCTTTAGTTTGCTTTCAGTGTCAACATTTTCTATGAGATGCCATACTACTATGAAACTCGGTTTTGTCAAAATTTCGGAAATCATTCTCGTGCTCAGTGAGGTATTGATTACAACATTACTTTTTAAAGGGGGTGTACTCATTTATGCGGAGCACTGTAAAAGCATATAATTTAGCACTGTATTTCTGCTTAGGTAGGCAAAATAAGAAATTACTATTTCCATAGCACGCTCAGTGAATGTGTTAGAAATGTGGGGTAGTATTGGTCTATGTCCTATCATTCAAACTGGAGGCATTATTGTTATGTGATGGCTGTAATGTCACTGTGAACATAAATTAAAAGAAAAGACCCCATTTAAAATGACATCAGCAGTGTTTGTTTTTCAGGGTTTAACACATTCTGCAAGTTTTAATGGAGAAGGAATGCAGAACTTAGAAGGAGCCGGTATGAAACCTACCACTAAAAACACTGCCTCTGTGTCAGCTGCTGACTACCTGGAGAGGCCTGAAGTCTCACGTCGGGACAGTACCTCCATGGAAGCTAGACCAGCATTGAAAAATGATGTGCCTATTCATTTGTTAAGTGCCACTAACCAGATCCAGAAGCCCTCATTACTCACAAAGCAGCAGATACCTACCAAGCTGGCCACATTGACGAAAAGTGGAAGGGACAAGTCTAGTAGAGGAAAAACTTCTCATCGGACTGACAGTTCAGGTCAGTGGAAAACATCTGGTCCTTAAAAGATCTTAAAACTAAGTAACTACCACCTCCAGTAAATAACACGTGACACAAAATTACATTGTGATTATTTAAAGAGTAACTAAACTTTCTTCCTGATTTTCCATGCACTCAAATTGCCTGCAGATTGGTAGGGATTCCAGCTCTTTATACCCCCACCGATTGCACAATATACCATGAGAAGTGCGCTGCTCAGCAGGCATGAGTGCACACAGAATGGGGTATGGCTTCAATAGAAAGCATTTTGGAAAAATTAGTTGAAGCTAGCAAATTCAAATTTCAAGAGAACCTATAATTTCTAGGGTGTACTTAGTTTCTTCCCATGACATGCACGCACGCACGCACACACACACGCGCACACACGCGCACACACACACACACACACACACACACACACACACACACACACACACACACACACACACACACACACACACACACACTATTCAGCGATTATGTTGTGAACTTCATCATGACCCTGGCTTCAATTAAAAGCATATTAGATATTCTAAATCGGATTAAAACAATGAAAAACCTACTTCAGATTGATTGGTCAAAATGCATTGTACATAGTAAATATTTTCCCCAAGTACCCCAAATCTGAGCAGTATTTCAATCCAGTTGCCACCAGCTACACTTTTGTCTAGTTTTCTTTTCAGCAGAAGCAGCATTTAGTTCATGGAGGAAGCTGTACCCTGCATTAGTTTCTCAGTCCTGTAAGATCAGGGTGGATAGGCACAGTGTGGTCCTCGGTGCAACTCCCCCAGACGCTCACCAAACAGTCTTTATAGAGTCACAAATGCAGTCATAGTGAAGTCCAATCAGGGCGTATGTCATATTGACATGGTGCTCACATTACACATTAGTGAACCACCTATTGCACTGTTTTTACTGTAAAAAAAATGGAGATGCAAAGGTTAGAACAGCAAAAGGAGCAGGCGGAGGAAAACAACGCCATAGAGTAAGAATGGATATACAAGTGTGTCTCACTAAATTAGAATATCATCAAAAAGTTAATTTATTTCAGTTCTTCAATACAAAAAGTGAAACTCATATTATATAGAGTCATTACACACAGAGTGATCTATTTCAAGTGTTTATTTCTGTTAATGTTGATGATTATGGCTTACAGCCAATGAAAACACATAAGTCATTATCTCAGTAAATTAGAATACTTTATAACAACAGCTTGAAAAATATTTTTAAAATCTGAAATGTTGGCCTACTGAAATGTATGTTCAGCAAATGCACTCAATACTTGGTCGGGGCTCCTTTTGCATCAATTACTACATCAATGCGGCGTGGCATGGAGGCGATCACCCTGTGGCACTGCTGAGGTGTTATGGAAGCCCAGGTTGCTTTGATAGCAGCCTTCAGCTCGTCTGCATTGTTGGGTCTGGTGTCTCTTATCTTCCTCTTGACAATACCCGATAGATTCTCTATGGGGTTAAGGTCAGGCGAGTTTGCTGGCCAATCAAGCACAGTGATACTGTTGTTTTTAAACCAGGTATTGGTACTTTTGGCAGTGTGCACAGGTGCCAAGTCCTGCTGGAGAATGAAATATCCATCTCCAAAAAGCTTGTCGGCAGAGGGAAGCATGAAGTGCTCTAAAATTTCCTGGTAGACGGCTGTGCTGACTTTGGTCTTGATAAAACACAGTGGACCTACACCAGCAGATGACATGGCTCCCCAAACCATCACTGATTGTGGAAACTTCACACTAGACCTCAAGCAGCTTGGATTGTGGCCTCTCCACTCTTCCTCCAGACTCTGGGACCTTGATTTCCAAATGAAATGCAAAATTTACTTTCATCTGAAAACAACACCTTGGACCACTGAGCAACAGTCCAGGTCTTTTTCTCCTTGGCCGAGGTAAGACGCTTCTGGCGTTGTCTATTGGTCATGAGTGGCTTGACACAAGGAATGCGTTCTCTTGTAGCCCATGTCCTGGATACGTCTGTGTGTGGTGGCTCTTGAAGTAATGACTCCAGCAGCAGTCCACTCCTTGTAACTCTCCCCCAATTTTTTGAATGGCCTTTTCTTAATCCTTTCAAGGCTGCGGTTATCCCGGTTGCTTGTGCACCTTTTTCTACCACACTTTTTCCTTCCACTCAACTCTCCATTAATATGCTTGGATACAGCACTCTGTGAACAGCCAGCTTCTTTAGCAATGACCTTTTGTGGCTTACCCTTCTTGTGGGGTGTGTCAATGACTGCCTTCTGGACATCTGTCAAGTCAGCAGTCTTCCCCATGATTGTGGAGCCTACTGAAACAGACTAAGGGACCCTTTTAAATGCATTGGAAGCCTTTGCAGGTGTGTTTTGTTAATTATTCTAATTTACTGAGATAATGACTTTTGTGTTTTCATTGGCTGTAAGCCATTAATCATCAACATTAACCGGTTCCCGACCGCCCACTGTAGATAAACGTCGGCGCTTGCCGGGCTCTGTGCAGCGCCGACGTTTAAAAACGGTGGGTGGTCTCGCAGCGCTCAGGACCCCCAGGGTCCTGCAAGCGCTGCGATTCCGGTGCAGAGCGTTAGCTCTGACAGGGGACATCATCGGGACCTGATTAGATCAGGTCCCAGTGATGTTAACCCTTAGCTGTCTTCTATATGCTGTGATCTATTGTGATCGCGGCATATAGGAGACAGCAGGAGGAGAGGGGGTCGTCAACTTACCTCTCCGAAGACCTCCGAGTCCTTCCAGGACCTGGGGTTGCTATGGCAGCTGGAGGTCACATGACCGCCTCCAGCTCTGCCATATATGGTGTCCTGTCTGACTCAGCTGCAGCTGTAGCCAGACAGGAGACTCTGACTGAAACAGTCAGGGAAGATCTCATGTAATGTAATATATGTCTATTACATTACATGAGATCAGAGATCAGAAAAATAAAAATTAATGTCCCATACAGGGACTAAGAAAAAATGTGAAAAAAAGTAAAAAAAAAAGTTTTTAAACTATTAATAAAAAAATCACAAAATAAATAAAAATAAATAAATAAAATATTAAACCAATAAATCCGTATATTTTTACAAAACCAAAAAAAGTACACATATTTGGTATCGCCGCGTCCGAAACAACCCGAGCTATAAAACTGTCACACTAATTAACTCCTTCTGTGCACACCGTAATAAAAATAAATAAAAAACGGAGCAAAAAAATATGCTTTTTCATCATATTGCCAAACAAAAAGTGGAAAAAAATGCAAACAAAATAGAAATAAAAATGGTACCACTGAAAACGTCATCTTGTTACGCAAAAAAAAAGCCGCCATACAGCTCCATCAGCCGAAAAATAAAAAAGTTATAGCGCTCAGAATAAAGCAATGCAAAAAAAATATTTTTTTCTATAAAATAGTTTTATTGTGTAAAAGCGCCAAAACATAAAAAAAATACAGTAAGTGTAGTATCGCTGTAAACGTACTGACCCGAAGAATAACGCTGCCTGATCACTTTTACCACACGCAGAACGGCATAAAAAAAAAACTCAAAAAACAATTCCTGAATTGTTTGTTTTTGTTAATTTTACCTCCCAAAAAACGGAATAGAAAGCGATCAAAAAATGTCACGTCCCCAAAAATGGTACCAATAAAAATGTCAACTCGTCCCGCAAAAAACAAGCCGTCACATGACTCTGTCGGCCGAAATATGGAAAAATTATAGCTCTCAAAATATGGTGATGCAAAAACTAGATTTTGCAAAAAAAGCGTCTCTTAGTGTGTGACAGCTGTCAGTCATAAAAACCCGATATCAATCTGGTATCTCTGTAATCACACCGACCCGAAGAATAAAGTAATCTAATCAGTTATATCACACTAGGAACGGCGTAAAAAATAAATAAAACCAATTCTTCACCTGCTACTGATTTGTTTATTATGTCCCCAAAGATCCCAGTAAGGCTCTGCCCACATTTATCCTGCGCTCTGCGCTGAGCACTTACACCAGAGTTTCCGTGTAAATCTCTGAAATACATGATTCAGCCGGAACCCATGACGGAAGATTCCCTGTAATGAGACAGATATAGGCCACTGTGGACGCCGTCTAGCCTGGGATCCCACGGTGTCATTTGTTTTAGGCGTGCATAAAAGTGCGGTTGGCCACAGTTTTGTGCACTTCTGAAAAAAAGGACACCGCTACACAGAGGCCAGACGGTGTCCAGAGTAACTCTGCTGCCTCATTACAGTGAATGGATCCTGCAGGGGTTTCATCTGAATTACATCACTTGGAAATTTAGATGGAAACCCCGATGTAAGTGCTCAGCCTAGAGCGCCGGATAAATGTTACGTAAAATGTTCCCAATAAAAGCTTCAACTCAGTCCTCAAAAAAAGCTAGTCCCCACTCAGGTCCGTCATCTGTTAAAAATATAAGGGACTTCCAAGTTACTGGTAGCAGAAAGGCTCTGGAAAAGCAAAATGACCCTTGCCCCCCAAAAGAAATTCAGAAAATTTTGTGCTCCCAAATCCAAATGCCTATTCTACAATAATTTGTTCTCCAATTGTCAAATAGCACTCCGTCCCCCCCAGATCTCACCGTATGGCTAAGCGGTACGATACAGCCACATATGGGGTATTGACACTTTTAGAAGAAATTGTGTGACACATTTTGGCACCATTTTTACCCATTGCCCTGTTTGAAAATGTAAAATCTGAGGGTAAAACATTTTTTTGTGGTAAAAATATAATTATGATTTTTTCACTGCCCAATGGTATAAATTTAAAAATTAAAAAATACTCACTACTTCCCTAGATGAATTCCTTGAGAGGTGTAGTTTACAAAATGGGGTCATTTGTGGAGGTTTCTGCTGTTTTGGCATGTCAGCGACTCTTCAAATGTGACATGGTGTCTGCTGCCTATCCCAGCCAACATAGCGCTCCTTTCTCTTCCGAACCCTGCCGTACACCAAAGCAGTGGTTTTCCCCCACATATGGGGTATCGGCGTACTCAGGAGAAATTGTACAACAAATTTCATGGTGCAATTTCTCCGGTTACCCTTATGATAATGCAAAATTAGGGGATGAAAAACATTTTTTATGGGAAAAATGTGAAAATTTTATTTTCACGGCTCAATATTATAAACTTCTGTGAAGCAGCTGGGGGTGCAAGGTGCTCACCACACATCTAGATAAGTTCCCTAAGGGGTCTAGTTTCCAAAATGGTGGCACTTGTGGGGGGTTTCCGCTGTTTAGACACATTAGGGGCTCCACAAATGCGACATGGCGTCCGCTAATTATTCAAACAAATTTTACATTCAAAAAGTCAAATGGCGCTCCTTCCCTTTCAAACCCTGCCATGTGCCCAAACAGTAATTTGCCTCCACATATGGGGTATCAGCGTGTTCAGGAGAAATTGCACAACAAATTTCATGGTGCAATTTATCCTATTACCCTTATGATAATGCAAAATTAAGGGATGAAAAACGGTTTTGTGGGAAAAATGTGAAAATTTTATTTTTACAGCTCAATATTATAAACTTCTGTGAAGCACCTTGGGGTTCAAGGTGCTCACCACACATCTAGATAAGTTCCCTAAGGGGTCTAGTTTCCAAAATGGTGTCACTTGTGGGGGGTTTCCACTGTTTAGGCACATCAGGAGCTCTCCAAACGCAACATGGCGTCTGCTAATTATTCAGACAAATTTTACATTCAAAAAGTCTAATGGCGCTCCTTCCCTTCCGAACCCTGCAGTGCGCCCAAACAGTGGTTTTCCCTCACATATGGGGTATCAGCACGCTCAAGAGAAATTGCACAAAAAAATTTGGGGTCCATTTTTTCCTGTTACCCCTGTGAAAATAAAAAAAATTGGGTCTAAAGTAACATTTTTGTGAAAAAAGTTAAATGTTAATTTTTTTTTTCCACATTCCAAAAATTCCTGTGAAGCACCTGAAGGGTTAATAAAGTTCTTGAATGTGGTTTTGAGCACCTTGAGGGGTGCAGTTTTTAGAATGGTGTCAATTTTGGGTATTTTCTGTCATAAAGACCCCTCAAAGTGACTTCAAATATGATGTGGTCCCTAAAAAAATGTTTTTGTAAATTTTGTTGGAAAAATGAGAAATCGCTGGTCAACTTTTAACCCTTATAGCTCCCTAACAAAAAAAAATTTTGGTTCCAAAATTGTGCTGATGTAAAGTAGACATGTGGGAAATGTTATTTATTAACTCTTTTGTGTGACATATCTCTCTGATTTAAGGGCATGAAAATTCAAAGTTTGAAAATTGCAAAATTTTCTAAATTTTCGCCAAATTTCCGATTTTTTCACAAATAAACGCAAGTTATATGGAAGAAATTTTACCACTATCATGAAGTACAATATGTCATGAAAAAACAGTCTCCGAATCAGGGGAATACGTTGAAGCGTTCCAGAGTAATTACTTCATAAAGTGACAGTGGTCAGAATTGAAAAAATTGGCCCGGTCACGAAGGCAAAAACAGGCTCTGGCGCGAAGTGGTTAACAGAAATAAACACTTGAAATAGATCACTCTGTTTGTAATGACTCTATATAATATATGAGTTTCACTTTTTGTATTGAAGAACTGAAATAAATTAACTTGTTGATGATATTCTAATTTAGTGAGAAGCACTTGTAACTCATCATTAGGTTTGTGGTTTGGTTAAAACATTTCTAACCTTTCCATCACACACAATTTCATGTAAATGGTATTGTCTGTGCCAGCATCCATAGGTCACAGGCCACTTTTTCCATCCAAGCTCTCTGAGAAGGATGACAGTATTATGAGGATCCGAAGAGCCGCCAGTCCAGGCCTAGTGAGCAATCAGATATCGTTCTTCCAGCAAGGTAAGCAGATGGGGCTCGTGCTTGTGTCAAATATTTTTAATTGCCTTTCTATGAACTGTATACAGCATAATATTACTATAGTACTTCTTACATCTAGAAGCAGAAATGGCTCAAGGTCACAGTGACTCTGTCTGGTGCCAGTGCATACAATTAGCCTGCAAAAGTCCTTAACACTATCATCACTCCCCTTCTTTACCAAGCAAGGATTCGGACCTTGAGTCTACGTACCCTAAATATTGAGCCCTTGGCTGATTCATTTCCCAGCATCCACCTTTTCCTTTCAGCAACCTGTTCACTGTTTTTAACCCTGAAAATCCTCTACAACACAACCCAGGACAACTCGAGTGCTGTTATGAGTGTCCTGACAAGATGTATACAAAATATTGCAAATGCCAATTACTAGTACAGCAGATTCCAGCCATCCTGCTATAGAAAAATAATAGCTGGAATTTGATGCTGCCATTTTTATGTGTCAGACCCATTGTGTCTATTATATGAATAGATGGTATTCTCCAAGACAAGACTTTAATTACTATGAAAAGTGGAGACCTGAGTCATGCAGAGCAGGTAGCCAAAGTGCAAACTGCAAGGTTGTATCCTGTAGGATATTTCATAGCTTGTGTAGGGATTTAAATGATTGTAGATGTTTTCATGGTTGTTCACTATCTGCTCATTCCACTTAGATCTTTCGGGACAAGACTTTAGCAGTGATATACCATCCCATTCTTCAAGCCTTTACCGACACAGCAGTGGCCACGTGGTATCACCCTCCTCCATGCTTTCCCCAGCACCTCCAGCTGATGAAGACACAAACAAGGAAGATGTGATTTTTTTCTAGGCTTCCTATCAAAGCATTTAAGTTTTTGCTGCAGTTCATTTGGCACTGGACTTAATAACTTTTTTGGATTTCCGCCTGTACCGCTAAGGCCTTGTGAGGTGTATTGACATAATCTTGAAAACTTCAAGCATTTTTACAGTAGTGATGTTTGTGACGGTCCAAAGAGTAACGGAAATGCATTCACCAATTGAAATGCACAATGCAATATTACCTTATTTTAGCTTGTAGACTACTGACCAGATCTTACCCATTCTGAACAGAGGATGGTTTTTGTCAGAGCGATGTCATAAGGGGGTGATCTAGTGACCCGTCTGCATCTGTGTTCTTCTGAAGCATCGCCTGCTGGACAGGACTGCTGAACAATTAGCTAAGAAATGATTGCCTGTTTTTATGTTCACTTTTAACCATATATCATATGGCCACCATGGGCATCACTGACCACCGTCCACAATGAGGAAAGCATGCTTGCCCATTAAATAACTCATGTTTACCCTTATTTATTGACTGCCTCTTGAGATGATTTTCTACATTTTCTAAGGTTCTTCTGATTCCAGAGACCAGACGTTTCTATTTTTAATAACCTAAAGGATGCTGCACCAATCCAGACCAAGTAACAATATTAGTTAGAAACCTATTTTGTCACTGGGCAAGAGATAGAAAATGTTAGTGATATATGTGATAATACCACATGGAAACCATTGAGCGTGTGCGTAAATTTCCCGATTTAGCCCCTTTTCTTGTCCCGTTTTCTCATGGCAGAGAATAGCATACCACTGCCAGCTATCTCCTGATTGTTAGCGCAGTACTATATTCTACTTAATCTGGACTCGCTGAAATAAGAATAGTGCCATTATTGTTTATAATCCGTGTATGTACAGTTTTTAACTTACTGGTCTACTAGCACTTTTAAGAATTACATAGCACAGATTGTATTGATGTCAAAATCAGTAGGCCATTGTATTTTTATATGACCACAAGCAAATGAATTCTTAAGATAAGAAATATGTGGACGTGTATTTAATTTTATTTGATATATTTTTCATCCTGTTTTATTACACTCTTTATTCCAATTTATTTCTTTATTTTAAAGGGAAAATATTCAGAACATTTGACATTACTCCTCTCAGGAGCATTGTCTCACATTTCTTGTCACCTTCATTTTAATGTTATCTTTTTACCTTTATGGTAACTTTCATTAAAAATGTTATTGCATTAATACATGTTAGAGCGTGTAGGGTTAAGAAAATTGTGTACTGTCCTTTAAAACATAAAGGTGAATGATACCTGTTAAAGTAGACATGGGCCCCTCTGTCAGGTTCTAAAAAACCTTCAAAATCTCTTTTCTTCCTATATGAGAGGCTGGCCCTCCATATTGTATGTATTCCAGTGCCCATAAATGTATGGACTGTAGTGCACTACATAGGCTCTATTGTTCACGTCATGCACTTTTAGCACAACATGTAGCTTCCAAAATACAGTGCAACTTGTTCCATTCATCGGTCTTCACCTGGTGTCAAAAAGGCTTGTAAAAAGCATGTGCACCCATTCATATCCCAAGGTGTTCTTTCCAATATTCATTCCTGCCTCTTTATATTTCTGTGTTTTAGGCATCAGTCAGGCGTCCGTTGTTCACTTGTGTGATTTTATACTTGTTTTTTGCAGACCGCAACGTTCCACTAATAATCTCAGCGACATATCTGATTTTGATCAAATTCATGGATCAGTCTCCCATACAAGTCTATGGCACCAGGAAAATCATGGATTGCGCATGGATGGCATCAGCGTGCTGTCCATGATTAAAGGGAACCTATCAGGCTTCATGCAGCCCAAACCTCGGACAGCATGAATTGCACCCTGGCTGCACTATTGCTGTTAGGTATATCATTTTCTGAAATGCTTTGGTGTTTCAAAGAAAATATACTTTGTAGATTCAGCCAAGAATCAAAGCCAGAAATGAGACTAGTTTGGTTTTGCCTTCTTCCGGCTCATCACAGTGCCACTGAAAGTGATTGACAGGTTTCTCCCTTGCTTGTACATAGAGAGAGACTTGTCAGCCATCAACAGCAACACTAGGCAATGCCGGCTAGGGATGAAGCTGGACTAATCTGGTCTCTGGCTATGGTCCCCAGCTGGATCTTTAAATTATATTTTCTCTGAAAGTTTGGAGTGTTTCATAGAATATTATACCTGTCTGCAATCACACAGCCAACCTCTGATCCATGCTGCCCAAGGTTTGGGTAGCATGAATCGGCTGACAGGTTCCCTTTAACCTTTTAATGGATAGGAGAAGCTTTGCACTTTTTGGTTTTTTTTTTGTTCCCCATCAGTGAAAAATTACTGATGAAACAATGATGGTAAAAACTAACACACTGACCAAACACTGATGAAAATTAGAAAAAGGAATCCGGCACTCTTATTTCTTTACACAATTTGCTTAATCCAATAAATTTTATAAGCAAGGTTTGACGTTTCGATCTCGTCAACAGAGAGTCCAACAGCATCGGGACAGCGTTTCCTGACTTTCACTAGGTATGAACATTCTGAGCAGGCAGCGGCTTATGTCATACAATGTTACTGTGAATGTGATTAACCGCAATAAATATACTTTTTGTGTATATCTGATGAAGGTCGGTGAGACCGAAAAACGTCAAACCTTGCTTATACACAATTTGTTTGCTTAATCCAATAAATTGCATCAAAATTGAGTGCCGGAATCCTTTTTATAATATTGTATTTAGACCCTATCCATTCACCTAACCATTGACTGAGTGCCATACTTCTTTCGTTTCTTTTAAAATACTGATTAAACTTGGATTCAAAACACTAATGAACAATGGTCTGTATTTTTTACACACCAGAAAAATCATGGAGATCTCAACGAGGCCTTATAAAATGTATTTGTATTTTAAATATTGTATATGGACCCCAATATCTGGACTGACCTGGGGTTTCCAAACTTATGGCCTCACAGACAAATATATGGCTGTGCGTTTCGGTCAGGAGACCCGCTGCCAGACTGGGCTTTTGTAATACTGACCATGAAAATTACTCGTATGATCCCGGCCTTAGTTGGAGTTTAATCTGCCCAGTGTTTAAGGTATGTTGCCTGTATTTTTTTCTTTTTCAAGAAGCCGTCCATGCGGGTTGTCTATTGTTGCAGCTCTGCCCAAATAAAGTGATTTTGTAATAAAAGTTAATGAATTTAGTATAATAACATGAATTGACTATATCCAGTTGGATAATTTTAAAATGTTCTCGTTATGAAGTTTCTATTTTACAGATATATACACACACTATTTGATACTCTGCCCATTTTAGAAGTTTTCCCACCTATAAAGAATGGAGAGGTCTGTAATTTTTATCGTAGGTAAACTTCAACTGTGAGAGACAGAATCTAAAATAAAAAACAGAATATCACATTGTATGATTTTTAAATAATTAAATTGCATTTTATTGCATGAAATAAGTATTTGATCACCTACCAACCAGCAAGAATTCTGGCTCTCACAGACCTGTTAGTTTTTCTGTAAGAAGCCCTCCTACTCTACACTCATTACCTGTATTAATTGCACATGTTTGAACGACACCTGTCCACACAATCAATCATACTCCAACCTCTCCAACATGGCCAACACCTAAGAGCTGTCTAAGGACACCAGCGACAAAATTGTAGACCTGTACAAGGCTGGGATGGGCTACAGGACAATAGGCAAGCAGCTTGGTGAGAAGGCAACAACTGTTGGCACAATTATTAGAAAATGGAAGAAACACAAGATTACTGACAATCTTCCTTGGTCTGAGGTTCCATGCAAGATCTCGCCTCGTTGGGGTAAGGATGATTCTGAGAAAGGTCTGAAATCAGCCCAGAACTACATAGAAGGAGTACCTGGTCAATGACCTGAAGAGAGCTGGGACCCTAGTCTCAAACATTACCATTCTATTGTATCAAATACTTATTTCATGCAATAAAATGAAAATTAATTATGTAAAAATCATACAATGTGATTTTCTGTCTCTCACATGTGAAGTGTACCTACGATTAAAATTACAGACCTCTCCATTCTTTATAGGTGGGAAAACTTGCAAAACCGACAGTGTATCAAATACTTATTTTCCCCACTGTATATAATCTTGCGTATTACCCGGACATTGGTCTGTTTTGTCAGCAATGACACAATACAATGGAACATGATGTAGATTAATGGTCATGTTTTTAGGATTAGATGTTGAAGTAGTTTTAGATTAACTACAATGGGTATCCGGAGCAAGCTTCATCAGTCAATGGACAAACCAGGCGATAAATGAACATATTTTTTTTTTCTTTTTATCTGATTATTTTTGAAAAAATGTCTGTCTTAAAGCTGCTACATTATAAAGACAATTTGTAATTGTACAAAGAGCTAATAGATTATATCATCTGATCCTCAGCTCAGTTAAGCTAAGTATAACAGGTCATAGAACATTTTTTTCTTTTAGTTCATGTCTTGTTTCTCAACCCTTGGAGCTTATCATGTATTCTGTGGCCCTTTCATTCATATTATGATCACTGGGACCATGATGGAAAAGGCAGAGCACTGTAGGTGCTGGAAAATTTATCTTTTGGTTAAAAAAAAAAAAAAAAAAATACAATCTGGTGTATGGATGTAAATTCTGTAAATATATATATATATATATATATATGTGCATTTATATATTTTTTATTTTCTGGAAATGATAATGTAATGCCGCACATGTTTATGTTGTGTGTCCAATGAACAAATAATACCCCGCAGTATATAGCTAAGCTGCTGTGAATGAATTGATGTGTATATGTGAAAGAGACACACTGCAAGCTATAATGATTTGTAATTACCGTATGTCTTATTCCTTGACAAATAAACTGTTGATTTCAATGGGCTTACAGATTCAATCCTCTGCTGTTTGCATTGCTGACAATTAACCCCTTTACCCCCCAAGCATGTTTTCACCTTCATGACCAGGCCAAATTTTACAATTCTGACTAGCATAGGTGGATTATAATGAGGGCAGTCTGAGCTACCGCCTAGGGCCCATGGCTCCGGGGAGCCCACGGCCAGATTGCACCCATTATAATGTTTTGTGCGTCACCAGTGGTGCACATCTTCGGGCAGGGAGCCGTCCTGGCGCTGCGCTGCCGGCAATGCTGAATGACTGCGCAGTTTCAGGGGAGCTCCTGACGCATGCGTTATGACATCATCATCCAGCGTCAGAACAATGTCATCGCGCCAGCCACAAGAAGACGTGAAGCCCTACGCACCGGAGCACACCGACGGGTACAGGAGCGAGGGGAGTATGTGTTGTTTATTTTTTCTTTTTTAATTAATGTGTATGGAGTGTGTGCCTAATATATATGGGCTATGTGAGAGCTCATACTGTATATAGGTAACTGTGGAACTCATACAGTATATAGGCAGCTATAAGCAAGCTCATACTGTATATAGGAGGCTATATGGGGGTTCATTCTCAGGAGCCTGTGTGGAGGCTCATATTGTATGTAAGGGGCTGTGTGGGGGCTCATATTATATGTAGGGGGCTGTGTGGGGCATATTGCCTGGACCTGTGAACTGTTATCCTCATTGCAATACAGCCTATGGTCTCCTTTTCTTGTCCTGATTGAAGGAATTCCCTGATGAAACACTGAATGACCAAAAAAGGGGAAATTCGTCTGAAGAAGATGCCATTAAGCTAAGTACACAACTTCTCAGGCCATATAGGGTATATAATTAGTCCGTGACCATAGAAACGTGACTATGAGGTATATGGGTATGTAGTCCATGTCCATAGAAACGTGACTGAGATATATGGGTTTTTAAACTAAATAAAGAGAATTTTTAAGGGTATTTTTCGTTATCGTTTACATGTATAAGGGCCCCATAGGTTGATCGCTTCGGTTGTTGATTGTGGGGGCTCATATTGTATGTAGAGAGCTATGTGGGGGACAGTATATAGGGGGATGTTGGAATTCTTAATTCTGCTCAATATTAAGTCATATAATATAAAAAAATTATAATATGTTAATATTAATATTGAGCAGAATTAATATCAGTCTATTGGTTCGGCCCTCCTCAACACTCAGTCTCTCATGTGGCCCGTCAGGATAACTAATCTCCCACCCGTGCTCTATTATCTATAGCGCTATCTTATGTATAGTGCTGTACACCAGAGCACTTGTGTATTATTCACATGACCTATCAAAAAGGGATCATGTCCATGTCACGTGATACATCGGGTACCTGGGGGGAGAGAAGGCCCACACGTTCTAAACTGCATTAATCCACACCTGCTGACCAGTGTCACTTTATGTGATAACTCTGGAATGCTTCACCAGAGCCCTCTTATTCTGAGAGATTTTTTTTTGTGACATATTGTGTCCCTCTTATTCTGAGAGGTTTTTTTGTGACATATTGTACTTCATAGTAGTGGTAAAATTTGTTCAATATGACTTGCATTTATTTGTGAAAAAATTGGAAATTTGGCAAAACGTTGAAAATTTTCAAACTTTTAATTCTTATGCCTTTAAACCAGAGAGTTATGCCACACACAATAGTTAATGAATACATTACATTTCCCACATGTCTACTTTACATCAGCACAATTTTTGAAACTTAGAATGGTTAAAAGTTGATCAGCGATTTCTCATTTTTCTAACAAAATTTACAAAACTATTTTATAGGGACCACGTTGTAAGTGACTTTGAGGGGCCTATATGTCAGAAAATACCCAAAAGTGACACCATTCTAAAAACTGCAACCCTCAAAGTCCTCAAAAACAGATTCAAGAAGTTTATTAACCCGTCAGGTGCTTCAAAGGAATTAAAGCAATGTGAAAGGAAAACCACAAAAATGTACTTTTAGTCCCAAATTTTTCATTTTACAAGGGTAACAGGAAAAAATGGACCCCAAAATTTGTTGTGCAACTTCTCCCGGCATCTCCTGAGTACGCCAATGCCCCATATGTGGGAGAAAACTACCATTTAGCCACATGGCAGGGCTCAGAAGGGAAGGAGCACCATTTGACTTTTTGAGCACAAAAATAACTGGAATCGACAGCGGACGCCATGTCACATTTGGAGAGCTGCTAATGTGCCTAAACCGCTGAAACCCCCAAAAAGTGACCTCATTTTGGAAACTAGACCCCTCGAGTAATTTATTTAGAACTGTGGTGAGCACCTTAAACCCCTAGGTGCTTCACAGAAATTTATAACTTAGTGTCGTGTAAATAAACAAGAATCAATTTTCACACAATGTCCTGTTAGCCCCCCAATTCACAATGGTAACAGGAGAAAATGGACCCCAAAATGCATTGTGCAATTTCTCCTGAGTACGCCGATACTCCATATGTGGGGGAAAACTACTGTTTGGGCGCATGGCAGGGCTCAGAAGGGAAGGAGTGATTTTTTGGAACGCAGACTTTGATGAAATGGTCTGCGGGTGTCATGTCACAATTGGAGGGCCCCTGATGTGTGCAAACAGTGGAAACCCCTCACAAGTAACCCTATATTTGAATTGATCTAGTGTTTTCCTGGTATTTAAATTTTATTATGTGGTGGCATATATGAGTTGTGTAGAGTGCATCAGGTTGGCATATGTAAGTTGTGCAAGTCAAAAATAGATTTAGTAGTCCATGGATGTGTGGTACAGTTTTAAGCATTCTTTTATACACAGGCCAGATTTGTCAGTGCAGGTGTCTCGCATTGCCAAGTTCTGCCCTTTCTTATTTGCCTTCTGTAAAACACTAATCACCTTTTTTGCGACCTTTCTTTGAGGTTTGTAACTTGGCCATATAGATAATATGCCCAAGCAATAAGATCCGCACTATCAAATAAGAGTATGGGGATATAAAACTGATATAAAATGATAATTGTAACTTGGCCATATACATATGTCCAAGCAATAAGAATCAGCCTATCAAATAAGAACAAACTCTTGGGACTATAAAACTCATATAAAATGAGAATTATACTAACAAATAAGAGTAAATAATCTGATAGCAACATCAAACTCATAAAATTCACATAAAATGTTGAGCAAGATACAACACATGGCCTGATAGGGGAGGAGGGGCGTGGCACCTCTCAAATTGAGTTTGACATAACATACGTATGCTACACTACTAGCTCTATTTGACTTTTTGACTGTAAAATTTGCTGGCATAATTAGTGGACTGCATGTTGCGTTTGGAGAGCCCCTGATGTACCTAAAGAGTGGAAAACCCCCACAAGTGACACCATACTCGAAACTAGACCCCTCAGGGAACTTGTATGGACGTGTAGTGAGTTAGAGATGAGCGAACATTTCAATGTTTGGTTTACGATTGTCAAATTTGCAATATTCGACGATTAATTAGTTGAACATTCGCCGAACATATCCGAGCCCCATTGGTTTCAATGGGAGGCAAAACCAAATGCATACACAACACCTTCAAATGGGCTCAAAAGCTGCCAAAACAGATCAAATTCGGGGCAGACACCAGGAAAGTGGCCTCAATTGACTCACAGTACAACTGTTTTGATTTTTTAAGGAAATATTTCATCTTATTTTGTTAAATGAGAATAATAAGTTATTATGAATTTAATTTATAATAACTTAAATAAAAATGAATGTTTTTATAAAATGAATTTATAATCACTCATTTCCATTTAACAGAATAAGATTACATAACACTAAATTATTCATCAAGATAATTTTTATCACAATTTTCCATGTCTATTCTAATATATATTGTTTTTAGCTAATGTTCAGTATTTTAATATGTAAATCACGGTTTATGGTATGTATGTATTTACACTTAATTGTATTAGAATACGGCTTTTTTTTCACATATGATGTCATTTCCTTGGTATAAACCTTTATAAACGCATGTCTGTATTTTGACTGCATTGTTGAAAAAAGCCTGGAACCGGCTGAAATGTCCTAATGGAATTTGCACTTGAATAAACAGCAATTACCTATTGAATACGTGAGTGCCGGGGGTTTACTTCTGCACACTTTTTCTCCATGAGCACCGCGCCAGTGGAGTGCTGAAACGCCATCTTTACGTTTCTGTTATATTTGCCTGTATGAACAGGCATTTAAATGACCGGTAAAAGTGCCGCCTGGTGGTCCATGTAAAGGAGCTTTAGGCTTAGAGCCAAGTGGATCAAAAGGGCAACAAACAAAATGGACATCCGTGACTCATGTCTCGGTTTAGTGCTATTTTGACCTCTTGACTACTCATCTCAATCATCTTAAGTTTCTGATTGTCCCTTGGGCTTAGCGTCAGATGAAATGAAAGGGCAACCAGTAAAATGAGCAGCCCTGTCTCATGCTGCTTTTTATTCTGAAAGGTTCAGAAAGTGTCCCTGCTATATTAATTTTAGCTTTTGCTTCTTTGTGCAGGGTATTAATAAATATTTCAAATGTTCCTCCCAGATCAAACCCCTGCGTAACCATGAAAAGTCTCTCCTAGGGGCTGGTGAAGCTGCTAAGTGCATTGTACAGCTGTGTAAATTCAATAAAAAATATTTCAGTGATTACCACCAGTATCATTGAGTGCTTCAATAAAAAGAAAATGATTACGTTGATAACTTTATTTAAGAGCTTTGACATCTAACAGTTACAATGCATATCTTTACTGTATCTGGTGTTTTTACAAGACATTATATTGGAAAATTTGATATGTACTTGATATGAGTTAAACTATTGCTCTTGATACTTTAAACTCACATTTAAAATACATTGAATAAAAGATATTGTCCAAGAGCACTGCCTCAATCAAGCAGTATTTCTGGGTAAAACAAAACATCTAAGTAGTCTGGGTCAGTGAGTACATAAGAACTCACTTAGGTTATTAATTAAAATGCAAAACCATACAGACATATACAATGTGAAACAAACACGATCATAAACAATTGTAATGAATGACCACAGAGTTTATCACAAGATTACAAGAATGATTACATTTTATCATTTTCTATCATCTCAAAACTTGAAGATCTGAATTGCTTCCGGTTGTTAAGATGCTTTTTAAAAAGAGACTGGAAAATATTCTTTGGCAATGAATTGCTCCTCTGAGTAAGAAATGGTACTACCTGCTCATTATTGTTTACCAGCCCATAGCTTCTACAAGTGATAACTGGTATGGAGCTTCTTCTAGACATGACCAGCTTTTGAGAGTCATGTAGCTTCTTTAGAATAGTAGTTCCAACTGATGTCTCTCCTGTATTAACTGGATATTGTGGTACATTATTAATCTTAGAAATGAGCAGATAATCAGGTTTCTTCGATATCTCTGAAATCAAAGTGTTCTTTAGGCTGTAACATGCTTCTGTAGACTCCATACTTAATGATGATTTTCCCTGAAAGAAGAAAGATTCCTTTCTTGCAATATGTGGGCTTTCCCCAAGAGTTAAGAACCCATAAGGAGTAGAAATCTTTGGTAGATGAGGTAGGGACATTGCTGCCCTGGTCACAGGATCTGGAAGATCGTCAAGTCTGATAGAGGACAACCCATGGGTGTTTTGGCAAACTGGATCTGAGCACCTTCTTCTAGATTTCGGTTTCAAACTTCTGTTTTCTTGGCTGTGCCACTGATGAGACCTCCATGTGAAAGACTTCTTGGCTGGGAGCATCCGATTGCTGTCCAGAATAGTAAGTGAAGGAATAGTAAATTGTGGGATGTTCTCTGGCGTGATCATGGGATTGAATTGAGTTTTTTGGAAAGTACAGACAAATTTCTCTTGAGACATTGTGAATTCATTATTCTACAGCAAACCCTCTCTCCATATTTATAAGCCTTGTGAGAAGGGGACCACATACGTGGAAAAGCATCACTGTATAAACGTCAGAGTTATTTTTCCTACAAGTTCTTGATTCTGAATTGAAGTCCAGAACACACTGTTTCAGCCATAGGAAGTTTCTATTGTGCTTTGCGAAGTGGGCTCTTCAACAGCTGAGGTCTATCATGTCTTATCCTTTCAAGTCAAAAGCTTTTGGACAAAAACAGTCAATACTGAGAATTGATCGAAGATGAATCACAATCTACTTTTGAGTCATGTTGTCCTAACAATGAATAATTAAGAGACTGCGTCAGGAAAGTATTATCGAAAAGAATGTCCACAAAAAATGTTTAAGACAAGTAGCATTTTATTTTTATTACTTATCTATTAGTTTTTGCCCACTTTAACCCTTTAAGGACGTAGCCAATTTTTCTTTTTTTTGCGTCTTCATTTTTCCTCTTCCTTTTTCAAAGAGCCATAACTTGTTTATTTTCCCACCAACATAGATGTATGAGAGCTTGTTTTTCTGGGACAAGTTGCAGTATTTTGGGGTTTTTTGGGGTACTATTTTTTGTATTACATTTTTTGTGAAAGTCGCACTGTCAAAAAAACCCGGCAATTTTGGCATTTTCAATTTTTTTTTTTATTTATGACATTTACCATATGGATTAAACAATTTTGTATTTTGATACATCATACTTTTATAGATGCTGTGATATCAAACATGTTTATTGTATTAAATATAAAATGGTTTAAGAACGCTAGCACCCAAAAGGGGGATAGGACTAGCTGAATGCTGCTGATAGTTGGAACAGGTTCTGTGTGGCAACCCTTGGGGTGATAGATAACTGAATGCAACATATATGCTATACATGTAGTGAACAAGGAATAGAAGAATAGAGGAAAATGGAAGGACCATAAACATAAGGTATGTAATAGACCTATGGGGCCCATAATATATGAAGTAATTTATGGGGCCTATACTGTATGGAACAATGTATAGGGTCCATATTGTATGGAGCAATATATGGGGGCCCATTCGGTATGGAGCACTATATGGGGCCCATTCTGTATATAGCATTATATGGGGTCCATTATTCTGTATGGAGCATTGTATGGGGTCCATTATACGTTATGAAGTATTATATGTGGTTCAATATTCTGTATGGAGCACTATATGGGGTCCATTATTCTGTATGGAGCATTATAGGAGGCCCATTATTCTGTATGGAGCATTATATGGGGCCCATTATTCTATATCCAACATTATATGGGGTCCTTTATTCTGTATAGAGCAATATTTTGGGTTCATTATTCTTTATGTAGCATTATATGGGGTCCATTATTCTGTATGGAGCATTATATGAGGCCCATTATTCTTTATGGAGCATTATATGGGATCCATTATTCTGTATGAAGTATTATATGGGGCCCATTATTCTGTATGGAGAATTATATGGGGCCCATTATTCTATATCCAAAATTATATGGGGTCCATTATTCTGTATAGAGCAATATTTTGGGTTCATTATTCTTTATGTAGCATTATATGGGGTCCATTATTCTGTATGGAGCATTATATGAGGCCCATTATTCTTTATGGACCATTATATGGGGTCCATTATTCTGTATGGAGTATTATATGGGGCCCATTATTCTGTATGGAGAATTATATGAGGCTGCCCATTATTCTGTATGGAGTATTATATGGGGTCCATTGTTCTGTATGGAGCATTATATGGAACTCCTTATTCTGTATGAAGCAATATATGGGGCTCATTATACTGTATGGAGGACTATACTGTGCCCATAATACTGTATGGAGGACTATACTGTCCAGTCTAAAATGAAAACTTTTGAATCTCCCAAGGGCACGCAATGTGCGCTGCCAGGATTCGCCTGTTTCTGAGCTATTGTAGAAATTACAATACTGTAGATATCACTCAGGTAAGAAGTGAAATCTTTGGGGTAAGGGTACAGAAGAAAAAGTTGTGTGTGAACTGGAAAATATACAGTACAGACCAAAAGTTTGGACACACCTTCTCATTTAAAGATTTTTCTGTATTTTCATGACTATGAAAATTGTACATTTGCACTGAAGGCATCAAAACTATGAATTAACACATGTGGAATTATATACTTAACAAAAAAGTGTGAAACAACTGAAAATATGTCTTATATTCTAGGTTCTTCAAAGTAGCCACCTTTTGCTTTGATGACTGCTTTGCACACTCTTGGCATTCTCTTGATGAGCTTCAAGAGGTAGTCACCGGAAATGGTCTTCCAACAATCTTGAAGGAGTTCCCAGAGATGATTAGCACTTGTTGGCCCTTTTGCCTTCACTCTGCAGTCCAGCTCACCCCAAACCATCTCGATTGGGTTCAGGTCTGGTGACTGTGGAGGCCAGGTCATCTGGCGTAGCACTCCAGCACTCTCCTTCTTGGTCAAATAGCCCTTACACAGCCTGGAGGTGTGTTTGGGGTCATTGTCCTGTTGAAAAATAAATGATGGTCCAACTAAAAGCAAACCGGATGGAATAGCATGCAGCTGCAAGATGCTGTGGTAGCCATGCTGGTTCAGTATGCCTTCAATTTTGAATAAATCCCCAACAGTGTCACCAGCAAAGCACCCCCACACCATCACACCTCCTCCATGCTTCACGGTGGGAACCACGCATGTAGAGTTCATCCGTTCACCTTTTCTGCGTCGCACAAAGACACGGTGGTTGGAACCAAAGATCTCAAATTTGGACTCATCAGACCAAAGCACAGATTTCCACTGGTCTAATGTCCATTCCTTGTGTTCTTTAGCCCAAACAAGTTTCTTCTGCTTGTTGCCTGTCCTTAGCAGTGGTTTCCTAGCAGCTATTTTACCATGAAGGCCTGCTGCACAAAGTCTCCTCTTAACAGTTGTTGAAGAGATGTGTCTGCTGCTAGAACTCTGTGTGGCATTGACCTGGTCTCTAATCTGAGTTGCTGTTAACCTGCGATTTCTGAGGCTGGTGACTCGGATAAACTTATCCTCAGAAGCAGAGGTGACTCTTGGTCTTCCTTTCCTGGGGCAGTCCTCATGTGAGCCAGTTTCTTTGTAGCGCTTGATGGTTTTTGCAACTGCACTTGGGGACATTTTCAAAGTTTTCCCAATTTTTCGCACTGACTGACCTTCATTTCTTAAAGTAATGATGGCCACTCGTTTTTATTTACTTAGCTGCTTTTTTCTTGCCATAATACAAATTCTAACAGTCTATTCATTAGGACTATCAGCTGTGTATCCACCTGACTTCTGCACAACACAACTGATGGTCCCAACCCCATTTATAAGGCAAGAAATCCCACTTCTTAAACCTGACAGGGCACACCTGTGAAGTGAAAACCATTTCCGGTGACTACCTCTTGAAGCTCATGAAGAGAATGCCAAGAGTGTGCAAAGCAGTCATCAAAGCAAAAGGTGGCTACTTTGAAGAACCTAGAATATAAGACATATTTTCAGTTGTTTCACACTTTTTTGTTAAGTATATAATTCCACATGTGTTAATTCATAGTTTTGATGCCTTCAGTGTGAATGTACAATTTTCAAAGTCATGAAAATACAGAAAAATCTTTAAATGAGGTGTGTCCAAACTTTTGGTCTGTACTGTATATTTCTCTGCCGTATCTGTGCATCATGAATCGTGGTATGTGTTAAAGGGGTCCACTGAGACTCTTTCGACCGGGCACACGAAAACCTGGAGCCAGCCCTGGATATGAAAATAAATAAAATTATTACACTCAGAATATAGATAGTTCTGTAAGCTAATGAGCTTATAAAAGCAGGTCAGTCCATAGGTAAATATTATACATTGATAAATTGGTAATACTTAGCAAATAATTCAACATTGCAAAAATTGCATAAGAATAGTTTGAAGGAAATGGCAAATATTTCAAGGTGTTGACCTGGCCTCTAATTTCTCTAGTTGCACTATATAGTGCTATAGCATGAAAACATGAAATATAGGAAATATGAATTGCTTTACTGCCCTAGAAAATAGGAAAAATTTAGAATTTTTAGCTCATAAATTGGCCAATTCATGTATAGTCAGCAGCCGCGATAAGGTGATTCTCATTGCTGGGAACCAATCTACTGTGAATCCTCTCCTAGGCTAAAGCCTACTGTTATGCTCCCGCCTGAATCTTCTGGCGTGACTGTGGTTCGTGGTCCAACAGAGCCACGGACCGAGGAGTGCCTGGAGGGGTGTAACTAGGGGCCTTGCCCAATCCGACCTTGGACACACGGCGGCTTTACGACTCCATACAGTATTATGGGCACCACTAAGTCCTCCATACAGTGTTATGGGCACCACATAGTCCTCCATACAGAATACTGGCCCTCCTATAACGCTCCATACAGAATACTGGCCCTCATATAACGCTCCATACAGGATACTGGCCCCCTTATAACGCTCCATACAGGATACTGGTCCCCATATAATGCCCCATGCAGGCTGTGCACCCCCACATAATGCCCCATGTAGGTTGTTTCCCCCCCCCGACAACACATAATGCCCCATGCAGGATGTCACTTCCCCCCCATATAATTCACCATGCAGGATGTCACTCCCCCCCCATATAATGCCCCATGCAGGATGTCACTCCCCCCATATAATGCCCCATGCAGTATGTCACTCCCCCCCCCATATAATGGCCCATGCAGGATGTCACTCCCCCCCACACCCAAATAATGGCCCATGCAGGTGAAGGATGTCACTCCCCCCCATGTAATGCCCCATGCAGGATGTCACTCCCCTCCATATAATGTCCCATGCGGGATGTCACTCCCCCCATATAATGCCCCATGCAGGATGTCACTTTCCCCCCCGATATAATGTCCCATGCAGGCTGTCACTCCCCCCATATAATGCCCCATGCAGGATGTCACTTCCCCCCCTCATATAATGCCCCATGCAGGATGTCACCCCCCATATAATGCCCCATGCAGGAGGTCACTCCCCCCCCCATACAATGCCCCATGCGTCCATACATAAAGAAAAAAAATCAAATACTCACCTCACTTCTCCTCATCTGCTGCAGGTGCTCAGCTCTAGACTCCTTAGCGTCGCCAGCGTCTTCCCGCTCTACGCTGTGACGGCTCAGGAGAGGGCGCGGTGGAAAGACGTCACAGTGCCCTCTGACCTGAGACGTCACAGTCAGAGAACGCGGAAGACACCGGACCTGCTGCGGAGGCACGAGGAGAGGTAAGTATTGAGCCGGCTGCCGGGGCCCTGAGCAAGTGGGGGGGAGCGGGCACCGGCACCGCACCGCTCATGGGTCCCATAGTGCGCAGGGGTGCCCGATGGCGAGTGGGCCCCCCCACCTGCTCAGGGCCCTGGCACTTTACCGGGTGCTGACGCCAGTCCTGCTGACTGATGAGTAGATGAGGACTGGCAGGTGCTGGGAGCATGGCTGATATACAGGCAGGCGGGCACGGCTGGTATACAGACAGACAGGCAGGTACTGGTGGGCACGGCTGGTATGCAGACAGACTGGTAGATAGGCTGGATAGGGACCAGTACAGACTGGGATACCGGAGCGGAGCTGCAGGTGTGGACAGGAATTGGAGCTGCAGGTGCGGACAGGAAGCGGAGTGGAGCCGTAGAGCGCTGCCAGGCGGGAATGCCGCAGCGCGTGGCCAGGCAGGACAGGGCTCTGTTTACATGGAACAGATAAGGTCAGGAAAGCGCAGGGAGATAGCTAGAACACGGAAGGTAGATACAGGGGTAGGGAAACGGGACAAGCAGAGCCAGACAAACACAAGGTATTTGCTATGAAGTAGCGAGTGGACACACTCACAAGCTGAAGTACAGAGACAACAGGTGGGAGATAGGTGCTGGTACAAACACTGCAGGATATGAGAAAGGTACTGTAACGGACACAAGAGGTAACGGGCAGGATTAGACTTAGAGGCAAACAGGTAACGGGCTAGGACACAGTTCAGACAGGAACTGACACAAGAACGAGATACAGGTACAGGAGATACGGGCATGCAGCCCCCAGGATGGCGGAAACAGGCTAGATACAGGACACAGGTAAAGGCCTGGGTACTCAGCCCCTAGGGTGGCAGAAATAGACTAGGAGACACAGGTACTGCTAACAGGTCTAGGTATATAGCTCCCAGGGTGGCAGACCAAAACCTGAAGTCACAGGTACAGGTAACAGGCCTGGGTATATAGCCCTCAGGGTGGCAGAACAGGATAGATACAGGACAGGACCTGGCAACTCAGCGGTTGCACAAAACACACAGAGAGAAAGTGTTGCTCAAGCACCTCCCAATGGGTGGAGGTGGTTTAAGTATCCAGTGCCTCATAGCAATAGGCTGGGGACAGATTAGGACTACGCACACTGTTCCTATAAGACTCAGGAAGTTTTGGCGCCGCTGCCCTAGACCTGCAAACAAGAGACATGCACACAGCAAGTAGAGAAACACAGTGCGCAGCCTGGACTGGTGGGTAAGTTGGCGGTCTTGCATGGTGGGAGATGGGAAGCCATGCCAGCATGCCGCCAGGGATGTTAATCCTACAATTATGTGGCTGCTTGGTATACATGAATTGGCCAATTTATGTGCTAAATATTCTCAATTTTTCCTATTTTTTAGAGTAGTAATGCAATTCATATTTCCTATATTTCATGTTTTCATGCTATACGCTGCAGAGTGCAACTGCAAAAATTAGAGGCCAAGTCAACACCTTGAAATATTTGCCATTTTATTCAAACTAGTCTTGTACAATTTTTGCAGTGTTGCAGGGTATATTATCTTGCTGACAAAGGCTACTACAATTAGGGAATATCTTTGCCATAAAGAGATGTACTTGTTCTGCCACAACGTTTAGGTCAGAAGAACAGATCAAAGTAACGTCCGTATGAATGACGGGACAAAAGGTCCTCCAGAAGAACATTGCCCAAAGCATTACCCTGCCTCTGCAAGCATGCCTTTTTACATTGTACATCCGCATGTAAGCAATGACTAAGCATCTAGCCATTTCCATAATGTAAAAGAAAATGTGATTCATCAGACGAAGCAATCTTTTTCAAGTGCTCCATTGTCCAATTCTTATACCAACATGTATAAGCACTTTTGGTGGTGAACAGTGTCTGTGGTTGCTCAGGAAGTTGTGTGTACTGATACTTCTGTAATGTAGCCAAATTTTAGCATTTCAGAAATTTGTGTTTCTTGTTTGATTGGATCAGAGGTACATCATTAAGCCTTGCAGGTTTTCGACCCTGTAGCTGTTCATCAATCGTCCTTTATTATGGCTCCTTCTTATGTCTGTTTATCACGTATTCTGTATGTTTCGTGCTTTTCATGGATCAAACGATCATAGTTTATGGAGCTGTTCACAGGTCCTTATTTTTTGCAGACAGTGTCTTCAAAAAAATCAACGGGTTAGCTCTGCGTCATTGATCAAAATCACCAATACAAGTCTATAGGTCCTTGAAAATATGTTTTTAGAATTGTAATGAATAGGAGAAGCTTTGGAAAAAAAAAATAAATTTTGGCCATACAAAAAAATCACTCAGTAAAAATTGACACTAACTAGAAACTGATGAAAATCTGATACAGCACACAAAAATTGGTTAGTTTTTTTCATGTATGAGAAAAAAACATATTTGAATGAAGCCTTACACCACTTTTGACAAATTCTAACCCCTACAAAAAGGGGACAACCAACAGGAACCGATATTTTGGAGATTTTCTAACATGTTGTCTAGGTATTATAATTTAATCCTTGCCCAAACTACTTCATATTCTTATTCCATTTTCCTGCTTCTAATACCTTAAGTCTACAAAATGACTGCATAGGTAAGATTGGAATATAAATGTAAATTTTGGAGACAAAGGTAATGGAAAATGCCACTTAAAATTTTTAGATATTAGATTTTTTTAATCCTCTAATGATGGAACAAATTTTCGTTTTTTAACATAGCTTTTTTTCCTCTTCTTCCAAGAGCCATAACTCTTTTGGCCCGGGCCCCCTTCATATCCTGGTATATATGTGCAGTGGGGAAAATAAGTATTTGATACACTGCCGATTTTACAAGTTTCCCCACCTGCAAAGAATGGCGAGGGCTGTCATTTTAATCGTAGGTACACTTCAACTGTGAGAGACAAAATGTAAAAAAAAATCCAGAAACTCACATTGTATGATTTTCACATAATTAAATTGCATTTTATTGCATGAAATACGTATTTGATCACCTACCAACTATCAAGAGTTCTGGCTCTCACAGACCTGTTAGTTTTTCTTTAAGAAGCCCTCCTACTCTGCACTCATTACCTGTATTAATTGCACCTGTTTGAACTCATTACCTGTATAAAAGACACCTGTCCACACATTCAATCAATCTTACTCCAACCTCTCCACCCTGGCCAAGACCAAAGAGCTAAGAACACCAGGGACAAAATTGTAGACCTATACAAGGCTGGGATGAGCTAAAGGACCATAGGCAAGCAGCTTGGTGAGAAGACAACAAGTGTTGGCACAATTATTAGAAAATGGAAGAAACACGAGATGATTGTTAATCTTCCTTGGTTTGGGGCTCCATGCAAGATCTTGCCTCGTGGGGTAAGGATGATTCTGAGAAAGGTCAGGAATCAGCCCAGAGCTACAAGGGAGGACTTGGTCAATGACCTGAAGAGAGCTGGTACCACACTCTCAAACATTACAGTTAGTAACACACTACGCCGTCAAGGATTAAAATCCTGGAGGGCATTCACCGTCCCCCCTGCTCACGCCAGCACATGTCCAGGCCCGTTTGAAGGTTGCCAATGACCATCTGGATGATTCAGAGGAGGCATGGGAGAAGGTCATGTGGTCAGATGAGACCAAAATAGAACTTTGCAGAAAAGCACCCCCAAAGTATGATGTTTCCCCCACAATGCTGCACGATTGGGATGGTGTTGTTCGAGATGTACTCATCTTTCTTGTTCCTCCAAACACAGCGAGTGGAGTTGATACCAAAAAGTCCTACTTGGTCTTATCTGACCACATGACCTTCTCTCATGCCTCCTCTGGATCATCTAGATGGTCATTGGTGAACTTCAAACAGGCCTAGGCATGTGCTGCTGTGAGCAGAGGGACCTTACGTGCACTGCAGTATTTTAATCCATGACGGTGTAGTGTGTTACTAACAGTAATGTTTGAGACTGTGGTCCTAGCTCTCTTCAGGTCATTTACCAGGTCCTTCCATGTAGTTCTGGGCTGATTTCTGACCTTTCTCAGAATCATCCTTACCCCTCGAGGCGAGATATTGCATGGAGCCCCAGATCGAGGAAGATTCAGAGTCATCTTGTGTTTCTCGAATTTTATAATAATTGTGCCAACATTTTTTGCCTTCTCATCAAGCTGCTTGCCTATTGTCCTGTAGCTTATCCCAGCCTTGTGCAGGTCTACAATTTTGTCCCTGGTGTCCTTAGACAGCTCTTTGATCTTGGCCATGGTGGAGAGGTTGGAGTGTGATTGATTGAGTGTGTGGACAGGGGTCTTTTATACAGGTAACAAGTTCAAACAGGTGCAATTAATATAGGTAATGTGTACAGAGTAGGAGGGCTTCTTAAAGAAAAACTAACAGGTCTGTGAGAGCCAGAATTCTTGCTGGTTGGTAGGTGATCAAATACTTATTTCATGCAATAAAATACAAATTAATTATTTAAAAATCATACAATGTGATTTCCTGGTTTTTATTTTAAGATTCTCTCTCACAGTTGAAGTGTACCTACTATAAAAATTACAGACCTTTCCATTCTTTGTAAGTGGGGAAACTTGCAAAATTAGCAGTGTATGAAATACTTATTTTCCCCACTGTATATATATACCAGGATATGAAGGGGGCCCTGGTCCAAAAAAGTTATGGCTCTTGGCATCTCTATCTTACAATTTAGTCTCCCCTCTCTGTTACAATTTAGACAACGCTAATCCAGGACCCGCTCTATCAAGTACCCGATAGGTACTAGCTCTACTTAATTCAGGTAAATATTACCTTCCAGGTTACCTCATACCTACAGCTACTACACCTAACTGGTACACACCAAAACCAGCAAGCCATATTTATATGCACATCTCTTTCCACATCCATTATAGCCACTTCAATCAATCCCATCTATCTGAACTCGCTCCTATTTAATCCAAACCTCCAGGTAAAAACTTCACCTTACTACCCACTATGGCGAGTACTTGAATTCAATAATTCATTCTCCATTTTTAATCTAGGCCTCATCCTGGAGCCAAATCAACTTGTTTTAACCCACCGATGACTCGCATTACAGACTACCTAGACGCCCTCGTCACTCACCACCAGCCATCCACTGACTTTTACCATTTTTATTGATTCTTTTACAATACTCCTTTCCCTTGAATTGTATTATTATCCTTAATAAAACCTTATTAATTTTACCAACTCTGCGCAGTAACCTCATTATTGGCTCTCCTTACCTCCTTCTGCCTAGCCTAACATTACCAGCGCAAGTTTCCTATTGTTTTGGCATTTAATATTACCCTGGCTTTGTCCTCGCATATTTTTTTGCAATACCATTGTATTTAGGGGAAAGGGTGGAAAGGCATAGGCCAGCTGAAAATCCCATTTCTGTAGAAGTGCATCTACCCCATTTGGAAACTCCATCGGGTTTAGAGAAAAAAAAAATGTACCCGGAGATTTTTCTAGTAGCAAATAAATCTACTTCCGTAAGACCCCATGCCAAACAAATTTGCTTGAAATTTTTTCGGTTTAGGGCCCATTCCCCTTGACAGAGCAAATGGCGACTTAGGTAGTCGGCAATGATGTTTTCTGATCCCTTTAACCCTAGAACGCATGACCATAAAAATCTACACTTTCACATACCTGGGGCCTTTTAGGTCCGTGTGCAAATAACATGGAATAACTCAAACAAAAATGACAAACAACTATATACCTGAGGAATACCTAGAGTTTCAAAAGTCTAACTAAAGAAATCTTGCAGAAAATAGAAAACAATTAACAGGGCGGGCCTGCGAGGCCCCAGGTATGCGTTCTAGGATTAAGGGATAAAAGTTTTGATCTGCTATGGAAAACATTCTTTCTACCTCTGACATTAATGGGTCTGACCTGGTTCACCCTTGGTGATTTAAATAGGCCATTGCTCTATTGTCTGACAGAATTACTGAGCTCTTTCCTGTACTCCATTTCAAGGTTGCCTGTAAAGCCTTCCTGACTGGAGTCAGTTCTTTTAGGTTGAAGGAAACATTTTTTATTCCGGAATCCCATAGACCTTGAAAACAAAACCCCTCTAGGTGAGCACCCAAACCTACTGGACTTGTATCCATGGTAATTACTACTGGTTCTTGAACTGTCCATGTAACACTTTTTAAGAGGATTTCCATGTCTGTCCACCACCTTAGTGAGTTCAGAACCCGTGCAGACAGTCAACATTAGTAATCCAGCTGATCTATTGTGGCCTGTATTGCCAAGATCTCCCACTGTAGACTTCTTGTGTAGAACTGAGCCCACTAAACCGCTGGAAATGATTCTGTTAGGGATCCTAACAAGGATATGGCTTCTCGTACTGAGATGACATGTTCTTTCTGAACTTTTAGGATTTGTAGTCTCAGCTTTTGAATTTTCTGTGATGAGAGGATACATAGCTGGTGAATAGTGCCCAAGCTGATGCCCAAAAAAACTTGAACCTGAAGTGGCTCCAGTCTTTATGTCACTGGTGTGTCAGAGGTGTCAGACAGTCGCCCTGCAGCTAGTTGCAGAAGATCTCCACGTTTGGCATTACAGACATCTTCTTAGAGGCTGGCTGTCTCTAGGACCCCTCCCTGTGGCTAATTAGCTCCCTGGTCTGGGTGTATAAATACCTGGTGTGTCTGAGAGGGATGTGCCGGCGATATTCATTACTGCTTGTGAAGCTTTAGCAAGAGCAGTACTTCGTCCTCTCTGGAGCTTGAGGCCGTGTGCGCATTTGTCTGAAGTCGTCTACAGCTAAACAATTCCCCCCTGTTTGTCCTTCCTTGTTGTCTATAGAGTTTTTAGTGGAGATCAACTAGTGCTCATCTCCTTCCTTCCCTAGCCTTAGATATACACTAGGGAAAGTCAGGGCGAGGCACTCGTGCGGCGATTAGTGAAGAGGCAATATAGGGACGGTAGTTGAGACAGGATGACACTAGACCAGACTACAAGGTCTCCACTCCCCCCTTTCCCTAGTGTCTGGACTCCCTTTCCCTATGTGTTGCACAAAGTCTTTCCCACATCCTGCGTGACATTATCGCTGGGTGAGCACGTTTTGAAAAGGAAAAAAAATTGGCATTTTGGGTTTTGTTTTTTTTCCCTGTGTGTTTTTGGGCGTGGACCTTTTTATTTTCATTCTCCTTTGGTATGGGTTCAGTTGCAGAGCGGTTGCACAGGCTATCTCTGGAGGTGAATGACCTCCGCGGTGAGGTACAGCAGCAGCATCAGCGGCTACTGATCGCCAATATGGGGGTCTCTGCAGGTAGACCTGCCCAGCCTGAACCCAAGGTTGTCCTACCGGACAGGTTTTCTGGAGGTAGGGACAAGTTTTTTGTATTCAAGGAGGCCTGCAAATTGTATTTTAAACTTCGTCCCTATTCCTCTGGAAATAAGGAGCAACGGGTTGGAATTGTGATCTCTCTACTGCAGGGCAATCCTCAATCCTGAACATATTCTTTACCGCAGGACTCGGTTTGTCTCCAGTCTGTGGAGGGGTCTTTCAGGACTCTGGCCCTTATCTATGATGACCCTGACTGAGTCGCCTTGGCTGAGTCTAGGCTACGTCGCCTTCAGCAGGGGATCCGGTCAGTGGAGACGTACAGTTCGGAATTCCGTAGATGGGCAACGGATTCCAAGTGGAATGACTCAGCCCTTAGAAGTCAATTTTGTAAGGGGATTACTGAAAGGTTAAAAGATGCCTTGGGAGTATATGAAACCCTTCAGTCCTTAGAGGCTGTCATGTCTTTGGCCATACGTCTTGAGAGATGCCTTCAGGATAGATGGGTGAGACTACCTTCTCCGGGGCCTTCTTGTCGGGATGGTGTACCTTTGCCAGGGGAGAGGTCTGGGGGTGAACCAGTACTATGGGAGGTGGAGGAACCCATGCAGTTGGGGGGTGTCTCTGCTTCATACATCTCTCCGGAAATTCGCCAGAAAAAAGGCGTATTTTTGTGGGAAAAATGGACATTTTGTTGGGACCCGTCCTTGAATTCCTAAACAAAAGGAGACTCGATTATATCTTGGTAGTCTTGTGTTGGAAAAACAAGGGGTGCATTTGTGGCCAAACTGCAGTTCCCACTTTGTCCTGACAGCAGAGGTGGTGCTAGAGAGTAAAACCGAGAAAATTTCTGTGTTTGTTTACAGTGGATTCGGAGTCAGCATGGTGGATGCTGAGTTCGTGAAAACTCATGGTCTTGCTTGCTGTACTTTAGATAAACCTATTTCCATTTTCGGCCCCACTTGCACAGAAAGCATTTACTCAGATTGTACATAATGTAAAACCAAGGGTGGGGTCAGTTCATTTTGAAATAATCCCTTGCTATGTTCTGGACAATCTTCTCACACCGATTGTCTTGGGTATCCCTTGGCTTGTTAAACATAATCCATTGGTGGATTGGCAAACCGGGGAGATTATTGAATGGGGAGATTATGCCATGAGAACTGTTTAGATATTTCCCTTGCTACTGTCTCTACGGAAATATTACCTGCTTTTCTGTCTGGTTTTGAGGACGTTTTTTCTGATAGGGAGTGTCAGGATTTGCCTCCTCATCGTGCTTATGACTGTCCTATTAACCTGACCCCCGGAGCTAAACTACTGAAGTCCAGACTGTATAATCTTTCTGGCCCTGAGAGACAAGCCATGAAGGATTTCATTGCGGAAAGTCTGGAGAAGGGACATATCAGACCCTCATCTTCGCCCGTGGTTGCAGGGAGGGTTCTTCTTTAAATCAAATTACCATCCGTGATCCATACCCTCTTCCTCTGTTTCCTGATTTGTTCAGCCAGTTTGTGGGAGCTAAGCTATTCTCCTAGTTGGATTTAATGGGAGCCTACAACCTGGTTAGAATCAGAGAAGGGGACGAATGGAAAACAGCATTCAATACCCCAGAAGGACATTTCGAGAGTCTGGTTATGCCTTTTGGTTTGACCAATGCACCTGTGGTATTCGGGCATTTCATAAATTACATTTTCCATCATTTGGTGGGGAGCTTTGTGGTGGTCTATCTGGACGATATTTTGGTTTACTCACCTGATTTTGAGACTCATCGGGGGCATGTTAAGCAGGTGCTCCAGATATTAAGGGATAACAAACTTTATGCCAAACTAGAAAAATGTGTTTTCGCTGTTCAGTAGGTGGAGTTTTTGGGGTACTTGTTGTCATCTTCGAGTTTTTGGATGGATCCGGAGAAGATCCATGCAGTCCTTGACTGGGAACATCCCGAGAACCTGAAGTTCTAAAACGTTTTTTGGGCTTTACTAATTTTTACCGGAAATTCATCCAAAATTTCTCTGTTAGGCTGTGTGCCCACAATGCGGATTTAATGCATTTCCGCGGTGCCATTTCCACCGTGAAAACACATTACAAATGTATGTTAAGTTGTCTGCCATGGTTCCCAATGATAATCCGCATGTGCACATGCTGCGGAAATTTCCGCTGCTGATTATCATTGCGGAAAAATCCACAGCACAGCCATTTCTAGTGCGTAATCATGGGGAAATTGCCGCCATTGACTTGCATTGAACCGCATAACATCCGCATGCATACACATAAATGCATACGGATGTTATGCGGTTCAATGCGCGTATGGTACTCGGGTCTGGAGAATAGGAGACTCTCCTCCAGACCCGGGTACCATTAGTAAAAAAGAATTAAAGAGTAAAAAATAAAAAAAAACATTATACTTACCTCTCCGGTGGCCCCTGGTCTCCTCTCCGGTGGCGTGCTCTATCCTCGGTGTCCCGTGGTGTTCTGAAAGGACCTGTGGTGACGTTATTTAGTCATGTGATGGTCACACGATCGCTGGTTGCATGACCTGTCAGCTGACTAAATTATGTCAGCTCAGGTCCTTTCAGAACACCGCGGGATGCCCAGGACAGAGCACACTGTGGCGCCCCTGAGGGTTCAGTCGCCACAGAGGTACTGCACCTCACCCAGAGGTGTGGCATCTCCTTCTCTCAGGTAAGGATAGAGTATTGCCCGGGACCCTAACACCCGCACTCAACACTACACTACTCCAGACCGGCTGGAAGGGCACTATGCACTGTTTTTGCTGGCCCCGTCCCTGGCTGGAGTGGGGGGGAACCAAAGTGAGGGGTAACCATGTAGTGGGTGTGGGTGGAGGACGCAGACCAGGGTAGCACTTGAAGGAGATATATATATATACAGTACAGACCAAAAGTTTGGACACACCTTCTCATTTAAAGATTTTTCTGTATTTTCATGACTTTGAAAACTGTACATTCACACTGAAGGCATCAAAACTATGAATTAACACATGTGGAATTATCTACTTAACAAAAAAGTGTGAAACAACTGAAAATATGTCTTATATTCTAGGTTCTTCAAAGTAGCCACCTTTTGCTTTGATGACTGCTTTGCACACTCTTGGCATTCTCTTGATGAGCTTCAAGAAGTAGTCACCGGAAATGGTCTTCCAACAATCTTGAAGGAGTTCCCAGAGATGCTTAGCACTTGTTGGCCCTTTTGCTTTCACTCTGCGGTCCTGCTCACCCCAAACCATCTCGATTGAGTTCATGTCTGGTGATTGTGGAGGCCAGGTCATCTGGCGTAGCACCCCATCACTCTCCTTCTTGGTCAAATAGCCCTTACACAGCCTGGAGGTGTGTTTGGGGTCATTGTCCTGTTGAAAAATAAATGATGGTCCAACTAAACGCAAACCGGATGGAATAGCATGCCGCTGCAAGATGCTGTGGTAGCCATGCTGGTTCAGTATGCCTTCAATTTTGAATAAATCCCCAACAGTGTCACCAGCAAAGCACCCCCACACCATCATACCTCCTCCTCCATGCTTCACGGTGGGAACCAGGTATGTAGAGTCCATCCGTTCACCTTTTCTTCGTCGCACAAAGACACGGTAGTTGGAACCAAAGATCTCAAATTTGGACTCATCAGACCAAAACACAGATTTCCACTGGTCTAATGTCCATTCCTTGTGTTCTTTAGCCCAAACAAGTCTCTTCTGCTTGTTGCCTGTCCTTAGCAGTGGTTTCCTAGCAGCTTTTTTACCATGAAGGTCTGCTGCACAAAGTCTCCTCTTAACAGTTGTTGTAGAGATGTGTCTGCTGCTAGAACTCTGTGTGGCATTGACCTGGTCTCTAATCTGAGCTGCTGTTAACCTGCAATTTCTGAGGCTGGTGACTAGGATAAACTTATCCTCAGAAGCAAAGGTGGCTCTTGGTTTTCCTTTCCTGGGGCCGTCCTCATGTGAGCCAGTTTCTTTGTAGCGCTTGATGGTTTTTGCAACTGCACTTGGGGACACATTCAAAGTTTGCCCAATTTTTCAGACTGACTGACCTTCATTTCTTAAAGTAATGATGGCCACTCGTTTTTCTTTACTTAGCTGCTTTTTTCTTGCCATAATACAAATTCGAACAGTTTATTCAGTAGGTCTATCAGCTGTGTATCCACCAGACTTCTGCACAACACAACTGATGGTCCCAACCCCATTTATAAGGCAAGAAATCCAACTTATTAAACCTGACAGAGCACACCTGTGAAGTGAAAACCATTTCCAGTGACTACCTCTTGAAGCTCATCAAGAGAATGCCAAGAGTGTGCAAAGCAGTTATCAAAGCAAAAGGTGGCTACTTTGAAGAACCTAGAATATAAGACATATTCTCAGTTGTTTCACACTTTTTTTTGTTAAGTATATAATTCCACATGTGTTAATTCATAGTTTTGATGAAAATACAGAAAAATCTTTAAATGAGAAGGTGTGTCCAAACTTTTGGTCTGTACTGTATATCTATCTATCTATCTATCTATCTATCTATCTATCTATCTATCTATCTATCTATATATATATATAGGGAAGCCATCTTTTTAGGGAGTTGAAGAGAGAGAGAGGGAGTGAGAGGACGTAGGGAGCGGAGGCTCTTCAGGAGCTCTGCTCGGGAGGCAGGTTTGGCCTGTCATGCCCAAGACTGAGAGAAGAGAGGCAGCAGGAGGAAGGCTCCAGGAACAGAAGGGATCCCAGGGGGTACGGTGAGTGCAGGACGGCACCCGTACGCCCGAATCTGCCAGGCGGTAGAGGGATCAGGCCGCAAGAAGGGATCCGGTCCCTGGACTAGCCGAGTTACTTTAAGTCTCAGCTAGAAAACCGGAGGCTTCTGCACTTTCAAGGTGCAGTTGCCACATCCGCACCTAAGCCGCCAAAAAAGGGCACCAAGTAAGGTCCGCGAACTCCAAGTTGCCCAGAGGGATCTCAAGGTATCTGATCAGGACTTTGTGTGGCGGGGCGCAGGGCAGGAGGGAGAGGCCCAGCGCGGGAAGTTGGCTAAGAAAGGAACATACAGAGAGGGGTCCCGTTAAGTGCTCTTGAGATACTTGAGGGAGTGCTGAACCCCTGACTGGTAAACGCAGCGCAACGAGGGAGGCTGACACCTGTACAGTGCAACCTGTGGAACCTAATAACTGTGAGTAAACTCGGACGACTGCACCCCACTGTCTCTGTCAGTTATTGCCGCCGCGTTATCGCTCCTGCACTACAACGCCCAGCATCACCATCTGCACCTACACTGCCCTGGAGCTGAGCTCTGCCTGTGGAGAGGCGCACCAACCCAGCTGCCCTAACATCTGCTCCAGAGGTCTGCAGCAGCGCTGGTACTCATTTCCAGGAACCACAGGTGGCATCACGAGACAAAACTGTTATTCATCCCTTCAAGTAACAAACCCCTTTAAAAGAGTGACCCCAGGGTACGGGCCCGGGAGCCGACTGCCGTGACATCCCACAGAAGGTCAAGGCCTGGGTACTGAGTTTCCCCCATATCCCATATCCCCCTGGACGAGTCAACACCACTGGAGAAGGATACCAGGGGCCATCGGAGAGGTAAGTATAATGTTTTTTTTATTTTTTATATTTTAATTCTTTTTTTTTTACTATTAATGCTGCATTTAAAGCAGCATAAGTTGGTCACACACTATAAATCCATGCCAGTTGCATGGATTTATATTGTGTGACCAACTTGTCAAGCACTTTTCCAAGAGATGCTCAAAATCGCTTGGAAAAGAGCTTGAAAAAACGCATGCAGAAATGTATGCAAAAACGCTTAAAAAACGCTTATCTCTGGTAGAAAAAACACATGTAAAATCCGCATGCGTTTGTTCTGCCAAGGATGTGCAGAAATGCTCAGGAAATTTCTGCTTCATTTCTGCATCGTGGGCATATAGCCTTATAGTGAAACCCCTTACTGACATGACTAAGAAGGGGTCTGATTTTTCCACATGGTCAGATGCTTCCCTCCAAGCTTTTTCTTCCTTAAAGAATAATTTTGCCACTTCACCTATACTCAGTCAACCCGATGTTTCTCAATCCTTTATTGTGGAGGTTGATGCGTCGGATTTCAGGGTTGGGGCTGTGTTGTCTCAGGGTTCATCCCCTGGTAAATGGCCTCCATGCGCCTTCTTTTCTAAAAAATTGTCTTCGGCTGAGAGAAATTATGATGTGGGAAATAGGAAACTTTTGGCGATCAAATTGTTCTTCGAAGAATGGCGACATTGGTTGGAGGGGGCTTTCCATCCTATTACTGTTATTACTGACCATAAGAAATTGTCATATCTCCACTCAGCTAAACGTCTCAACCCTAGGCAAGCCAGATGGTCCCTATTTTTTACTAGGTTCAATTTGTTGTCACTTTTCGTCCAGGGGTCAAAAATGTCAAGGCTGATGCTTTGTCCCGGAGCTTACCTGGTGGTGGTGACCATGAGAACCCTGCCCCGATATTACAGAAAGGGGTAGTCATTTTGGCACTTTAATCTGAACTGGAGGGTGAGGTGTTGGAGGCACAGGGGGACGCCCCTGCCTCCTGCCCTTCTGGAAAATTATTTGTACCATCTAATCTGCGCCGCAAAGTAATTAAGGAACATCATAACTCTGTGCTTGCTGAGCATCCAGGTGGTAAGGCAACCGCGGACCTCCTCTCTCATCATTTTTGGTGACCGGGATTTCATCTGGATGTAATTGAACATGTAGCTGGTTGTAGTATTTGTGCATGTTCTAAAGTTTAGCATGCCTGTCCGTCTGGTACTCTTCTTCCGCTACCTATTCCTAGTAGGCCCTTTCTCTCTTCCCTCTGTGTTGCACTAATTCTTTCCCACACCCTGCGTGACACTTTACTTTTCTTTCTCCACTATCCATCCTAATCTTGTCAGTCTTTTTCTGAGTCTCTTATGATTACAAAGTTGATATGGCACTATTAAGATGTCTCTTTTCCTTATATAAGATGTCATCTCCGCCGCGATCTTGGTAAAGATTCTGGGTGCTAGAGACACCCCGAAGGGTAGACACTGAAATTGCAGATGCAGAAGTTTGCCTTGCAATTCTACTGTCATTCTGAGATATTTTTGGTGGTCTGGGTGGATCGGGATGTGATATTACGCATCCTTTAATTGTATTACTGCCATGAAACAAAAGGGGTACAGAAGCTTCACTGTAGATCTTATGGTTTCCATTTTGAATTTTTCCATTTTTATGTAACAATTCAGGGCTTTTAAATGAATTATGGTTCTGTAGGAACCATCTGGTTTTCTTATTAGAAATACATTGCTGTTAAACCCTGTTCCCTCTTCGGGCTCTGGCACTCTGAGTAACACCCGTTTCTTTATTAATTGTAAGACCCTTTTTTCTAACACAATTTGTTTATTTTTTCCTACCCGAGTCTCTATCATCTAGCGTGGAGGAAAGGAAGAAAAATTTAGTTTGAGGCCTCTGAAAAGAGTATGCGCTACCCATCAGGTAGTGGGAAGTAGAGCCCACTAATGGCAAGACATTTTTAATCTTCCCATACTGGAAGTCTGGCGTCATTGCTGTTTGGGTCCTCCTTTATAGGTGCTGGCCTTATTAAATAGGAATCCCTTAGTTTAACCCCTTTCTCTTCCCCAGGCTCGTCCATCCCTACCACCAGGGGCTTTGCTAGGGTCCTAAAAGATCAGGGGCCCAAGCCCCAAAGTACGTGTTTCCCCATACAACCTCCCCACCACTTAAAAGAGGATCTATACATATATAAATTACAGTATACCACTGTTGCTAACTAGTGATGAGCGAACGTGCTTGCCACTGCTCGGTACTCGCCCGAGCACCACGGTGCTCGACAAGCTTGGCGCTCGGCGAGTATTTCCGGGTTGCTCGGGTGGGAACTTGGGTCCCCTCGCTGCATGTTTGGCCCTCTTTAGAGAGCCAATGAACATGCAGAGTGTTAGAACCCTCCTGTTTGTTTTTTCATCTTGTGTTTTGCGGTCACGTGACCATCTGCCTTTATATTCCAGCTCCGCCCTTTTGGCTGTGCTGGATTTCAGTGTTGTTTTGACTGTTTCTGTAGCCAGGTGCTTCGGTGCTTATCTCTGTCAGTTCACTTGGTCCTTCTGGGACCTCTAGTACCCTTTTGTCAGTTTGTCTTTTCGTGTTCTGCAACAACTTCTCTGTTTAGGAGGTGTCCCAGATTTGTTCCAGTCCTTAGTTCTTTTAGGGACCCCTCCCCTTATGCTATAGGTCTTCGTTCAGACTAGCCGAGGACTAAGGCGGGTCTGTTCGCTAGTGTGGCACCCCAGGGGTCTGGTTACCACAGTAATAGAAATATTACATCTGAGAGCAGGTGGGAGGTTTCCTGGTCAGGAGCCCTTAAACATGCAACACTCCTGTCCCAGGCCAGATAGGGGAGGAACCTGCCCTATATAAACTGGATCTGGGGCAGGGTTAGTCAGTCAGAGCCTGGAGTGAAGTTCCAGACACAGGGCAAGAAACAGCTAGGAGCTCTGTAGGAGCAGGAGCTGAGTGCCAGGGACTGGAAGCAGATATTGCTCGTCCTGGCTGAAGAGACTACGACCGGACAACGGAGTCCGAGACTGTGGGAACCTCTAAGTCCAGCAGCAGAAACCAGCCGGCAGGGGATTCCAGGTCCTCTGGCCATAGAAGCCCGGAGGCTCAGTCACAAGGAAGGGACCAGCACCGCCATCGAGGAGCGTAGGCTATCAGAAGGCCCCAAGTCACCAGCCATACGGGTGAGCACCACACGGTATACTCAGGGACGTGGGCTACTTCCACTCGCTTACAGCAAGGTAGCCAGGAAGAGTGCAGATAGACGGGGAGGCCTACAACTCCACCTGGCCAGGGGAACTCCTGTTTGTTCACAGACTGACCAGGCCCCTTATGCTAGCCAGTACTCCCGGGAGGGTCTGCCTTAATATCATCAGTAAAGACCCTGAACTGCACTGCAAAGACTCTGAGTCGTTCCTGCTTTCTCACCGCATACAGCACTACTAGTACTGGGACGCCCGCGCACTATCACTCCCATCATCCACATTCCCTGCCCTGAGGCCATACTCTTCCCGTGGGGAGTTATCCCATCTTTAGCTGCGCACACCACCCCAGCCTCAGCGGACTGCCTCACAGCGGCGGTACACCCTGACAGCAATCCACGGGTGGCGTAGTCGGACATTAAACCACAAAAACCCTATAAAGACTGCCACTGGTTTGACCACCCTGAGCCACGGGACCGGGTCGCCGCCACGGAGACTACAAACCCCAGAGACCCGGCTCCGGGTAACCCACACACGTGCACACACGGCCCAGGGGGTGCGTCAACTTTGGCGTAGTCGGCAGGATTTCGTGCCCGCAACCACCGGGTACTGCGCGCCTTCAAAAGACTGTCATACCTGCCGTGGTGAAGGTTCCCGCCATCCGGAGCCGTTTCCCGCCATCTTCAGAAGGCTCCCGCCATCTTCAGCCGTTTCCCGCCATCCGCAGCTGTTTTCCCGCCATCCGCAGTCGTTTTCCCCCCATCGGGCGCCATCTTCGGGACGCCGCGCGGGAAGAAGAGGGGCGTGGACGCCGAAAGCGCGCGAGACCTAAAGCTCCGCCCTACGCACCGACGCTGCGCAAGGTCCTGGAATGGAGAGAGGGTGCAAGCAGCGCGCCAAAGACAGTATAAGAGACTATGCTTTGAGTTTGCAAGAGGCCCTGGGAGCCATTAAGTAGGCAGACCCTGACAGTGTGCGGAATGCAGATGAACTGTTAACTGAGCAATTCATTGAGGGTCTGCTGTCCAACGCCCACTGAACCCAGTTACATGCAATGGCCTTGCAGAACCCTGGTTTAGACTTTGCAAAGTTCAAAGACAGGGCCATCCGGGTGCTCAGAGAACCGTAACCGGGTAGCGCTGTAACCCACCGGCGCCCTGCTATTACCTATCACCAGGAGGTGGCGCCCTTGTCTGCAGAGCCTATAGGAGCTGGTGCGCAGGCTTTGGACAACAACCCGGCTACAATATAGAAAAAAATCGCTGCACTACCGTATACTGGTGCACAAGTAGGGGCCGAACCCGCTGATATATAGAGAAAAGCCTCGGCACTCAAATATTCAAAGCGGTGAAATTTATTTGCAGTCCATACACATACAAAAACGTTTCGGTCATAGCGACCTTCATCAGTTTAACTGCAAAGATGTAAAACAGTGTAACTATATTGTCACAACAGTTTATACATATATACAATGTTACATATAACCTTGATTCAGGGAATGTGACATGGGAGGGGAGACAAGACAAGGATAAGACAACTGGAGAGAGAGGGTGGGGGAGGGGAAAGGGCCTGAAGGGGAGAGCAGATGACTATCAGTACCAACATAGAAATAAAGTATGGGGACCTACCAATAGTAGTGTATAGTAGGATTTGCAAAAAGATAAGTCCAACTGGGACCAATACGATGGGGACCACCTGAGGATATAGATAAAGGTGAGCACACACTGTCTAGTCCCCATAATGGAGGGAAGGGAGGGACCAAATATGCTCAGAGGATTACCTTATACAGAGGGACTGGATGCAGACCTGAAAGGCTCCACAACGCGGTATCCACCGCTCGTTGTTGTGGCCTGTAATGGGAAGGGGTTCTTTATATAGGGGGGCGACTATCCCCTGATCAACCGCAGAGAGCGGAGACAGGAAGTGAGGAACAGGAAGTGGGGTGACGTCACCGGAAGTGACGTTTAACTCGGATGCTTGCGTTCCAACGCTACAGTGTTTGCGTTCCAGCATACAGGAAGGGGTGGGCGGCGCTCTGGAGATGCGAACAGGGTACGAGGAAGGAGGAGAAGAGGCAGAGGAGAGGACCAGGAAAGAAACATCTGCAAATACAAAAGATAAAAGTCAGCATAACCAAGTTACATACATAGGTTATCAAATCACATACAAGGCAGTATGATGTCTAGGGCTTGGTTGATTTTAGAATATGAGAACATGAAGCTATTATGGTGTCAACAAGATGGACATAATAATTAGACCGAATCATTAAATGTATCATCACTCAAAGCGGCACAGTAATCAGTATACATAATATAATACATCCTTCTATAAGTGTACATACATATGTGCTTAATAAATACATTTATAACCATAAATCTGAGGTGCTGGGGCTCTACTAGGAGGTGCATGAAGCCCCTATGTCCTTCAACACCACACTTCTGTTTAAGTGAAAGCGAGGAGATCGTAATCCCTGTTAAGTCCTTTAGGGGAAAGGGATTCAAGTTTGTGGATCCAATAAGCTTCCCTCTGTTTGAGAAGGTGGATCCGATCACCTCCACGTCGTGGCTGTTGGACCTGTTCCAGAACCTGAAACCTCAGTTGGGAAATATTGTGTCCATTGTTGATAAAGTGGTGGGGAATGGGTAGTAGTAGATTTTTACAGCGTATCGTGGATTTGTGTTTTGAGATTCTGTCCCTGATGGGTTGTGTGGTCTCTCCTATGTAAATCATGCCACATGGGCATTTAATCAGGTATACCACATAGGAGCTTTCACAAGTATAGTAGCCCTTGATAGCGTATTGCTTGCCCGTCTGAGGATGATAGACTATACTGCCTTTCATGACGTTGCTACATTGTCTACACTGGAGACATGGGAAAGTTCCCATTTTGGGATTCTGGAGAAATTTCTGACTCTGTCCCCATTTAGTGCTGCCAATGTCTGCTCGCACTAGGGAGTCCCTCAGATTACGGGCCCGCTTGAAACATGGCATGAATGGTTTCTGGAAGCTGGTGATAGAAGGATAAGCAGTGCCTAGGATGTTCCAGTGTTTGCGGATTATTTTGTGGAGAGTATAGGCAAATGGGTGGTAGGTGTGAATGAAAGGGATGCGCTCAGAATTATCGGAGCGGTGACCATTTCGACCCGTATGTTGAGGCTGTAAGGTGGATGGAGGGTAGCCTCTTGCTATGAATTTAGAGCCCATCTCTTGCAACCTTTGTTGTCGAATGACGGGGTCTGACACTATTCTTTCAACCCTCTTAAACTGTGATTGAGGAGTGGATTTTTTGATATGTGTTGGGTGGTTACTCGAATAATGTAGCAGTCCGTTACGGTCGGTAGATTTAGAGAACAGATCAGTAGTGAGCAGTCCATTATCGTCTTTGATGACCAACGTGTCCAGGAAGCTCACTCTCTGAAGGTCATACGTCATGGTGAAACCCAAGTCTGGCCAAGCAGAGTTGAGGTGGTTATAGAAGGTATCAAGTGTTTCTAGGGGACCATCCCAAATGCAGAAGATATCATCAATGAATCTTTTCCAGAGCAAAGAGTGCCTTTGGAAAAGCGGATGGGTATATACTATAAGTTTCTCAAAGGCTGCCATGAAGCAATTAGCATACGGAGGCGCTACGTTTGAACCCATTGCGGTGCCTTTGATCTGCAAATAGTATTTATCCTGAAATAAAAAGTAGTTCTTAGTGAGGACTATGGTGAGTAGGTCAATTGTGAGCTCAATAATCCGAGGGTCAATGTCTGATTCCACTAGGAGGGTCTTCACTGCGTGAATGCCCTGGTCATGTGGTATTGAGGTGTAGAGGCTCTTCACATCAAATGAAATAAGTAGAGAGGTTGTGGGGACTTGTCCTAAATCGGAAAGTGTTTTGAGGAAAGCTCCTGTGTCTAAAAGGAAAGATGGGCTTCTCTGAATCAGTGGTGTGATTATTTTCTCTAGAAATCTTGATAATGGAGAGAAGATGGAGTCAGTTGAAGCCACTATAGGTCGCCCAGGGGGATTTGTTAGATTTTTGTGTATTTTGGGCAGTATATAAAATACCGGAATGATAGGATGTGCCCTGTTGAGAAATTCCCCAGTTTTGATGTCAATGGTACCCGCTATAGTATGTCGGTTGACCATGGTCTTAATCAGATTACTAAACTGACTGGTGGGGTCCTGTGAAAGTTGAAGATAGGTGGTAGTGTCGCTCAGCTGGCGCTCTATCTCACGGATATATTGGTCCTTATCCATAATTACTATGGATAAGGATTACCATATTACTAAACGGGGACAGAGTCAGAAATTTCTCCAGAATCCCAAAATGGGAACTTTCCCATGTCTCCAGTGTAGACAATGTAGCAACGTCATGAAAGGCAGTATAGTCTATCATCCTCAGACGGGCAAGCAATACGCTATCAAGGGCTACTATACTTGTGAAAGCTCCTATGTGGTATACCTGATTAAATGCCCATGTGGCATGATTTACATAGGAGAGACCACACAACCCATCAGGGACAGAATCTCAAAACACAAATCCACGATACGCTGTAAAAATCTACTACTACCCATTCCCCACCACTTTATCAACAATGGACACAATATTTCCCAACTGAGGTTTCAGGTTCTGGAACAGGTCCAACAGCCACGACGTGGAGGTGATCGGATCCACCTTCTCAAACAGAGGGAAGCTTATTGGATCCACAAACTTGAATCCCTTTCCCCTAAAGGACTTAACAGGGATTACGATCTCCTCGCTTTCACTTAAACAGAAGTGTGGTGTTGAAGGACATAGGGGCTTCATGCACCTCCTAGTAGAGCCCCAGCACCTCAGATTTATGGTTATAAATGTATTTATTAAGCACATATGTATGTACACTTATAGAAGGATGTATTATATTATGTATACTGATTACTGTGCCGCTTTGAGTGATGATACATTTAATGATTCGGTCTAATTATTATGTCCATCTTGTTGACACCATAATAGCTTCATGTTCTCATATTCTAAAATCAACCAAGCCCTAGACATCATACTGCCTTGTATGTGATTTGATAACCTATGTATGTAACTTGGTTATGCTGACTTTTATCTTTTGTATTTGCAGATGTTTCTTTCCTGGTCCTCTCCTCTGCCTCTTCTCCTCCTTCCTCGTACCCTGTTCGCATCTCCAGAGCGCCGCCCACCCCTTCCTGTATGCTGGAACGCAAACACTGTAGCGTTGGAACGCAAGCGTCCGAGTTAAACGTCACTTCCGGTGACGTCACCCCACTTCCTGTTCCTCACTTCCTGTCTCCGCTCTCTGCGGTTGATCAGGGGATAGTCGCCCCCCTATATAAAGGACCCCTTCCCATTACAGGCCACAACAACGAGCGGTGGATACCGCGTTGTGGAGCCTTTCAGGTCTGCATCCAGTCCCTCTGTATAAGGTAATCCTCTGAGCATATTTGGTCCCTCCCTTCCCTCCATTATGGGGACTAGACAGTGTGTGCTCACCTTTATCTATATCCTCAGGTGGTCCCCATCGTATTGGTCCCAGTTGGACTTATCTTTTTGCAAATCCTACTATACACTACTATTGGTAGGTCCCCATACTTTATTTCTATGTTGGTACTGATAGTCATCCACTCTCCCCTTCAGGCCCTTTCCCCTCCCCCACCCTCTCTCTCCAGTTGTCTTATCCTTGTCCTGTCTCCCCTCCCACGTCACATTCCCTGAATCAAGGTTATATGTAACATTGTATATATGTATAAACTGTTATGACAATATAGTTACACTGTTTTACATCTTTGCAGTTAAACTGATGAAGGTCGCTATGACCGAAACGTTTTTGTATGTGTATGGACTGCAAATAAATTTCACCGCTTTGAATATTTGAGTGCCAACAACCAGGCTACAGACCTGCACCATCAGGTCCAAGAGCTAACTAAGAGCGTAGCCGCGCTAACCAGAACTGCGCAGTCTTTACAGGTCTCTCCTCCAGGAAAGATCCAGCTGGCATCCGGACCGGAGGACGTCCCGTGGCACCGACAGAGGAGGATCCCATCGTCCAGAGGAAGACCCAGCGACAGATACAACGAGGACGGACAACCCATCTGCCGCCGCTGCAATCAACCCAGACATATGGCAAGGTACTGTCATTTAAACGGGCACAACCTGGGGCAGAGGGCCAACCCCCAGGCATAAGATCATCAGGCCCCACAAACTGGCGTGATAAATACGTAGGGGTCTTGCCTGTGGTACTGGATGTCATTCCTATGAGTGCCCTACTAGACACTGGGTCACAGGTGACTACCATCCCGTACGTGCTCTTTAAGCGGTACTGGAATGACTCGGACATAACCCGCTACCCAGATGACGACCTGAGTATCATCGCCAGCAATGGTCAGCCCGTGCCGCAGGTGGGATTCAAAGAGGTGATCATTAAGATCGGTAAAGTCGAACTAGCGGCACAAGGACTCATTATTGTGGACATTGACCGTCATGAGAGTCACCCTAGAATAACCTTGGGAACTAACGTGATTGAAAATTGTCTTGCAGAGGTGATTCTCATTTTACAGCAGGTTGCCAAGAACGCCAGTTCCAGCCAGCAGCGTGTCCTCCAAAAAGAGATCCGGGCACTGATGAAACGGCAACAGGTGGAATTATCTGGTGGTGAGATTGGTAGCGTGAGAATGTGTGACCCGTTCCCTATTGCCATGCCCCCGAAAAGTGAGATGATGATCTGGTGCCGGGCAGCTATTGGTCTAAGAGGAGTCTACCGGGTGGTTGAGGAGTACGAAAGAGTCTTTAGTAAACACCCGCTAGACTTCGGGCGAGTAAAGGGGGTAGAACATAACATCCCTACAGGAGACCATCCATCCATAAAGGAAAGATACCGACCTGTACCCCCTGCACACTATCAGCATGCAAAGGGGATGTTGCGGGACATGAAGGAGGCTGGGGTAATCAGGGACAGCTGTAGCCCCTGGGCAGCTGCACTAGTCCTAGTGAAAAAGAAGGACAACACAATTAGAATGTGTGTAGACTACAGAAAGGTCAACCGTATCACACACAAAGATGCGTACCCGTTACCTAGAATAGAAGAATCTTTAGCTGCATTAAAATCTGCTAACTTCTTCTCCACTTTGGATCTTACTAGCGGGTACTGGCAGGTTCCTGTAGCAGAGGCAGACAAGGAGAAGACTGCATTCACCACCCCGATGGGTCTCAGCGAATTCAACTGTATGCCTTTCGGGCTCTGCAACGCACCAGGAACCTTCCAGCGGTTGATGGAATGCTGTCTGGGACACCGGAATTTCGAGACGGTCCTGTTATACCTGGACGATATCATCGTTTATTCCAAAACCTACGAGGACCATCTGAAACACCTGGCAGAAGTGTTTGACGCCCTGGCAAGCTATGGCCTAAAGGTGAAACCCTCCAAGTGTCACCTGCTGAAACCAAAGGTGCAGTACCTGGGACACGTGGTGAGTGCTGACGGAGTGGCTCCCGACCCCGATAAAATCACCGCGATTAAAGACTGGCCAAGACCCTCCAGCATAAAGGAAGTGCGGCAGTTCCTCGGGTTGGTAGGCTACTACCGAAGATTCATTCCCGGTTTCACCAAAATGGCAGCTCCTATGCAGGACCTCCTGATAGGTCAATCCAGGAAGGCCAAAAACCAGAAGCCGCCCTTCAGGTGGGAAAAGCTGGAAGAGGAGTCCTTCCGCCAGCTGAAGATGGCCCTCACGGGGGATGAAATCCTGGCGTACCCTGACTACAGCCAGCCCTTTATCCTCCACACGGACGCGAGCAACATCGGGCTAGGAGCCGTACTGTCCCAGATCCAGCAGGGGAAAGAACGGGTAATCGCTTACGCCAGCCGAAAACTGCGGCCCACGGAGAGGAACCCTGAGAATTATAGCTCATTCAAGCTAGAGTTCCTGGCAGTGGTGTGGGCAGTGACCGAACGTTTCAAGCATTACCTTGCCTCTTCCAAGTTCACCGTGTACATGGATAACAACCCATTGACACCTGGAGCAGAGATGGATGGCCCGTCTGTCCAACTATGAATTCACCATCAAATACCGGGCGGGACGCTCAAATGCCAACACGGATGCCCTGTCCAGAATGCCAAACTTACCGGACGTAGGGGAAGATCCAGAAGAACTGGAAGAAGTCGAACTCCCTGCGTTCCACCGTCATGGGATTACCCTGTATTCCCACCGTGTAAGAGACAGGAGCTCTGCTACGTTCAATCCCTTACCCCACTACAGCTGGGCGGAGACACAAGACAGTGATCCCGCAGTCCGTCTGGTGAAGGAAATGCTGACACAGGCTGATGCCCGTCTTGACCCAGACGCTCCGGAGGAGACCAAGCAACTGTGGAAAGAGAAAAGTAAGCTGTTTCTTTACAAGGAGAAGCTGTGCCGGAGAATGGTCAACTCTCGAACACATGAGCTGACCTGGCAGGTAGTGGTCCCAAGACGAGATGCGGCTATGGTTCTGGAGGCATACCACGACGGAGCAGAACACTTCGGATGGAAGAAGCTGGAGTTCCTGTTGCGTGGACGGTTCTACTGGGTAGGCATGAGAGGAGCCATCGAGAGGTGGTGCAGAGACTGTGGCCCGTGCAACCTAAGAAGGAAGGACCGTGCCAGCCAGAAGACTCCTCTGCAGCCCATCATCACCAGGCAGCCACTGGATCTGGTAGCTCTGGACCATGTGAAACTGGCTCCAAGCAAATCTGGGTACGTCTACGCCCTCACCATCGTAGATCACTACTCCCGGTTCCTGGTGGTGGTCCCTGTCAAGGACTTAACGGCTCAAACAGCAGCTAGAGCCTTCCAGCAGCACTTCTGCCGTCCACACGGGTATCCGAAGCAAGTGCTGACGGACCAAGGACCAGCCTTCGAAGCAGAGGTCTTCCAAGAGTTCTGCAATCTGTATGGCTGCAGGAAGATAAGAACAACGCCCTATCACCCTCAGACCAACGGACTATGTGAGAAAATGAACCAGGTGGTGATAGACTTGCTAAAAACATTGCCCCTGGAAGAACGCAGTCTCTGGCCTGAAAAACTGCCTGATCTGGTGGACTTATATAATCACATCCCTGTAGGTTCCACCAACTGTACCCCGGCTTACCTAATGAGAGCAAGGCCTGGTAAGCTGCCTATTGACCTGGATATGGAAGTCCTGACACCTGAGGACACCTCGCCAGAGGCAGACTGGGATACAGAACGGCAGCAGCAGTATTGGAAAGTACAGGAGAGCGTCGAGCGAAGTCTGTCTCAAGCAAGAGAAAGGCAAGAGAATACTTATAACCAGCATGCTCCCGCTGTTCCCCTGGTACCTGGAGAGCAGGTCTTGAAGAGAAAGAGGCGGCTCCACAAGTTGGACGACCAGTGGGAGAAGGACCCGTACACCGTACTGCCCTCAAGCCATGAGAACCCAAAAGTCTGTGTAATCAGTAAGGATGGAGGAGAGACCACAGCCATTGTCTCCAGAGACCACCTGAAAAAGTGTCCCGAGCAGCTGCAAAGCCCAGACGAAGATCAAGAGAACCCTCAACCCGCAGAGGAAAGGGAAGAAATGATCAGTACCGTATTCGGAGACTTTCTCCGGTCCTGGACTCAAATCAACAACGCACTTTCTCCAGCCAGCCCCTCTAGGGCCTACAGAAGGACAGGTAGTGTCAGAAGAGCAGCCGGCCCAAGAGGCAGAAGAATCCATACCAGCAGCCCAGGAGAATCAACCCTCTGCTAGTAGTGAGCCTGCCGTGCCCCTAGTAAGCCAAAGAGTACGCAGAAAGCTGCCAGGCCTACCCGCAACACCTCCTACACCCTGTAATGCAGAACCAGATAGTGGGTTACGTAGGTCCACCTGGAGCACTAGAGGACAGATGCCCGTTCGCTGGAGAGTCTAATGCCAAGTATATATTTACCTGTACATACGTAAATGCTGAAAAAGGTTTATGTTTTTGTTGCCTGTTCATTGATTATGTTTCTCTAGTTACCCTGCAGGTTTATTTGGACTAACAGGTTATGGACGCTGAATAACCAGAACTACATTGTAAATAGTTGCACTTTGTGCCCCTTGCGAAGATGGCCGCGGAAGAGAAAAACCTGTCTGGCGTGGCCTCCTTGTGGCCCAAAGTAGCTAGCTTCGCCTTGCAGCCACGCCCAGGGCCAACATTTGGGGTTTGCTTTGGACAGGTCCCCTACTCTGTTCCAAGACTTCACCTTGTTGGGTGACATGGACACCCGGTTACGGACACGCCATGACCTCTAAAGACTAAAACTTCTTGTACATATGTTGTTGTATTATTGTTTATACCCTGTATTTGTGCTTTCTTAAAAATGTGTTTAGTCCCGGAGTACTAAAATTTACTAGGGGGGAATGTGGCACCCCAGGGGTCTGGTTACCACAGTAATAGAAATATTACATCTGAGAGCAGGTGGGAGGTTTCCTGGTCAGGAGCCCTTAAACATGCAACACCTCCTGTCCCAGGCCAGATAGGGGAGGAATGTGCCCTATATAAACTGGATCTGGGGCGGGGTTAGTCAGTCAGAGCCTGGAGTGAAGTTCCAGACACAGGGCAAGAAACAGCTAGGAGCTCTGTAGGAGCAGGAGCTGAGTGCCAGGGACTGGAAGCAGATATTGCTCGTCCTGGCTGAAGAGACTACGACCGGACAACGGAGTCCGAGACTGTGGGAACCTCTAAGTCCAGCAGCAGAAACCAGCCGGCAGGGGATTCCAGGTCCTCTGGCCATAGAAGCCCGGAGGCTCAGTCACAAGGAAGGGACCAGCACCGCCATCGAGGAGCGGAGGCTATCAGAAGACCCCAAGTCACCAGCCATACGGGTGAGCACCACACCGTATACTCAGGGACGTGGGCTACTTCCACTCGCTTACAGCAAGGTAGCCAGGAAGAGTGCAGATAGACGGGGAGGCCTACAACTCCACCTGAGGAAAGACTAGAAGCAATGGGATGAAACTAAATGGGAGGAGACACAGATTAGATATTAGAAAAAACTTTTTGACAGTTAGGGTGATTAATGAGTGGAACAGGCTGCCACGAGAGGTGGTGAGTTCCCCTTCAATGGACGTCTTCAAACAGAGGCTGGACAGACATCTGTCTGAGATGATCTAGTGAATCCTGCTTTGAGCAGGGGGTTGGACCAGATGACCCAGGAGGTCCCTTCCAACTCTACCATTCTATGATTCTATGATTCTATGAACTCCTGTTTGTTCACTGACTGACCAGGCCCCTTATGCTAGCCAGTACTCCCGGGAGGGTCTGCCTTAATATCATCAGTAAAGACCCTGAACTGCACTGCAAAGACTCTGAGTCGTTCCTGCTTTCTCACTGCATACAGCACTACTAGTACTGGGACGCCCGCGCACCATCACTCCCATCATCCACATTCCCTGCCCTGAGGCCATACTCTTCCCATGGGGAGTTATCCCATCTTTAGCTGCGCACACCACACCAGCCTCAGCGGACTGCCTCGCAGCGGCGGTACACCGTGACCGCAATCCACGGGTGGCGTAGTCGGACATTAAACCACAAAAACCCTTTAAAGATGGCACTGGTTTGACCACCCTGAGCCACGGGACCGGGTCGCCGCCACCGAGACTACAAATCCCAGAGACCCGGCTCCGGGTAACCCACACACGTGCACACACGGCCCAGGGGGTGCGTCACTAGGAACAGTCAGCCCGCTACATCGTAGGGATTCAGCTTAGTCTTACTGTAGGGACAGCCTTCCCCTTTCTTTCCTTAGTACATGTTGCAGATCAGAACAGTAAGTCCAGCCCAAAAAAAAACAAAAACTAAAAGGAAAGAAATTCGGAGATCAGTATGGTTTCCGTCCAGGATTTGGCTCAACACTTGCAGGGATTGTCTCTGGAGGTGGCCGAGCACCCACAACATGTGGGTAGCTGTTCTGGAGCGTATTTTGTGGAACCCAAGGTAGGACTGCCTGATGTTTTTTATGGTACACAGCAAGATTTTTTTTCTTTTAAAAATGCTTGTTTGTTATATTTTCGTTTGAGACCAAGGTCTTCTGGGAATGAATCACAGCGCATTGGTTTTATTATGTCACTTTCGCGCAATAAACCACAGGGGTGGGCCTTTTCTCTCCAACCTAATGATTCATGCTTAAGGTCGGTAGAAGAATTTTTTTCTGCTATGGGGCTATTATTTGACGATCCTGATCGAATCTCATCTGCTGAGGCTGAACTCAGGCGTTTGAATCAGGGGTCAGGTGATGTTGAAAATTATTGCACACACTTCAGAAGATGGGCTTCAGAAGTCAAATGGAATGATCCTGCTCTGAAATGTTTATTTCTTGCTGGTCTGAGTGAAAGGGTTAAGGATTTGCTAATTGCATTCCCCGCACCTGAGACTCTGCCATGCAATTAGCTGTTCATGTGGACAGGAGGCTGAGGTCCAGGCTGGATGAGGTAAAGACGCCTGTAATGTGAGGTCCTAGTTCCCAGAAAATCTGCTCAGACGGCGGAGAACCGATGGAGGTTGGGGCGATGTCGCTCCGTTCTCAGGAAAGAGACCGGAGGTTCGCTCAGGGTTTGTGTCTTTATTGTGATAAAGCTGACCATTTGATTAAGTATTGTGAGCTTCGTTTAAGTAAAGAAAAAAAAAGAGGTCAGGTATGCCCATATAGCTTGTTTACGCTCTGCAGGACTATTTCTTTCTGGGAGTACTACTTTGCAGGAAGATTTGATTGAATTTCAGGTATTTGTGGATTGTGGTTCAACACTTAATGTGATTGATAAAGGGTTTTTGGAAAAACTTAAATTGAAATCCAAACCTTTGTCATCACCTATTTCTGTGATTGCAATTGATAATACTCCCTTGAAATGTATAACTCACAAGGTTGCTGCATTTCCCCTCACTATCAATGGAGTTCACCAAGAAATTTTGGACTTGGTTGTATTGGATAATTTACCCTCTCCGGTCGTTCTAGGTTTGCTTTGGTTAAAACTGCACAATCCTTTGCTGGACTGGTCTACTAGTGTGATTAAGTCTTGGAGTCCGAAGTGCTATGATAAATGTTGTCATTGTCGCATTGCGGCTGTGGAAAAAGCGGAATTACCGGTACCTATTCAAGATTTTTGGAAGTTTTTTTTGGAGGAGGAGTCGCAAGTTTTACCTCTTCATAGGGATTATGATTGCGCCATTGAGTTTGTTCCGGGAGCTACTCTTCCCAAGAGTCGCTTGTTTAATCTGACTATCCCTGAAAGAAAGGCCTTGGAGGAGTAAGTACAGACTAGCCTGGCTGCTGGTCACATTAGACCTTCTAAGTCGCCTGTGGCAGTTGGATTTTTCTTTGTTAAAAAAAAAGGACGGGGGTTTACGTCCATGTCTGGATTTTCGTGAAATTAATAAGATTACCGTACGCAATTCCTACCCATTGCCGTTAATTCCTGACTTGTTTAACCAGTTAGTGGGGGCCAAGTGGTTCTCTAAAATTGATCTCCGGGGGGCATACAATTTGTTACGAGTGAAGGAGGGTGATGACTGGAAAACTGCTTTTAACACTCCAGTAGGTCATTTTGAGAATCTGGTGATGCCTTTTGGTCTTACCAATGCACCTGCATTTTTTCAGAACCTTAGTAATGACATCCTGAGACCTTTGATTGGTAAGAATGTGGTTGTGTATTTGGATGACATTTTGATTTATTCACCAGATCTAGAGTCCCATTGGCAGAGTGTACATGAAGTTTTGCAGTTATTGAGTGATAATTCACTCTTTGCTAAGCTGGAGAAATGTGAGTTCGCTGTGCAGAAAATTAGTTTTTTGGGCTACATTGTCTCCAGCGAGGGCTTTGAGATGGACCCTGTGAAGGTTCAGGCTGTGCAGGAATGGCCTAGGCCTATTGGTTTGAAATCTATACAGAGATGTTTGGGTTTTGCCAATTATTACAGGAAATTCATTAAGAATTTTTCTGTAATTGTTAAGCCTCTAAACGATCTCACCAGGAAAGGTGTGAATACGGTCCAGTGGACTACTGAGGCCATTGAAGCGTTTAAGTATCTCAAAGAGAGGTTCAGTTCTGCCCCTATCCTTATGCAGCCTGATGAGACAAAGCCTTTTTTGGTCGAGGTCGATGCTTCATCGGTGGGGGTCAGAGCAGTTTTGTCTCAGGAGAACAGGGATGGAGTACATCCTTGTGCCTTCTTTTCGAAAAAAATTTCGGAAACCGAATTGAATTATGATGTTGGAAATCGGGAGTTGCTGGCTATTAAACTCGCGTTTGAACATTGGCGTCATTTTTTGGACGGCGCTAGATATCCTATTCAGGTTTTCACAGATCATAAGAATTTGATCTATCTGGATGCTGCCAAGCGCTTGAATGCCCGTCAAGCTAGGTGGGCACTTTTTTTTTTCTCGGTTTCATTTTTCTGTTACCTATATCCCTGGTACTAAGAATGTTGAAGCCGATGCTTTATCTCGTAGCTTCTCTCCTACGGTCGGTGCCGAGGAGGAGGAGAGCATTTTACAGAAAGGAGTTGTGGTGGCGGCATTGTACTCCGTTTTGGAGAATGGGATTCTGTAAGCTCAAGATGATGCCCCATCTAACACTCTCCATGGGAGGTTGTTCGTGCCTAGAACCTTTAGGAGAGATTTGTTTGTGGAGTGTCATGAGTCTCGGTTGGCAGGTCATCCAGGAATTTCTGAGACTAAGAGACTTATCAGTTGCAGTTTTTGGTGGCCTGGATGGCAGAAAGAAGTCATCAAGTGGGTGCGTCAATGTACTGTGTGTGCTAGATCAAAGGCTTCACATACTCCTGCTGCGGGGTTGCTTTGCCCTCTGGAGGTTCCTAGTGCGCCTTGGACTCATCTCACAATGGATTTTATTACTGATATGCCTGTGTCCGAAGGTTTTACTGTCATCTGGGTGGTCGTGGACCATTTTAGTAAGATGTGTCATTTAGTTCCATTCAGTAAGTTGCCCTGCGCCAAGACACTCGCTAAGGCGTTTGTTAAGGAGATTGTCAAGCTTCATGGCGTTCCCACGGATATTGTTTCTGATAGAGGATCTCAGTTTGTGGCTCGCTTTTGGCGTGCTTTTTGTGACAGGTTGGGAGTCCATTTGTCATTTTCGTCTGGGTATCATCCTGAGTCTAATGGACAGACTGAAAGAAAGAACCAGAATGTAGAACAGTTTTTGCGTTGTTTTGTGGCGGACAAACAAGAAGTGTGGTCTGAGTTTCTGCCTCTCATGGAATTTGCTCTTAACAATCATACATCCTCCTCTGCTGGGTGTTCTCCTTTTTTTTGTTGTACTGAGAGACATCCGTCTTTTGGTTCGCTCTCCAAATTGGGGTCGGCGGCGCCAGAGGAGGAGAATTTTTCCGGTGATTTGGAGAGAGTTTGGACTAATGTACGTTGCAACCTTCAAGAGGCTAACAAGAAGTCCAAAAAGTATTTTGATGTATCAGATAGGGATGCCACTGTTCCAGTTCCTCCTGTGGTGGAAGACTGCGAATATGAAATTTCTCATATCTTGAATTCTAGATGGCATAGAGGGAGATTACAGTATCTTGTCTCCTGGAAGGGCTTCGGTCCCAAAGATAACTCCTGGGTAAGGACGGATGATGTCTCTGCTCCTAGGCTTGTTAAAGCTTTCCACAAGAGGTTTCCGGATAGGCCTGGGCCTGGAGGTTTCTCATAAAAGAGGGGGTACTGTTAGAACCCTCCTGTTTGTTTTTTCCATCTTGTATTTTGCGGTCACGTGACCATCTGCCTTTATATTCCAGCTCCGCCCTTTTGGCTTTGCTGGACTTCAATGTTGTTTTGACTGTTTCTCTAGCCAGGTGCTTCGGTGCTCATCTCTGTCAGTTTGCTTGGTCCTTCTGGGACCTCCAGTACCTTTTTGTCAGTTTGTGTTTTTGTGTTCTGCAACAACTTCTCTGTTTAGGAGGTGTCCCATTTTTGTTCCAGTCCTTAGTTCTTTTAGGGACCCCTCCCCTTATGCTATAGGTCTTTGTTCAGACTAGCCGAGGACTAAGGCGGGTCTGTTCACTAGGAACAGGCAGCCCGCTACATCGTAGGGATTCAGCTTAGTCTTACTGTAAGGACAGCCTTCCCCTTTCTTTCCTTAGTACATGTTGCAGATCATAACACAGGGATTGTCTGCCACGCACTGTAATGCCGTAGCCATGTTGGCTGTGGGCATTACAGTGAGTGGCTGGCCGCACAGCATCATCAGGTCTATATAAGACCTGGTTCCTCTATGCTCGTCACAGTGTACTCCAGAATCAGGCAGAGTAGGGAGTGGTGCTGCTGCGTCAGGGAGAGATTTGCTTATTAATAGTTAGTATAGGTATTCCACAACATATATACGTATATATTCATCTGAACTAACAGTCCTTCTGAGGACTAATCCAGCTGCATATATTCAGTGGTGATAGCAGGAGGTAGGCAGGCAAGCAGTGTATGTGGCAGATTTCAGTGCATATAGTGCAAGAGGGTCCATTGAACATCCTGGAAGTATAGGCATTCCACAACATATACAGTGGGTACGGAAAGTATTCAGACCCTTTTAAATTTTTCACTGTTTGTTTCATTGCAGCCATTTGGTAAATTCTGAAGAGTTCATTTCTTTTTCTCATTAAAGTACACTCTGCACCCCATTTTGATTGAAAAAAACAGAAATATAGAAATTTTTGCAAATTTATTAAAAAAGAAAAATTGAAATATCACATGGTCATATTCAGACCCTTTGCTCAGGCACTCACATTTAAGTCACATGCTGTCCATTTCCTTGTGATCCTCCTTGAGATGGTTCTACTCTTTTATTGGAGTCCAGCTGTGTTTAATTAAACTAAAAGGACTTGATTTGGAAAGGCACATACCTGTCTATATAAGACCTCACAGCTCACAGTGCATGTCAGACCAAATGCGAATCATGAGCTCAAAGAAACTCAAATTTTTGGCAACCATTGCATTCACTGTATTGGCAAACAATATGGGAGACCCACTTCCTAATAATGGGAACATTGTTTTCAGGAGGCCCTCCGACCTCTACGTCTCTTGCAATGGACACTGGAGTTCCTCCAGATTTTTGGCAGCCGTTGCATTCACTCCATAGGCAAACAGTATGGGAAACACACTCCTTTTTAATGGGAGCATGTCGTACTCGTTACTGTAGCCCAGCTCCATGTGTCTTTAAATTGTTAGTAGGGGTTTTCCTAAATTTTGGCAGCCGTTGGACTCACTGCATACCCTATATTATTATTATTTATTATTATAGCGCCATTTATTCCATGGCGCTTTACATGTGAAAAAGGGGTTTAATACAAGAACAATTACAATAATCTTGAACACAATGTGACAGCGACTGGTACAGGAGGAGTGAGGACCCTGCCTGCGAGGGCTCACAATCTACGAGGTATGGGTGAGGATACAGTAGGTGAGGGTAGAGCTGGTCGTGCAGCGGTATGGTGGAGCGGTGGTTACTGCAGGTTGTAGGCTTGTCGGAAGAGGTGGGTCTTCAGGTTCCTTTTGAAGGTTTCCACGGTAGGCGAGAGTCTGATACGTTGGGGTAGAGAGTTCCAGAGTAGGGCGGAAGCACGGGAGAAATCTTGTATACGGTTGTGGGAGGAGGAGATAAGAGGGGAGTAGAGAAGGAGATCTTGTGAGGATCGGAGGTTGCGTGCAGGTATGTAACGGGAGACTAGGTCGGAGATATATGGAGGAGACAGGTTGTGAATGACTTTGTATGTCATGGTTAGGGTTTTGAACTGGAGTCTCTGGGCAATGGGGAGCCAGTGAAGAGATTGACAGAGAGGAGAGGCCGGGGAATAGCGGGGGGACAGGTGGATTAGTCGAGCAGCAGAGTTTATGATAGATTGGAGGGGTGCGAGAGTGTTAGAGGGGAGGCCACAGAGCAGGAGGTTGCAGTAGTCAAGGCGGGAGATGATAAGGGCGTGCACTAGTGTTTTTGCAGATTCATGGTTTAGGAATGTGCGGATCCGGGAGATATTTTTGAGTTGGAGTCGGCAGGAAGTGGAAAGGGCTTGGATATGTGGTTTGAAGGAGAGTTCCGAGTCCAGGGTTACCCCAAGGCAGCGAGCTTGAGGGACTGGGGAGAGTGGGCAGCCATTGACGTTGATAGATAGGTCAGTTGGGAGGGTTGAATGAGATGGCGGAAAGATGATGAATTCTGTTTTGTCCATGTTAAGTTTTAGAAATCTGGCAGAGAAGAAGGATGAAATAGCAGACAGACATTGTGGGATTTTGGTTAATAAGGAGGTGATATCGGGTCCAGAGAGGTAGATCTGTGTGTCATCGGCATAGAGGTGATACTGAAAGCCATGAGACTCTATGAGCTGTCCCAGGCCTAAGGTGTAGATGGAGAAGAGCAGGGGTCCTAGAACTGAACCTTGGGGGACACCGACAGATAGGGGGCGAGATGAAGAGGTGGTGTGCGAGTGGGAGACACTGAATGTCCGGTCTGTTAGGTATGAGGAGATCCAGGATAGGGCCAAGTCTGTGATGCCGAGAGATGAGAGAGTCTGTAGTAAGAGGGAATGGTCCACTGTGTCAAAGGCAGATGACAGGTCTAGGAGGAGGAGGACAGAGTAGTGTCGCTTAGATTTGGCAGTTAGTAGGTCGTTTGTGACTTTAGTCAGTGCAGTTTCAGTAGAATGGTGCGGTCGGAAACCAGATTGTAGGCGGTCAAAGAGGGAGCAGGAGGAGAGGTGGGAGGACAGCTCAGAATGGACATGTTGTTCCAGTAGTTTTGAGGCATAGGGCAGAAGTGATATGGGGCGATAGCTAGACACAGAGGATGGGTCAAGGGAGGGCTTTTTGATGATGGGTGTGATTGAGGCATGTTTGAAGCATGAGGGGAAAACACCAGTGGTTAATGACAGGTTGAAGAGGTGGGCTAGGGCTGGGATGAAGATAGTGGTAAGGTTTGGGATGAGGTGGGACGGGATCGGGTCAAGTTTACAGGTCGTGAGGTGTGATTTGGAGAGTAAGGAGGAAAGTTGATCTTCAGAAATGGTGGAGAATGTAGTTTTGGAGGAGGAGGGTTGAGTAGGTGTGGGGAGGGGCGGTGGGGAGGGGCGGTGGGGACTTTAGGCAAAAGCTTTGTCTGATGGTGTCAATCTTCTGCTTGAAGAATGAGGCAAAGTCTTCGGCTGAAATAAGAGGAGAGGGAGGAGGCACTGGGGGACGGAGGAGAGAATTGAAGGTGTTGAATAGTTGTTTAGGGTTGTGAGACAGGGAGGATATGAGAGATGCAAAGTATGTTTGTTTTGCTGCAGTGAGTGTGGACTTGAAGGTAGTGAGGGACTGTTTGAATGCGATGAAGTGCTCATGGGAGTGGGACCTTTTCCATCTATGTTCAGCAACCCTGGAGGCCCGTCGCAGTTCTTTAGTTAGGCTGGTGTGCCAGGGTTGTCTGTTGATTGTATGCGTGAGGGGGGCAACCGAATCGAGAGCTGCAGCTGTTGTGGTGTTGTATAAAGTGGCAGCAGCATCTGCATCATGTAAGGAACTAATGTCTGTAAGAGGGAGGAGGGATTCAGAGAGAGAGTGTAGGTCAAGGTGTTTGAGATTTCTACGAGGGTATGCAAGTTTGTGGAGTGGGGATTGTTTCCCCGGGGAGGAGAGAGAAGAGAATGTGAATAGGTTGTGGTCAGAAAGAGGGAGAGGTGAGTTAGAGAGGTTAGATAGGGAACAGAGGCGGATGAAGATGAGGTCCAGCGTGTGGCCGTCTTTGTGGGTGGGTGTGGAAGACCACTGGGTAAGACCAAAGGAGGAAGTGAGGGATAGAAGCTTAGAGGCAGCTGAGAGGGAAGTGTCAATGGGGATGTTAAAGTCGCCTATGAGGATAGTGGGGATGTCAACGGAGAGGAAATGAAGTAGCCAGGTGGTGAAGTGGTCAAAGAAAGTGGTGGTTGATCCTGGGGGGCGGTAGATGACAGCCAGTTGGAGGTTGAATGGGGAGTAGATGCGCACGCAGTGCACTTCAAAAGACGGGAGAGTAATTGCGGGCGGCAGTGGGATCTGGGTGAAGGAGCAGTATTCTGAGAGGAGGAAACCTATTCCTCCACCGTGCTTGCCGTTGGGGCGGGGGGTATGGGAGAGGTGGAATCCGCCATACGAAAGTGCAGCAGGAGAGGCTGTGTCGGAGGGGGTGAGCCAGGTTTCAGTGATGCCGAGGAAGGAAAGCTTGTTAGTGATGAAGAGATCGTGAATGTAGGAAAGTTTATTGCAGACAGAGCGAGCGTTCCATAGAGCTCCTGTTAGTGGAACTGGGAAAGCGGGGGCTGGGCGGATGGGTATAAGGTTAGAAGGGTTGCGAGAGTTTGGGATAGATCGGGGGTAGGAGGTGGAAGTGAATGTAGGGATGTGGTGAGGAGGGCCAGGATTTGGAGAGATGTCGCCGGCAGTAAGGAGGAGAAGAGAAAGCGTTATTAGGTGGGAGCAGGAGAGGGCATGAGGTGGCTGTCTGTGTTTGGAGACAAAGGATTTTATGTTGTGGAATAGCTCTGAGGAGGAGGCGAGATGGGTGGGGAGAATGGAGGGAGAGATGAAGAGTTCCTTTCCAGGTGTAGGAATTAGGGGTGGCTGAAAGAAGTGAAGGATTAAGGGGGTGAGAGTGAAAACAAAGACAAACATTGTTTACTGCGACTTAGTATCCAGTTACCTTCAGTTCACTTCAGATTCAATTCAGAATTAATTCAAATTTCAGACACTTCAGCTAATGGACACTTAAGCTGAGGGACACAGACTGTAGTCTGACACAGACTCCTGGCTCTCAGTATATTTGTAACTGAATGCATTCAGCTGTGAACCAGAGGGGAGTGGTCGTGCTCATCTTGATCAGCTCATAACTGTATAGCACACCCGCTCCTTTCTAATGGGAACATGTCGTTACTGTGGCCCAGCTCTATGTGTCTTTAAATTGTTAGTGGGGTTTTTCCGGAATTTTGGCAGCTGTTGGACTCACTGCATACCCTATAACTGTAAAGCAGACCTTCTCCTTTCTAATGGGAACATGTCATTACTGTGGCCCAGCTCTATGTGTCTTTAAATTGTTAGTGGGGTTTTTCCGGAATTTTGGCAGCTCTTGCAGTCACAGCATGGGCATTACCACTATAGGAGACCCAACTCCTTTATAACGAGAACATTTTTTTTTACTGAGATCCTCCTCTATGTCTCTTCAAGGGGTATTGGGTTGCGTCCAAATTTTTGGCAGCCCTTGCAGTCACTGCATACGCAATAACAGTATAGGAGACCCACTCTTTATTAATGGAAACAACAAAGCATAGCCAACTGCTGGCCCTTTAAGAATAGCAAGGCTGTAAAAATAGTGTTCATAAATGAAACAGGATGTGTCTGATTATGTGTCACACACCTCATGGCCAGATAAAGTTGTAAAATGTTAAAATAACATTTCCCGGTGAATGCATTTGTCTTGGTTGAAAGCAATGCAAAAGTGCAAAAACGCATCAAAAACGATACGTGTGAATGTAGCCCAAGGTGTGCAGGAGCATTTTTGTTTTTGTATATTTATTTTGCCTTATATACAAGTCATTACCCTGGAAAGGATGTTCCTTAACATATTTCCCAGGAAAATCCATTTTGGTTTCGTTCTTGTATGTTTTATTGTGAGCCCGTAAAAGTGGCGTAATACCTCTGACAATGTTGTTGACAGCAGTGATCTGGAAGTCAGAGATGCTTCCAGGGGTCTTCCCCATGCTGTTTCCATGTCATTTGAGCACTGTTCCCATGAATTTGGGCAATTTTTAGGCCCTCTGCAGACCGCTGGGGGGAGCCACCGGAAAAATGCTCGCATTTCCCATAGACTTACATTGGGCTCGTTACTCGGACTGAGCACTCGAGCATTCCAATTTGCTCGACCCGAGCAACGAGTACCCGAGCATTTTAGTGCTCGCTCATCACTATTGCTAACCTAAAATACACAATCCAAAGACCAATATTACCAAAATTACTACTACACAAGGCAAAAAATAATACTGCTACATAATGTCCTCTACCATCACCACTACACGGTGAGTAGAATCATAGAATCATAGAATCATAGAATGGTAGAGTTGGAAGGGACCTCCTGGGTCATCTGGTCCAACCCCCTGCTCAAAGCAGGATTCACTAGATCATCTCAGACAGATGTCTGTCCAGCCTCTGTTTGAAGACGTCCATTGAAGGGGAACTCACCACCTCTCGTGGCAGCCTGTTCCACTCATTAATCACCCTAACTGTCAAAAAGTTTTTTCTAATATCTAATCTGTGTCTCCTCCCATTTAGTTTCATCCCATTGCTTCTAGTCTTTCCTTGTGCAAATGAGAATAAAGATGATCCTTCTACAATGTGACAGCCCTTGACATATTTGTAGACAGCTATTAAGTCTCCTCTCAGTCTTCTTTTTTGCAAGCTAAACATTCCCAAATCCTGCAACCGTTCCTCATAGGACATGGTTTGCAGACCAGTCACCATTCTGGTCGCTCTTCTCTGAACTTGCTCCAGTTTGTCTATGTCTTTTTTAAAATGTGGTGCCCAAAACTGTACACAGTATTCCAGATGAGGTCTGACCAAAGAGGAGTAAAGACCGATAATGACTTCACGTGATCTAGACTGTATGCTTCTGTTAATACATCCCAGAATTGTATTTGCCTTTTTTGCTGCTGCATCACACTGTTGACTCATGTTCAGTCTATGATCTATTAGTATACCTAAGTCTTTTTCACATGTACTGTTGCTTAGCTCTATTCCTCCCATTCGGTATATGCTTTTTTCATTTTTATTGCCCAGATGTAGTACTTTGCATTTTTCCCTGTTAAAAACCATTCTGTTGGTTGCTGCCCACTGCTCCAGTTTATTTAGGTCTTTTTGAATCCTCTCTCTCTCTTCTCTAGTATTAGCTATCCCTCCTAGCTTTGTGTCATCAGCAAATTTAATCAGTTTACCCTCAATTCCTTCATCTAAATCATTGATAAAGATGTTGAACAATACAGGTCCCAGGACGGAGCCCTGTGGTACCCCACTTGAGACATTCATCCAGCTGGATGTGAAGCCATTTACAACCACCCTTTGAGTCCGATCACTAAGCCAGTTATGAATCCACCTAACAGTTGCCTGGTCCATTGCATACTTGGTCATTTTTTCAATAAGGATGGTGTGAGATACTTTGTCAAATGCTTTGCTGAAGTCAAGATATACTATATCTACAGCATTTCCCTGATCCACCCAGTCAGTGATTCTGTCATAGAAGGAAATTAAGTTAGTCTGACATGACTTGTTAGTTACAAACCCATGCTGACTCTGGTTAATCACTTCATTCTTATCCATGTACTTACATACATGTTGTTTAATAATTTGTTCAAAGATCTTTCCTGGTATAGAAGTCAGACTCACCGGCCTATAGTTCCCTGGGTCCACCTTCTTCCCCTTTTTGAAGATAGGAACAACATTTGCTCTTCTCCAGTCTTCTGGGACTTCTCCTGTTCTCCAAGAATTTTCAAAGATTATGGAGAGTGGTTCTAAAATTTCTTCTACGATCTCCTTCAGTACTCTGGGGTGTAATTCATCTGGACCTGGTGACTTGAACTCATTTATGTTAGCTAAATATTCCCTCACAATCTTTCTGTTTACAGATAACTTGGATTCCTCTATTCCTTTAAAAGGACAGTGAAGATCAGTTGATGTTACATTTTCTTTCTGAGAGAAAACAGATGCAAAATAGGAATTAAAAAGTTCGGCCTTCTCAACATCCTCTCTTACCATTTCTCCATTTTCATCCTGTAAAAATCCTATAGCATCTTTGACTTTTCTTTTACTTTTGACATACCCCCAAAATCCTTTTTTATTGCTTTTGACATCTCTTGCAAGCCTTAATTCATTGTCAGCTTTAGCTAACCTGATACGTGCCCTGCAGGATCTGCAGACTGCATTATAATCTTCTTTAGATATGCCTCCCTCTTTCCATTTAATAAACATTTCTTTCTTTCTTTTTAGCATGTGTTTAAGTTCTGTGTTCATCCATCCTGGTTTCCTTAAATGCTTCCCATTCTTCCTACTTTTCGGGATTGTTAACGATTGTGCTTTGAGAATCTCATTTTTAAAAATTTCCCATCCTTCCTGGACATTTTTGTCCTTAAGGACATCTAGCCATTGGATCCCTCCTATTCTCTTTCTGAGTCTCTTAAAATCTGCCTTTCTAAAATCTAACCTTGAAGTTTGAGTCTTCACATGTCTTCCTCCTCTAGTTATCCAAAATTCTATAATAGCATGATCGCTGCCTCCTAGGGTCCCAGCCACCTTTACCTCCTCAACCATTTCCTCCCTGTTTATAAGGATTAGATCCAAAGTAGCAGATCCCCTTGTTTTCTCCCCTACCTTTTGGAAGATAAAGTTGTCAGCAAGAGAGGATAAGAATTTGCTTGACCTGTTAGTTTTACTTGAGAGAGATTCCCAACAAATGTCTGGATAGTTGAAATCTCCCATGACCACTACGTCATATTTTTTGGAGAACTTGGTCATTTGATACATAAAGAGTTCATCCATATCTTCAGCTTGCCCAGGTGGCCTGTAGTAAATGCCTACAATGGTGTCCTTTCCGTTGTTCTCTCCTTGTATTCTTACCCAAACAGTTTCCACAGAACTCCCAGTCTCTGAAGCTTCCATCTCTGTGCAGATATACGCTTTTCTAACATACAATGCAACACCTCCTCCTCGTTTATCAAGTCTGTTTCTTGCAAATAAGTTGTATCCTTTTAGCCTTTTATTCCAATCATGTGTATCGTCCCACCAAGTTTCAGTGATTCCAATGACATCATATTCCTTTTCCTGCATTAGTAGTTCCAATTCTCCTTGTTTGTTGCCCATGCTTTGTGCATTTGTATAAAAACATTTTAGTTTGTGATTGGTTTCTCTTCCTCCCATATTTTTATTATTTAAATTGTTTTGTCTTTGTTCTTCCTTTCCACTTCCAGTAGCAGAGATCTCAATAGTATTTGTCAGCTGTATGGCTTTTTCTGGCCTTTTGCTTCCCTTCCCACATTGTTCTAGTTTAAAGCTCTTCTGATGAGTGTAGCAAGGCGACTTCCAAATACATGTTTTCCAGTCTTCGTAAGGTGCACCCCATCTCTAGCAAGTAGTCCATCGTATAGGTAATTCATTCCGTGATCCAGAAATCCAAATCCTTGTTGACGGCACCATCGACGTAGCCAGTTGTTCACCTGTAGAATCTTATTCCACCTCATTGTTCCATGGCCATCCACTGGGAGGATGGATGAGAAGACCACCTGCGCTCCCAATTCTTTCACTTTCTTGCCTAAGTCTTCAAAGTCACTGCAGATGGTTTCCAGGTCCTTTCTTGCGGTGTCATTTGTCCCCACATGTATTAGCAGGAATGGGTAGTGATCTGTAGGTCTGAAGAGTCTTGATATCCTGTCAGACACATCTTTAATTTTTGCTCCTGGAAGACAGCACATTTCTCTTGAGGTTATGTCTGGTCTGCAGATAGCGGCCTCTGTTCCTCTTAACAGGGAATCCCCCATGACCACCACTCTCCGTTTTTTCTTCACAACATTCTTCTTTCTCCATCCAGGAGGATTCTGAGGGCTTACAAGGTTATTCATTGCTGGCAAAGTCTTATCTTGCTGTGTTTCTTCATGGTGCTCCTGCGAGAGAGCCTGGTACTGGTTCCTGAGCAGTATGGGTGCTGACTGCCTCTCGATCCTCCTGCTTCGGTGGGTCACATGCTTCCATTCCTCTGTTTCGTCAGGTGCAGTTCGAATTTCTTCTCTTTCTGAATCATGAAGAGATAATTCTGCTCTGTCTAAGAACTCTTCACCTTCCTTAATGATTTTCAAGGTAGTTAACCTCTCTTCTAGATTTCGCAACTTTTCCTCCAACAGGGACACAAGCTTACATTTCTGGCATGTGAAGTTTGGCTTTTCCACTGGCAAGTCTGTGAACATGTAGCAGGATATGCAGCTCACCAAATGGCTCCTGGACTCTTCCATGTTCTTATTGTTAATGTTCTGAAAACAGTGAAAAAAGCTTAAAAAAAAAAAAAAAAAAGTATTATGATATGACCATTGCCTCTACATAAAAAGACACACTGTACAAAGACCATCTGACTTCTCACATTTCCAGCATCTATTCCCAACCTGCACAACGTCCCCATCCTGCCTGCTCTTCTGATGTGGAACAGTGACCCCAATACGCAAAAATTATGTGATTACCATGATTACCCCTCCACCAATTAATGCTGTAAAGACTGTGTGCCAGATAGAGGGGGCCTATAAAAATAATAGCATCCCATAGAAAGTAGTAAAGACCCTACTGTGCTACCTAGCAAGTAATCATGCCAGATATGCTCTTTTGAAAGTTATAATATCCGAAGCGTTCCCTCCAAGCAACAAATACCCTCATATAATAATAATGCCCTCTCAAAGACACAATCAAAGCTAAACTAATAATGCACCCATTTAAAAAGAAATTATGTCCTGAGTACCCCCACAGCCCCCCATATACTGTATGATGGTCCCCACAGCTCACTACACACTGTTTGATGGTCCCTGCAGCTCCCTATGAACTGTATGATGGTCCTCACAGCTCCCTATGCACTGTATGATGGTCCCCACAGCTCCCTATGCACTGTATGATGGTCCCCACAGCTCCCTAGACACTGTATGATGGTCCCCACAGCTCCCTAGACACTGTATGATGGTCCCCACAGCTCCCGTTGCACTGTATGATGGTCCCCACAGCTCCCTAGACACTGTCTGATGGTCCCCACAGCTCCCTAGACACTGTATGATGGTCCCCACAGCTCCCTATGCACTGTATGATGGTCCCCACAGCTCCCTAGACACTGTCTGATGGTCCCCACAGCTCCCTAGACACTGTCTGATGGTCCCCACAGCCCCCTAGACACTGTCTGATGGTCCCCACAACACCCTATGCACTGTCTGATGGTCTCCACAGCTCCCTATGCACTGTATGATGGTCCCCACAGCTCCCTATGAACTGTATGATGGTCCCCACAGCTCCCTATGCACTGTATGATGGTCCCCACAGCTCCCTATGCACTGTATGATGGTCCCCACAGCTCCCTAGACACTGTATGATGGTCCCCACAGCTCCCTAGACACTGTATGATGGTCCGCACAGCTCCCTATGCACTGTATGATGGTCCCCACAGCTCCCTAGACACTGTCTGATGGTCCCCACAGCTCCCTAGACACTGTCTGATGGTCCCCACAGCCCCCTAGACACTGTCTGATGGTCCCCACAACACCCTATGCACTGTCTGATGGTCCCCACAGCTCCCTATGCACTGTCTGATGGTCCCCACAGCTCCCTATGCACTGTCTGATGGTCCCCACAGCGCCCTATGCACTGTAGGATGGTTCCCACAGCTCCCTATGCACTGTCTGATGGTCCCCACAGCTCCCTATCAGCTGACCCTGATAACGCCTTATAGTATGATGTTACCCACACCCCTTATATATAGTATAGTCTCCTCATCAGTATGATTATGGCGATACCAAACTTGTGCAGTTTTTTAAATATTTTTGTTGTGAAAAGAAAAATTGGAAATTTGTAAAATTTGTTTATATACATTTTTGGTGTTTATTCTGTCACCATTTCCAGAGACCCTTAAAGTTTTTATCTGTCAATGGAGCTGTGTCATTGCATGTTTTTTGTGGGGCAAGACTACTTTTTTTTCATGCCATTTGAAATATATATGACATTTTGGTCACTCCTTACTATATTTTTCTGCAGCTTTTGAAGACCAAAACATTTTTTTTACATTCACGATGTTCACCTTTCAGGTTAGTTAAAGCACCACTCCAGTATTTTTCTCTAATCACCTTCCACAACAGCATAGGAGGTTGTCAACCCTTCCCACCTCCCAATTGCCAGTGTCTTTCCTGTCTCCCATGGGGCATGGAGAGGTTATTCCTTGCTGCGTGACCAGCTTATGTAGCATGGATAAGTTTAATACCTGTCCGGCAGCGGTGGTCGTCGGCTTGCCCTCCTCCCCCGTGCTGCTTCCGTCTCCTAGGGACTCAGGACCATTCCTGGCCTTCCTGCTCTCCCTGGTGGGGTAAAGTGGGCCAGAGTACTAGGACTGGAGGCCTCCCTGAGCTCTCCGGCCCTCTCCTGCTCCGCGTGTGCTTACCTGGTGGCGTGACCCGGAAGGGGAGGTCACTTCCTTCACGCTGGAGCACATGGATTGGCAGGGGAGCACGCTGGACTCGTTCCCACTATGCTGGGGCCGTCCTGACCCTGAAGTATGGAGGGAACACCTGTTCCTCTCTGGGTGATCTGGTCTTTTTTCTATAAAGACCCGATCTGAAGACATCAGATGGTGAGTATTGCTCATTTTGTTAGGATGTCAGCTCCTGCTTCTGCAGATCCCAGCGCTGCTCTGGTCACAGTGAGTGTTCTGGGGTCAGGTCGGTAAGCTGGGTCCATCGTGGTACTATGGTAACCCCTGTTTTTTCTAACCATAGGGAGAAAAGGCTGTTTCCAAAAAGGGACAAATCCCCAAAGTGTGCGGTCTGTTTTAAGAAGCTGCCCCCCTCTCACAATAAAAAGTTACGTCAACCCTGTACAGATGCAATAGTCAGGGAGCAACATCCTTCCCTAATTGACGAGCTCTGTAATATGGTGAAACAGGAGATACAATCCTCCCTATCCTCCCTCCATTCTGCCCCTGCTCCTAAACCAGTTCAGGACCCTGAATTCCCCCCCTCAAAAAAGAGGAAATTTCAAGCAGACTTGTCTAGCCAGGACTCAGGGGGCTCTGCTTCTGATTGAGAAGGGGAGAGCTCTACCCTTCCCACAATGGGAAATAAAAAATTATATTTTTCCATGGATGATATGGAGGACCTGTTAATCAGGGTTCGCTGCACTATGGGGATAGAAGAAGAACAGGTAGCCCCATCCATCCAGGACAAAATGTTCGGGGGTCTCAGGACTAGCAAACCTGTTGGGTTTCCTATCCACGAGAATATACAATCCTTGATTTCGCAGGAATGGGAGCTCCCAGAAAAACGATTACAGACTCCTTATGAGTTTAGACATCGTTTCCCTTTAGAAGGGGATACTAGTAAATGGGAAATTCCCAAAGTTGATGTACAGGTGGCTAGGGTGGCTAAGACAGCTCTTCCCTTGGAAGATTCTTCACAATTGAAGGATCCAATGGATAGAAAGATTGAAAGCCTCCTTAAAAAATCCTGGGAATTTCCACTGCATCTTAACTCTCCAATATTGCCTCCACCTGCATGGCCAGATCTTTATTCAAGTGGCTGGCACAATTAAAGACCACTTGGCTCAAGTTACCTCCAGAGAAAAGCTCCTGGACTCCCTACCCCTACTTCAAAAAGCCTCTGGTTTGCCGGCCGACGCCTCCGCTGAAGGAGTTCGTATCGCTGCCAGATCAGCTGTTTTGTCTAATTCTGCTAGCAGAGCCCTTTCGCTCAAACTCTGGAGCGGGGACGTAATGTCAAAATCCAAGCTTTGCGCCATCCCCTTCCAAGGTGAATACGTCTTGGGTCCTTCCCTACATGACATCTTAGACAAAGCGTCTGACAAAAAGAAATCGCTCCCTGAACAGAAACCTCCTAGGAAGTGCTTTTTTCGCCCCTCCCTGTCACAATCTGCCCAATATAAGGGGAAGGGAAAGTCAGGGCGTTGGAGTTATCAAAAAGGGGGGAAAGCCAAGAATATCTTGGTCCCCCAACAATTGCAAGATAAATAATGACTCTGTCCCGGTAGGGGGTCGTTTTTCGGACTTTTATCTCTAGTGGCAGTCAATCTCCCACTTCCAGTGGGTCCTCAATATCATCTCGGAGGGCCTACTAATAGAGTTCGAATCCCGACCCCCCTCAAGGAATGAAGGTCACCTCCCTTCCCTCCCGGGGGGCTCAAGACCTTCTCACTACGGAAATACAAAATCTTCTGAAGGCAGGTGCAATCTCCCCCATCCCGGCGGAACAGTCAGGAGGACATTATTCTCGCCTCTTCATTGTTCAGAAACCATCCGGGGCCTCCTGGATAATTATAAACCTGAAAGAACTGAATCAACACGTGGTCTACAGAAGATTCAAGATGGAATCTGTAAGGTCTGCAATACCCTTAGTCGGCCAGGGATATGTAATGACCACAATAAATTTACAGGATGCCTATTATCATGTCCCGATCCACCAGGCTCACAGGCAATTCCTGAGGTTCGAAGTTTCTCAGAACCATCAAGTACAACATTACCAATTCAATGTACTTCCCTTCGGTATCTCGTCGGCACCTCGAATTTTCTCCAAACTCATGGTTCATGCCTACATTCGTCACCAGGGGATATGGATCGTCCCCTATCTAGACGATCTCCTTCTGATTGCACCAACTGCCTCGGTCCTCAGGGATCACATCTCCGAGGCCCTTCAAATTCTTCGGAGTCTAGGTTGGATCCCGAATTTGAAAAAATTCGAGCTGATTCCCTCAACAAGACGACAGTTTCTGGGTGTCACTTTAGATTCAGTGAAATAGATGTCCTTTTGTAAAATATTAATCTCTTATGATATAAAATATTACATATAAGCTCTCAGAAGCTTCGTCTCATGCTTAGTAGGTTCAGAGCGTGACAGAGGTTATTCTGAGAACCTTGGCAGACACACCTGTTCTGTACATCAAATCTATAGGACTCGTTGTCAACATAGGTTATTTAGAGATAACTAATGATGAAAAGTCCTTAGCCATATGTTTGAAATATTCCAGCATGAAGTAATTGTACACAGTCGAAAATACATACTCTATTATAGGTATGGAGGTTACTGCCATATCAGCAAACCGTCATATTGGGTTATGTAACAGTAAAAATAGTCTCCAATGTATATCTATAAGGCAAGATGGTACATAAGGAGAGGCATCAGTATGGTGGGTAGATTCTCATACCTTGAGGTCTCCATCACGGATCATCACATACTGCCAAGACTGGATACGTAAGAACTTATAATCGTTCCTATTTTCTTTTAACCTGATACCACTTTTGTTGTGTGCTATGAACTATTTTCTTTCCATGTTTTGTAATCACCTTTTTGAATGAACATTAAATAAGCTTTTGTTTTATCCACACAATTCAAAGACTGATTTCCCTTTTATCCTCACTGTGCCCTTATCTAAGATAAGGAAGTGTTAATTTTTCTAACATTAATGGCGAGCCACAGCCAGCTCTGATTTTTTTTTGTGCTATTTTGTGGAATCCTTCCTCTCGTACAAAAAAGGGGGGAGGAGAGAGAAAGCTAAAAATATACTTGTACAAGTCTCAGGAATTCCACATTCACAAGGATCAGACGGAATCTACTGGACAGTGAGGAGTGTCTCCAAAGCATACCACGTGGGGGTCAGCGGAGCACAGAAAAGTCACCATCCATTGACGGTTGGATCCATCCAGGAGAGGAAGAGCCATTCCATTGGTGAGAAATGGATTTTATTCATGAATATTCTAAGAAAAGTAACATACAGTTTAAGTTTGTTCATAGCCATACAGACGCACAATTGTGGTCTAGTTTGTATAGCCAATGTGAAGCAGAGAATCTTAGCATTGATAAAAGGTTTTTTTCTGTAAAAAAGTTACAGAGAATGCTTCAAAATGTGATGCTTATGGTCCGTGTGTACAATAATTTGGTTTTTGAAAAAACTGACACACAAGCACACAAAGCATGCATTATCACTAGTGTTGAGCCACCCCCGTAGTGTTCGAGTTCGGTTCGGTTCGTCGAACACCCATGTGTTCGCCGAACTGTTCGTCGAACTGTTCGTCGAACACCTTCGAACACCGTTAAAACCAATGGCAGGCAAACAAAAACACATAGAAACACATAGAAAACACCTTCAAAGGTGTCCAAAAGCTGACAAACTGCTCAGAAGACACAACTAACACATGGAAAAGTGACAAGTACATATAGTCATGCGAAAAGAAAAGAGGTGGAGGAGTAAAAGGAGGGGGAGACACAGATATAGGCATGTCATGCCCTTCTAAAATCCAAAAAGTGAGAAGCCGAGACGGCCAGTCCGCTCCTGCCCGTGCCACCTCCGTGTCGCCGGGTTTGTGCCAGAGCCGCGGTGAACCCTGACGGCCAGCCCCCCTCTCCCAATACTGGTGCCTGTCCGCTGGTGGGTCGAGAGAGCCCCCCTGTGGTGGAGGCAGCTCTAAGCTTTTTAATTTAAATTGTCCCTCTAATTTGAATGAATACACTTTAAATCCATTTACAAGGATCTATTGGAGGGCAAGTCTCATGCCAGCAGCCGCGTAATTCCAGCTCCAGTAGCGTCCACTAAAGCTGCTGCAGTTAAAAAGCTTTTATAAGGATCGAGCTCGGCTGTCCACCGCAAGGCATCCTAGTGCCAGTCCCAGCCCCTATGCCTTGGGGTGCCTCCTGATGCTCTTCACTAAGTATCCCGTGGTCCCGAAGCATTTCCTTTGAAAAAATTAAGTGTCCAAACTACAGGTGGTGTAGCTTGCTTAACAGCCGGGATAATCCGCTGACTAGCAGACACTGCTACTAGGCACAAAGTATCTCCTGGGCTAGATGCAGTTAAAAATTTGTAAGTAGATACTCTCGTTGGATGCTGAGAAAGCATTCCATAGAGTCTCCTGGCACGCCATATATGATTCTCTTAAAAAGCTTGGGGTAGGGGTCTAGGGGACCCTTTTATAGCCAAAATCACGGCCCTGTATCACAATACGTCACCTAGGCTGAAGATAAATGGAACTGTAGCACCGAGGGCTCGGTTGCTACAGACGTATTGCACCTCACCCAGAGGTGTGATATCTCACTCTCAGATAAGGATGGAGTGTGGATCAGGACCCGACACCTGCATGCATTACACCACATTGCCGTGGGGCAGGGCGACCAATATGCCCCTGAGATGGGCACGACAGTCCCTGTCCCTGGCTGGAGTGGGGGGAGGGAACACTGAGGAAGGGGAACCCTGCAGTGCAGGAGCAGGGAGGAAGCAGTTCCTGGGTGCATTGAGAAGGGAGTATAAAAGGTGGGCACCATCTTAGTTCAGTGCAGAGAAGTCTGAGCAGAAGTGGCAGGGAGCAGGGGCTCTGCATGAGCTCTGCTCCGGAGGCGGGCCTAGTAACAGAGGCCCAGGCCTGCAAGAGGGAGAAGGAAGGAAGAGGAGCGGAGAAGGCTCCAGGAACGAGGAATGAAGGGATCCCAGGGGTGCGGACGGGCGAGTCGCCACCGCACGCCCGAATCCACCTGCGTGGAGGGGTCAGGCCAAAGGGGGAGACCGGTCCCCGAACTAGTGGAGGCAGGAAACGACCCTCAGCTAGAAACCGGAGGCTCTGACATTTTATGTGGCGCAGCCCCTTGCTCCACCCGCTAGGAAGGCACCACATAGGGTCAGGGAAACTGGCGCCAAGTTTACCAAGAGGAGGCCCGAGGCAGCCGGACAGAAGTGTTGGTAAGAAAGGCCAGACAAAGGACACACAAAGGGGGTCCTGTGAAGCGCTCCAAAGTTATCTGGGAGTTGTCTGAGCCCCTCACCTGGTGAGCACAGTACGACGTGGGCAGCCGTTACCTGCAGACGTGGTCTGGATAATAAGAACTGTGAGTAAAGGCCCTGAACTGCATCACTGACTCCGTGTCGTTACTGCTGCTGCCCTGCACCATCACCCCCATCCTCCGCATACACTGCCCTGAGGCTATACTCCTCCCGTGGGGAGTTATGCTACGCTCTGCTGCACCCACAACACCAGCCTTAGCGGTCTGCCCTGTAGCGGCGGTTCACTCTGACCGCAATCCACGGGTGGCGTAGTCGGACATTTAAACATCAAAACCACATAAATAGTTCCGCCACTGGTTTGACCGCCCTGAGCCACGGAACCGGATCGCCGCCACGAAGACTACAACCACCAGCATCCACCAAAAAGGGTCCGGCTCCGGGTGTCCCAAGGCCCAGGGGGTGCGTCAGAACATTTTCATCACCTTTCACAATCACCAATGGGACAAGGCAGGGATGTCCTCTGTCCCCTCTCTTATACATCCTAGTGACGGAGCACCTGCTCTCATCAATTCGCCATAACCCCAATATTAGGTGGATTGAGGTGGGAGGCACCGAGTACAAGTGCTCTCTATTTGCTGATGATGTCCTAGTATATATCACTCAATCACATATATCCATCCCTGCTGTTATGGCTGAAATAGATCACTTTGTTACATGGTAAAATTTTAAAATCAATGCAGCGAAGTCTGAGGCCCTCGATGTCTCCCTCCCTAAATCCATATAGGATTCCATCCAGTCCAACTTTCCCTTTGCCTGGCCCTCACAGGGTATCAAATACTTAGGAATTCCTATTCATAGAGACCTCTCCCATCTATGTTATCTTAATTTTGGGCCCTTTATTGAACAATTCCATACAGACCACGGTTGGCAAGTTAGAACTGTAAGATTCACTACGTGAACCACTGGTGTTTTGTGGAAAAGCACATGTACACCGCGTTCCAAATTATTATGCAAAAAGTGTTTAGGAGTGATAAGGGAAGAATTTGTTTGTTTGTCAGTTAAACTCATTGATGGTGATGTGTGTCAGGGCTCTTTATATCACTGTAAGCAATTGCAGACACCTGTGCTAATTAGTTTGGCAGGTGTGTCCAATGAAAGGCAAGACTACTTAAGAAGGCTCTCTCACATTATTAAGCAGCCTACATTTTCTGCCAAAATGGGAAAGAAAAAGGATGTGTCGGCTGCTGAGAAGCAACAAATTGTGGAGTGTTTAGGTCAAGGCATGACTACAATCAACATTGTGCGATGATCAGGATGAAGTGTCTTGGCAATCAAGAAGTATGTAGCTGATTCACAGTACACACGTGTGCGTGCTGATAAGGGCAAATTGAGGACTCTTTCCTACAGGCAATTACGTCAGGTTGAAACAGCAGCAGCAAAAAAGCCTTGTCATAGCAGCAGACAAGTTTTTGAAGCTGCTTGTGCCTCCAACGTCCCCCGAACAACAAGATGCAGGGTCCTTCAGAGGTTTGCAGCTGTGCATATGCCATCCTGTCGACCTCCTCTATCCACTTCACACAAGCAGAAACGGCTCCAGTGGGCCAAACATTACATGAAGACTGATTTCAAAACTGTTTTGTTCACGGATGAGTGCTGTGCAGCGCTCGATGGTCCAGATGAATGGAGTGGAGGATGGCTGGTTGATGGACACCCCACGCAAACACGGCTACAGCGCCAACAAGGAGGAGGTGGAGTAATGTTTTGGGCTGGAATCATGGGGAGAGAGATTGTCGGCCCCTTTAGGATCCCTGAAGGCGCTAAAGATGAACTCCATAATGTATGTGGATTTTCTCAAACAGCACTTCCTGCCATGGTTCAAGAAGAAGAACCGTGTATTTCACAGCAAGATCATTTTTCTGCATGATAATGCACCATCTCATGCTGCACATAAAACATCTGCATCTCTGGCTGATATGGGCATAAAAGGGGACAAACTTATGGTGTGACCCCCATGCTCCCCTGACCTCTACCCCATTCAGAACCTTTGGAGCATCATTAAAAGGAGTGTCTATGATGGCGGGAGGCAGTTCACATCTAAGCAACAGCTCTGGGAGGGTATTCTGTCCTCATGCAAAACAATTGAAGCAGAAACCATCCAAAACCTGACAAATTCAATGGACGAGAGAGTTCAGAAGCTCCTTTCGAACACGGGGTCCTATGTGAAAATGTAACATCACCTAGAATAAAGTTTTGAGTTGAAAACTGTTTGATTTCAGTTTCTAACAACCTGCTAATGCTTATAATTTCAAAAATGACCATTTTTTTGGTCTTTATTAAAATGAAAAGGTTGATCGAAAAGTTTGGGGGATCTAAGAGTGTGGCAACCCAGTAGTCATGATTACTTCGAATTCTGACAATATGAGGGTCATGCTGCAGGTAGTGCAGCAAGAAGGCACTTATGTGTCTTGCGCATCTCAGAGCCCCAAAATTATTTTCCGGGCTAGATGCAGCTAAAAATTATTTTTAATTTTAAATCTGGTGAAGCTTATTATAGATGGCCTAATAGGATCAGTGCTGCACACTGCTACAAAGCCCAAATTATTTTCCAGTCAAGATACAGATAAACATGATTAGTAATTTGAAAGTTTAAAACGGTTGGTAGGGTGATTTTAACCAATCATCAAGCTTTTACTCTCCCCAGGATGACACAGGGGTAGAAAAGTCGTTTCGGATCCATGATTTGTTCATCTTTATGAACGTGAGTCTGTCTACATTATCAGTGGAGAGCCGCGTGCGCTTATCTGTCAGCACACCACCAGCAGCGCTGAACACACGTTCAGACAGAACGCTGGCTGCGGGGCATGACAAGATCTCCAAGGCGTAAGTGGCTAGCTCCGGCCATTTATCCAGATTGGAAGCCCAAAAAGAGCAAGGGTCCAGTGACACAGTCGTGGCTTCAATGTTTACTTGGAGATACTCCTGTACCATCGTCTCTAGGCGTTGACTATGTGTCAGACTTCTTGTCTCCTGTGGCCTTGCAAAGGATGGGCTAAAAAAGTGGTGAAATGATTCCGCAAAATTGATGTTACCAGCAGATACTGTGGTTCTGTTACGGTTTGAGTGCTGAACACTTGACGGTCCCACGGTTGGCAAGTTGGAACTGTGAGATTCACTACGTGCACCACTGGTATTTTGTGGAAAAGCACATGTAAGATTCTGCAACAGTCTCTGCTGATACTCCTGCATGCGTGCATCCCTTTCTATGGCAGGAATAATTTCTGCAAATTTACTTTTGTACCGGGGATCTAACAGTGTGGCAACCCAGTAGTCAGGATTATTTCTAATTCTCACAATTCGAGGGTCATGTTGCAGGTAGTGCAGCAAGAAGGCACTCATGTGTGTTGCGCATCCAGGAGCACCAAGTCCCTGTTGTGTTGGTGGCGAGGTAGCAATCATGCTTCCTTCCTCTGTCCTCTCCCCCCAACCTCGCACAACAGAAATGTGATCAAGGTCTCCCTCATCTGATGAGTCTTCCATCAGTTCGTCCTCCACTTCTTCCTGGGCTCCTGCACCTTCCTCACTAGTTTGGCTGCTACCATGCGCCCTGGTAAAATCATCTCCCCCACCCTCACATGCCTGCCGCCTTGGTGCTGCCGACCGTCTGGACCTTGCAGATGTTAGCCCTTCCGCATACAACTCCTCCTCCTCTACTTCCTCCACCTCCTCTTGTGCCACCACCTGACTCCGAATTCTGTTTAACATGTGCTCCAGCATGTAAATCACCGGAATAGTCATGCTGATAATGGCATCGTCAGCACTAAACATCTTCGTCGCCATTTCAAAACTGTGCAGAAGGGTGCATAGGTCCCTGATCTGAGACCACTCCTCCAGCGTGATTTGCCCCACCTCTGAATCTCGTTGGCCCAGGCTATACGTCAGAACGTATTGCACCAGGGCTTGTCGGTGCTGCCACAGTCGCTGCAACATGTGCAGAGTTGAATTCCACCGGGTAGGCACATCGCATTTTAGCCGGTGAAGTGGCAGGCCCAACGACTTCTGTAGAGATGTAAGTCGCTGAGCTGCGGGATGCGAACGGCGGAAGTGAGCACACAGCGACCGTGCCCTCTGCAGAAGGCCATCTAGTCTGGGATAGTGGGCTAAAAATTGCTGGACAACCAGGTTCAACACGTGAGCCATACAAGGCACGTGTGTGACATTGCCCCGGCGAAGGGCCGCACCCAGGTTTGCAGCATTGTCGCACACGGCCTTCCCTGGTTTCAGGTCCAGTGGAGACAACCATTCATGAAATTGGTTCTCCAGAGCTGACCACAACTCCTCAGCTGTGTGACTCACATTTCCCAGACATTTCAATGTAAAAACCGCCTGATGACGTTGAGCCCTACTGCCAGCATAGTAAGGAGGTGTGCAGGATCCCTTCTGCGCAGTTAGAAAGCTTGTGGCATGACCAGACAGGCTTTGGGTGCAGGTGGAAGACCGAGAGGAGGTTGAGGAGGCAGAAGCAGTGGAGGAAAAATGACATAAAGAGGATTGACGCACAACTCGTGGGGACGGCAAGACTTGGACAGCAGCCCCTTGTCCTGCTGTCACCATAGTTACCCAGTGCCCAGTCAGCGACATGTAACGCCCCTGTCCATGCCTACTCGTCCAAGTGTCTGTGGTGAAATGCACCCTGTCACACACAGAGTTTCTCAAAGAAGCGGTGATGTTGTGTGCGACATGCTGGTGGAGCGCAGGCACACCTTTCTTTGAGAAGTAGTGCCGACTGGGCATCTGGTACTGGGGCACTGCGACGGACATAAGGTCTCGAAAATCCTCTGTGTCCACCAGGCGGAAAGGCAGCATTTCTGTAGCCAAGAGCTTGCAGATGGTGAAATTCAACCTCTTAGCTTTCTCATGGCTAGGAGGAAATGGTCTTTTACTTGTCCACATCTGAGGGACCGAGGGCTGGCTATTGTGCTTAGACGGGGTTGATAAGGGTGTCCCCGGCAAACTGCCGGTCTGTGAGGAAGATGCAGGCGGACATGTTAGGTTGCCTTGATCCAAAGGTGGTGCTATCGATGTCGGACAGCGCTCAAGACCAGCTGGTGTTACCACCTCCAAAGAAAATGATGACCTGCCAATCACGCTGGCTGTTGCGGGTAAAGAGGTGGCAGGTCTGCGCCCCAAAACAGGTGTGACTGCTGTCCCCCCAGTCACAGAGGATGAAGAGGCCGCGGATGCACAAGATATGGCAGACGGTGGTTGGCCCGGCCGGCTAGACCGCATTGTAGCACACTGAGCTTCCCACTGCAACTTATGCTTCATGTCCATGTGCCGGTTCATGCATGAAGTACTCAAACTATGTATTTTTTGGCCTCTACTTAGCTTTTGCTGACAAATGTTACAGATAACACGAGTTGGGTCATCTTTATCGATCTGAAAAAATGCCCAGGCTATGCAAGGCTTAGCACCCATGCGACCTGAAGAGCCACCACGACTTGTGGTGAGAGGCAGAGTTGTGTTTGAGGATGCAGTTGTTGACGTGCTTCCAGTACTACGTCTCTGTCCAGGAAGGCGCAACCTGACCTCGTCGTCACTAGCATCTTCCTCCACCTCCTCTGCTGACCTCATCTCTTGGCTGACTGTGGGTTGACAGTAAGTGGGATCTCCGACCTCATCATCATCACCCTGTGCGTTATCACACCCGTCGTCCTCAGAGCCAACCTGTTCCTGCCCTGACAAAAAACTAAAGTTGTCGCTCCAATCAGGTATTTGAGTCTTATCATCGTCTTCCTCATTGTCTCCACCAACAGGAGTTACAGTTTGGGAATGAGGGTCTACATTATGGTCAGAACCTTCTGCGTCTGGTCCTGGATCCGACTCATAAAGATTCTGGGCATCAGTGCAGATCATTTCCTCGTCTGGATTCACAGAAGCACTGGAGTCGACCTCTGATTCCCAGGCTATAGTATGAGTAAACAGCTCTGCAGACTCAACCATCTGTTCTACCTCATACTCAGACGGGCAGCTGGAGATTTGGGAGCTGTGAGGAAGCAAGTGCGATTTGGGTGACACCTTTGAGGACTGGAGTATTTGTGATGTTGAAGTTGATGTGGAGGAGAGCCCACTTAAAGGAGCACTTGATATCCGTTGAAGCACCTGCTGTTTTTGTGTCTCATCTGGAATTTGTAGCGATTGGCGTGGCCGTAAGAAAGGGATCTTATCACATTGTCCGCTAAAAGAAGTAGACATTTTAGTTTGGCTGGAAGATGGTCTCTCTTCTGCACCTACCCCACGGACACAACCTTTTTTCCCCTTCCCAACACGCCTATTCCCCTTTCCACCAGCAGCAGGCCTTTTTCCACTCATTTTGGTGGTTAACTAATTCACAACTCTGGAGTTGTTTGCACAAAAAAACAATGGATGGTAACCGAGCAGAGCTGAGTGGCCAAACTGTGGTATTAGGCCAAAACTATTGGCTGGGTTAGATGCAGAAAAAAATTATTTTTAATTTGCAACCTGATGGAGGTCAGTATAGATGGACTAATAGACCAAGTCCCACACACCGCTAGAAGCCCAAATATTTTTTCAGAGCTAGATGCAGAAATTTTTTTTATTCAATTTGCAACCTGATGGAGGTCAGTATAGATGGACTAATAGACCAAGTCCCACACACTGCTAGAAGCCCAAATATTTTTTCAGAGCTAGATGCAGAAAAAAATTATTTTTAATTTGCAACCTGATGGAGGTCAGTATAGATGGACTAATAGACCAAGTCCCACACACTGCTAGAAGCCCAAATATTTTTTCAGAGCTAGATGCAGAAAAAAATTATATTCAATTTGCAACCTGCTGGAGGTCAGTATAGAAGGACTAATAGAACAAGTCCCACACACTGCTAGAAGCCCAAATATTTTTTCAGAGCTAAATGAAGAAAAAAATTATTTTTAATTTGCAACCTGATGGAGGTCAGTATAGATGGACTAATAGACCAAGTCCCACACACTGCTAGAAGCCCAAATATTTTTTCAGAGCTAGATGCAGAAAAAAATTATTTTTAATTTGCAACCTGATGGAGGTCAGTATAGATGGACTAATAGACCAAGTCCCACACACAGCTAGAAGCCCAAATATTTTTTCAGAGCTAGATGCAGAAAAAAATTATATTCAATTTGCAACCTGCTGGACGTCAGTATAGAAGGACTAATAGAACAAGTCCCACACACTGCTAGAAGCCCAAATATTTTTTCAGAGCTAAATGAAGAAAAAAATTATTTTTAATTTGCAACCTGATGGAGGTCAGTATAGATGGACTAATAGACCAAGTCCCACACACTGCTAGAAGCCCAAATATTTTTTCAGAGCTAGATGCAGAAAAAAATTATTTTTAGTTTGCAACCTGATGGAGGTCAGTATAGATGGACTAATAGACCAAGTCCCACACACTGCTAGAATCCCAAATATTTTTTCAGAGCTAGATGCAGAAAAAAATTATTTTTAATTTGCAACCTGATGGAGGTCAGTATAGATGGACTAATAGAACAAGTCCCACACGCTGATAGAAGCCCAAATATTTTTTCAGAGATAAATGAAGAAAAAAATTATTTTTAATTTGCAACCTGATGGAGGTCAGTATAGATGGACTAATAGACCAAGTCCCACACACTGCTAGAAGCCCAAATATTTTTTCAGAGCTAGATGCAGAAAAAAATTATTTTTAATTTGCAACCTGATGGAGGTCAGTATAGATGGACTAATAGACCAAGTCCCACACACCGCTAGAAGCCCAAATATTTTTTCAGAGCTAGATGCAGAAAAAAATTATATTCAATTTGCAACCTGCTGGAGGTCAGTATAGAAGGACTAATAGAACAAGTCCCACACACTGCTAGAAGCCCAAATATTTTTTCAGAGCTAAATGAAGAAAAAAATTATTTTTAATTTGCAACCTGATGGAGGTCAGTATAGATGGACTAATAGACCAAGTCCCACACACTGCTAGAAGCCCAAATATTTTTTCAGAGCTAGATGCAGAAAAAAATTATATTCAGTTTGCAACCTGATGGAGGTCAGTATAGATGGACTAATAGAATGATGCTATGCCCAAAAGATTTTACTTCACTAGGTGCAGTAAAAAAATTGGTATTCTATACACAGGTGGTATATCTTGCAACACAGATAGGCTACTCCACTGACTAACACACTCTGCAATAGGCCAAAAAGGATTAGCTTTGCTAGATTCAGCCAAATGCTGTGAAAAAAACTCGCACAGCACTGGCACAGACCTGCCTGGCAAAAACTGATAGGAACTGATGTAACCTAGTCCTGAAAAGGACTCCAATTACAATTAGTCTTTACTCCCACAATCTATCTATTTAAGAGCACAGACCTGCCTGATAAAAGTCGTAGGAAATGCTGTAACCTAGTCCTTAAAAGGACTGCAATCACAACTATTCCCTACTCCCAAGCTATCTGTATATTTGTGCGAAAATTGGCTTGAAATTAACAAGGTATAGCGCACACAGCAACAGCGGTGCCGTCTAACACGCAGCTGCAGCAGTGAGAAAATGGTGGCGACGGGGAAAATGGCTTGGTCTTATAGGGCAAGGACATGTGACATACACTGCCAATCACACATGCCCTTGCTTGTGTGAAAAAAAGCACTTCGCTCCGTGTGTGCGCTGCTGATAGGCCGACAGATTGCACCTCCCCACTGCAAATGCGGGAAAGAGAAAAAAAAATGGAGATCTTCATTGTTCCTGCAGAGATCCATCCCCTGCCCCTCCCCCCGCCCCGCTGTACACTCAAACTGCGTATTAACATTAATTTTCATCATTACTGAGAAAAAATCCAGTTATGATTTTGGTGCACGAACAGTTATCGAACATAACCTCGAACAGCCGAATTTTTCTCAAATTGTTCGTGTTCGCCGACCGGCTCGAACACCGCCCAAAACAGCTCGAATTTGAGATTGGCGAACAGTTCGAGTAGAACAACGCTCATCTCTAATTATCACACAAGACATCAGTCATTCTGACAAACAGGTAGACACACAAGAAATCAGTCATACTGAGACACAAGACACTGACGGGGATTACTTTGATTGTCCAAATTGTTTGATTTTGGCAGAACATATTGAACAATTGGAGGATCAAATTGATACCAGGACAGAGTTATTGTCCAAATTACACCAAGACATAAAAAAGGTTTCTGTAAATACAAGATCATATAGTAAAAGTGAAGATAGTGCCTCCACATCATTTATACCAGAGACACAAGATTTCGAAATTTTTGGGGAAGAATTACAGGGAGTTGAACTACAAAGGAAAAAATTACATGACAGAGCAGCACGAATCAATCTTAAAATACACGATCAATTAATGAAAATTGTAAAAGACATCCCAAAGTACAATGAGAAGGTGGATGCTTTTGATAATGCAGATATTTTTGAATCTAATACAGATAAGTTCAATCTTAATGATGAACAAAAAAACAAGGCATTCAAAGTCTGGTTGCCTTCACATATGGCCAAACGATTACAGGTCACGCCCAATCTTAATGATGGTAATGAATTAACACATAGTAAAAAAGAAGACAGACTTAGACAATTGCTGGTATTTACCACAGGAGACACGCCCTCAGTTGACATTTTGAATCAATTGAGTGCGAGTATCCATGATGACCCATTTGCTTTTTTGGTCAAATTTGAACAGGCCTATAGAATGGTGATGCCTGTTGGGTCTAATGAGGAATCAGCTTCCATGATCAAATTATATGTATCAAAATTCAAGTACCTAGATCCTGTATCAGTGAAATTGGCTAGTGTTCTGGCATCATTGCAGGAGGCAACGACTTTTATTGACAAAATTAGGAGATCCTTGAAGCGGAATCAGGTCAAGGCAAAAATAGCTGTAGTTCATGAGGAAAAAGATAGACAACTGACATCAGATAAAACTCAACCAAGACTTAAATCCACTTTAACATCCATGAATAGAGATTACACTGAGCATAGAGGTAAAAATATCACACAAAGGAACAATGTCCATTGTTATTTTTGTGGTATACCTGGACACTTAAAGTGGCAGTGCAGAAAATTCTTGAGAGCAGAATCAGAGGCAGGTACATCGGGAACAGGTAAGCTTGGAAGAGAAAACGGACTTATTCCAAAATCTTCCAACAGACCTTCTGCCCCTCCATTCAATTCTCTCACATCTCCTCGCACTGACACCACACAGACACAGTCACCATATGCTCCATTAATCAGACAGATCGGAGAGATGACAGTGAAGGAGTCAAATTGCAGAGACACTGGTCTACTCCCATCTCCATCTCTCTGACTAGCGAAGAACGCTCCCACACCCCATCCATTGGAATTTGTGACAAGAGTAACCTTAGATGATTGTGGGAGACCGTTTGTCAAGGTGATTCTGGCAGAACAGAGTGCTGTGTTTCTGATTGATACCGGGGCACAATTAAGTGTTACCAAACTTAATTTGATGGTAAACCCAGAATCTCCAAGTTGTAATATAATAGGATTCAGCGGAAAAGGAAAAACAAAAGCAAAGCTTGTTTCTAATGTTATGTTGGAAATACCAGGTTCTTTCAAAACAGGAATTGACATTTGGCATTGTCATGATTCTGAGAATATACTTGGCACAGATTTTATGCAGAGAATCGGATGGGTAATTAATCTAGGGAATCAAGTGATCTGGAAAGATTCTAATGGACGCAAACCTGTAGTCATTGACCCTAGTGAATATAGCCATGTTGGAAGTATTTGCTTGAATGATGTTGTGTCATTAGATCATTTGTGGCCTGAAACTGGTGGTGATGAGATACTGACCGAAATTGTACAATGCTTTCCTTCTCTTTGGGCTCAGTTCAGAAATGAGGTGGGCAGCGTCAGTATAAATTGCCTCCAGATTCAATTGGTTCTATGTCTAAGATCATACAGGAATTGCTATCTCAAGGTGTCATACGTAAGGCTAACTCTGTAAGTAACAATCCTTTATGGTGTGTATTGAAATCTGATGGTACATATCGAATGATATTGGATTTGCGGATGTTTAATAAACATACTCCTAACGTAGCTCCCATTGTTGCTGATACTCATGATATGATGGCAAGGCTAAATGCAAAGGCAAAATATTTCTCTGTACTAGACATTAGTAACGTTTTTTTCAGTATACCTCTTGAAAAGAGTTGTCAGTACAAGTTTGCATTTACTTTCTTGGATGAGCAATATCTGTTTTGCAGGTTACCGCAAGGAGCACATTTGTCACCTAGTGTTTTTCATCAGGCGTTGGCAAAGGTATTATCCAGATTTTCTAGGCCTAATTGCATACTGCAATATGTGGATGATATTCTGTTGTCTACTGAGGATAAGGAGTCACATGTTTCTCTTTTGGCAGAATTATTTGAACTGTTGTATAATGCAGGGTTGAAATTGAACACTAAAAAGGTCAAATTGATGAAGACCGAGGTGAGATTTTTGGGAGTTTTGCTGAGTCCAGGAAAAAGACAGCCATTGCAGGAAAGAATAGAGGCAATCGCGTCACTTCCAATCCTAAATACACACAAGGCTTTGCGACATTTTTTAGGTCTTGTAAACTATTCTAGGGATTTCATTGAGAATTTTGCTGAAAAGGCAAGGCCTTTGTACGATCTTTTGAAAGGTGAAAATACTGATTATTTTGGTCCCTGGGGTGATGAACAACAAACCTCATTGGAACAAATGAAAATGAAGTTACAGAATGCACCTGCTTTGTCCACAGTAGATCCTTCAGCTCCATTTGCTCTACAAGTTCACACATCAGAGACAGCGGTGTCGGCTGTTCTGTTACAATTGCAGGCAGAAGAGTGGAGAATTTTGGGCTATTTTTCTAAGCTTCTCTCACCTGTTGAAAGAGGTTTTGAAATTTGTGCGAGACATTTGGTAGGCGTCTACTTTGCAGTCAAAGCAACTGAACATATTGTTGGTTTCAACAAAATCATTCTGCAAACTCCTCATTCTACACTAAAACTTCTCTTTGAGAAAAATATCCCAGGTGTGTCACATCAGAGATTTGCCCATTGGTTACTTGCATTGTCTCCCAATCAAATTGAGGTAGATTATAAGGCCAAATATGTTCTTCCTCAGTTGATGCAATATGAAGGGCAAACTCATGATTGTCTCCAGTCTTTTCAGGATCCAAGTCCATCACTTTTCAGACGGAAGGCAGAGGTAACAGATGAAGCAGTTTTTGTAGATGGTTCCCGATTCTATTCAGATGGGCACTATTATACAGGATATGCAATTTTTTATCCCACAAGAGGACAGGTGGTAAAGCACAAGTTACCGAGTCATTTTTCAGCTCAGAGGGCAGAGCTACAGCTGAATGAGGCTGACGATCAGTGTCCCATTGTGATCTACAGTGATAGCTCCTATGTTGTGAGATCACTGACAGATTATCTGCCAGTTTGGGAAAAAAGAGGCTATGTAGATTCTTCTAACAAAACTCTTGTACATAGTGATACACTGAAAACAATTTTTGAAATAGCTTCAAAAACCCCTAATGGTTTTGCTATTGTCAAAGTTCCTGCCCATAAAAAGTCTGATGATGAATTATCTGTCGGAAATGCAACCGCAGATATGTTAGCCAAAGAGGCAGCCCTGACAGGAGAAGAAGTGTTTGAACCTGAACCTCTCGAGGTTTAAGCAGTTCAAAGAACAGACACGCATATCCCTTCTTTTGCGGAAGAACAAGAAAAAGATACAACTCTTGTTGCTTCCCGGGTTGATCCAAAACCTCCCTTTGTTTGTGAAAACGGGGTTTTGTGTCATGACTTAAACGGGGACTTGCGTCCTGTTGTACCAAAACATCTACCGGATGAGTTTACAAGATACTGTTAGAACTCTCCTGTTAGTTTTTTTTTAGTTTGCTGGTCACATGACCATTTTTGCCTATTTAATCCGGCTCCGCCCTCCTGGTCTTGCTGGACTTCATTGTATTTACTACTTTTGAGCTAGCTTGGTGCTCTGTTGCCGTTCTCTGTTAGTTTTGCTAGGTCTTCTGACCTCTATGCTTTTTGTTGTGTGTTTGTCTTTGACTGCTACTATTTCTGCTAGGAGGTGTCCAACTTATCCCAGTCCCTAGTTCTTGTAGGGATCCCTCCCTCACATCTATAGGTCTTTGTACAGACTAGCCGAGGACTTTAGCGGGTCTGATCGCAGGATCAGGTTCCCCGTTACATCGTAGGGATCTAGTTTAGTTCTATTGTAGGGACAGTTCTCCTGTCTTTCCTTAGTGCTTGTAGCAGATCATAACAGTAAGTCCAGCCCTAAAAAAAAAAAATAAAAATTTTCTCCAAGGAAAGACCTCCAGTTTTCCATCATGGTCTCGGTTCAAAATTTGGCTCAACGCTTGCAGGGACTCTCTCTGGAGGTGGCCGAGCTCCAACAACACGTGAGTAGCTGTTCTGGAGCGCATTTTGTGGAACCAAAGGTACGTCTGCCTGATCTATTTTTTGGCGAACAACAAGATTTTTTTTCTTTTAAAAATGCTTGTTTATTGTATTTTCGTTTGAGACCCGGATCCTCTGGTGATGAATCACAGCGCATAGGGTTCATAATGTCACTTTTGCGCAAAGATCCTCAGGGATGGGCCTTCTCTCTCCAACCTAGTGATTCGTGCTTTAGATCAGTGGATAGTTTTTTTTCTGCTTTGGGTTTGTTGTATGATGATCCTGATCGTGTCTCATCTGCTGAGTCTGAATTGAGACGTTTGAGGCAGGGATCAGGTAATGTGGAAAAATATTGTTCTCACTTCCATCGGTGGTCTGCCCAGGTGGGGTGGAACGATTCAGCTTTGAAAAGCTTGTTTCTTGCAGGGCTAGGTGAAAGGGTTAAGGATTTACTGATTGCTTATCCCACACCTGGAAACTTGCAGGAGGCAATGCAATTAGCTATACGGGTGGACAGGAGACTGCGTGCAAGGGTTAATGAGAGCAAGTCCTCTGCTATGTCAGCTCCGAGTCCTGAGAGGGTCTGTGCTGACAATGGAGAGCCGATGGAGATTGGGGCGATGACACCCCGCTCTCAGGAAAAAGACCGCAGGCTTTCTGAAGGCTTGTGCTTCTATTGCGGAAATTCTGGTCATTTTATTAAGAACTGTGTGCTTCGTATGAAGAAAGAAAAAAAAATGGTCAGTTATGCCCGTATTGCCTGTTTAAATTCTAAGGGAGTATTCCTATCTGCCACTACTGCTGCTCAGGATGAATTAATTGAATTTCGGGTATTTGTGGATTGTGGTTCTACTCTGAATGTGATTGATGGGGGATTCTTGGAAAAACTTAGATTAGAACCTAAAACTTTGTCATCCCCTATTGCTGTGGTTTCTGTTGATGGCTCTCCCTTGAAGAGTGTTACTCATAAGGTCTGTGAATTTCCCCTCACTATTAATGGTATTCACCAAGAAAATTTGGATTTGGTGGTATTGGATAATTTGCCTTCTCCAGTAATATTGGGGTTACCCTGGTTAAAATTGCACAATCCTGTACTGGATTGGTCTACCAATGAAATTAAGTCCTGGAGCCCTAAGTGTTATGACAAGTGTTGTAACGGACGTATTGCTGCTGTGGATAAAGGGGAATTGCCTGTACCTATTCAGGATTTTTGGAGAGTTTTTTCTGAGGAGGAGTCACAAATTTTGCCTCCCCATAGAGACTATGATTGTACCATTGAATTTGTCCCTGGAGCGACTCTTCCTAAAAGTCGTTTATTTAATCTTACTATTCCTGAGAGAAAGGCTTTGGAGGAATACATACAGACAGGCTTGGCCGCCGGTCACATTAGGCCTTCCAAGTCTCCTGTGGCTGTTGGATTTTTTTTTGTAAAAAAAAAAGATGGCGGTTTACGTCCTTGTCTGGACTTTCGTGAGATTAATAAAATTACTGTACGCAATCCTTACCCACTGCCATTGATTCCTGATTTATTTAACCAGTTAGTGGGGGCCAAGTGGTTCTCTAAAATTGATCTCCGGGGGGCATACAATTTGTTGCGCATGAAGGAGGGTGATGAATGGAAGACTGCTTTTAACACTCCTGTGGGTCATTTTGAGAATCTGGTTATGCCTTTTGGTCTTACCAATGCTCCAGCATTTTTTCAGAATCTTATTAATGACATCCTTAGACCTTTAATCGGCAAAAATGTGGTTGTGTATTTGGATGACATTCTGATTTATTCGCCTGATCTGGAGTCTCATTGGCGGAGCGTACGTGAGGTATTACAGTTATTAATGGACAATTCGCTTTTTGCTAAGCTGGAGAAATGTGAGTTTGCTGTACAGAGAATTAGTTTTTTGGGCTACATTATCTCCAGTGAAGGTTTTGAGATGGACCCGGTTAAAGTTCAAGCTGTGCAGGAATGGCCTAGGCCTATTGGTTTGAAATCGATACAGAGGTTTTTGGGTTTCGCCAATTATTACAGAAAATTCATAAAAAAATTTTCTATTATTGTCAAACCGCTGACCGATCTCACCAGGAAAGGTGCTAATGCGGTTCAGTGGACTTCTGAGGCCATTGAAGCTTTTGTGTTTCTAAAGGAGAGGTTCACCTCTGCTCCCATCCTTATGCAGCCTGATGTGACTAAGCCGTTTTTGGTTGAGGTTGATGCTTCTTCCGTGGGGAAAACAAGGATGGAGTACATCCCTGTGCCTTTTTTTCAAAAAAATTTTCTGAGACTGAACTTAATTACGATATTGGTAATCGGGAATTGCTGGCGATTAAACTCGCATTTGAGCACTGGCGTCACCTCTTGGAAGGTGCTGAATTTCCCATTCAGGCTTTCACTGATCATAAAAATCTGATCTATCTTGATGCTGCCAAGCGCTTGAATGCCCGTCAGGCTAGGTGGGCACTTTTTTTCTCGCGGTTTAATTTTTCCGTTACTTACATCCCGGGTACCAAGAATGTTAAAGCGGATGCTTTGTCTCGCAGCTTTTCTCCCATGGTCGGTGTTGAGGAGGAAGAGGAGAGCATTTTACAAGAAGGTGTTGTGATTGCTGCTTTGGACTCCATTTTGGAGGATGAGATTCTTAAAGCTCAGGAGAATGCCCCATCTAACACTCCCCATGGGAGGTTGTTTGTGCCTAGGACCTTTAGGAGAGATTTGTTTGTTGAGTGTCATGAGTCTCGGTTGGCAGGTCATCCAGGAATTTCTGAGACCAAGAGACTTGTGGGTCGCAGTTTTTGGTGGCCTGGATAGCAGAAGGATGTCATTAAGTGGGTGCGTCAATGTACTGTGTGTGCTAGATCCAAGTCTTCGCATGCTCCTGCAGCGGGGTTGCTTTGCCCTCTGGAGGTTCCTAGTGCACCTTGGACACATCTGGCTATGGACTTTATTACTGACCTTCCCCCCTCTGAAGGTTTCACGGTCATCTGGGTGGTCGTGGACCGTTTTAGCAAGATGTGTCACTTGGTTCCCTTCATCAAACTGCCTTGCGCTAAGACACTCGCTAAGGCCTTTGTCAAGGAAATTGTCAGACTACATGGTGTTCCTACTGACATTGTTTCTGATAGGGGACCTCAGTTCGTGGCTCGTTTTTGGGGTGCCTTTTGTGACAGGTTGGGAGTTCATTTGTTGTTTTCATCTGGATATCATCCTGAGTCTAATGGCCAGACAGAAAGGAAGAACCAGGATGTTGAGCAGTTCTTGCGTTGTTTTGTGGCAGACAATCAAGAGGGGTGGTCTGAGTTTCTGCCACTTGCTGAATTTGCTCTTAACAACCATACATCCTCTTCTGCTGGGTGTTCGCCTTTTTTTTGTTGTTCTTGGAGACATCCGTCTTTTGGGTCATTCTCCAAATTGGTTTCGGCTGTGCCTGAGGAGGAGAGTTTTTCCGGTGATTTGGAGAGAGTTTGGACGGATGTGCGTGGTAATCTTCAGGAGGCTAACAAAAAATCTAAGAGGTACTTTGATAGGAAACGGCAAGAGGTTTTGTTTGCTGTTGGTGACATGGTTTGGTTGTCCTCTAAGAATCTGCGATTGAGGATTCCTTCTAAAAAATTGGGTCCCAAGTTCGTAGGGCCCTTTAAGGTGCTTCAGATAGTTAACCAATCTGCTGTTAGGTTGGAGGTTCCTACGTCCTGGAAGATTAACCCGGTGTTTCATGTTTCTCTGTTGAAAAAAGCTGATGTGTCGGATGGTGACGCCTCTGCCACTGTTCCTCCGGTGGTGGAGGACGGGGAATATGAAATTTCCCGCATCCTAAATTCTAGACGGTATAGAGGGAGTTTGCAGTATCTCGTCGCTTGGAAGGGTTTCGGACCTGAAGATAACTCATGGGTGAGGGCGGATGATGTTTCTGCTTCCAGACTTGTCAGAGCGTTTCACAGGAGGTTTCCTGGTAAGCCTGGGCCTAGGGGATCCGGAGGATCCTCTTAGAAGAGGGGGTACTGTTAGAACTCTCCTGTTAGGTTTTTTTTAGTTTGCTGGTCACATGACCATTTTTGCCTATTTAATCCGGCTCCGCCCTCCTGATCTTGCTGGACTTCATTGTATTTACTACTCTTGAGCTAGCTTGGTGCTCTGTTGCCGTTCTCTGTTAGTTTTGCTAGGTCTTCTGACCTCTATGCTTTTTGTTGTGTGTTTGTCTTTGACTGCTACTATTTCTGCTAGGAGGTGTCCAACTTATCCCAGTCCCTAGTTCTTGTAGGGATCCCTCCCTCACATCTATAGGTCTTCGTACAGACTAGCCGAGGACTTTAGCGGGTCTGATCGCAGGATCAGGTTCCCCGTTACATCGTAGGGATCTAGTTTAGTTCTATTGTAGGGACAGTTCTCCTGTCTTTCCTTAGTGCTTGTAGCAGATCATAACAGATACAATCATGAAAGCTTGGGTCCTTTGTGCCAACAGAAATTGTTAGGCATTCTCAGAGAGAAATTTTACTGGGAAAAGATGGAAGAGACTGTACAAAGTATTGTTCAATCAAGTCTCATTTGTGCCCAAATTAATCCAAGACCAAAAGGACAGAAACCGCCACTACTGCGAATCGCACCTGCAGATGGTCCATGGTCTACATTACAAATTGACTACATTGGTCCATTTTTTCTAAATGGGTTGAAATTTTACCTGTCAGGAAAGATGATGCTTTGTCTACAGCTAGAGCATTAGTTAATCATGTCTTTTGTACTTGGGGGATCCCAAGAATGATCACCTCTGATCGAGGAAGTCACTTCACAGGAAAGATCATGCGAGCAGTTTGTGCTATTCTAGGGGTACAACAACAGTTTCATGTACCTTATCATCCACAGTCTGCTGATATTGTGGAAAGGATGAATATGACAATAAAATCCAGAATTGCAAAAATATTATTGGACAAATGTAATACTTGGGTTGATGCAGTACCTTTTGTACTGTTGAGTGTTAGAGGAACAATTTCCTCAACAACTCAGTTTACTCCCTTTGAACTAATGACAGGAAGAAAAATGACATTGATTTTCCCACATGAACCATTTTTGTCCACACCTCAAAAAGATGCTGTTGCAAGGTCCAAATGGTTGCAATTGTTGCAGGAAAACTTGAAAAGCATTCTTCCACATGCTGCATCAAGAATGCAGAGGATGGAGCCACCAAATGAATCTAAATTCAAAAAAGGGGCTCTAGTCATGATAAAAACTTTCAGGAAGAGTGGACCTTGGGAAAGTAACTGGGAAGGTCCCTTTGAAATAATCGATACCATGGGACGAGTTATGATCCTAGTGCAACCAGCATCTAACATGGTTAAAAATACCCGCAGACAACAAAAATTGTGGGTACATGTTGATCAATGCAAATTGTACATTGCAAAATAATGATACTGCATTTCTTTTAGGAAGAAATGGATTCCAATAAGAGCTGGAATACGGAATACCATGTCCTTGATGGAAAGAATTCAATACCAATCCTTCAAGAAAAGAAAAAGTTTCCCAGGAAAAGCTACTACCTGATGGGAACCACATTTCTGCTACTTTGTACTATTTCAATTGTGATCTACGCAGAAGACATTTTTTATCATGGAACGAATACTAGTGAAGTGAATGGACATATCAAAGGAACTTTGCATTCACGAAAACCAAGAGGATCAAGTATACAAAATCTAATACATGAAGACATACCGGACGATTCAGTAGATATTACTGGAAACATTTGCATGGGTTATGGTGTAGAATGCTGTATTGAACTACACTTCATACACGACACTAACATAATATTACATGCTGCCACAGGACCGAAGTCTAAATTTACACAGTTACAAGGAGATTATATACATAATAATAAGACCGGCACATGGGAATGCAATCCTACAGATGTGTTATACTGGAATATAGAGATAAGAGGTGAAGAGAAAGCTGTGTGGCCGGGTGATATTACTAATGATATGCTCGTAAAAGGGACAGTTAGAACATCCGAAACAGAGATTGTGTTAAAATCACAACTTTTTGGGAAAATTTTGGATCATTCATTACTTTCTATTACAGAAGGAGATGAGGATTGGGTAAAAACATGGAATTTCCAGATAACCAGAGAACCAGTACGAGTACAAGTATCTGTAGTTTTTACAGTAACAAATACTATCACTCCAGAAGTAAGGGTTGCACCACAAGCAGTACATAGTCAAGAAAATAAGTCTCCTCTTTTATTAAAATGCAACACAAGGTTAGAGTTACCTCCCGAGTCTTTGTTAGCATGGACCAGAAACAAATTATTTTTGGGAAGTTTTTCAAATGGTCCAACAAATGTTATACATAGAAGTCAATACGGGAATGTGAGATGGTTGGATAAGAATTTTGTTTTTTCTCTAGAGAATCCATCTCCTAAGGATTCTGGACTTTACCAGTGTTGTGTTTTAACTAAAAATAATTACAAACAGTGTAAAGATGTAAATGTAAATGTTTGGTCAGCAGTAGATAATGTATGTACGCAGACAAGATTTCAACCATCTACTCCTTTCCAAATCAATCAATTCCAATCTAAACCTCTATTGAGAGATGGAGTATTTATGACCATGATATGGACTTTCAATATGACTAATTGGAAAATCTCTTCCAAATATCCCCAGTGTAAATCACATCTCATTAACATGGAGATGAACAATGGTTTGGGAAAAGAACTTCAACACAGGTTAGAAGTAAGAGGGTGATATTAGAAGGTATTTTGGGGGGATTAGGAACAGTGGGAAGTTTAATTAATACTATGGACATTCATACACTTAAATCAGATTTGGAAAATATTGGGTATGTTGGAGGTAAAGGGGTAAAAATTCAGAAAAGTTTGAATCAACTCCATGAAAAGATGGTTTTGAACACGGCTTCTGTGCTGGGATCTTCAGTGTCACATCTACAAGATGCTACTTTAGCGCTAATAGAAAGTGAACAGGAATCCCAAGTGGCCAGAGCATGTCTAGAAATTCAGATTGAATATTCCACCAATCTGAAAATGATTGCACAAGCATTGCAAAGTGGAATTACACCTTTAGGAATAATGAGAAATTTGCCTACAGAATATCATTTTGCATTAAATCATACAGATTTGTGGGTAAATAAGTGGTTAGGATGTGAACAGAACATTTGTATAGGAATATCACTAATCCCAATATCGGGAAGAGAAGAAACCATGGTTCCTATAACTGTTCTTGGCATTCCTGTTAGTAATACACAATTACTATATTATCAATTACAGTACACAGATTTTGCATTTGATGGTACAAACACTGAACAATTAGACATTTCTTCATGCTTACATTTTGTTTCTAAGGTAATGTGTCTACCTGGACAGGATAAAGCCATTTTCCATTCATGTTTTCACAATCATACCTCATGTCATGCTAGAGTTGAGAATGTGCGGACATTACATGATTTGGTGACTCCAATAAGTTCAAACAAAATTTGTTTCCAAGTTATGTCCGAAAAAGAAGTTGTTTCTGCATTCTTCTCCTCTTGTGTACATGCTGAAAATCTAACAATAGGCTTACAGTTATATGAAAAAGTTTGGGCACCCCTATTAATCTTAAGCTTAATGTTTTTTAAAAATTGGTGTTTTTGCAACAGCTATTTCAGTTTGATATATGTAATAACTGTTGGACACAGTAATGTTTCTGCCTTGAAATGAGGTTTATTGTACTAACAGAAAATGTGCAATCTGCATTCAAACAAAATTTTACAGGTGCATAAGTATGGGCACCTCACCAGAAAAGTGACATTAATATTTAGTAGATCCTCCTTTTGCAAAAATAACAGCCTCTAGTCGCTTCCTGTAGCTTTTAATGAGTTCCTGGATCCTGGATGAAGGTATTTTTGACCATTGCTCTTTACAAAACAATTCCACTTCAGTTAAGTTTGATGGTCGCCGAGCCCTCTTCAAATGATCCCACAGATGTTCAATGATATTCAGGTCTGGGGACTGGTATGGCCATTCCAGAACATTGTAATTGTTCCTCTGCATGAATGCCTGAGTAGATTTGGAGCGGTGTTTTGAATCATTGAATTGCTGAAAGATCCATCCCCTGCATAACTTCAACTTTGTCACTGATTCTTGAACATTATTGTCAAGAATCTGCTGATACTGAGTGGAATCCATGCGTCCCTCAACTCTAACAAGATTCCAGGTGCCGGCATTGGCCACACAGCCCCAAAGCATGATGGAACCTCCACCAAATTTTACTGTGGGTAGCAAGTGTTTTTCTTGGAATGCTGTGTTTTTTTGCCGCCATGCATAACGCCTTTTGTATGACCAAACAACTCAATCTTGGTTTCATCAGTCCACAGGACCTTCTTCCAAAAAGAAATTGGCTTCTCCAAATGTGCTTTTGCATACCTCAGCCGACTCGGTTTGTGGCGTGCTTGCAGAAACGGCTTCTTTCGCATCACTCTCCCATACAGCTTCTCCTTATGCAAAGTGCGTTGTATAGTTGACCGATGCACAGTGACACCATCTGCAGCAAGTTGATGCTGCAGCTCTCTGGAGGTGGTCTGAGGATTGTCCTTGACTGATCTCACCATTCTTCTTCTCTGCCTTTCTGATGTTTTTCTTGGCCTGCCACTTCGGGCCTTAACAAGAACTGTCCCTGTGTTCTTCCATTTCCTTACTATGTTCCTCACAGTGGAAACTGACAGGTTAAATCTCTGAGACAGCTTTTTGTATCCTTCCCCTGAACAACTATGTTGAATAATCTTTGTTTTCAGATCATTTGACAGTTGTTTTGAGGAGCCTATGATGCCACTCTTCAGAGGAGATTCAAACAGGAGAACAACTTGCAAGTGGCCACTTTAAGTAGCTTTTCTCATGATTGCATACACCTGGCTATGAAGTTCAAAGCTCAATGAGGTTACAAAACCAAAAAAAGTGCTTTAGTACGTCAGTAAAAAGTAGGTAGGAGTATTTAAAACAAGAAAATGATAAGGGTGCCCATACTTATGCACCTGTCAAATTTTGTTTGAATGCAGATTGCACATTTTCTGTTAGTACAATAAACCTCATTTCAAGGCAGAAACATTACTGTGTCCAACAGTTATTAAATATATCAAACTGAAATAGCTGTTGCAAAAACACCAATTTTTATAAAACATTAAGCTTAAGATAAATAGGGGTGCCCAAACTTTTTCATATAACTGTATATTGTATGGAAGGAGATGTAAAAACTATCTCCAAGAAGGAAGGAGTAACATTACGTCAATAGGGACAAGAAATCTGAAAATCCTTCCGATACAGTTCAATTTGTCTCAAATAAATAATTTCCCATGGGATATGTGGACAAATGAGATAAAGAAAGACAAAGGTTTGTTGAATTTATTAACAAAACAACTAAAAGAAGCTGAAATTGTATTCAGACATGAACAAGGTCGTTTAAATGATATTGAACATGAATGGACAAGTATGTCAGGCTCATCTTGGTGGAAAAAATTTAGAAAAATCAGTTACTAGTTGGTCACAGTCTTCAGTGAAAATGGTAGCAGGAAATATATTAACAAATCCAATAATAATATTATTTATTTTGATATTTTCATGCATATTTTATCAGATTTTAATAACCTATAAAATTAAGAAGATACAGTACAGACCAAAAGTTTGGACACACCTTCTCATTTAAAGATTTTTCTGCATTTTCATGACTATGAAAATTGTACATTCACACTGAAGGCATCAAAACTATGAATTAACACATGTGGAATTATATACTTAACAAAAAAGTGTGAAACAACTGAAAATATGTCTTATATTCTAGGTTCTTCAAAGTAGCCACCTTTTGCTTTGATGGCAGCTTTGCACACTCTTGGCATTCTCTTGACGAGCTTCAAGAGGTAGTCACCGGAAATGGTTTTCACTTCACAGGTGTGCCCTGTCAGGTTTAATAAGTGGGATTTTTTGCCTTATAAATAGGGTTGGGATCATCAGTTGTGTTGTGCATAAATCTGGTGGAAACACAGCTGATAATCCTACTGAATAGACTGTTAGCTGCTTTTTTCTTGCCATAATACAAATTCTAAGTAAAGAAAAACGAGTGGTCATCATTACTTTAAGAAATGAAGGTCAGCCAGTGCGAAAAATTGGGAAAACTTTGAAAGTGTCCCCAAGTGAAGTTGCAAAAACCATCAAGCGCTACAAAGAAACTGGCTCACATGAGGACCGCCCCAGGAAAGGAAGACCAAGAGTCACCTCTGCTTCTGAGGCTAAGTTTATCCGAGTCACCAGCCTCAGAAATCGCAGGTTAACAGCAGCTCAGATTAGAGACCAGGTCAATGCCACACAGAGTTCTAGCAGCAGACACATCTCTTCAACAACTGTTAAGAGACTTTGTGCAGCAGGCCTTCATGGTAAAATAGCTTCTAGGAAACCACTGCTAAGGACAGGCAACAAGCAGAAAAAACTTGTTTGGGCTAAAGAACACAAGGAATGGACATTAGACCAGTGGAAATCTGCTTTGGTCTGATGAGTCCAAATTTGAGATCTTTGGTTCCAACCACAGTGTCTTTGAGCGACGCAGAAAAGGTGAACGGATGGACTCTACATGCCTGGTTCCCACCGTGAAGCATGGAAGAGGAAGTGTGATGGTGTGGGGGTGCTTTACTGGTGACACTGTTGGGGATTTATTCAAAATTGAAGGCATACTGAACCAGCATGGGTAACACAGCATCTTGCAGCGGCATGCTATTCCATCCGGTTTGCGTTTAGTTGGACCATCATTTATTTTTCAACAGGACAATGACCCCAAACACACCTCCAGGCTGTGTAAGGGCTATTTGACCAAGAAGGAGAGTGATGGGGTGCTACGCCAGATGACCTGGCCTTCACAGTCACCAGACCTGAACCCAATCGAGATGGTTTGGAGTGAGCTGGACAGCAGAGTGAAGGCAAAAGGGCCAACAAGTGCTAAGCATCTCTGGGAACTCCTTCAAGATTGTTGGAAGACCATTTCCGATGACTATCTCTTGAAGCTCATCAAGAGAATGCCAAGTGTGCGCAAAGCAGTCATCAAAACAAAAGGTGGCTACCTTGAAGAACCTAGAATATAAGACATATTTTCAGTTGTTTCACACTTTTTTGTTAAGTATATAATTCCACATGTGTTAATTCATAGTTTTGATGCCTTCAGTGTGAATGTACAATTTTTAGTCATGAAAATACAGAAAAATCTTTAAATGAGAAGGTGTGTCCAAACTTTTGGTCTGTACTGTATATAAAAAGATAAAGACAGAAATGAAAAAGGAGGATGATATTTTAAGAGAAATGCTAAAAAGAAAAAATTAACTTTTTGAGTGAATTTTTCATTTTAATTTAGAAGTTTTTGGGAACTCAGATGATGTTCAATACAGGTGTCAATACAAAGTGTTCAGAATAAAGAATGAATGTGATGCGAATGGTGAGAAAATGAGTTTAGGATTGATTATGATAATTCTTAAATCATAATCAGGGGGGACTGTAAAATATTAATCTCTTATGATATAAAATATTACATATAAGCTCTCAGAAGCTTAGTCTCATGCTTAGTAGGTTCAGAGCGTGACAGAGGTTATTCTGAGAACCTTGGCAGACACACCTGTTCTGTACATCAAATCTATAGGACTCGTTGTCAACATGGGTTATTTAGAGATAACTAATGATGAAAAGTCCTTAGCCATATGTTTGAAATATTCCAGTATGAACTAATTGTACACAGTCGAAAATACATACTCTATTATAGGTAAGGAGGTTACTGCCATATCAGCAAACCACCATATTGGGTTATGTAACAGTAAAAATAGTCTCCAATGTATATCTATGAGGCAAGATGATATATAAGGAGAGGCATCAGTATGGTGGGTAGATTCTCATACCTTGAGGTCTCCAGAGGTCTCCATCACGGATCATCACATACTGCCAAGACTGGATACGTAAGAACTTATAATCGTTCCTATTTTCTTTTAACCTGATACCACTTTTGTTGTGTGCTATGAACTATTTTCTTTCCATGTTTTGTAATCACCTTTTTGAATGAACATTAAATAAGCTTTTGTTTTATCCACACAATTCAAAGACTGATTTCCCTTTTATCCTCACTGTGCCCTTATCTAAGATAAGGAAGTGTTAATTTTTCTAACACCTTTCTACCAGAAGATCATCAGAAAGACCTTATGAAGAAAATCTCCTTCCACGATCAACGTTCGCCTACCCTGAGAGCAGCCATGTCAGTCCTGGGAACCATGACATCCTGTATCCCGTCTGTCTTATAGGCACAAGCCCACTCCAGAGATCTGCAGAATCACATTCTTATCTCCTGGAACAGATGCTCAGACTCTCTGAACAAAAAGGTTCAGACTCCGGGTCAGGTGAAAGCTTCCTTAAGGCCCCGTCACACTTAGCGATGCTGCAACGATCCCGACAACGATACGACCTGTCAGGGATCGTTGCTGCGTCGCTATGTGGTCGCTGGTGAGCTGTCAAACAGGCAGGCTCACCAACGATCAGGGGAGCAGCGACATCATGGAAAGAATCTTTCCACGATGTCCTGTTCCTGGTTACCAGCCTGCTGAAGCAGGAGAAGGCTGGTAACCATGATAAACATCGGGTTACTAGGGGCCTGATCGCTGCTCCCGCTGGTCACACACAACGATGTGTGCTGACCAGCGGGAGGGCAACGACCAAAAAATGGTCCAGGACACTTTGCAGCGATCAGTGACCTCACAGCAGGGGCCTGATCGCTGCAAAGTGTCACACATAGCGACATCGCTGGTGAGGTCGCTGTTGCGTCACCAAAACCGTGACACAGCAGCGATCTCGCTAGCGATCTCGCTATGTGAGACGGGGGCTTTAGCCTGGTGGCTGAACCCCAGTAATCTTCGCAGAGTGGTGGTCTGGTCCTAGTCCCCTCTATTAACAGTGACAAACGAAGCCAGCAGGAGAGGTTGGGGTGCAGTGGTATCCCGAATTCCCTATCAGGGTGTCTCGAGTCCTCACATAAGGAGCAAATCTTCCAACTTCAGAGAACTAAAAGCGGAAGAGGAAGCACTCCTGACAGCAGGAGACCTGGTATCGGGAAGCCACGTCCGAATCTTCTCAGACAACGTGACTGCAGTAGCACACCTCCATCATCAGGAAAGTACGAAGTCCAACGATCTAAAAGCAATATCCAGGAGAATATTTTCTTAGGCCGAAAGACACGTGCTGTCTCTCACAGCCATACATCTGAAAGGATTATCCAACACTCAGGCAGATTTCTTGTCAAGAGAGGACGTCCACCCAGGAGAGTGGAGCCTGAACCAGTATGTTTTTCTTTCTCTAATAACAAGATGGGGATTGCCAGAAGTCGATCTCTTTGCCAGCCCCAGGAATGCGAAGGTGGACACCTTCCTCTCCCTGGAACCAAAAAAGTGGTCTTCAGGGATAGGTGCCTTTTCCCATCCACGGACCTTCCGGCTAGCCTATGCTTTTCCCCCGATTTTGTTACTAGCCAGAATAATAAAGTTTTCTATATTTCTAAATATTTGCAATGGACTTCTTGGATCGTCGGTTAAGGTTTTTTACCTTCCCCCCTCATATATAACACGTGGGTCGCGTGAAACGCAGCAGTACATAAAGATTGGCAGACATAGCTGAGTCACCACAGTAAAGACTTCCCTGTCCCCACAAAGAGGAGGACTCTACATCTCCCCCTCCTTCTCCTCCTCCTAATGTTTCAGTATTGTTGCTGGCCATAAATTTATGAAAAATTAGCAAAAGGCCTGTGAGGCAGATAATTTACAATAATTGCAACATTGTCAACTGATGATCTACCCGAAAAATATTCCTGCAGTCATTACAGACTTGTAAAATTTACCAAATTAATGGTAAAGGGCCACCCGAGGGCCCTCCCAAATGTATGAGTGAGGGCTGGCTATTGGCCATCTAAATTTTAGAAGTGTATTTATGAGTTTTCCTTGGAGTGTGGGTCGAGAAGGGTAGGTGAACAACCAGCAATGAGTGTTGTCCAAACTGCATATGACACGCAGGTCATGGGAAACGCAGAGGTATATAAAGTTAGTCATGTTTGCCAGAGTCCCAACAGTCAAGACTTCCCTGTCCCCACAATGAGGAGAACTCTCCATCTCCTCCTACTCCCTCTCATTCTCCTGTTGCTGGCCATTTTTTTTTTTAATTTAGCAAAAAGCCTGTGAAAGATCTTTTATAGCGATAGTGACACTGTAAACTGCTGATCTTCCTGAAAATGATTTCTACTTGATTTACAGCTTTTATAACAAAAAAAAGGCGTTCCAAAATGTTTGGTAGAGGGCTGCCTGTGGGCCCTCCTAAATATATGAGTGAGGGCCGCTAAATGGCCCTCCAAAAATTCTGGTTGAGGGCCGTCTGATGGCCCTCCCAAATCTCCCAAATTTATGGGCCAGCCGACGCTCAGTGGTGAGGCAGGGACAAATCAGGGTCAGGTTCAGGCAACTCTCAGTCTGTTTAGGGTTCTTTGCTTATACTGCCCTTGCTTTGTCCATCCATGTGTGTATAAGGATGCAGTCGTAAAAGAAACGTAGCGTCCTTGTACACAAGCACTTGTCCACATGTCAGTCATTAGGTGGACATTAACAATAACTGCGTTGGTTAGGGCACAGATGTTGTTATGAGACATGTCCTAGTGTAAGGCAGAGATGGAACACCGCAAAACATAGTGGCGGATGGGGACCGAGTACCGAGGGACGTATGCTGTCATTAGATTGGGTTCCCGCAAAGTGTCCACAAACCTAAACAGCAAGATTTCCAGGGCAAGCAGTCTGTAAATGTGGCCAATTAGTGTTTGGGCCTTTGGTTTGGTGGGTGGCTGTGTATTTTCTTTGAGTTTCAAGGCCTGGGGCAGGGACAGCTGAATGCTGCCTTGTGACAAGGCAGTGAACGTGGTTGCTGTTGGTGCTTGTGAATGTGCAACGACAGTTGCAGGTCTGGACACATCCATGCCTGGGTCCTGAACAAGGGATTGGCAAGCACATGGCAACCTGTGTACTTTCTTCGTCCATCTGCGCCTGGTCCACATGCAAACCTTCCTCTTTAATTGTGACCAGGGAGCGTTTGAGTAGACACAGAAGCGGGATGTTTACGATAATTATGGTGTCATCGCCGCTCACAATCTTGGTTGATTCCTCACAGATGTCATACATTCATGGCCACTCATCATTTGTTATGTGTTGAGGCTAAGCAGAATACCAATGGGCATGTTGTAGCTGTTATTCAACTACTGCCCACTGCTGCTCACAAAGCCTTGTCAAGTACATATTTAATGATGAGTTCCAGTGCATGGGAAGATTGCAAACCAGTCAGTGAGCTGGCACTTGTAAGCTGCAGCACTGCCAGACAAGGGAAGCTGTAGCTGGCTTGTGGAAATGGGCACAACAGTTGGCTGCCTTCTCTCTCTGGACACCCCACTGCTTCTGATAGCCCTCTAAAAATTGACTGAGGGCTACATAATGACTCTGGATATGGTGAAGGAGAAAGCCAGAAAAAATCCCTCAGCCATATTCCCTTTTTGATGTGGGAAGGGGTGAGGAACACCTAACCCTTGTTGTGGGACCCCGCAGCATGTGGGTGCTCTGGGGAACAAATGTCCACCTTCTCCCTCTGGACACCCAACTGCCTCTAAAAATGGCCATCTAAAAATTGAGTGAGGGCCGCATGATGACTCTGTGGATATGGAAGAGGAGGAGGTGAAAAAAAAACCATGAACCATTAACCATTTTTTGGGTGGGACAGGGTGCATGTGAATAGGAATACATAAGCAAAAATAGGAACACTTAAACCTTGACGAGGGAAATTGCTGCTTGTGTTTGCTCTGGGGAACAGTTGCCCGCCTTCTCCCTCTAACCACCCCACTGCCTCTGATAGCCTCATAAAAATTATTAACGATAGGAAGGATGACACCACAGCTACAAAGGCGACCGTCTGATAGCCCAGCTTGACTACCCATCTCTACTGAAGACAATTTCAGCTTTTTGAGAGTTGGGTGGAGGACATCTGACGCGCCCCTGGGCCTGTGTCGCGCTGCGTTGCGCACGCGGGAGCTTACCCGGAGCCGGATCTCTTGAGGGTCGTAGTCTCGTGGCGGTGACCCGGTCCGTGCCCAGGGAGTCAAACTGAGCAGCGATGTACTAGCAGTAGATGGTTGGTGACTACGCCACCCGTTGAATGCAGCTATGGAGCTGCCGCTGCAGGGCAGACCGCTGAGGCCGGTGGAAGGATGGTGCAGCGTGGATGGTATAACCCCCAACGGGAGGGGTATGGCCTCAGGGCAGCCGACGTGGATGATGGGGGTAGCAGGAACCACTCAGAGACGGTGCGGTGTAGTTCAGGGTCTTTACTGGTGACAAAGATAGACCCTCCCGGAGTACTTGCTAGTGATAGGGGCCTGGTCAGTCCTTGAGCAGATGGGATCTCCCCTGGCCAGGCGGAGTTGTAGGCCTTCCCAACTAACTGTACTCTTCTGGCTACCTTGCTAGAGGCGGGAATAAGTAGCCCACGTCCCTGAGTGTACCGTGTGGTGCTCACCCGTATGGCCGGTGACTCGGGGCCTTCTAATGGCTTCCGCTCCACGATGGCGGTGCTGGTCCCACGCGTGTGACCGTGCCTTCGGGCTTCTGGGCCAGAGGACCTGAAATCCTCTGCCGGACGGTTTCTGCTGCTGGGTAGGAGTTAGTCCCCACAGCCTCGGACTCCGGGTCCGGTAAGAAATCTTCTCAGTCAGGGCGAGCTCTGTAGCTGCCAGCCCCTGACTCGTTGTAACACTGCTCCCCACAGAGCTCCTGATGTTTCTTGCTATGCTGCTTCTCTTCTCTACTCTTGTTCTGTCTTCTTTCTCACTAACTCTGCCTCAGCCCCGGGTTTATATAGGGGAAGTCCTTCCCCTCCCAAGACTGGGCAGGAGGTGTGGCATGCACAGGATCCCTGACCAAAGGACCTCCCACCTGCTCTCAGACGTAATATCTCTATCACTGTGGCAACCAGACCCCTGGGGTGTCACATTCCCCCCTAGTGAAATTTAGTACTCCGGGACTAAACATATTTTTTAGAAAAACATAACAAGGTATAACAATAACAATACAATAAGAAAAACACATAAGATGGTTACGGCGTGTCCGCAACCGGGTGCAGTTTTGAAAAGCAAGGTGTCCATTTCACCAAAACAGGGAGACGTAACCAGGTAGGGGCCTGTCCTGCCCCGAGTCCTTAACAGTCTTTAGTCCATCCTGGGTTACGCTCCAACTATGTACAAGGATTCCCGGTAAATCCACCAAGGACTCCTAAAAAGAACTAGAAACACAAAATTATACACAAGCAACTATAAACAAGTAAACATTATAAGATAGCTTAAACATTTAGATCCTCCAACGTGCGGGTAGCTGGCCTCTAGTGGACCTACGGAGCTGACTGTCTGGCCCTGAACTACAGGGTGTAGGAGCTGCCAAGGGTAAACTGGGCAGCTGTCCATGGGCCCTCTGGCTCACTAGGGGTATGGCATGCTCACTATAAGCAGAGGGTTGATTTTCCGGGTCTGCTTGTGTAGAGTCTTCTGCCTCCTGGACCGGCTGTTCTTCCAGCTCTACCGGTTGCTCCGTAGGTTCTTGGGATGATGGTTGGAGGAAGGTGAGTACGGGTACTACAACTGCACCATTGACTTGAGTCCAAGACCGAGGGAAGTCCCCGAGCACGGTACTAACCATATCTTCCCTTTCCTCTACGAGTCGATGGTCTTCTTGTTCCTCTTCAGGGTTCCTCAGTTGTTCGGGACACTTCTTCAGGTGGTCCCGGGATACAATGGCTGTGGTTTCCCCTCCGTCTTTACTGATGGTACAGACCTTCGGGTTTTCGTGGCTTGAGGGCAGCACGGTGTACGGGTCCTTCTCCCACTGGTCGTCCAACTTGTGGAGCCGTCTCTTCCTCTTCAAGACCTGCTCTCCGGGTACCAGGGGAACAGCGGGAGCATACTGGTTGTAAGTTTTCTCTTGTCTTTCCCTAGCCTGACAGAGACTTCGCTCCACGCTCTCCTGTACTCTCCGGTACTGCTGCTGCCTCTCTGTGTCCCAGTCTGTTTCTGGTGAAGTGTCCTCGGGTGCCAGGACTCCCATGTCCAGGTCAACAGGTAACTTACCAGGTCTTGCCCTCATTAGGTAAGCCGGGGTACAGTTGGTGGAACCTACCGGGATGTGGTTGTATAGGTCCACCAGATCGGGCAACTTTTCAGGCCACAGACTGCGTTCTTCCAGGGGCAATGTTTTTAGAAGATCCATTACCACCTGGTTCATTTTTTCACAAAGTCCATTAGTCTGCGGATGGTAGGGTGTCGTCCTTATCTTCCGGCAGCCATACAGATTGCAGAATTCCTGGAAGACCTCCGCTTCAAAGGCAGGTCCCTGGTCCGTCAGCACTTGGTCCGGGTACCCGTGTGGACGGCAAAAGTGCTGCTGGAAGGCTCTAGCTGCTGTTTGAGCCATTAAGTCCTTGACGGGGACGACAACCAGAAACCGGGAGTAATGATCCACGATGGTTAACGCGTAGACGTAGCCACTTCTGCTTGGGGTCAGTTTTACATGATCCAAGGCTACCAGTTCCAACGGTTGCCGGGTGACGATGGACTGCAGGGGAGTCTTCTGGCTGGCGCGGTCCTTCCTTCTCAGGTTGCACGGGCCACAGTCTCTGCACCACTTCTCAATGGTTCCCCTCATGCCTACCCAGTGGAATCGCTCGCGCAGCAGGAACTCCAGCTTCTTCCACCCGAAGTGTCCAGCTCCGTCGTGGTATGCCTCCATCACCATGGCTGCGTCTCTTCGTGGCACCACTACTTGCCAGAGTAATTCATGCGTCCGGGAGTTAACCATTCTGCGGCACAACTTCCCTTTGTAAAGGAACAGTCGACTCTTCTCTGCCCATAGTTGTTTGGCTTCCTCCGGAGCGTCTGGTTCAAGGCGAGCCTCCGGCCGAGTCAGCATCTCCTTCACCAGTCGGACGGCAGGGTCGCTGTCTTGCGTTTCCGCCCAGTTGTAGTGAGGTAAGGGGTTCAACGTAGCAGCCTGCTTACTCCTTACCCGGTGGGAATACTGGATAGTCCCATGACGGTGGAACGCAGGGAGTTCAATTTCTTCCAGTCCCTCCGGATCTTCTCCTTCGTCCGGCAGGTTGGGCATCCTGGACAGGGCGTCCGCGTTAGTATTGGAGCGCCCTGCCCGGTATTTGATTATGAACTCGTAGTTGGACAGACGGGCCATCCACCTCTGCTCCAGGGCACCGAGTCTTGCCGTGTCCAGGTGTGTCAACGGGTTGTTATCCGTGTACACGGTGAACCGGGAAGAAGCAAGGTAATGCTTAAAGCGCTCAGTGACTGCCCATACCACGGCCAGGAACTCTAGCTTAAATGAGCTATAATTCTCGGGGTTCCTTTCGGTGGGTCGCAGTTTTCGGCTGGCGTAGCCGATTACTCGTTCTTTCCCCTGCTGGATCTGGGACAGTACGGCTCCTAGCCCGATGTTACTGGCGTCGGTGTAGAGGATGAAGGGCTGGCTATAATCCGGGTACGCCAAGATTTCATCCCCCGTGAGGGCCATCTTCAGCTGGCGGAAGGACTCTTCTTCTAGCTCTTCCCATTTGAAGGGCGGCTTCTGGTTCTTGGCCTTCCGGGACTGGCCTATCAGGAGGTCCTGCATAGGCGCTGCCTTTTTGGTGAAACCGGGAATAAACCTTCGGTAGTAGCCTACCAACCCGAGGAACTGCCGCACTTCTTTTACGCTGGAGGGGCTTGACCATCCCTTAATTGCGGTGATCTTATCGGGGTCGGGAGCCACTCCGTCAGCGCTCACCACGTGTCCCAGGTACTGCACCTTTGGTTTCAGGAGGTGACACTTGGAGGGTTTCACCTTTAGGCCGTAACTCGCCAGAGCTTCGAACACCTCCGCCAGGTGTTTCAGGTGGTCCTCATAAGTTTTGGAGTATACGATGACATCGTCCAGGTACAACAGGACCGTCTCGAAGTTTCTGTGGCCCAGACAGCACTCCATTAATCGTTGGAAGGTTCCTGGGGCGTTGCAGAGTCCGAACGGCATGCAGGTGAACTCACTAAGTCCCATCGGGGTGGTGAATGCGGTCTTCTCCCGGTCCGCCTCTGCTACAGGAACCTGCCAGTACCCGCTAGTGAGATCCAAGGTAGAGAAGAAGTTAGCAGATCTTAAAGCAGCCAATGACTCCTCTATCCTTGGTAAGGGGTACGCATCCTTGTGTGTGATACGGTTGATTTTCCGGTAATCTACACACATCCTCATGGTGTTGTCTTTCTTTTTGACTAAAACTAGTGGGGCTGCCCAGGGGCTACAGCTATCCCGGATTACCCCAGCCTCCTTCATGTCTCTAAGCATCCCCTTGGCGTGTTGGTAATGTGCAGGGGGTACGGGTCGATACCTCTCTTTTATGGGAGGATGATCTCCCGTGGGGATGCGGTGTTCTACCCCCTTGACTCGCCCGAAGTCTAACGGGTGTTTACTAAACACTCTCTCATACTCTTGAACCACCCGGTAGACTCCCTGTTTCTGGTGGGAGGGAGTGGAGTCAGTTCCCAAGTGTAGTTGCTGACACCAATCCTCCATTACTTTCTTAGAGCCGTTACCTTCCTCCGGGTGAGATGGAGGCAAGGGTTCCACAGACTGTATAGAGTTTTGGTTGATGGTATATAATTTTGCTAGCGTGGCATACCGGGGCAGGTACACTTCCCTCTCCCCGATATTGATTATGCGAACGGGCACCCTCCCATGGCGTACATTAACCACCCCCCGTGCTGTCAAGATGGTGGGCCTACTGTCTGAGTAAACTGGTTCTACCATTGCCTGGTAATCTCTACCTCTCAGACCAATAGCTGCCCGGCACCAAATCATCATTTCGCTTTTTGGGGGCATGGCAATAGGGAAAGGGTCACACATTCTTACGCTACCAATCTCACCGCCGGAGAGTTCCACCTGTTGCCGTCGCATCAGTGCCCGGATCTCTTTCTGGAGCACTCGCTGCTCGCCGGAGCTGGCGTTCTTGGCAACCTGCTGTAGAAGGAAAATCACCTCTGCAAGACAATTCTCAATTACATTAGTTCCTAGAGTTATTTTTGGGTGGCTCTCATGTTTGTCAATGTCTACAATGATCAGTCCCTGTGCTGCCAGTTCGACTCTACCGATTTTGATGGTCACCTCTTTAAATCCGATCTGTGGCACGGGCTGGCCATTGCTGGCGATGATACTCAAGTCGTCGTCAGGGTAGCGGGTAATATCCGAGTCATTCCAGTACTGCTTAAAGAGCACGTACGGGATAGTGGTGACCTGTGACCCGGTGTCCAGTAGGGCACTCATGGGAATGCCATCCAGTACCACAGGCAAGACTGGACGTCCTCCCACATATCTGTCGCGCCAGTTCGATGGGCCTGGTGATCTTTTTCCTGGGGGTTGGCCCTCTACCCCAGGTTGTGCCCGTTTAAAGAACAGTACCTTTCCATATGTCCGGGTTGATTGCAGCGGCGGCAGATGGGTCGTCCGTCCTCGCTGTATCGGTCACTGGGTCTTCCTCTGGCCGGTGGGGTCCTCCTTGGTCGACGCCACGGGATGTCCTCCGGTCCGGATGCCAGCTGGATCTTCCCTGGGGTGGAAACCTGTAAAGACTGCACAGTTCGGGTTAGCGCAGCAACGCTCTTAGCTAGCTCTTGGACCTGATGGCGTAGGTCTGGAGCCGGGTCATTGTCCAAAGCCTGCGCATCAGCTCCCACAGGCCCTGCCGACAAGGGCGCCGCCTCCTGGTGGTAAGTGATAGCTGGGCGCCTGTGGGTCACAACGCCACCCGGTGCCGGTTCTCGGAGCACCCGGATGGCTCTGTCCTTGAACTGTGCAAAGTCCAGATGGGGATCCTGTAAGGCCATTGCCCGCAACTGGGTTCGGTGGGCATTGCAATATAAACCCTCTATAAATTGTTCAGTCAACAGCCTGTCCTCGTTTCCCACCCCATCAGGGTCGGTCTGCTTTATGGCCCTCAGGGCCTCTTGTAGGTTTAGTGCATAGTCCCTTATACTTTCATGCGCTCGCTGCTTGCACCCGTAGAATCTAAGCTTAATCTCGGCTGAGGTGCGGGTATCAAAGGTGTCCTTCAGCCGGGTTAGTATCCCTGCGACAGTCTTCCTCCCAGGTGGCCAGGATTTTACTTCCCTTTTGGCTGCCCCGGTTAGTTGGGCCACCAGGATGCTCACTTTTTGCTCTTCTGTGAGGGGGTACACCTGGAAGAGGCTATCCAGCTTTTCTCTAAAGTCATGCAGGGTATGTGACTCCCCTGAGTACTGGGGTAGCCAAGCTGCTCCCGGGATATAGGGCATGGTGAAGGGCATAACTGCAGCAGCGGTGGCGCTGGCGGGGGTTGAGGCAGTGAAGCTTTCCTCCGTATCCGACATCTTCCTCCCCCCTAGTGGACCGTGGCCTACCTTGAGATGATCCTGTTCCGTAGGCCGCGGCTCCGCAGTGGATCGCCAGGGTTGAGGACCTTCCGTCGCGCTCCGGTGACGTCGGCGTCTGCTGGGCTCCTTCCAGGACCTTACTCAACGTCCGGACGTGAGGCGGGGCTTCAGTTCTCGCGCGCTTTCGGAGTCCACGCCCCTCTTCTTCCCGCGCGGCGTCCTCAAGATGGCGTCCAATGGCGGGAAAACTCCACGGATGGCGGGAAGAAGGTCGAAGATGGCGCCGGATGGCGGGAAAACTTCGCGGATGGCGGGAAGAAGGTAGAAGATGGCGCCGGATGGCGGGAAACCTCCACGGATAGCGGGAATCTTCACCACTGGTAAGTTTGAACAGTCTTTGCTTTTCAGGCACGCAGTACCCGGTGGTTGCGGGCACGAAATCCTGCCGACTACGCCAAAGTTGACGCGCCCCTGGGCCTGTGTCGCGCTGCGTTGCGCACGCGGGAGCTTACCCGGAGCCGGATCTCTTGAGGGTCGTAGTCTCGTGGCGGTGACCCGGTCCGTGCCCAGGGAGTCAAACTGAGCGGCGATGTACTAGCAGTAGATGGTTGGTGACTACGCCACCCGTTGAATGCAGCTATGGAGCTGCCGCTGCAGGGCAGACCGCTGAGGCCGGTGGAAGGATGGTGCAGCGTGGATGGTATAACCCCCAACGGGAGGGGTATGGCCTCAGGGCAGCCGACGTGGATGATGGGGGTAGCAGGAACCACTCAGAGACGGTGCGGTGTAGTTCAGGGTCTTTACTGGTGACAAAGATAGACCCTCCCGGAGTACTTGCTAGTGATAGGGGCCTGGTCAGTCCTTGAGCAGATGGGATCTCCCCTGGCCAGGCGGAGTTGTAGGCCTTCCCAACTAACTGTACTCTTCTGGCTACCTTGCTAGAGGCGGGAATAAGTAGCCCACGTCCCTGAGTGTACCGTGTGGTGCTCACCCGTATGGCCGGTGACTCGGGGCCTTCTAATGGCTTCCGCTCCACGATGGCGGTGCTGGTCCCATGCGTGTGACCGTGCCTTCGGGCTTCTGGGCCAGAGGACCTGAAATCCTCTGCCGGACGGTTTCTGCTGCTGGGTAGGAGTTAGTCCCCACAGCCTCGGACTCCGGGTCCGGTAAGAAATCTTCTCAGTCAGGGCGAGCTCTGTAGCTGCCAGCCCCTGACTCGTTGTAACACTGCTCCCCACAGAGCTCCTGATGTTTCTTGCTATGCTGCTTCTCTTCTCTACTCTTGTTCTGTCTTCTTTCTCACTAACTCTGCCTCAGCCCCGGGTTTATATAGGGGAAGTCCTTCCCCTCCCAAGACTGGGCAGGAGGTGTGGCATGCACAGGATCCCTGACCAAAGGACCTCCCACCTGCTCTCAGACGTAATATCTCTATCACTGTGGCAACCAGACCCCTGGGGTGTCACACATCATCTCTGAAAATAAGGTCCCACAGCTGCACGCCAACAGTTTAAGCAACACTCTTCAAAGAGTCAATACCCTGATACAACAAAAGGGCACATAGCCCCCCACTTTGTCACTAAGGATGATATCATTTTCCAGGAATTATTCTGGAGTGGTTCTTGTGGTGGGATGCAGGTCTGGACAGTTTTCATCATCCTATTAGATTGATAAGAATTAATGTATGTGTGTGTATGCTTTATTAAAGATGGTGTTAAGAGCACGAGTTAATCTACTTGGTAGCGACTCACACCGGACCAGAAAATATGCAGTCTCAGACGTACTTAGTGCAAGTCATCACTGCTAGGCAAGTCCTTAAGGGCCGGAATATTCTTCACCCACTCCTGATAAGTAGGGGGGCTTTACAGAGCCCTTCCCATACTGCTGTCGCAGGGTAGCTGGCGTCTGGTGACGAGAACGATGTTAGAGTCAGGATACCAGAGTAAGTCCTAAGCTAACAGCTTTAAACCAAAACGAAAAGCAAAAGGGATCCCAAAAACAAAAGCTAAGGAAAATGAACCAGAAAAGACTGTAAGCAACTGCTGAGAAGCAACATGAACTTCACCATCAAGAACTCACCCCACCACTATGCAACGCAACTTAATAAACAGCACTGTACTGGAAAGGAGCAGGCTTTCAATAGCCTGCCCAATGCTAAAGATAAAAATCAGGTGATACATTCGTCCCAGTCATATCCAGGGATCCACTCCCTACTCATCTGAACAGCAGGGTGCACACATTTCCACCATTGGTCACACTAGACAAGGCAGCGTCCTGCGTTGCCTGGCAACCAGGAGACACAGCATCTCATGTCACCCGGGCTGCGAAACAAGTGGAAAGCGTGGCGTCCCGTGTTACCACACCACTCACTACTTCCACCCACGAGAAACCACCATGTGTAGTTGCACCATCCATGTACACGATAGCTCCACCCCTAGCACGGACAGCCTAAGGGGTGGAGGAGGTTTTTTTTTTCCTCTATTTTTTATTTTGCCTTATATACAAGTCTTAATACAGGAAAGAATGTTTCCTAACATTTTTTTTCTGTAAAATCCATTTTACCTTCGGTTTTGGATGTTTTATTGTCACTCCATAAAAGTGGCATAATAGTCATAGCAATATAGTAACGTAGATTGAATAAAGACCTAGGTCCATCAAGTTCAATTTTTCTCCCCCAATTGTACTCCCTACATTAACACTACACTAACTTACTGGTACTAGGCCTCACAAAGTATTATTATTACCAATTTTATTATTGCTGCAATATTACAATTAAAAATGGACCCGTTTATAATTTTTTAGTTTTATATTTTGTATTTCACTTGTGATCCTAATAATGGTATTACTAAAATCCCTATGCCTAAATCTGTTGATCCAGAAGAAGGCAAGAACCCCAGGACACATTCAGCCAATTTGCGTCACGGAGAAAAATCCCTCCTTGACCCCGAGAAAAGGCGATCAGTCCTAGAACCCTGTATCTAACCAAATTATAATACTAGTTATGTAATTACTATTACCGTATTAAATGTATTACTATAGGTGTAACATTTTATCTAATTTAACTGTAACCCACAATGTTATGTGTATCGAGGAAATCATATAGCCCTTTTTTGAAAGCTGTTACAGTATCTGCCATTACTACCTCTTGTGGTAGGGAATTCCACAGTCTGACTGCCCTGGCTTTAAAGAACCCTTTCCTGTTTAGGTGCCGTAATCACCTTTCTTCCACCCATAATGAGCGCCCCCTGGTTCTTATTATGGACTTTGGAAGGAGTAAGTCATGTGCTTGTCCTTTGTACTGACCACACATACTGTATATTTATACATGTAAATGAGATCCCCTCTGAGGTGTCGTTTTTCTAAGCTAAACAAGCTCAACTTTTTCTGACAACATTGTTCCCAACAGCGACCTGCGAGTCAGAGATGTGTCCAGGTATCTTCTCCATGCTGTTCCCATTCCATTCGAGAACTTTTTCCATCCATTTGAGCAGTTTTAATGCCCCCTAGACCTCCTGCGAGGGTCCGCTGGAAAAATGCTTGAGTTTCCCATTGACTTCCATTATATTCGTTACTCGAGACAAGCACTGGAGCATTACAGAAAGCTCATTATAAGTAACGAGCACCGGAGCGGAGCATTCTAGTGCTCGCTGATCACTACTTTTTGGCATTGAAGTTATTCGCTGAAACCCAAGATCTTTCCTTTGCCCTATAACCATTCCAGTGTACGAGATACTGTAAGGACCCCCTTGCCACCCGAGAGTCCATTTGATTGCCAACAATTTATGATTGCCGAATTCATAATTATTTTCGGCAGAAGAAAATTTTTGTGGAAATAGGACACATGGACAAAGAAGACTAAGAGACGGTGTACTCTGTGACAACACCACTCCAACCTTTGTCTCAGAGGCATCTACCACAACCACAAAAGATGTTCTAGGTCAGGCGGCACCAATAATGGGTCAGATGAAAACCGTTCTTTTAACTCCAGAAAGATCTGGACAGCCTCTGGTTTCCAGTTAACATCAGCCCCCTTCTTAGTCAAATCAGTAAATAGTTTAGTCACCTTAGAATTTTTTTTAATGAATTTCTGATAATAATTTGCAAACCCCAAAAAGCATTGTAAGGCCTTCAGAGATTTTTGTTGCAGCCAGTCCTTAATGGCTTGGACCTTACAGGGGTTGTTACGGAAACCTTTAGCGAACAAAATATATCCCAGGAAGTTAAGCTCCTAGGTCAGGAAAACACATTGTTCAAGCTTAGCAAATAACAAGTTTTTTTCTGAATCTTTCGAGTACAGTACATGCATGTCAGATGTGGGCTTAATAATCGGAAGAAAAAACAAGATATCATCTAAATAGACAATCACATATTGATCAATTATATCTATGAAAATGTTATTGACAAAATTTTGAAAAAACGCTGCGTTACTTAGACCAAAGGGCATAACAAGATACTCATAGTGACCCTCAGGTGTGTTGAATGCTGTATTCCACTCATCACCTTCTCCGATATGAATAAGGTTGTACGCACCCCTGAAATCAAGCTTGGTAAACCAACGGGCTCCCAGCAACTGGGTATAGAGATCAGAGATGAGTGGCCAAGGATACTGATTTTTTACAGTGATTTTGTTAAGTTCCCAATAGTCATTACAAGGTCTTAGACCACCATCTTTTTTATCAACGAAAAAGAAACCTGCCCCTACTGGTGATGTGGATGGTCGGATGAACCCTTTTTTCAGACTGTCTGCTATGTAATCTTTCATGGCTTGACGTTCTGGACTGGATTTATTATACATTTTACCCTTGGGGAGATGGGAAATACAGTAGGTATAAGGTCAATGGGACAATCATAATATCTGTGTGGGGGAAATTTTTCGGATTCAGACATAAAAAAAAAACATCAAAAAATGTTTCAAACACATGAGGTAAGCCACTGGGTATGGCTTTAGACAGATTCACAGATAAAGAAATACATTTCCTCTGACACTCAGGACTCCATTGTATAATATGGCCCAAGTGCTAGTCAACAACAGGGTTATGATTACTTAGCCAAGGTATGCCCAAGACTAAAGCTGCGGATACATTTTCTAGAACAAAAAACAAAATGGATTCACAATGTAGGGTACCAATGAGCAGTAATACAAACTTCACCACTACCCCTTGGGTGAGAGGTGTGTAGTCAATGGCAATTAGTTTCATAGGATTACAGAATTTTAGCAATGGTAGATCAAGTCTTTTGGCTACTTTGACATCCATAAAATTGGCTGCGGAGCCACAATCAATAAAGACCACAAGCCACATGATTTTATCAAGATAAGATAAACAAATAGCAACACTTTAGAAGAATCAAAGGGAAATACCTGTTCGCCCAGGTGGGCATCTCCAGACCCACCTAAGCATGGTAGTTTTCCGACGGCGGTCATCTTGGGCAGACTTGTATCTGGTGACCAGATTCCCCACTATAAATACAAAGGCCCAACTCTAGTCATTAAAATGAAAAATTTTTTGCGGTCACCAGAAAAACGGTCGAGTAAGTTAATTTTAGGTTCTGGGATGGCTGGTCGTTACCCCCGGTCACAATGCTGCAGGATCACACTGTCAGATGTCAGTGTGATCTCGTAGCTGTGATTGTGACCCACAGTAAAAAGCTTACAGCGGGTCACAGGCATAGGCTAATGAGACTACTACTCCCATCAGCCGACGCCTGCTGTCACTGTAAACGGTGAGCGCAGGCACCACTGATGGGAGTATTTGTGACACAGGTACTTTGGATGCAGTGACACAGAAACACAGAGCAGCCAGTACAGGGTTAATAAACAGGGGGGATTTATTGTAACAGGGTCAATCTCCACGCAGGGAGTAACAGGGGAAATATGGGGGCAACAAGGGAAGTAGCAGGTAACAGGCTATAACCGACAATCCACAGTTTGGCTAGATGTAGCAGAGTCGAAATGGTTGTAATCGTCAGTTTCACACTTAGCTGACTCTTGTTCCCCACAAGGCCGTTGCCGGCTGATGCCGGTGTTATTTTCTTCTGGCTTCCTCGCCTAAACAATGCTCCGTCTTCTGGCAGCAGCAGGCGGTCTCCGGTTTGACCCGCTGAGCCCCTAGTCCATAATACTGCACCTCACTTGCTCGGCTCCACGGATCCTGCGTCTCTTCTCCCTCTAGTCGGGTTTGACTCCCACTGTCAACTGCCTGCTTTCCCGTGCAAAACTCCTTTTTCTCCCTCTTCCTAGACACTCCCCCAGCTCTCTGGTCACTTGACCCCTGAGCTCTGGTTCTGGACACGCCCCCCGCTTCCCGGTCACCTGACTCCTGTGCTCGCAGCTTGTCTTCCTTCTGCAACCAGAGGCACGGCCCCGGCAGTTCCGGATCCCTTGTTCTGACAGTACTTACACCCCGGTCTTCCCCCTTACACTTTCATCAGCCGGCGCCTGTGCTCCAAGTAAAAAAAAAAGTTAAAATTAATAAATAATCAAGTAAAAATAAAAAACACAGTTATACTCACCAACACCTAATCTCTGAAGCTCTTGTCACCAGTAAAAAATAAAAAAACACCATAATATTCACCTTAACGCCTAATCCCCGATGCCCATGTCACCTATAAAAAATAAAAAAAAACATAATAATCACCAATCCGCCATAATCCAGGTAATCCATACTGTCCATTGCCGAACTCACTTGTAGAACAGTCACATCGGCAGATGTGACTGTTCTATACTGCTGCAGCTACACACTGACAGGAGCATAATCGCTCCCGCAGTGTATAGCGCTGAGCTGCCGTGAGAGAGATCACAGGAGTTCATCAGTAGATGTGACAGTATGGATTATTTCATCACGTCGGACAGGTGAAGGATATTGTTGTTTTTTATTTTTGTTTTTTTACAGATGACAATAACTTCAAATGCATTCGGTGTGAGGTGAGTATAAGGTTGTTTTTTATTTTCTGTTTTTTTTACAGGGGACAATGGCTTCAGGGATTAGGCATTAGTTGAGTATAAATGTGTTTTTTATTTGTAAATAAATATGTAAAAAATGGTGTGTACTGGATTTAAAATAAAGGATTTTATTCTTGCTGTGTCTTTATTTAAAAACTTTTACTATGGGGAAAGTAATGGGGCGTCTTATAGACACCTCTCCATTACTAACCTGGGCTTCATGTTAGCTGCCAATACGCTGTTTTTTTTTATCCAATTTTTTATTTTACACATAATGTACACTGCGGGTGCTGACTACAACTCCCATAATTGTTGCCTGGTCGTGCTGATCTCTGGGAGACCAGGTGACAATAATAAGAGCTTCACTCAGTACCTGTCGCCTGTCCGGCACTTGGCACTCAACAGTCTAGCATTTGAGTTACAGTAAGACCCGGTGGCTTGAACAAATGTAACCTTTCAGGTTACCTTTCTGGTTACCAGAGTTAAAAGCCACCGGGTCTCACGGCAGCTTCAAGGCCTGGAAAACTCATGGGAAACTTTGAGGGACATTTAAAGTTTACTGGAGTTTCCAGCTGCTGGAACACCTGGAAGCTGTGAACTAAGGTTACCTTGGGTGTGTATTATACTGTACTTGTTAATAAATAAAAAAATAAATGAAAAAAATAAATAAATGAAAAAATGACGTGGGGTCCCGCCTATATTCACTAACCATCAAAGGCTAAACAGACAGCTGTGGGCTGAAATTAAAAGTCTAGGAAGGGGCCATGGTCATTGGCCCCCTCCCAGACTAAAAACATCAGTTCTCAGCCACCCTAGAAATGGCGCAACAATAAGATATGCTAATTCTGGCGCTTAGCCTCGCTCTTCCCGATTGCTCTGGTGCGGTGGCAAGTGGGGTAATATGGTTGGGGTTCATGTCAGCCTTGTATTGGCAGCTGACATAAAGCCCAGGGGTTAGTAATGGAGAGGCTTCTGTGGTCCCCCTCTAAACTAGCCTTTAAAGGCTAATCAAACAGCTGTGAGCTGTTATTAATAGCCAGGGAACATTTGGGCTAATAGCTTCTTTCCCTGGCTAGTAATGTCAGCCCCCAGTGGTTGGCTTTTTCTCTGCTGATTATAAATAATCACAGTTTTTTTTTATTGAATTCTTAATTTTACACTTAATGTACTCAGCGGGTGATGAGGACAACTCCCATGATTGTCCCCTGCTAGCTCTGATGTCAGTGCAAGCATCTGACAATGATGTGAGCTACTTTCATCACCCGGCGCAGGGGAACAGGGCAAACTGTACCGCTGATTCCCTGGCGCTGGTATGTGTGATCAAACAAGTCCCCACCCGCTCATCATACAGCATCACTATCCTAGCCAAAGTCCTCCTAACAAAAGCATTAGGGAAAACTCGATCATTTACCGAACTTTGGCTGTTTTTCGCAGATTTTGAGGTACATGCTCTAGAATCCGAACACGAATCCGAATGTGCAATGTTTGTGCCGACTGTGAAATTGGCAAATGTTTTCCAAACAAGTTCACACATCTCTACTTAGGATAAAGTGCAGATGAAAAAATGGAGGTCAGTAGAGGTAGATAAGAAAAAGTATGCATGTGTACACGCCCCCAGGAAGAAGTGACTGCAAAACGCACATCAGGGTCCTTGCCTGCGCATTTACAGTCTCTCACAGGTATTTTGCCTACTACCTTACTACCTTCTTTCAGAGCCCCCATACATATGTTTGTTTGAGCATCCTGCTAACTTGTGCATACTTTATATTTTTCTACCTCTACTGACCTCCATTTATGCATCTGCACTTCATCCTAAGTGCGTCTTTTCTGTACTAGCAGTACTATTTTACACATGCATATAGCATATGACTTATTGATTTTCGAGCTGACTCAACATTTTTTACTCTATATATGAGTAGAGATGAGCGTTCGACTCGAACTGTTCGCCAATTTCAAATTCGAGCTGTTTTGGGCGGTGTTCGAGCCGTTCGGCGAACACGAACGATTTGAGAAAAATTCGGCTGTTCGAGGTTATGTTCGATAACTGTTCGTGCACCAAAATCATAACTGGATTTTTTTCTCAGTAATGATGAAAATTAATGTTAATACGCAGTTTGAGTGTACAGCGGGGTGGGGGGAGGGGCAGGGGATGGATCTCTGCAGGAATAATGAAGATCTCCATTTTTTTTTCTCTTTCCCACATTTACAGTGGGGAGGTGCAATCTGTCAGCCTATCAGCAGCGCACACACGGAGAGAAGTGCTTTTTTTCACACAAGCAAGGGCATGTGTCATTGGCAGTGTATGTCACATGTCCTTGCCCTATAAGACCAAGCCATTTTCCCCGTCGCCACCATTTTCTCACTGCTGCAGCTGCGTGTTAGACGGCACCGCTGTTGCTGTGTGCGCTGTACCTTGTTAATTTCAAGCCAATTTTCGCACAAATCTACAGATAGCTTGGGAGTAGGGAATAGTTGTGGTTGCAGTCCTTTTAAGGACTAGGTTACAGCATTTCCTACGACTTTTATCAGGCAGGTCTGTGCTCTTAAATAGATAGATTGTGGGAGTAAAGACTAATTGTAATTGCAGTCCTTTTCAGGACTAGGTTACATCAGTTCCTATCAGTTTTTGCCAGGCAGGTCTGTGCCAGTGCTGTGCAAGTTTTTTTTCACAGCATTTGGCTGAATCTAGCAAAGCTAATCCTTTTTGGCCTATTGCAGAGTGTGTTAGTCAGTGGAGTAGCCTATCTGTGTTGCAAGATATACCACCTGTGTATAGAATACCAATTTTTTTACTGCACCTAGTGAAGTAAAATCTTTTGGGCATAGCAACATTCTATTAGTCCATCTTTACTGACCTCCATCAGGTTGCAAAATGAATATAATTTTTTTCTGCATCTAGCTCTGAAAAAATATTTGGGCTTCTAGCAGTGTGTGGGACTTGTTCTATTAGTCCATCTATACTGACCTCCATCAGGTTGCAAACGGAATATAATTTTTTTCTGCATCTAGCTCTGAAAAAATATTTGGCCTTCTAGCAGTGTGTGGGACTTTCTCTATTAGTCCATCTATACTGACCTCCATCACGCTGCAAATTCAAAATAATTTTTTGTCTGCATCTAGCTCTGAAAAAATATTTGGCCTTCTAGCAGTGTGTGGGACTTTCTCTATTAGTCCATCTATACTGACCTCCATCAGGTTGCAAATTAAAAATAATTTTTTTCTGCATCTACCTCTGAAAAAATATTTGGGCTTCTAGCTGTGTGTGGGACTTGTTCTATTAGTCCATCTATACTGACCTCCATCAGGTTGCAAACTGAATATAATTTTTTTCTGCATCTAGCTCTGAAAAAATATTTAGCCTTCTAGCAATGTGTGGGACTTTCTCTATTAGTCCATCTATACTGACCTCCATCAGGTTGCAAATTAAAAATAATTTTTATCTGCATCTAGCTCTGAAAAAATAATTGGCCTTCTAGCAGTGTGTGGGACTTTCTCTATTAGTCCATCTATACTGACCTCCATCAGGTTGCAAACTGAATATATTTTTTTTCTGCATCTACCTCTGAAAAAACATTGGGCTTCTAGCTGTGTGTGGGACTTGTTCTATTAATCCATCTATACAGACCTCCATCAGGTTGCAAACTGAATATAATTTTTTTCAGCATCTACCTCTGAAAAAAATATTTGGGCTTCTAGCTGTGTGTGGGACTTGTTCTATTAGTCCATCTATACTGACCTCCATCAGGTTGCAAACTGAATATAATTTTTTTCTGCATCTAGCTCTGAAAAAATATTTGGCCTTCTAGCAGTGTGTGGGACTTTCTCTATTAGTCCATCTATACTGACCTCCATCAGGTTGCAAATTAAAAATAATTTTTATCTGCATCTACCTCTGAAAAAATATTTGGCCTTCTAGCTGTGTGTGGGACTTGTTCTATTAGTCCATCTATACTGACCTCCATCAGGTTGCAAACTGAATATAATTTTTTTCTGCATCTAGCTCTGAAAAAATATTTGGCCTTCTAGCAGTGTGTGGGACTTTCTCTATTAGTCCATCTATACTGACCTCCATCAGGTTGCAAACTGAATATATTTTTTTTCTGCATCTACCTCTGAAAAAATATTTGGGCTTCTAGCTGTGTGTAGGACTTGTTCTATTAGTCCATCTATACTGACCTCCATCAGGTTGTAAACTGAATACAATTTTTTTCTGCATCTACCTCTGAAAAAATATTTGGGCTTCTAGCTGTGTGTGGGACTTGTTCTATTAGTCCATCTATACTGACCTCCATCAGGTTGCAAATTGAATATAATTTTTTTCTGCATCTAACCCAGCCAATAGTTTTGGCCTAATACCACAGTTTGGCCACTCAGCTCTGCTCGGTTCCCATCCATTGTTTTTTTGTGCAAACAACTCCAGAGTTGTGAATTAGTTAACCACCAAAATGAGTGGAAAAAGGCCTGCTGCTGGTGGAAAGGGGAATAGGCGTGTTGGGAAGGGGAAAAAAGGTTGTGTCCGTGGGGTAGGTGTTAAAGCAACAGTAACATCTGCAGAAGAAAGACCATCTTCCAGCCAAACTAAAATGTCTACTTCTTTTAGTGGACAATGTGATAAGATCCCTTTCTTACGGCCACGCCAATCGCTACAAATTTCAGATGAGGCACAAAAACAGCAGGTGCTTCAACGGATATCAAGTGCTCCTTTAAGTGGGCTCTCCTCCACATCAACTTCAACATCACAAATACTCCAGTCCTCAAAGGTGTCACCCCAATCGCACTTGCTTCCTCACAGCTCCCAAATCTCCAGCTGCCCGTCTGAGTATGAGGTAGAACAGATGGTTGAGTCTACAGAGCTGTTTACTCATACTATAGCCTGGGAATCAGAGGTCGACTCCAGCGCTTCTGTGAATCCAGACGAGGAAATGATCTGCACTGATGCCCAGAATCTTTATGAGTCAGATCCAGGACCAGACGCAGAAGGTTCTGACCATAATGTAGACCCTCATTCCCAAACTGTAACTCCTGTTGGTGGAGACGATGAGGAAGACGATGATGAGACTCAAATACCTGATTGGAGCGACAACTTTAGTTTTTTGTCAGGGCAGGTACAGGTTGGCTCTGAGGACGACGGGTGTGATAACGCACAGGGTGATGATGATGAGGTTGGAGATCCCACTTACTGTCAACCCACAGTCAGCCAAGAGATGAGGTCAGCAGAGGAGGTGGAGGAAGATGCTAGTGACGACGAGGTCAGGTTGCGCCTTCCTGGACAGAGACGTAGTACTGGAAGCACGTCAACAACTGCATCCTCAAACACAACTCTGCCTCTCACCACAAGTCGTGGTGGCTCTTCAGGTCGCATGGGTGCTAAGCCTTGCATAGCCTGGGCATTTTTTCAGATCGATAAAGATGACCCAACTCGTGTTATCTGTAACATTTGTCAGCAAAAGCTAAGTAGAGGCCAAAAAATACATAGTTTGAGTACTTCATGCATGAACCGGCACATGGACATGAAGCATAAGTTGCAGTGGGAAGCTCACTGTGCTACAATGCGGCCTAGCGGGCCGGGCCAACCACCGTCTGCCATATCTTGTGCATCCATGGCCTCTTCATCCTCTGTGACTGGGGGGACAGCAGTTACACCTGTTTTGGGGCGCAGACCTGCCACCTCTTTACCCGCAACAGCCAGCGTGATTGGCAGGTCATCATTTTCTTTGGAGGTGGTAACACCAGCTGGTGTTGAGCGCTGTCCGACATCGATAGCACCACCTTTGGATCAAGGCAACCTAACATGTCCGCCTGCATCTTCCTCACAGACCGGCAGTTTGCCGGGGACACCCTTATCAACCCCGTCTAAGCACAATAGCCAGCCCTCGGTCCCTCAGATGTGGACAAGTAAAAGACCATTTCCTCCTAGCCATGAGAAAGCTAAGAGGTTGAATTTCACCATCTGCAAGCTCTTGGCTACAGAAATGCTGCCTTTCCGCCTGGTGGACACAGAGGATTTTCGAGACCTTATGTCCGTCGCAGTGCCCCAGTACCAGATGCCCAGTTGGCACTACTTCTCAAAGAAAGGTGTGCCTGCGCTCCACCAGCATGTCGCACACAACATCACCTCTTCTTTGAGAAACTCTGTGTGTGACAGGGTGCATTTCACCACAGACACTTGGACGAGTAGGCATGGACAGGGGCGTTACATGTCGCTGACTGGGCACTGGGTAACTATGGTGACAGCAGGACAAGGGGCTGCTGTCCAAGTCTTGCCGTCCCCACGAGTTGTGCGTCAATCCTCTTTATGTCAAAGTTCCTCCACTGCTTCTGCCTCCTCAACCTCCTCTCGGTCTTCCACCTGCACCCAAAGCCTGTCTGGTCATGCCACAAGCTTTCTAACTGCGCAGAAGGGATCCTGCACACCTCCTTACTATGCTGGCAGTAGGGCTCAACGTCATCAGGCGGTTTTTACTTTGAAATGTCTGGGAAATGTGAGTCACACAGCTGAGGAGTTGTGGTCAGCTCTGGAGAACCAATTTCATGAATGGTTGTCTCCACTGGACCTGAAACCAGGGAAGGCCGTGTGCGACAATGCTGCAAACCTGGGTGCGGCCCTTCGCCGGGGCAATGTCACACACGTGCCTTGTATGGCTCACGTGTTGAACCTGGTTGTCCAGCAATTTTTAGCCCACTATCCCAGACTAGATGGCCTTCTGCAGAGGGCACGGTCGCTGTGTGCTCACTTCCGCCGTTCGCATCCCGCAGCTCAGCGACTTACATCTCTACAGAAGTCGTTGGGCCTGCCACTTCACCGGCTAAAATGCGATGTGCCTACCCGGTGGAATTCAACTCTGCACATGTTGCAGCGACTGTGGCAGCACCGACAAGCCCTGGTACAATACGTTCTGACGTATAGCCTGGGCCAACGAGATCCAGAAGTGGGGCAAATCACGCTGGAGGAGTGGTCTCAGATCAGGGACCTATGCACCCTTCTGCACAGTTTTGAAATGGCGACGAAGATGTTTAGTGCTGACGATGCCATTATCAGCATGACTATTCCGGTGATTTACATGCTGGAGCACATGTTAAACAGAATTCGGAGTCAGGTGGTGGCACAAGAGGAGGTGGAGGAAGTAGAGGAGCAGGAGTTGTATGCAGAAGGGCTAACATCTGCAAGGTCCAGACGGTCGGCAGCACCAAGGCGGCAGGCATGTGAGGGTGGGGGAGATGGTTTTACCAGGGCGCATGGTAGCAGCCAAACTAGTGAGGAAGGTGCAGGAGCCCAGGAAGAAGTGGAGGACGAACTGATGAAAGACTCATCAGATGAGGGAGACCTTGATCACATTTCTGTTGTGCGAGGTTGGGGGGAGAGGACAGAGGAAGGAAGCATGATTGTTACCTCGCCACCAACACAACAGGGACTTGGTGCTCCTGGATGCGCAACACACATGAGTGCCTTCTTGCTGCACTACCTGCAACATGACCCTCGAATTGTGAGAATTAGAAATAATCCTGACTACTGGGTTGCCACACTGTTAGATCCCCGGTACAAAAGTAAATTTGCAGAAATTATTCCTGCCATAGAAAGGGATGCACGCATGCAGGAGTATCAGCAGAGACTGTTGCAGAATCTTACATGTGCTTTTCCACAAAACACCAGTGGTGCACGTAGTGAATCTCACAGTTCCAACTTGCCAACCGTGGGACCGTCAAGTGTTCAGCACTCAAACCGTAACAGAACCACAGTATCTGCTGGTAACATCAATTTTGCGGAATCATTTCACCACTTTTTTAGCCCATCCTTTGCAAGGCCACAGGAGACAAGAAGTCTGACACATAGTCAACGCCTAGAGACGATGGTACAGGAGTATCTCCAAGTAAACATTGAAGCCATGACTGTGTCACTGGACCCTTACTCTTTTTGGGCTTCCAATCTGGATAAATGGCCAGAGCTAGCCACTTACGCCTTGGAGATCTTGTCATGCCCCGCAGCCAGCGTTCTGTCTGAACGTGTGTTCAGCGCTGCTGGTGGTGTGCTGACAGATAAGCGCACGCGGCTCTCCACTGATAAATCATGGATCCGAAACGACTTTTCTACCCCTGTGTCATCCTGGGGAGAGTAAAAGCTTGATGATTGGTTAAAATCACCCTACCAACCGTTTTAAGCTTTCAAATTACTAATCATGTTTATCTGTATCTTGGCTGGAAAATAATTTGGGCTTTGTAGCAGTGTGCAGCACTGATTCTATTAGGCCATCTATAATAAGCTCCACCAGATTTAAAATTACTAATCATGTTTATCTGTATCTTGACTGGAAAATAATTTGGGCTTTGTAGCAGTGTGCAGCACTGATCCTATTAGGCCATCTATACTAAGCTCCACCAGATTTAAAATTAATAATAATTTTTAGCTGCATCTAGCCCGGAAAATAATTTTGGGGCTCCGAGATGCGCAAGACACATAAGTGCCTTCTTGCTGCACTACCTGCAACATGACCCTCATATTGTCAGAATTCGAAGTAATCATGACTACTGGGTTGCCACACTCTTAGATCCCCCAAACTTTTCGATCAACCTTTTCATTTTAATAAAGACCAAAAAAATGGTCATTTTTGAAATTATAAGCATTAGCAGGTTATTAGAAACTGAAATCAAACAGTTTTCAACTCAAAACTTTATTCTAGGTGATGTTACATTTTCACATAGGACCCCTTGTTCGAAAGGAGCTTCTGAACTCTCTCGTCCATTGAATTTGTCAGGTTTTGGATGGTTTCTGCTTCAATTGTTTTGCATGAGGACAGAATACCCTCCCAGAGCTGTTGCTTAGATGTGAACTGCCTCCCGCCATCATAGACACTCCTTTTGATGATGCTCCAGAGGTTCTGAATGGGGTAGAGGTCAGGGGAGCATGGGGGTCACACCATAAGTTTGTCCCCTTTTATGCCCATATCAGCCAGAGATGCAGATGTTTTATGTGCAGCATGAGATGGTGCATTATCATGCAAAAAAATGATCTTGCTGTGAAATACACGGTTCTTCTTCTTGAACCATGGCAGGAAGTGCTGTTTGAGAAAATCCACATACATTATGGAGTTCATCTTTAGCGCCTTCAGGGATCCTAAAGGGGCCGACAATCTCTCTCCCCATGATTCCAGCCCAAAACATTACTCCACCTCCTCCTTGTTGGCGCTGTAGCCGTGTTTGCGTGGGGTGTCCATCAACCAGCCATCCTCCACTCCATCCATCTGGACCATAGAGCGCTGCTCGGCACTCATCCGTGAACAAAACAGTTTTGAAATCAGTCTTCATGTAATGTTTGGCCCACTGGAGCCGTTTCTGCATGTGTGAAGTGGATAGAGGAGGTCGACAGGATGGCGTATGCACAGCTGCAAACCTCTGAAGGACCCTGCATCTTGTTGTTTGGGGGACGTTGGAGGCACCAGCAGCTTCAAAAACTTGTCTGCTGCTATGACAAGGCTTTTTTGCCGCTGCTCTTTTAACCTGACGTAATTGCCTGTAGGAAAGAGTCCTCAATTTGCCCTTATCAGCACGCACACGTGTGTACTGTGAATCAGCTACATACTTCTTGATTGCCAAGACACTTCATCCTGATCATCGCACAATGTTGATTGTAGTCATGCCTTGACCTAAACACTCCACAATATGTTGCTTCTCAGCAGCCGACACATCCTTTTTCTTTCCCATTTTGGCAGAAAATGTAGGCTGCTTAATAATGTGAGACAGCCTTCTTAAGTAGTCTTGCCTTTCATTGGACACACCTGCCAAACTAATTAGCACAGGTGTCTGCAATTGCTTACAGTGATATAAAGAGCCCTGACACACATCACCATCAATGAGTTTAACTGACAAACAAACAAATTCTTCCCTTATCACTCCTAAACACCTTTTGCATAATAATTTGGAACACAGTGTACATGTGCTTTTCCACAAAACACCAGTGGTTCACGTAGTGAATCTTACAGTTCTAACTTGCCAACCGTGGTCTGTATGGAGTTGTTCAATAAAGGGCCCAAAATTAAGATAACATAGATGGGAGAGGTCTCTATGAATAGGAATTCCTAAGTATTTGATACCCTGTGAGGGCCAGGCAAAGGGAAAGTTGGACTGGATGGAATCCTATATGGATTTGGGGAGGGAGACATCGAGGGCCTCAGACTTCGCTGCATTGATTTTAAAATTTGACCATGTAACAAAGTGATCTATTTCAGCCATAACAGCATGGATGGATATATGTGATTGAGTGATATATACTAGGACATCATCAGCAAATAGAGAGCACTTGTACTCGGTGCCTCCCACCTCAATCCACCTAATATTGGGGTTATGGCGAATTGATGAGAGCAGGTGCTCCGTCACTAGGATGTATAAGAGAGGGGACAGAGGACATCCCTGCCTTGTCCCATTGGTGATTGTGAAAGGTGATGAAAATGTTCTGATGCACCCCCCGGGCCTTGGGACACCCGGAGCCGGACCCTTTTTGGTGAATGCTGGTGGTTGTAGTCTTCGTGGCGGCGACCCGGTTCCGTGGCTCAGGGTGGTCAAACCAGTGGCGGAACTATTTATGTGGTTTTGATGTTTAAATGTCCGACTACGCCACCCGTGGATTGCGGTCAGAGTGAACCGCCGCTGCAGGGCAGACCGCTGAGGCTGGTGTTGTGGGTGCAGCAGAGCGTAGCATAACTCCCCACGGGAGGAGTATAGCCTCAGGGCAGTGTATGCGGAGGATGGGGGTGATGATGCAGGGCAGCAGCAGTAACGACACGGAGTCAGTGATGCAGTCCAGGGCCTTTACTCACAGTTCTTATTATCCAGACCACGTCTGCAGGTAACGGCTGCCCACGTCGTACTGTGCTCACCAGATGAGGGGCTCAGACAACTCCCAGATAACTTTGGAGCGCTTCACAGGACCCCCTTTGTGTGTCCTTTGTCTGGCCTTTCTTACCAACCCTTCTGTCCGGCTGCCTCGGGCCTCCTCTTGGTAAACTTGGCGCCAGTTTCCCTGACCCTATGTGGTGCCTTGCCCATCTCAGAGGCATATTGGTCGCCCTGCCCCACGGCAATGTGGTGTAATGCATGCAGGTGTCGGGTCCTGATCCACACTCCATCCTTACCTGAGAGTGAGATATCACACCTCTGGGTGAGGTGCAATACCTCTGTAGCAACCGAGCCCTCAGGGTGCTACAGTTCCATTTATCTTCAGCCTAGGTGACGTATTGTGATACAGGGCCGTGATTTTGGCTATAAAAGCGTCCCCTAGACCCCTACCCCAAGATTTTTAAGAGAATCATATATGGCGTGCCAGGAGACTCTATGGAATGCTTTCTCAGCATCCAACGAGAGTATCTAATTACAAATTTTTAACTGAATCTAGCCCAGGAAATACTTTGTGCCTAGTAGCAGTGTCTGCTAGTCAGCGGATTATCCCGGCTGTTAAGCAAGCTACACCACCTGTAGTTTGGACACTTAATTTTTTCAAAGGAAATGCTTCGGGACCACGGGATACTCAGTGAAGAGCATCAGGAGGCACCCCAAGGCATAGGGGCTGGGACTGGCAGTAGGATGCCTTGCGGTGGACAGCCGAGCTCGATCCTTATAAAAGCTTTTTAACTGCAGCAGCTTTAGTGGACGCTACTGGAGCTGGAATTACGCGGCTGCTGGCATGAGACTTGCCCTCCAATAGATCCTTGTAAATGGATTTAAAGTGTATTCATTCAAATTAGAGAGACAATTTAAATTAAAAAGCTTAGAGCTGCCTCCACCACAGGGGAGCTCGCTCGACCCACCAGCGGACAGGCACCAGTATTGGGAGAGGGGGGCTGGCCGTCAGGGTTCACCTCGGCTCTGGCACAAACCCGGCGACACGGAGGTGGCACGGGCAGGAGCGGACTGAACGTGTCGGCTTCTCACTTTTTGGATTTTAGAAGGGCATGACATGTCTATATCTGTGTCTCCCCCTCCTTTTACTCCTCCACCTCTTTTCTTTTCGCATGACTATATGTACTTGTCACTTTTCCATGTGTTAGTTGTGTCTTCTGAGCAGTTTGTCAGCTTTTCAACACCTTTGAAGGTGTTTTCTATGTGTTTCTATGTGTTTTTGTTTGCCTGCCATTGGTTTTAACGGTGTTCGAAGGTGTTCGACGAACAGTTCGACGAACAGTTCGGCGAACACACGGGTGTTCGACGAACCGAACCGAACTCGAACACTACGGGGGTGGCTCAACACTATATATGAGCAATAAGATTTTCTATTTCTTTCCTGCTTCTTCTTTATTCTTATGCACAAGCACTTTTTGTTATGTTCTGCTACCAAAGCTAAGGAAAGAGAGGAGATCTGTCCCTACTATAGGACTCAGCTGAATCCCTACGATGTAACAGGGAACCTGATCCTGCGATCAGACCTGCTAAAGTCCTAATCTAGTCTGTACGAAGACCTATAGATGTGGGGAGGGAATCCCTACAAGTACTAAGGACTGGAAGGAATATGGGACACCTCCTAACAGAAATAGTAGCAGACAGACGAACAAACAAAATAGATAGAACATAGAGGTCCGTAGACCAAGCAAACTAACAGAGATAGATACAGAGCACAGGCTAGCTAGAAAGTAGATATACAATGAAGTCCAGCAAAGCCAGAAGGGCGGAGCAGGATTAAATAGGCCAACAAGGTCATGTGACCAGCAAAGGAAAAAAAAACCTAACAGCAAGGTTCTAACAGTACCCCCCCTTCTAAGAGGATCCTCCGGATCCCCTAGGACCAGGCTTATCAGGAAATCTCCTGTGAAACGCTCTGATAAGTCTGGACGCGGAAACATCATCTGACCTCACCCAAGAGTTATCCTCGGGTCCGAAACCTTTCCAGGCCACAAGATACTGCAAACTACCTCTATACCGTCTAGAGTCAAGGATGCGAGAAATTTCATATTCCCCGTCCTCCACCACCGGAGGAACAGAGGCAGAGGCGTCACCATCCGACACAACAGCTTTTTTTAACAGAGAGACATGAAAGACCGGATTAATTCTCCAGGAGGTAGGAACCTCCAACCTAACAGCAGATTGGTTGACAACCTGAAGCACCTTAAAGGGCCCTACAAACTTGGGACCCAATTTCTTAGAAGGAATCCTCAACCGCAGATTCCTAGAGGACAACCAAACCATGTCACCAACAGCGAACAAAACCTCCTGTCGTTTCCTATCAAAGTAGTCTTTAGATTTTCTGTTGGCCTCCTGAAGATTACCACGCACATCCGTCCAAATCACCGGAAAAATTCTCCTCCTCAGGCACGGCAGATCCCAACTTGGAGAACGACCCAAACGACGGATGTCTCCCAGAACAACAAAAAAAAGGCGAACAACCAGCAGAAGAAGATGTATGATTGTTCAGAGCAAATTCGGCAAGTGGCAGAAACTCAGACCACCCCTCTTGATTGTCTGCCACAAAACAACGCAAGAACTGCTCAACATCCTGGTTTTTCCTTTCTGTCTGGCCATTAGATTCAGGATGATATCCGGACGAAAACGACAAATGAATTCCCAACCTGTCACAAAAGGCACGCCAAAAACGAGCCACGAACTGAGGACCCCTATCAGAAACAATGTCAGTAGGAACGACATGAAGTCTGACAATTTCTTTGATAAAGGTCTTAGCGAGAGTTTTAGCGCAGGGCAGTTTGACGAAGGGAACCAAGTGACACATCTTGCTAAAACGGTCCACGACCACCCAGATGACAGTAAAACCCTCAGAGGGGGGAAGGTCAGTTATAAAGTCCATAGCCAAATGTGTCCAAGGAGCACTGGGGACCTCCAAAGGACAAAGCAACCCCGCAGCAGGAGTATGTGAGGACTTAGATCTAGCACATATAGTACATTGGCGCACCCACTTAATGACTTCCTTCTGCCATCCAGGCCACCAAAAACTGCGACCCACCAGTCTCTTGGTCTCAGAGATTCCGGGATGACCTGCCAACCGAGATTCGTGACACTCAACAAACAAATCTCTCCTAAAGGTCCCAGGCACAAACAACCTCCCATGAGGAGTGTTAGATGGGGCATTCTCCTGAGCTTTAAGAATCTCATCTTCCAAAACGGAGTCTAAAGCAGCTATCACAACACCTTCTTGTAAAATGTTTTCCTCTTTCTCAGCACCGGCTATGGGAGAAAAACTGCGAGACAAGGCATCCGCCTTAACATTCTTAGTACCAGGGATGTAAGTAACGGAGAAATTAAACCGCGAGAAAAACAGTGCCCACCTAGCCTGACGGGCATTCAGGCGCTTGGCAGCATCAAGATATATCATATTTTTATGATCCGTAAGAACCTGAACGGGAAATTCCGCACCTTCCAAGAAGTGGCGCCAGTGTTCAAATGCGAGTTTAATAGCCAATAATTCCCGATTACCAACATCGTAATTCAATTCAGTCTCCGAAAATTTTTTTGAAAAAAAGGCACAGGGATGTAATCCATCCCCGTTATCCTGAGACAATACTGCGCCAACCCCCACAGAGGAAGCATCAACCTCAACCAAAAACGGCCTAGTAACATCAGGCTGCATAAGGATGGGAGCAGAGGTGAACCTCTCCTTGAGATACACAAAAGCTTCAATGGCCTCAGAAGACCACTGAACCGCATCAGCACCTTTCCTGGTGAGATCGGTCAGAGGTTTGACAATACTAGAAATTTTTTTTATGAATTTTCTATAGTAATTGGCGAAACCCAAAAACCTCTGTATCGATTTCAAACCAATAGGCCTAGGCCATTCCTGCACAGCCTGAACCTTAACCGGATCCATCTCAAAACCTTTGCTGGAGATAATGTAGCCCAAAAAACTAATTCTCTGTACAGCGAACTCACATTTCTCCAGCTTAGCAAAAAGCGAATTGTCCATTAATAACTGTAATACCTCACGCACGCTCCGCCAATGAGACTCCAGATCTGGCGAATAAATCAAAATGTCATCCAAATACACAACCACATTTTTACCGATCAAAGGTCTAAGGATGTCATTAATCAGATTCTGAAAAAATGCAGGAGCATTAGTAAGACCAAAAGGCATAACCAGATTCTCAAAATGACCCACAGGAGTGTTAAAAGCAGTCTTCCATTCATCCCCCTCCTTCATGCGCAACAGATTGTATGCCCCCTTAAGGTCAATTTTAGAGAACCACTTGGCCCCCAATAACTGGTTAAACAGATCAGGAATCAATGGCAGTGGGTAAGGATTGCGTACCGTAATTTTGTTAATCTCACGAAAATCCAGACAAGGACGTAAACCGCCGTCCTTTTTTTTTACAAAAAAAAATCCAACCGCCACAGGAGACTTAGAGGGCCTAATGTGACCGGCGGCCAAACTTGTCTGTATGTATTCCTCCAAAGCCTTCCTCTCAGGAATAGTAAGGTTAAATAAACGACTTTTAGGAAGAGTCGCTCCAGGGACAAATTCAATAGAACAATCATAGTCTCTATGGGGAGGCAAAACCTGCGATTCTTTCTCAGAAAAAACTCTCCAAAAATCCTGAATAGGAACAGGTAATTCTCCCCTATCCAAAGCTGCAATACGCCCGTTACAACACTTGTCATAACATTTATGGCTCCAGGATTTAATTTCACTGGTAGACCAATCCAGTACAGGATTGTGAAATTTTAACCAGGGCAAACCCAATATTACTGGAGAAGGCAAGTTATTCAACACTACCAAATCCAATTTCTCATGGTGAACACCATTAATAGTGAGAGGAAATTCACTGACCTTGAGAGTAATATTCTTCAAAGGGGAGCCATCCACAGAAACCACAGCAATGGGGGATGATAAAGGATCAGGTTTTAAATTGAGTTTTTCCACGAATCCCCCATCAATTACATTTAGTGTAGACCCGCAATCAACAAACACCCGAAATTCCATTAATTTTTCCTGAGCAATCGTGGAAGCAGCTAAAAATATACCCTTGGAATTTAAACAGGCAATACGGGCGTGACTGACCATTTTTTTTTTTTTCTTCATACGAAGCTCACAGCCTTTAATCAAATGACCAGATTTTCCGCAATAGAAACACAAGCCTTCCGAAAAACGACGGTCTTTTTCTTGAGAGCGAGGTGCCACCGATCCAATCTCCATCGGTTCACCACTGTTAGTACACACATTATCATAACCAGAAACTGACATAGCAGAGGATTTGCTCTCATTAACCCTAGCACGCAGTCTTCTATCCACCCGTATAGCTAATTGCATAGCCTGTTGCAAATCCTCAGGTGTAGGATAAGCAATTAGCAGGTCTTTAACCCTTTCACTGAGCCCAGCAAGAAATAGACTTTTCAGAGCAGAATCGTTCCACCCTGTTTGAGTGGACCAACGACGAAAATGTGTACAATATTTTTCCACATTACCTGATCCTTGCTTTAAACGTCTCAACTCAGTCTCAGCTGATGCCACACGGTCAGGATCATCATATAATAGTCCTAAAGCAGAAAAAAAACTATCCACTGATCTGAAGCATGTATCACTAGGTTGCAAAGAAAAGGCCCACTCCTGAGGCTCTTTGCGCAAAAGTGACATTATGAACCCTACGCGCTGGGATTCATCCCCAGAGGACTTGGGTCTCAAACGAAAATACAATAAGCAAGCATTTTTAAATGAAAAAAATTCTCGATGTTCACCAAAAAATAAATCCGGCAAACATACCTTAGGCTCCAAGAAATATGCTCCAGGACAGTTACTCACGTGCTGACGGAGCTCGGCCACTTCCAGAGAGAGTCCCTGCAGGTGTTTAGCCAAATCCTGAACCGACACCATGATGGAACAAAAAAAAAAATCTTTCCTTAGAGAATTTGCAGGCTGGACTTACTGTTATGTTCTGCTACCAAAGCTAAGGAAAGAGAGGAGATCTGTCCCTACTATAGGACTCAGCTGAATCCCTACGATGTAACAGGGAACCTGATCCTGCGATCAGACCTGCTAAAGTCCTAATCTAGTCTGTACGAAGACCTATAGATGTGGGGAGGGAATCCCTACAAGTACTAAGGACTGGAAGGACTATGGGACACCTCCTAACAGAAATAGTAGCAGACAGACGAACAAACAAAATAGATAGAACATAGAGGTCCGTAGACCAAGCAAACTAACAGAGATAGATACAGAGCACAGGCTAGCTAGAAAGTAGATATACAATGAAGTCCAGCAAAGCCAGAAGGGCGGAGCAGGATTAAATAGGCCAACAAGGTCATGTGACCAGCAAAGGAAAAAAAAACCTAACAGCAAGGTTCTAACACTTTTATATCTTCAAGGTGCATTCATATTTGTCCACTAGATGGCTCTATAGTATTTAATTGGTCTTTCTAGTGTTTCGGTTTACACACCTTCATTTTTTCAGGTACCCAGCATATACAGTGGGTACGGAAAGTATTCAGACCCCTTTAAATTTTTCACTCTTTGTTTCATTGCAGCCATTTGGTAAATTCTAAAAAGTTCATTTTTTTTTCTCATTAAAGTACACTCTGCACCCCATCTTGATTGAAAAAAGCAGAAATGTAGAAATTTTTGCAAATTTATTAAAAAAGAAAAATATCACATGGTCATAAGTATTCAGACCCTTTGCTCAAACACTCATATTTAAGTCACATGCTGTCCATTTCCTTGTGATCCTCCTTGCGATGGTTCTACTCCTTCATTGGAGTCCAGCTGTGTTTAATTAAACTGATAGGACTTGATTTGGAAAGGCACACACCTGTCTATATAAGACCTCACTGCTCACAGTGCATGTCAGACCAAACGAGAATCATGAGCTCAAAGGAACTGCCCAAGGAGCTCAGAGACAGAATTGTGGCAAGGCACAGATCTGGCCAAGGTTATAAAAGAATTTCTGCATTACTCAAGGTTCCTAAGAGCACAGTGGCCTCCATAATCCTTAAATGGAAGAAGTTTGGGATTACCAGAAGTCTTCCTAGACCTGGTTGTCCAGCCAAACTGAGCAATCGTGGGAGAAGAGCCTTGGTGAGAGAGGTAAAGAAGAACCCCAAGATCACTGTGGTTGAGCTCCAGAGATGCGTTAGGGAGATGGGAGAAAGTTCCACAAAGTCAACTATCACTGCAGCCCTCCACCAGTCGGGCCTTTATGGCAGAGTGGCCCGACGGAAACCTCTCCTCAGTGCAAGACATATGAAAGCCCGCATAGAGTTTGCTCAAAAACACATGAGGGACTATGAGACTATCAGACTATCAGACTATGAGAAATAAGATTCTCTGGTCTGATGAGCCGAAGATAGAACTTTTTGGTGATAATTCTAAGTGGTATGTGTGGAGAAAACCAGGCACTGCTCATCACCTGCCCAATACAATCCCAACAGTGAAACATGGTGGTGGCAGCATCATGCTATGGGGGTGTTTTTCAGCTGCAGGGACAGGACGACTGGTTGCAATTGAATGAAACATTAATGCGGCCAAGTACAGAGATATCCTGGATGAAAACCTCTTCCAGAGTGCTCTGGACCTCAGACTTGACCGAAGCTTCACCTTCCAACAAGACAATGACCCTGAGCACACAGCTAAAATAACAAAGGAGTGGCTTCAGAACAACTCTGTGACCATTCTTGACTGACCCAGCCAGAGCCCTGACCTAAACCCAATTGAGCATCTCTGGAGAGACCTGAAAATGGCTGTCCACCAACGTTCACTATCCAACTTGACGGAACTGGAGAGGATCCCCAAATCGAGGTGTGAAAAACTTGTTGCATCATTCCTAAGAAGACTCATGGCTGTACTAGCTCAAAAGGGTGCTTCTACTCAATAATGAGCAAAGAGTCTGAATACTTATGATCATGTGATATTTCAGTTTTTCATTTTTAATAAATTTGCAAAAATTTCTCCATTTCTGTTTTTTCAGTCAAGATGGGGTGCAGAGTGTACTTTAATGAGAAAAAAAAATGAACTTTTTAGAATTTACCAAATGGCTGCAATGAAACAAAGAGTGAAAACTGTAAAGGGGTCTGAATACTTTCCGTACCCACTGTATATCTACCTGTGAGAAACATTATGTATTTAATATGACTATACCTGCCCAGGCCTTACTCTGCTGCTATTCTAAAATTAAGAATTAATTGTAATAAAGATTTATTATTTTTTTTCTGGGTTTATTCTGCTTCGCTTTTTGGGATATACAGTTTATTCATAGTTAATACCTTTTTAACTGAGCCGCTAGTGGCTGCCATTTATATTTGCTGGTGCCATTTATACTTGTGCTGTGATTGCTACAGTCAGATCAAAGCAATTACCGTATTTTTCGGACCATAAGACGCACTTTTTTCCCCCCAAATTTGGGAGGAAAATGGGGGGTGCGTCTTATGGTCCGAACGCAACTTACCGGTGGTGGTGGAGCAGGATCGCAGGGCGGCGGAAGAAGAGGTGAAGCGAGCCGGTATCTGGCTGGGGGCCGGGCCTGGCCGGGTACCGGGGCTGATGTATTCCTGTGAGCGGAGTTTGCAGAGCAGAGTGAGTGGCTTCCGGTGGCTGCGGCCATGTTCCTGAAGCTGTGCTCTACAGGAAAATGGCCACCGGAGCCGGCGCATGCGCTCTGCCGAGTCGGCGGCTATTTTCCTGTAGAGCACATCTTAAGGAACATGGCCGCGGCCACCGGAAGCCGCTCACTCTGCTCTGCAAACTCCGCTCACAGCAATACACCGGCCTTGGTACCTGGCCAGGCCTGGCCCCCAGCCAGATACCGGCTTGCCTCACCTCTTGTTCCGGCACCAGCACCCCAGGCCAGGCACCAGCACCCCAGGCCAGGCACCAACACCCCAGGCCCGCGCACCAGCACCACAGGCCCCCGCACCAGCACCCCAGGCCCCCCAGCACCAGCACCCCAGGTACCAGGACACCAGGCCCCCAGCCACCAGGTACCAGCATGCCTCCACTTCCGCCGGCTTCCTGAAGGACCCTGCCTCCTGTGACCCAAGCGCCACCGCCCCCCCCAGGTAAGATACCTATTCAGAATATAAGACGGACCCCCATCTTATAAAAATATTTTTTTTCCTATTTTCCACCCTAAAATTTGGGGTGTGTCTTATGGTCCGGTGCGTCTTATAGTCCGAAAAATACGGTACCAGTGATCGCTCATCAGGTCTGAACATGAGGGCTGTGGTGGTGACTTCACCCAGTAGTGACTACACATCAGTGGATGAAATTACCTCCGCAGCCCTGGTTCCTGGACTTGGTGAGAGCTCACCAGTAATTCTGATCTAAGTGCTGTAGCCCCAATGACATGATGGCTCTACACAGATCACAGTAATTGTCCACTGTGCCGGTGTATCTAATACTATCATGTATGATACAGTCCACATAATCATGTTTCTAATCCTATCACTTATGATACAGTCTGCTGAGCCATGTGTGAATATACAGTTAATAATCTTAATCAGCCAGAAGATTAGATTTGTTAAGCCAAGAAAAATACACTATTGTGTTTCTGTTGACTTGTGAATGTATGTGTATTTCTGTGGCTGGTCAAGAAGGACAGACCAGTATTTGTATAACCCTAAATGTTGTCTTCTATTGGTCTGTGAACAATGATGTTTGTTACTATGCTAATTGCATATTGTGTAAAGCCAGCTGAATGTTGATTTAAAGAGCCCCCTGCTATACCAACTATGTAAATTGATTAGCTCAAACAGTGAGACCTGAATGAGCCCTGCACCTTTACCTCTGACCTGTGACTGATGACCTTAGCCACATATGTAAATATAAAAAAGGGGTTTTTCTATCCTGTTGCAAGAAGATTTGAAAGAAACTTTACAAGGAGTTTCAAAAAGATCAGACTCTCTCATACCATCAGCTTGGAAGCATGACTTTAACCAAAGAGACACAGATTTGGATTCTACATGATTCCAGCCTAAGGGTATATGGCCCTGACTGGAAAGATACGGATCTGCTCCATTGACCATCAGAGAGCACATGGATACATTTGGGGAGACCAGGTTGGGATGATTAAGTTAACTGGCCCCATGGATATGTTGTTTGGGGTTGTCAGGTGGGACCCTCTGGTTACCTGGAACCCATGGAGACATTCGGAGAAGCCAGATTGGGAGCATCCGGTCATCTGGCCCCATGGAAACTCTCGAAGAGGCCAGGGTGGAACCCTCAGGTCTCCTGACCTTGTACCTCAATGGACTGCTAGCTTCCTAAGCTTGCCGCTACCTTCTCTCTGTGGGGGCCCGCCAGAAGTGGGGGGACACTGGTTGAGGTAGTTGGCCCTGGAAGTCCCAAAGTCGCAGCAGTTCTATCCCAGGCGGGCGAGCGGAAGGGTTAGGACTGTGTAATGTTGTACCATCTTGGGTATTAGCTGGACTGTGCTATGTTTTTATTGTCCATTTTCTGGTTCAATTAATTATTGCCACACTGTTTTACCCTCATCCTGTGTTGTCTGTGTAGTATTACGCCCATAGAAGACCCCGTGTCTTCACTAGTGTTGAGCCACCCCCGTAGTGTTCGGGCTCGGTTCGGTTCGTCGAACACCGGCATGTTCGCCGAACGGTGCGTCGAACGGTTCGTCGAACACCGTCAAAACCAATGGCAGGCAAACAAAAACACATAGAAAACACCTACAGTTTTGCCAAAAGCTGACAAACTGCTCAGAAGACACAACTAACACATGGAAAAGTGACAAGTACATATAGTCATGCGAAAAGAAAAGAGGTGGAGGAGTAAAAGGAGGAGCAGACACAGATATAGGCATGCCATGCCCTTCTAAAATCAAGAAAAGCTGGAGTAAAAATCTAAAATCAGCCTACCAACACCCAGACGTCGTGACAAGAAAATTAAAAAAAGAAATATCTTTAGGTAGAATGGCGGTTCCATTCAGAACACTTTCCTTACAAGACCTAGTGGTATCCCTGTTGGGAGTCGTGCCAAAAACGGAACCCAATACATTGGGACTAATCCACGATTTGTCATATCCAAGGGGCAGGTCAGTAAACGACAACATTGACGCGGAACCAAGTACAGTAGTATATACTGTACCTCCTTTGACAAGGCAATCAGGCGGGTCAAGGAGTTGGGAAGGGGCACCCTAATGGCCAAAACAGACATTGAGGGGGCGTTACGGTTACTTACTACCTGTGCCTCTGAATAGTGTCCGCCTATTGGGCTGCTTCTGGGAAGGAGCATACTATATCGCTGTTTGCCCATGGGGTGCTCCATATCCTGCTCACTATTTGAGGCGTTTAGTTGCTTCCTCGAATGGGTCGTCATGGACGTTTCTAAGGGGGCCCATATTATCCATTACCTCGACGACTTCTTATGCCTGGGCCCAAAAGATTCGCCACAGTGTGAATACACATGGTAGTCCACCTGTGAGAAGGAGAGAGCTGGAGGGAGAGCGGACACCACAGAGCCGAGGGGTTAGATGGAGAACGGAAGAAGGAAAGAGGGCGAGGGAGGTAAGGGAGTACGGTGGAAGGCCCACCTGAGCTCCCCAACATTCCTGCTGGGCGGGGAACAGCCCTGGGAAGAAAAGCCACTTGCGCATCCCTTTGAGGTTACGGGCGCGAGCGGGCAGAGGGACTACGCTGGAGTGCGAAGCCGATACGGCCAGGCGCCTCCCCGATGCTCTTGACTGAGTGTCCCGGGGGCCCGAAGCGTTTCCTTTGAAAAAATTAAGTGTCAAAAGCACAGGCAGTGTAGCTTGCTTAACAGCTGGGCTACTCCGCTGATTAGCAGACACTGCTACTAGGCCCAAAGTATTGCCTGGGCTAGATGCAGTTAAAAATTTGTAATTAGATCTACAGGCGGTGTAGCTTGCTTAACAGCTGGGCTACTTCGCTGACTAGCAGACACTGCTACTAGGCTCAAAGTATTGCCTGGGCTAGATGAAGTTAAAAATTTGTAATTAGATCTACAGGCAGTGTAGCTTGAAAAACAGTTGGGCTACTCCGCTGACTAGCAGACACTGCTACTAGGCCCAAAGTATTGCCTGGGCTAGATGCAGTTAAAAATTTGTAATTAGATCTACAGGCGGTGTAGCTTGCTTAACAGCTGGGCTACTCCGCTGACTTGCAGACACTGCTACTAGGCCCAAAGTATTGCCTGGGCTAGATGCAGTTAAAAATTTGTAATTAGATCTACAGGCAGTGTAGCTTGCAAAACAGTTGGGCTACTCCGCTGACTAGCAGACACTGCTACTAGGCCCAAAGTATTGCCTGGGTTAGATGCAGTTAAAAATTTGTAATTAGATCTACAGGCGGTGTAGCTTGCTTAACAGCTGGGCTACTCCGCTGACTAGCAGACACTGCTACTAGGCCCAAAGTATTGCCTGGGCTAGATGCAGTTAAAAATTGTTATTAGATACAAAGGCGGTGTAGCTTGCTTCAGAAGGGCTACTCCGCTGACTACGAGACACTGCTACTAGCCCAAAAGGATTTCCTGGGTTAGATGCAGTTAAAAAATTGTCATTAGATACACAGGTGGTGTAGCTTGCTTCAGATGGGCTACTCCGCTGACTAAAAGACATTGCTACTAGCCAAAAATGATTGGCTGGGTTAGATGCAGTAAAAAATTGTTATTAGATACACAGGCGGTGTAGCTTGCTTCACAGCTGGGCTACTACACTGACTAGCAGACACTGAAGCTTTGGAGCAGACCTCTGATTCCCAGGCTATAGTATGAGTAAACAGCTCTGCAGACTCAACCATCTGTGTTACCCCAAGCCATAGTGTATGTAGCTTCTTACGGTTAAAAGGGGGGGGCGACCCGACCCACCTGGAATTGACGATGCCAACGTCATGTAAAACACAGCAAGGGGACTCCAAAAAGAGTCTCCATTTTTTCCACAAATTGTGGTACAGACACCACTTAAGTGGCATCAATTGCCCCAGAGTTGCTTAAAATGGTTGGTGAGGTGATTTTCCAAAATCCTCAAGCTTTTAGTCTCCCCAGGATGACACAGGGGTAGAAAAGTCCTTGCGGATCCATGATTTGTTCATCTTTATGAACGTGAGTCTGTCTACATTCTCAGAGGACAGCCGCGTGCGCTTATCTGTCAGCACACCACCAGCAGCGCTGAACACACGTTCAGACAGAACGCTGGCTGCGGGGCATGACAAGATCTCCAAGGTGTGAGTGGCGAGCTCAGGCCATTTTTCCAGATTGGAAGCCCAAAATGAGCAAGGGTCCAGTGACACAGTCATGGCTTCGATGTTCACTTGTTGATACTCCTGTACCATCCCCTCTAGGCGTTGACTATGTGTCAGACTTCTTGTCTCCTGTGGCCTTGCAAAGGATGGTCTGAAAAATTGGTGAAACTATTCCACAAAATTGCTATTACCAGCTGATACGGTGTTACTGTTACGGTTTGAGTGATGAAGACTCGACAGTCCCACGGTTGGCAAGTTAGAACTGTGAGATTCACTATGTGCACCACTGGTGTTTTGTGGAAAAGCAGATGTAAGATTCTGTAACAGCCTCTGCTGATACTCCTGCATGTGTGAATCCCTTTCTATGGCAGGAATTATTTAGGCAAATTTACTTTTGTACCGGGGATGTAAGAGTGTGGCAACCCAGTAGTCGGGATTACTTCGAATTCTGACAATCCGAGGGTCATGTTGCAGGTAGTGCAGCAAGAAGGCACTCATGTGTCTTGCGCATCCAGGAGGACCAAGTCCTTGTTGTGTTGGTGGCGAGGTAAGAATCATGCTTCCTTGCTCTGCCCTCTCCCCCCAACCTCGCACGACAGAAATGTGATCAAGGTCTCCCTCATCTGATGAGTCTTTCATGCCCATTGCCAGTTCGTCCTCCACTTCTTCCTTGGCTCCTGCACCTTCCTCAACAGTTTGGCTGCTACCATGTGCCCTCGTTAATCCCTCTCCCCCACCCTCCCATGCCTGCCGCCTTGGTACTGCCGACCGTCTGACCTTGGAGATGTTATCCCTTCCGCATACGACTCCTCCTGTACTTCCTCCCCCTCCTCTTGTCCCACCACCTGCCTCCGAATACTGTTTAAAGTGTGCTCCAGCATGTAAATGACCGGAATAGTCATGCTGATAATGGCATTGTCTGCACTAAACATCTTCATTTCCATTTCAAAACTGTGCAGAAGGGTGCATAGGTCCCTGATCTGAGACCACTCCGGCAGCGTGATTTGCCCCACCTCTGGATCTTGTTGGCCCAGGCTATACGTCATAACGTATTGCACCAGGGCTCGTCGGTGCTGCCACAGACGCTGCAACATGTGCAGAGTTGAATTCCATTGTGTCAGCACATCGCATTTTAGCCGGTGAACTGGCAGGCCCAACGACTTCTGTAGAGATGTAAGTCATTGAGCTGCGGGATGCGAAAGGCGGAAGTGAGCACACAGCGACCGTGCCCTCTGCAGAAGGCCATCTAGTCTGGGATAGTGGGCTAAAAATTGCTGGACAACCAGGTTCAACACGTGAGCCATACAAGGCACGTGGGTGACATTGCCCCGGCGAAGGGCCGCACCCAGGTTTGCAGCATTGTCGCACACGGCCTTCTCTGGCTGCAGGTTCAGTGGAGACAACCATTCATGAAACTCGGTCTCCAGAGCTGACCACAACTCCTCAGCTGTGTGACTCACATTTCCCAGACATTTCAAAGTAAACACCGCCTGATGCCATTGAGCACTGCTGCCAGCATAGTAAGGAGGTGTGCAGGATTCCTTCTGCGCAGTTAGAACGCTGGTGGCATTACCAGACAGGCTTTGGGTGAAGGTGGAGGACTGAGAGGAGTTTGAGGAGGCAGAAGCAGTGTAGGAACTTCTAGATAAAGAGGATTGACGCACAACTCGTGGGGACGGCAAGACTTGGACAGCAGCCCCTTGTCCTGCTGTCACCATAGTTACCCAGTGCCCAGTCAGCGACATGTAACGCCCCTGTCCATGCCTACTCGTCCAAGTGTCTGTGGTGAAATGCACCCTGTCACACACAGAGTTTCTCAAGGAAGCGGTGATGTTGTGTGCGACATGCTGGTGTAGCGCAGGCACAGCTTTCTTTGAGAAGTAGTGGCGACTGGGCATCTGGTACTGGGGCACTGCGACGGACATAAGGTCTCGAAAATCCTCTGTGTCCACCAGGTGGAAAGGCAGCATTTCTGTAGCCAACAGCTTGCAGATGGTGAAATTCAACCTCTTAGCTTTGTCATGGCTAGCAGGAAATGGTCTTTTACTTGTCCACATCTGAGGGACCGAGGGCTGGCTGTTGTGCTTAGACGGGGTTGAGTAGGGTGTCCCCGGCAAACTGCCGGTCTGTGAGGAAGATGCAGGCGGACATGTTAGGTTGCCTTGATCCAAAGGTGGTGCTCTCGATGTCGGAGAGCGCTCAACACCAGCAGGTGTTTCCACTTCCAAATGAACTGACGACCTGCCAATCACACTGGCTGTTGCGGGTAAAGAGGTGGCAGGTCTGCGTCCAAAAACATGTGTGACTGCTGTTCCCCCAGTCACAGAGGATGAAGAGGCCGCGGATGCACAAGATGGGGTAGACGGTGGTTGGCCCGGCCCGCTAGGCCGCATTGTAGCACAGTGAGCTTCCCACTGCAACTTATGCTTCATATCCATGTGACAGTTCATGCATGAAGTACTCAAACTATGGATTTTTTGGCCTCTACTTAGCTTTTGGTGACAAATGTTACAGATAACATGAGTTGGGTCATTCTTTGTGATCTCAAAAAATGCCCAGGCTATGCAAGGCTTAGAGCCCATGCGACCTGAAGAGCCACCACGACTTGTGGTCAGAGGCAGAGTTGTGGTTGAGGATGCAGTTGTTGATGTGCTTCCAGTACTCTGTCTCTGTCCAGGAAGGCGCAACCTAACCTCATTGTCACTAGCATCCTCCTCCACCTCCTCTGCTGACCTCATCGACTGGCTTACTGTGGGTTGACAGTAAGTGGGATCTCCAACCTCGTCATCATCACCTTGTGTGTTCTCACACCCGTCGTCCTCAGAGCCAACCTCTTCCTGCCCTGACCAAAAAATCAAGTTGTCGCTCCAATCAGGTATCTGAGTCTCATCATCGTCTTCCTCATTGTCTCCACCAACAGGAGTTACAGTTTCGGAACGAGGGTGTCCATTATGCTCAGAACCTTCTTCATCTGGGCCTAGATCCGACTCATAAACATTCTGGGAATCAGTGCAGATCATTTCCTCGTCTGGATTCACAGAAGCTCTGGAGCATTTCTCTGATTCCCAGGCTATAGTATGAGTAAACAGCTCTGCAGACTCAACCATCTTTGTTACCCCATACTCAGACGGGCAGCTGGAGACTTGGGAGCTGTGAGGAAGCAAGTGCGATTGGGGTGACACCTCTGAGGACTGGAGTATTTGTGATGTTGAAGTTGAGGTGGAGGAGAGCCCACTTGAAGGAGTACTTGATATCCGTTGAAGCACCTGCTGTTTTCGTGCCTCATCTGGAATTTGTAGCGATGGGCGTGTCCGTAAGAAAGGGATCATATCACATTGTCCACGAAAAGAAGTAGACATCTTAGTTTGGCTGGAAGATGGTCTTTCTTCTGCAGATGTTACTGTTGCTTTACCACCTACCCCACGGACACAACCTTTTTTTCCCTTTCCAACATGCCTATTCCCCTTTCCACCAGCAGCAGGCCTTTTGGCACTCATTTTGGTGGTTAACTAATTGGCAACTCTGTAGTTGTTTGAACAAAAAACGATGGATGGAAACCGAGCAGAGCTGAGTGGCCAAACTGTGATACTAACCCAAAAGGATTGGCTGGGTTAGACGCAGTAAAACAATTTTATTAGATACACAGGCGGTGTAGCTTGCTTCACAGCTGGGCTACTCCAATAACTACGAGACACTGCTGCTAGGCCCAAAAGGATTTCCTGGGTTAGATGCAGTAAAAAATTAGAATTAGATACACAGGCGGTGCAGCTTCCTGCACAGGTGGGCTACTCCGCTGAATAATAGACACTGCTACTAGGCCCAAAAGGATTTCCTGGGTTAGATGCAGTAAAAAATTAGAATTAGATACACAGGCGGTGTAGCTTCCTTCACAGGTGGGCTACTCCGCTGACTATGAGACACTGCTACTATGCCCAAAATGATTTACTGGGTTAGATGCAGTAAAAAATTAGAATTAGATACACAGGCGGTGTAGCTTCCTTCACAGGTGGACTACTCCGCTGACTACCAGACACTGCTACTAGGCCCAAAAAGATTTCCTGGGTTAGATGCAGTAAAAAATTAGCATTAGATACACAGGCGGTGTAGCTTCCTTTACAGGTTGGCTACTCCGCTGACTACGATACACTGCTACTATGCCCTAAAGAATTTACTGGGTTAGATGCAGTAAAAAATTGTTTTTAGATACACAGGTGGTGTAGCTTGCTTCAGATGGGCTACTCCACTGACTACCAGACACTGCTACTAGGCCCAAAAGGATTTCCTGGGTTAGATGCAGTAAAAAATTAGAATTAGATACACAGGCGGTGTAGCTTTCGTCACAGGTGGGCTACTCCGCTGACTACCAGACACTGCTACTAGGCCCAAAAAGATTTCCTGGGTTAGATGCAGTGAAAAATTAGAATTAAATACACAGGCGGTGTAGCTTCCTTTACAGGTGGGCTACTCCGCTGACTACGAGACACTGCTACTATGCCCAAAAGGATTTACTGGGTTAGAAGCAGTAAAAAATTGTTATTAGATACACAGGTGGTGTAGCTTGCTTCAGATGGGCTACTCCACTGACTACCAGACACTGCTACTAGGCCCAAAAGGATTTCCTGGCTTAGATGCAGTTAAAAAATTAGAATTAGACACACAGGCGGTGTAGCTTCCTTCACAGGTGGGCTACTCCGCTGACTACCAGACACTGCTACTAGGCCCAAAAAGATTTCCTGGGTTAGATGCACTAAAAAATTAGAATTAGATACACACGCGGTGTAGCTTCCTTCACAGGTGGGCTACTCCGCTGACTACCAGACACTGCTACTAGGCCCAAAAAGATTTCCTGGGTTAGATGCAGTAAAAAATTGTTATTAGATACACAGGTGGTGTAGCTTGCTTCAGATGGGCTACTCCACTGACTACCAGACACTGCTACAGGCCCAAAAGGATTGGCTGGCTTAGATGCAGTAAAAAATTGTTATTAGATACACAAGTGGTGTAGCTTGCAACACAGATAGGCTACTCCAATGACTAACAGACACGGCTACAGGCCCAAAAGGATTAGCTGAGCTACATTTCGCCAAATGCTGTGAAAAACACTTGCACAGCACTGGCACAGACCTGCCTGGCAAAAAGTGATATGAACTGCTGTAACCTAGCCCTTAAAAGGGCTGCAATTAGAACTAGTCCCTACTCCCTAAACCTATCTCTCTATGTAACTGGAAATTCGCTCGCAATTCACACAGTTATACTGTATAGCGCCCACAGTAGCAGCGGTGCCGTCTAGCACTCAGCTGCAGCAGTGAGAAAATGGTGGCGACGCGGAAAATGGCTGGGTCTTATAGGGCAAGGACATGTGACATACACAGCTAATGACACATGCCCTTGCTTGTGTGAAAAAAAGCACTTTGTTGTGTATGTGCGCTGCTGATAGGCTGACAGACTGCACCGCCGCACTGTAAATGCGGGAAAGAAAAAAAAATGGAGATCGGCATTATTTCTGCAGAGATCCATCCCCTGCCCCTCCCCCCGCCCACTCTACACTGAAACTGTCTATTAACACTGATTAACAGTATTACTGTGAAAAAATCCAGTTACGCTTTTGGTGCACGAACAGTTATCGAACATAACCTCGAACAGCCAAATTTTTTGCAAATCATTTGAGTTCGTCGAACAACTCGAACACCGCCCAAAACAGCTCGAATTTGAGATTGGCGAACAGTTCGAGTCAAACACGGCTCATCTCTAGTCTTCACACTATGTATCTAATCCTATTGTGTGATATAGTCTGCCAAGCCATGTATCTAATCCTAACATGAGTGGAACAGTCCACTGAGCTGTGTATCTAATTATATTACATGTGATACAATTCACTTAGCCATGTATCTAATCCTATTGTATGTTGTTATATAGTCTTTCCTATCATGTGTGATACAGTCTGCTGAACTGTGTATTTAATTCTAGTGTTTCTTACTGATTGCTGAACTTTGTAATTTGCAGCCGCAATGCTATGACTCCTCCACTCTGATCTTGTTATACCTGAAAGGTAATAATTATTTTACAGTGATTTTATCAGATAGGAAAGTGACATATGGTTCCTTAAAGCCAAAATCTTGAAGTTCCAAAACTCTTTGGGTTAGCAAAGGTGGCAGCAAGGAGAAAAGCAGTTTTTCATGACAAGTGTTCCAGAGACACTCCTTAATGGGTTCAAAGGGATGGCTATATAATCTTTGGAGGACAAGATGTAGGTCACAAGGAACTGCAGGTTTTAGAACCTTAAATTTTAACTTGGTGATGCCTTTGTTAAAAACATCTTGTAAGACTATACATTTTTAGAAGAAGAAAGGTTCAAGGAAGCCATCTAATAAGAGGGGCACAAGGTTGTGATTTTTTTTTATTATGGTGTAGATAATGTTAGTCACTTGACCTCTGGGCTAACTAAAGGTATTAATCAAGGCTGAAGATAACACTTCAGAAGGGACCTATCAATTTCCATGCTTGTCAACCTGAGTCTTTATGAATCCAGGTAAAGAAGGCAGGCCTGAAACAAAAATTCCCATCTAAAAGGAAGAGAGAAGAACTGGCCCCAACTCATCTTCATGAGCTTGGAGAACCACACTCTCTAAGGAATTACTGCAATAGCTGACACTTGATTTAACTATATCTTTGTCAGAACATACCTGTTAGCCATTACCCCAGGTATAGTGGAGTGTCACCTGTAAAACACAGGCAGCTCCTGCACATCTACTGTGCACCACTATAACTGGGATGTACAATTACGGTATGTTACATTACAGGGGTTCTTTGATGAAAACAATTTATCACCGATCCACAGGTTAGGTAGGAGATATCTTATTGATCGGTGGAATCCGACCATTGGAAACCGCACCGATCAGAAGAACGGGGAACCTTTATCTCTGACAGGACACTTTTATCCCCATTTTAAAATGGAGCTGCAGGTGGGACGTCTGACCGCAGCCTCATTCATTCTCTTTGGGGGCTTCCAAAAAAAAAAAAACAAGAGCAGAACTCCCAGCCACTCAGGGAATGAATGGATCTGTGGTCAAGTTGCCCATGAGCTCCAGTCTAATGGGGAGAAAAGCTCCACATTCTGCAGATAGGTGCAGGTCCCAGCAGTCAGACCCCCACTAATGAATAATTTATCCTCAGGTCATGTTCACACATTCGGTAATTGGTCAGAATTTTACATCACTTATTTGTAAGCCAAAACCAGGAGAGGAACAATCAGATGAAAAGTATAATAGAAACACGTCACCACTTCTGGGTTTATCACCCACTCCTGGACAGGGAGGAGTTAAATGTCAAAGCAATTAATCTATATTGGAAATAAAGAATCTTCTACTTATTGATATCAGCGAAAACAAGTGAATCCTCCATACACAACGTAATCTCCTATACCAAGACCAATAATACCACATAGAAGGGGACAAATACCGTTACACTATGACCAGACCACATATTACCACCACATAGTGACCGAATAATACCACATACAAGGGACAAATACCAACACACCATGGCCCGACCGCATATTACCACGATATATGACCGAATAATACCACATACAAAGGAGAAATACCCCCACACTATGACCAGACCATATATTACCACCAGATAGTGACTGAATAATACCACAGACAAGGAACAAATACCACCACTCCATGACCAGACCACATATTACCACCACATAGTAACCGAATAATACCACATACAAGGGACAAATACCGCCATACCATGACTGGACCACATATTACCACCACATAGTGACTGAATAATACCACATACAAATGAACAAATGCTGCCACATCGTGACCAGACCACATATTACCACCACATACACGTGACAAATAACACCATACCATGACCAGACCACACGTTACCCTTACATAGTCACCGAATAATACTACCATAAGGATCATGAATAAAAAACACAACACTAATACACAGGAGCTCTGTATACAGTGTATAGTGTGCATTTATATGTAACACACTGACTCACCAGTGACGTCTCTAGTTGAAGTCCTTTATCTTCGCTTTTCTTCTTCATCCGGTACAGACCGCCATCACTTCTTCCATCCAGGACTCGTCGCTGCAGAAAATAACACACAGTTATCAATAGCTGATCACTTCTACAGCACATTCCCACTTATTCCCTGATTTCTACACTACAGCAGATGAAGAAAAAAAGCGACATAGTGCCGCCCTGCACAGTAACAGGACCCCCCTTTTGTTATTCCCCCATGGAGAACAGTATCCTCAAAAATAAATATTACAGTAATTATGTCCCCACTTGCCACCCTAAACTAATAATACCTCATTCTGGCCCCCATACTGTAATTGTCACCCATCTTGGCCCCATTTATTTAATAATATCCCCCATCCTAGGCTCCCATGCATCTCCCCCACCTATCCTGGGCCTGTATGTATCCCCCCCCATCCTGGGCCTGTATGTATCCCCCCACCCATCCTTGGGCCTTGGGCCTGTATGTATCCCCCCCACCCATCCTGGGCCTGTATGTATCCCCCCTTACCCATCCTAAGCCTGTATGTATCCCCCCACCCATCCTGGGCCTGTATGTATCCCCCACAACCATCCTAGGCCCCTATGTTTCATCCCCCCCCTCTAGCATGGGTCCCTATGTATTATCCTCTCCCTTCCCATCATGGGCCCCTATGTAGCACCCTCTCCCTCTCCATCATGGGCTCCTATATAGCATCATCTCCCTCATGTGCCCCTATATAGCATCTCCCTCCCTGATGACAGCTCACAGAGGGTGGGCACTTTAGGAAAATCCCTGCTTAGTTTCTAGAAGCAGGAAGAGATATTCAGTAAGAGATAGGACAGTGAACTGTACAGGCAGCCTGACTATATGGTGGCTGCTAGGGTAGACGGGAGCTCCATACCCTCAAACAGTGGGATCACCAGTGTAAAAGTCTCCCTACGCAAGAGCAAGAGTCCTGTTAGCCGGCCAGAGAAACTCAATAGAGGTGTTGAGGACCCGGGGCACTTCTAGTCTGCAGGAAGCAGAGGAAGATAAATAGGACTCCAGGCTAAGACGTGGGGGAGATATCAGATCCGGAACACTGTTGATATTGCAGAATAGTCTCTTGGGCTAGAGATTAGAGTCACAGAGATGTTTCACTTAAAGAGGGAACCAGGGCTGAAGATGTTGCCAGCACCTGTGAGAGAGATAATAACCTGTCGGGCCTTATCCATTATAACTGCCTGTAAATACTGTACATATTCCTCTTCCCCAAGTAAAGTCCAAGTTATGGTTAAGAACCTCGTGTCCTCTGAATTTATTGCTGCCCTGGTCCCAGAAGAGAAATACCTGGAGACAGCCGCGATCGGATGGTTTGAAGTAAGTGGAGAGCACCACATACACAGCCACACATCAGAGGGAGGACACGAATTGTCTGTAGGGTGCCAGAGCGAGAGGGGGCTACAGCTCGCCCACGACTACCTCGCTGGGGCACCTTACATTTGGCGTAGTCGGCAGGATGCGAGCTCCTCGCATGAAGAAAGCGGGGAAGAGCCGACGCAAAAAACTGAGGAGAGAGTGTTGGAAGGCATTCGGCCCAAGATGGCGGCCCGAAGCATGGATTCCAAGATGGTGACAATGGCCTGGATGGGACGTCCAGTGAGGAAGAGGGCGCGGCTGAAGGCGGAGCTGCCGAGAGCGACGAGTGACACGACGGTCTCGTCAGAAGGCCGGCCCAGGAAGAGGAGGAGTTGGACGCGCAGGACGCGCGGCACCGGTAAACGACCAGCGCCATTTTATGCTCAGCGTGTGAGAGGAAAGAGGTGTTGTAGTGGACGCTTCAAGAAGATGGCAGCCGGAGGATCGGATAATCTGTCCAAGATGAGCGGCGAGGAGGAAATTCTAGAGCTGATTACCCCAGGGGCCGCAATCGGAAGTCGCTCACCCGCGGACGCCGCCCGTGAGTCTTTGCCCCCAGTGGCTGTCCAGTGGTCCACTAGGCCCGATCCGGAGTTGGGCCTGCTCGTCCACGAGTTTCGTATGTGGTGCTGGAGCCGGATGCCAGAAGACACGTCCCCCTCCGTCGAGGGTGGAGAACATCCCGGTGGGGCCGGAGCAATAACTGAGGCGGAGCTTGATGGAGGTGAGAGGTCTATACCCCAGCGGCCGGTTTCGCCTGCGGCGCAAGCCGTGATAGCTTCCGCGGCGACAGGGGCCCCTAGGCCTGAAGGGGGTGGTGCGGAGGCGAGGCCCCCTAGAAGGAAGGCCACCAGGGAGAATTTTTGGCAGCTGGCATTGGAGGCCATAAACGCCCCCTCGGCAAAGCGTTACGCCAAGCCCGGTAGCCTGAAGTGGACTACCCGCAACCCCCCGATGATGCCACGAGAACAGCGGCGATGGACTGATACCTTCCTGAGAGGCTGGCTGGAGGGGTCCAACGCGGCGCGGAGGGAGTCGGTAGAGGCGTTCCAGACTCGGGGGCGAGTCCTCGAGTTCCATATCCGTGAGGGGTATGGGTTCTTAGAGGAGGAGTGGACCGGACATGAGGTATTCGTCACCCGTGAAGTCATCAAGCGCAACTACCTGCCCGACCGTCTCCACAACCTAAGTGTGGGGGACATAGTCCACTTTGTTTAATGTGAGTGTTTCAGGGGGTGGTACGTGGCTGCGCTCACCCGACCGTACAAATGGGAGGATGTCCTCGAGCAGGACAAGGAGGTCTTCCAACGAAGGGCCAAGAGAGAGGCTCTGCAGCGCTGGGCTAGGGAAGCACCGAAAGGATTCCTACCCCCTCCCAAGGCCAGTGTCCCGCAAGAGGAGGAACCCAGGAAGTGGCAGTGGGGAGACATCGAGAATGAAGAGGAGGAAGTCTTCCCGAGCTGCAGCAGGGCCGACTCTCCCAGTGAGGCGCCTGATGTTGACTCAGCAGCCAAACACCCAGGAAGGGCTGAGGCAGTTGAGCAAGGAACTGCCAGAAGGACTCAGGCTGGTGTCAGTCATGAAGTCCACAACTTTACAGTGACCAGCTACGGCCCTACCCAGGTCAGCTGTGGCAGTGCTACATCCTCGAACGAGGACCCCGGGCCTAGCAGATACCCTGATCAGCCTTGGAAGTGGAAGAAGCCACCTTCGTCTGCAGCATGGGCCGCCTTCATGAAGGAACGGGGGAGGCCCGGAAGAAGTGAGCTAGCTGGCTAAAAGGTCCGTTGACCTTTCACCTCTTCCTTTATCAGGACCCACCAGCGGTGGTCCTGTCTCTGGGACTGTTTCCCAATGGGGGCGGAGTGCCCCATGTTGAATTAAGTTAAAGGAAAAGAAAAAAAAATGGAGGACTGTTCCCCTGCCTCCCAGGCCAGGAAGGCCTTAAGCAGCACTAAAGTTGTGTTCCAAAGGGAGCTGCTCTTTTTGTTTTTACTTCTACTTTTATTTTTGTTGCGCTTGTTGCGCCTTTTTCTGCTGGAATTTAAAACACTTAGGCACAGTGTGAGGATGACTGTCCTCTAAATCTAAGAGACTTGTGGCCTAGCGGGAAGAACCGGTGACCCCCGCTAGGGCCAAGAAGGAAGTGACTAACGGGATGCTCCTTGTGACCGTGTGCCTCAGAATGCAGCCTTCAAAGGAGATTGAGGGCTATTGGTGTGTGACCTGTCTTAAAAATATGGACATGAACATTGTGTTTCCAGGGTCCTTGCCGAGAAGGACCGGTACTTTTGAGAAGTTTGAAAGTTGATAATGGACTGTCCTGAATTGCAGTTCCGGGGCCCTTAACCGAGAAGGGCCGGTCTCCTACTCAAGAAGAAGACTCCAGGACCAGTCGTGTACTAAAATGTTTTAGTAAATGTAGTAATGTGATATGATGTTATAGCTGCTGATACGTATTGATTGTTTAGTGTGGTCGGGGACGACCAACATTAAAGTGTGAGGGAATGTAATAGTGGGGAAGGACGTAGCCTTCCCTTGGAACTGAGGTAGTTAAAAGAAGTGTTCCTGTAATTAGACCTCTCTGAACTGTTGGAAGGCCAAGCTAAGGGGTTAGCTTCAGTGGTCCAGTCAGTAGAGTAAAGGGGGAACTTAGTGCCCTGATCAAGCCTTGAGTGTTGTGGAGCTTGTTCCTGGCATAATTCCTTGTGGGCTGCAGTACCTGTAATCAGCCACAAGATGCCACTATCCTGGGTGCAGATGTTAGGTTGAGTCTGCTAGCAGTGTTACAGACAGTGATGGGGTTAATGCTGAGTGATGACAGCTCACAGAGGGTGGGCACTTTAGGAAAATCCCTGCTTAGTTTCCAGAAGCAGGAAGAGATATATAGTAAGAGATAGGACAGTGAACTGTACAGGCAGCCTGACTATATGGTGGCTGCTAGGGTAGACGGGAGCTCCATACCCTCAGACAGTGGGATCACCAGTGTAAAAGTCTCCCTACGCAAGAGTCCTGTTAGCCAGCCGGAGAAACTCAATAGAGGTGTTGAGGACCCGGGGCACTTCTAGTCTGCAGGAAGCAGAGGAAGATAAATAGGACTCCAGGCTAAGACGTGGGGGAGATATCAGATCCGGAACACTGTTGATATTGCAGAATAGTCTCTTGGGCTAGAGATTAGAGTCACAGAGATGTTTCACTTAAAGAGGGAACCAGGGCTGAAGATGTTGCCAGCGCCTGTGAGAGAGATAATAACCTGTCAGGCCTTATCCATTATATCTGCCTGTAAATACTGTACATATTCCTCTTCCCCAAGTAAAGTCCAAGTTATGGTTAAGAACCTCGTGTCCTCTGAATTTATTGCTGCCCTGGTCCCAGAAATACCTGGAGACAGCCGCGATCGGATGGTTTGAAGTAAGTGGAGAGCACCACATACACAGCCACACATCAGAGGGAGGTCACGAATTGTCTGTAGGGTGCCAGAGCGAGAGGGGGCTACAGCTCGCCCACAACTACCTCGCTGGGGCACCTTACAACATCTCACCTGTGGAAATGATTCCTTAGCAGCACTCATAATGCACCAGAATTTTTGAGACTGTTTTGATAAGAATTCTCAAGTACCCCAGATGTGGAGCTGTTTAAAAAGTTCTTTCCAGATGTGTCTGAGATGCCACTGAGTAAAAAAGAAGCCCAGTGGGCATGAGATATCTAGGAATTCCATCTACTTTGCTGGAACTATAAGACGCTGCATTTTTTGATGCAGCGAAAATACACAGCATCAAAAACTCACCAAATACTCATCGTGGGCACACAGTCTTAGGTCAGTATTTGGTCAGTATTTTACATCAGTATTTGTAAGCCAAAACCAGGAGTGGGTGATAAATCCAGAAGTGGTGACGTATTTCTATTATACTTTTCCTCTGATTGTTCCACTGCTGGTTTTGGGTTACAAATACTGATGTAAAATACTGTCCAAATACTGAAGGTGTGCACATTGCCTTACGGAGATGAACAGCTTCTATGCATTTATCACTTACCCTAGGTTTGAGATCTTTGAGAACAGCGTTATCATTGATTTCTCCTAATTTATTACCCATTCCAACTCAAAGAGAATGGAATGGGTAAGGTGTAAATTAGACTAAAGTACAGAGACACTCCAGGTCCTGATAGAACATTGAGTCCACAAAGGCTGCACAGAGAAACATGAGGAACATACGGCCTGGCATTGTCATATTGAAAAATGGCATCGGGGACACTTAGGAGAAATGGCCGTACCACTGGTTTCACAACCAGATCAATGTAAGGCCGAGCTGTTAGTGTACCTGGAATGAAGATTAGTGGTGTCCGTCTAACATACACTATACTGCCCCACACCGGACACGGGTGGATTTTTGAGCCTTTTTTGTTGCAATCGCGGTACCCTATGGGTCAAAATGCAACTCCATTCACTTGCATTAAACTATGATATAGCAGCAACACATAGAAATGTTTGGACACACGACCTGAGTCGTAGCTAAAGTCGCCTTGAAGCCCCAGCATAATGCTCACTTTATTTGATAAATTATTCAAGGTAATTATTAAATCTAACCACCAGATGGAGGTAAAGTTTCATATTCTAAACATGTCTATTTCCAAAGTGTTGGGGATCACTTGAAGTAATATAAATGCTATCATTATGTAATGCAATTGGTAAATTATATATATTTATCTTTAATTATTAACACTTATGCATAAATGTTACAATCTACAAAGGTAATTACAAAGTTTTCAGCCATCAGTATAATAAAGTTGGGGATTCAAATAACACTATATGACCAGTCATCAGCCACTGTTTGCAGAGTACAGATAGAAAGTGAGGGTCCCCACTCCATTTGTTTAGGGTGCATTCAGACAGGTGTATTACTCGTGCGAGGATCACATCGCAATCCTCGGACTGCATAGAAATACATGCTGTTATGCTCAGGTCAGGGGAGCTGACGGCCAGTCCGAGGATTGCGATGCGATCCTTGCGTGAGTAATGCGCCCGTCTGACTGTGCCATTAAATTGTAAGATCATGTGTTACTCAGTAATGCCTGGTATAGTCTGCACATGTCCTTTCTGAATTGAATATTCTGTGGGATATGTTTGCCCTATAGAAATAAAATTATTATTAATTTCTTAATTTGGGGATGCTGACCGGCTCTCCTGATTAGCCGGTCATACAGAAGCTGTGATTAGCCAGAAACACTGTATGTAATCCTGGCTAGCTGGCCAGGTGAATTGCATATGTGTTTGCCAGCATTTCTGTCTGCACCACTGCAGAAAACAAAGTGGTGGGACCTGATAGAGACGATTAGTACTGGACATAGGGAAATTTAGGACACATGCCATATATATCACCCTACAATTTTGGGAGTCCAATAAACTGTTGAATATACCCATTTAAACGGTTATGGCAAACTTACAAATATAACAAAGCACAGGTAGAAATTGATTACAAAAAGAAGCTTTGCCTTTATGATTTCTTAGCAAACCGGGAACTAAAAGTAAAATAATAGTCATCAGTAACAAAACGTGTTGAGAGGTTCTAGGCACCTTGTCAGTGTGTCAATCATGGCAGGTCTACGAAGAACTCATGCAGTTTACATACAAGGTGTTCCTTGCAGGCATAGCTGCTCCCCTCTCCGGAATGTCTGATGGTAAAATAACCTTTATTGTTTATTCATAATGTCACATAAAGACTTGATCTGTACGTCTTTTATCTCACATATTAATATATAAATATGTTGCTGATCCACTTCTTTTTTTAGACTCAGAGTTTACAGGTGTAAGGTAATAGCCAAAATACAAGTTTTGAATTGATAATTTTTGAAATAAGCTCACAGTTTACTGATCTACTGTTCTTTACAGTCAGAGCAGTTGGAATGTGGAATGCCCTACCCCAAGAGGTCGTGATGGCAGACCCTATAACAGCTTTCAAAAAAGGGCTGCATGTATTTCTCACAACTGGCATTGTGGGTTATAAATAATCTAGTGATAGAGAATGTATAAATCATGGGAAAAGGTTCAGCTTGATGGACCTATGTATTTTATCTACCCATATATCTATGTGTCACATATTCCCAAGCGTGAAGGGTGTTGGCTGGTGGTCACTCTATATAGTGACATCCTCTCCTCTTTTCAAAATGTCCCCTGACGAAGCAGAGTGAAACATGTGTTAGGACAGAGAGACATGTGATCTACCAGCAGCATTAAATGTAAGACCTGTTTTTTATCTTTCACTTTTCACCTCTATTTTTCTACTCTACTAGCTTGTGTGACTATGAATATATAGAATATATGTATACAAAGAAGATACAGTGGGAAAAAAAAGTATTTAGTCAGCCACCAATTGTGCAAGTTCTCCCACTTAAAAAGATGAGAGAGGCCTGTAATTGACATCATAGGTAGGCCTCAACTATAAGAGACAAAATGAGAAAACAAATCCTGAAAATCACATTGTCTGATTTGGAAAGAATTTTTTTTTTAAATTTTGGTGAAAAATAAGTATTTGGTCAATTACAAACAAGCAAGATTTCTGTCTCTCACAGACCTCTAACTTCTTCTTTAAGAGGCTCCTTTGTCCTCCACTCATTACCTGTAGTACTGGCACATGTTTGAACTTATCAGTATAAAAGACACTTGTCTGCAACCTCAAACAGTCACACTCCAAACTCCACTTTGGTGAAGACCAAAGAGCTGTTGAAGGACATCAGAAACAAAATTGTAGCCCTGCACCATGCTGGGAAGACTGAATCTGCAATAGGCAAGCAGCTTGGTGTGAAGAAATCAACTGTGGGAGCAATAATTAGAAAATGGAAGACATACAAGACCACTGATAATCTCCCTCGATCTGGGGCTCCACACAAGATCTCACCCCGTGGGGTCAAAATTATCTCAAGAACGGTGAGCAAAAATCCCAGAACCACACGGGGGGACCTAGTGAATGACCTGCAGAGAGCTGGGACCAGTGTTACACAGGCTACCTACCATCAGTAACACACTACGCCGCCAGGGACTCAGATCCTGCAGTGCCAGACGTGTCCCCCTGCTTAAGCCATTACATGTCCGGGCCCGTCTGAAGTTTGCTAGAGAGCATTTGGATGATCCAGAAGAGTATTGGGAGAATGTTATATGGTCAGATGAAACCAAAGTAGAACTGTTTGGTAGAAACACAACTTGTCGTGTTTGGAGGAGAAAGAATGCTGAGTTGCATCCGAAGAGCACCATACCTACTGTGAAGCATGGGGGTGGCAACATCATGCTTTGGGGCTATTTTTCTGCCAAGGATGACTGATTCGTGTACAGGAAAGAATGAATGGGACCATGTATCATGAGATTTTAAGTGCAAACCTCCTTCCATCAGCAAGGGCATTGAAGATGAAACGTGGCTGGGTCTTTCAGCATGACAATGATCCCAAGTACACCGCCAGGGCAATGAAGGAGAAAAAAATTTCTTCCCAAATTAGACAATATGATTTTCAGGATTTGTTTTCTCATTTTGTATCTCATAGTTGAGGTCTACCTATGATGTCAATTACAGGTCTCTCTCATCTTTTTAAGTAGGAGAACTTGCACAATTGGTGGCTGACTAAATACTTTTTTCCCCACTGTGTGTATGTAATATATATATACAGTACAGACCAAAAGTTTGGACACACCTTCTCATTTAAAGATTTTTCTGTATTTTCATGACTATGTAAATTGTACATTCACACTGAAGGCATCAAAACTATGAATTAACACGTGGAATTATATACTTAACAAAAAAAGTGTGAAACAACTGAAAATATGTCTTATATTCTAGGTTCTTCAAAGTAGCCACCTTTTGCTTTGATGACTGCTTTGCACACACTTGGCATTCTCTTGATGAGCTTCAAGAGGTAGTCACCGGAAATGGTTTTCACTTCACAGGTGTGCCCTGTCAGGTTTAATAAGTGGGATTTTTTGCCTTATAAATGGGGTTGGGACCATCAATTGTGTTGTGCAGAAGTCAGGTGGATACACAGCTGATAGTCCTACTGAATAGACTGTTAGAATTTGTATTATGGAAAGAAAAAAGCAGCTAAGTAAAGAAAAACGAGTGGCCATCATTACTTTAAGAAATGAAGGTCAGTCAGTCCGAAAAATTGGGAAAACTTTCAATGTGTCCCCAAGTGCAGTTGCAAAAACCATCAAGCGCTACAAAGAAACTGGCTCACATTAGGACCGCCCCAGGAAAGGAAGACCAAGAGTCACCTCTGCTTCTGAGGATAAGTTTATCCGAGTCACCAGCCTCAGAAATCGCAGGTTAACAGCAGCTCAGATTAGAGACCAGGTCAATGCCACACAGAGTTCTAGCAGCAGACACATCTCTTCAACAACTGTTAAGAGGAGACTTTGTGCAGCAGGCCTTCATGCTAAAATAGCTGCTAGGAAACCATTGCTAAGGACAGGCAACAAGCAGAAGAGACTTGTTTGGGCTAAAGAACACAAGGAATGGACATTAGACCAGTGGAAATCTGTGCTTTGGTCTGATGAGTCCAAATTTGAGATCTTTGGTTCCAACCACCGTGTCTTTGTGCGACGCAGAAAAGGTGAACTGATGGACTCTACATGCCTGGTTCCCACCGTGAAGCATGGAGGAGGAGGTGTGATGGTGTGGGGGTGCTTTGCTGGTGACACTGTTGGGGATTTATTCAAAATTGAAGGCATACTGAACCAGCATGTCTACCACAGCATCATGCAGCGGCATGCTATTCCATCCGGTTTGCGTTTAGTTGGACCATCATTTATTTTTCAACAGGACAATGACCCCAAACACACCTCCAGGCTGTGTAAGGGCTATTTGACCAAGAAGGGGAGTGATGGGGTGCTACGCCAGATGACCTGGCCTCCACAGTCACCAGACTTGAACCCAATCGAGATGGTTTGGGGTGAGCTGGACCACAGAATGAAGGCAAAAGGGCCAACAAGTGCTAAGCATCTCTGGGAACTCTTTCAAGATTGTTGGAAGACTATTTCCAGTGACTTCCTCTTTAAGCTCATCAAGAGAATGCCAAGAGTGTGCACAGCAGTCATCAAAGCAAAATGTGGCTACTTTGAAGAACCTAGAATATAAGACATATTTTCAGTTGTTTCACACTTTTTTGTTAAGTATATAATTCCACATGTGTTAACTCATAGTTTTCATGCCTTCTGTGTGAATGTACAATTTTCAAAGTGATGAAAATACAGAAAAATCTTTAAATGAGAAGGTGTGTCCACACTTTTGGTCTGTACTGTATATACATACATACATACAGTGGGTAAAACAAGTATTGAACATGTCACCAATTTTGTAAATAGTGTATTTTTTGGACTATAAGACGCACTGGACCATAAGACGCACCTAGGTTTTAGAGGAGAAAAATAGAAAAAAAATTAAGCAAAAAATGTGGTCATGATGCACTGTTATGGGGGAGGGGGTCTGCTTCTGACACTGGTATTGGGGTAATGTCCCCCAATTCTGTTAATATCCTCCATCCTGGTATGTATGGTCCCTCCTTCCTGGTATACATGACCTTCATCCCCATCCTGGTATACGTGGCCCTCATTCTTATCCTGGTATACATGGCCCTCATTCCCATCCTTGTATGCGTGGTCCTCATTCCCATCCTGGTATGCATGGCACCCCTTGATCCTCGTATGCATGGCACCCCTTGATCCTGGTATGCATGGAACCCTTTGATCCTGGCATACTTGGCACCCCTTAATCCTGGTATGCATGGCACCCCTTGATCCTGGTATGCATGGCACTCCTAGATACCCCATCCTGGTATGCATGGCCCCCCTTGATTCCCCCATCCTGGTATGCATGACACCCCTTGATTCCCCCATAATGGTATGGATGGCACCCCTTGATTCTCCCATCCTGGTATGCATGGCACCCCTTGATTCCCCCATCCTGGTATGCATGGCATCCCTTGATTCCCCCATCCTGGTATACATGGCACCCCAATCCCTCATCCTGGAATGCATGGCACCCCTTGATCCTGGTATTCATGGCACCCCTTGATTCCCCCATCATGGTATGCATGGCACCCCTTGATTCCCCCATCCTGGTATGCATGGCACCCCTTAATCCTGGTATGCATGGTACCCCTTGATCCTGGTATGCTTGGCACCCCTCCATCCTGGTATGCATGGCACCCTCTGAGCCCCATCACGCTGCCCACAAAAACAATAAACAATCATACTCACCTCCTCTCTCCTCCAGTGCTGCATCCCGCTCTGCTGCTGACACTCTCACTATGTGAGCCGCACATGGCAGGGCACGCATGGCGTCCCTGCCATGCACCCTCACACAGTGAAGTGTTGTGCCGGAATAGTCACTGCTCCCCATGCTGGGACTGTGTGCGTGGGGAGCAGTGACCATTTAGTCTCTTGAATAGTGAGCACACTGTAGCCACAGCGCGGCTCCTGCTGCCGCTCTGCAGTCAGTGTGCCCGCTATTAAAGACCATAAATATTTACTACAACCCATGGGAGTGGATTGTAGTGAATATTCATGGTCTTTAATAGCAGGCACACAGACCGCAGAGCGGCAGCAGGAGCCGTGCTGCGGCTACAGTGTGTCGACTATTAAGGAAAATGCATATTCCCTGCTCTCCACGCCCATGGGCATGGGGAGCAGGAAATATTCATTTTCTTTAGTAGCGGGCACAGGGTAGGCTGCAGCATGTGGCTGCTGCCTCCTGTGCCCCGCTCATCCCCCGCTACTGCTCCCCCCCACACCACCCACCGCCACAGAACATATGTTTTGGAGGAAAAAAGTGCGTCTTATAGTCAGAAAAATACGGTAAATATATTTCTAAAGATGTTGACATGAAATTCTCACCAGATGTCGGTAACAACCCATCCAATCCACACAGGTAAAGTAATCAAGCTACAGATGTCCATACATTAAGTTATGTGTAATAATGACAATTGGCACAGGTAAAAAGTATTGAACACATGAAGAAAAAGAGGTGCAAAAAGTCATGTAAAGTCATGACACCTGCCGAAATCTATCAGTAATTAGAAAGCAAACCTGCCACTTAGTGAAAAATAATATCAGCTGGTTTAACTGATGGCCTATAAAAAGGTGTCTCATTACCAAGGTGCCACACAAGAAACATCTCATGATGGGTAAAACCAATGAGCTGTCTCAATATGTTTGCAACCTTATTGTTGCAAAACATACTGATGGCATTGGATACAGAAGAATTTCTAAACTACTGAAGGTTCCAGTGAGCACTGTTGAGGCCATAATCCGGAAGTGGAAAGAACATAATTTCACCATAAACTGTCCACGACCGGGTGCTCCCCACAAGATTTCAGACAGATGAATGAAAAGAATTATCAGAAAGCTACAGAAAGACCTGGAATCATCAGGTACAATTGTTTCAAAGAAAATTATAAGTGGTGCACTCCACCTCCTTGGCATGTATGCATGCTCACCACCCAAGACTCAATTGCTGAGCAAAAAGCACATTCAAGCATTACACACTTAATGTTTGCTCATCAACATTTAGACAATCCAGTAAAATACTGGGAGAATATAGTCTGGTCAGATGAGACCAAAATTTAACTCTTTGGATGCCATAATACATACCTTGTTTGGAGGCCAAAAGGCACTGCACATCACCCAAAAACACAATACCAGCAGTGAAGTTTGGAGATGGGAACATCATGGCGTGGGGCTGCTTTTCAGCATATGGCACTGGAAAACGTAATTTAAATGAAGGAAGAATGAATGGACAAATGTACCAAGACTTTCTTGATAAAAATCTGTGGCCATCTATCAGAATGATGAATATAAAATGAAAGTGGACATTTCAGAAAGACAATGATCCCAAACACACAGCCAAGGAACCTCTCAATTGGTTCCACAGAAAGAAAATAAAGCTGCTGATAGTTAACAGCATGATATCCATGGAGCACTTATTCAAGATGCCCTCAATTTTAATACAAAATTCCGGTTTCTCAGCAAAGAGAGTAGGTCTCAAGGGGATTCTGAGGCCATGAGGGATCTTCTGTACCCTGTGGTACTCAGCCAATGTAACAGTGCAATTCATAAGCCGCTTTTTTACACTGAACCTTTTCATTATCTTTAAGACAAATTTCATCTGCTGGGGTGTGAAGAAATTGTCCCAGAATATTAACTTGTCAAATGATAGCTTCTGCTTGATTATATGACAACATTAAATGCCATTATAAATGTGAAACGGGTGCGTAATCCAAAGTGGATACTATATCATATGAACATGGATGTACGCTACTCCAAGTTGGTGCCACTAGGTAAAATTGATATTTCCAAGAAAATAAAGTGGACATTTCAGCAAGACAATGATCCCAAACACACAGCCAAGGAAGCTCTCAATTGGTTTCACAGAAAGAAAATAAAGCTGCTAAAATGGCCCAGCCATTCACCTGACCTTAATCCAACAGAAAATTTATGGAAGGAACAAAAGCTCAGAGTTCATAGAAGGAGACGACGGAAACTTCAGGATTTGAAGAGTGTGTGTGGAAGAATGGGCCAAAATCACACCTGAGCAATGCCTGCGACTAGTTTCTCCATACGGGAGGCTTGAAGCTGTTATCACCAACAAAGGCTTTAGTATAAAGTATTACATAAATTTCAGTAAGCATAATCATTTTTTTTTTCTGTGTCATTTCTCATTATTACATATAATTTATTGACATCTGTGATTTGATTTCTTTGCCTGTGTGGCTTTGTTGGGTTGATACTGACAGCTAGTGAGAATTTCATGTCAATAGCACCTTTAGAAATATATTTACTTAGAAAATTGGTGAAGTGTTCAATACTTATTTCACCTGCTGTATATAATATAATAATGGTGTCGTTAACTCCTTCACGACCTTGGACATATCCATACATCCAGATCGCTAGGTACTCACTGACCTTGGACATATGCGTGCGTGATTGCTGCCGGGTGTCAGCTGATTCTGACAGCTGACACCTGGCACTCACTGGCAGGAGCAGTGCCCGCACCACTCCCGGCACTTTAACCCACTAAATGCTGCAATCACTAGCCATCACAGCATTTAGCAGTCATGAAGAGGGAGGGAGCCCGCTCTGCACTTCGATCGGTGCACCCGTGACGTCATCGCAGGGGGCCCGATCGTCACCATAGTGACCGGATGTCGTCATAATGACATCCGGGTCACCAGGCACTAGCAAGTTAGTTAGATCATGCACAGTGCATAATCTAAATAACTTGTGTCTGCAGGGCTGACAGTTCTAATGTATTGCAGTGCTGATGCATTGCAATGCATTAGAACTGCGATCAGACTGCAGAAAGTGAACATTCCATAGAGGGATTAAAAAAAAAAAAAGTTAAAACAAAATTGTAAATATATATATACAGTGCAGACCAAGAGTTTGGACACACCTTCTCATTTAAAGATTTTTCTGTATCTTCATGACTATGAAAATTGCTTATTCACACTGAAGGCATCAAAACTATGAATTAACACATGTGGAATTATATACTTAACAAAAAAGTGTGAAACAACTGAAAATATGTCTTATATTCTAGGTTCTTCAAAGTAGCCACCTTTTGCTTTGATGACTGCTTTGCACACTCTTGGCATTCTTTGATGAGCTTCAAGAGGTAGTCACCAGAAATTGTCTTCCAATAATCTTGAAGGAGTTCCCAGAGATGCTTAGCACTTGTTGGCCCTTTTGCCTTCACGCTGCGGTCCAGCTCACCCCAAACCATCTCAATTGGGTTCAAGTCTGGTGACTGTGGAGGCCAGGTCATCTGGCGTAGCACCCCATCACTCTCTTTCTTGGTCAAATAGCCCTTACACAGCCCGGAGGTGTGTTTGGGGTCATTGTCCTGTTGAAAAATAAATGGTCCAACTAAACGCAAACAGGATGGAATAGCATGCTGCTGCAAGATGCTGTGGTAGCCATGCTGGTTCAGTATGCCTTCAATTTTGAATAAATCCCCAATAGTGTCACCAGCAAAGCACCCCCACACCATCACACCTCCTCCTCCATGCTTCATGGTGGGAACCAGGCATGTTGAGTCCATCCGTTCACCTTTTCTGCGTCGCACAAAGACACGGTGGTTGGAACCAAAGATCTCAAATTTGGACTCATCAGACCAAAGCACAGATTTCCACTGGTCTAATGTCCATTTCTTGTGTTCTTTAGCCCAAACAAGTCTCTTCTGCTTGTTGAATGTCCTTAGCAGTGGTTTCCAAGCAGCTATTTTATCATGAAGGCCTGCTGCACAAAGTCTCCTTTTAATAGTTTTTGAAGAGATATGTCTGCTGCTAGAACTCTGTGTGGCATTGACCTGGTCTCTAATCTGAGCTGCTGTTAACCTGCGATTTCTGAGGCTGGTGACTCGGATAAATTTATCCTCAGAAGTAGAGGTGACTCTTGGTCTTGCTTTCCTGGGGCTGTCCTCATGTGAGCCAGTTTCTTTGTAGCGATTGATGGTTTTTGCAACTGCACTTGGGGACACTTTCAATGTTTTTCCAATTTTTCGGACTGATTGACCTTCATTTCTTAAAGTAATGATGGCCACTCGTTTTTCTTTACTTTACTGCTTTTTTCTTGCCATAATACAAATTTTAACAGCCTATTCAGTAGGACTATCAGCTGTGTATCCACCAGAGTTCTGCACAACACAACTGATGGTCCCAACCCCATTTATAAGGCAAGAAATCCCACTTATTAAACCTGACAGGGCACACCTGTGAAGTGAAAACCTTTTCCGGTGACTACCTCTTGAAGCTCATCAAGAGAATGCCAAGAGTGTGCAAAGCAGTCATCAAAGCAAAAGGTGGCCACTTTGAAGAACCTAGAATATAAGACATATTTTCAGTTATTTCACACTTTTCTGTTAAGTATATAATTCCACATGTGTTAATTCATAGTTTTGATGCCTTCAGTGTGAATGTACAATTTTCATAGTCATGAAAATACAGAAAAATCTTTAAATGAGAAGGTGTGTCCAAACTTTTGGTCTGTACTGTATATACACAGTATTTTTTTAAAAATCGCAAAATATAATAATAAAAAATATATATATATTGTACCCATAAATAAATATTTTTCTGAAAAAAAAAAGTAAAAATATTTGGTATTGCCATGTCCGGAACGACCCGACCTATAAAACTGTCCCACCAGTTAACCCCATCAGTGAACACCGTAAAGTAAATTTTTTTTTATAAAAACCGAGGCAAAAAATTATGCTTTTTCATTATATTGCCAAACAAAAAGTGGAATAAAACGTGATCAAAAAGACTAATGTAAATAAAAATGGTATTGCTTAAAATGTCATCTTGTCCCGCAAAAAACAAGACAACATACAGCTCCATCCGCTTAAAAATAAAAAAGTTATAGATCTCAGAATAAAGCGATGCAAAAATAGTTATTTTTTCTATAAAATATTTTTTATTGAGTAAAAGCGCCAAAACATAAAAAATATATAAATGTGGTATCGCTGTAATCACACTGACCTGAAGAATAAAGCTCCTTTATCAATTTTACCACACATGGAGCTGTATAAAAAAAACAAAACATTTCCTAAATTGTTGGTTTTTGTTCATTCTGCCTCCCAAAAATTAGAATAGAAAGTGATCAAAAAATATCATGTCCCGAAAAATGGTACCAATAAAAACATCAACTTGTCCTGCAAAAACAAGCCATCACAAGACTCTGTCAGCAGAAATCTGGAAAAATTATAGCTCTCAAAATATGGTTATGCAAAATCTTGTTTTTTGCAAAAAAAATCATCTTTCAGTGTGTGACAGTGATACCGATATAAATCTGGTATCGCTGTAATCGCACTGACCAGAAGAGTAAAGTTGTCTGATCACTCATACCGCACGAGGAACGGTGTAAAAAATAAATAAAACCAATTCTTCATCTGCTATTGATTTGTTCATTCTGCTTCCCAAAGATCGCAGTAAGTCTCGGCTCACATCTATCCTGTGCACTGCGCTCAACGCTTACACCAGGGTTTCCATGTAAATCTCTGAAATACATGATTCCGACGAAACCCACAGCGGAAGATTGCCTATAATGAGGCAGATGGGGACATTGTGAATGCCATCTGATCTGTGATCCGGCAGTGTCCGTCTTTTTAGGCGTGCATAAAAGTGCCATCGACCACAGTTTTGTGCACCTCTGAAAAGAAGGACGCCGCTGAACAGTGGCCAGACGGAGTCCAGAGTAACTCTGCTGGCTCATTATAGTGAATGGATCCCTCAAGGGTTTCATCTGAATCATGTCACTTGGAGATTTAGATGGAAACCCCGATATAAGTGCTCGGCATAGAGCGCAGGATAAATGTGATCTCAAACGTTATGTAAAATGTTCCTAACAAAAGCTTCAAATCAATTCACAAAAAAAGCCCCCACTCAGGTCTGTCATCTGTCAATGGAAATATAGGGGCTTCCATGTTACTGGTAGTACAAAGGCTCTGGAAAAGTAAAATGGCTCCTTGCCCCCCAAAAGAAATCCAGGAAATTCTTCAGTCCCAAATTCAAATGTCCCTTCCTTTCTGAGCCCCAGTGTGCCTAAACAACATTTAACGTCCACATGTTTGGCATTTCTGTAGCGATGAGAGCCCACCTAATTTATGGGTGCATGTCTCTAAAAGCTTGAGATTGGCACTACAACGTACTGGTCACTACAACTTACTGGTTACTACAATGTATTGGTCACTACAACGGCAGTTTGCAATTTTCACTCAGCAACATACACTGCTGGTTGTTTCTGGAAAACACCAATTGAGTCAAAATTGTTACTACACCTGTAGATAAATTCCAAAAGGGGTATCAATTTCAAAATGAGGTCATTTGAATGGAGATTCTTCTCTTCTAGCACTTAGGGGCTTTGTATATGGAATCTGCATACTATTATAGGGAAATCTGCACTCCAGGAGTCAAATAGTGCTCCATCCCTCCCAAGTCTCGCTGTGTGGCTAAGCAGTACTGTACAGCCACATATGGGGTAAGTCAAATGGCACTCCTTCCCTTCAAATCCCTGCCATGTACCCAAACTGTAGTTTTCCTCCACATATTGTGTATCGGCGTACTCAGGAGAAATTGCACAAAAAATTGTATGGTGCCATTTCTCCTGTTATCCTTATGAGAATGCTAAATTTGGAGCTACAAAAACATTTTTGTGGAAAAAATGTGTTTTTTTATTTTCATGGCTCAATGTCATAAACTTCTGTGAAGCACTTTGGGGTCAAAGGTGCTCACCACACATCTATATAAGTTCCCTTAGGTGTCTAGTCTCCACAATGGTGTCACCTGTGGGGGATTTCCACTGTTTAGGCACAACAGGGGCTTTCCAAATGTGACATGGTGTCTGCTAATTGTTCCAGCAAACTTTGCATTCAAAAAATCAAATGGCACTCCTTCCCTTCTGAGCCCTGCTGTGCGCCCAAACAGTAGTTTTTCCCCACATATGGGTTATTGGCGTACTCAGGAGAAATTGCACAACAAATTATGTGGTGTAATTTCTCCTGATACCCTTGTGAAGAAGCAAAATTTTTGGTCCAAAAGAGATTTTTGTGGGAAAAATGTGATTTTTTTTATTTTCATAGCTCAATGTAATAAACTTCTGTAAAGCACCTGGGGGTTCAGTGTGCCCAGCACACATCTAGATAAGTTCACTGAGGGGTCTAGTTTCCAAAATGGTGTCACATGTGGGCGGTTTACACTGTTTAGGCACATCAGGGGCTCTCCAAACACGACATTGCATGCGCTACTTATTTCAGCAAATTTTACATTCAAAAAGTCAAATGGTGCTTCTTCCCTTCCGAGCCCTGCCTTGCGCCCAAACAGTAGTTTTCTATAACACTCTCCCAAATTATTATTATTACTTATTTATATAGCGCCATTGATTCTATGATGCTGTACATAAAAAGGGGTTACATACACAATACAGATATCACTTACAGTAAATGAACTAATGATGATAGACTGGTACAGAGGGAAGAGGACCCTGCCCTTGCGGGAAGGAGACAGTAGGTGGAGGGTTGCAGCAGCTCTGGTGGTAGTGAGGTGCAGGTCTGGTGTTAGTAAAGCAGCAGCTCTGGTGGTGGTGATGCGGCAGCGTGGTCATTGCAGGTTGCAAGCTTTCTTGAAGAGATGGGTTTTCAGGTTCCGTCTGAAGCATCCGGATGTGACAGATAATCGCACGTGTTGAGGCACAGAATTCCAGAGGATAGGGATATTCAGGCAGCAGAGTTAAGGACAGACTAGAGAGGTGAGAGAATGTTAGCAGGTAGACCACAGAGGAGTGCGGGAGGGGGCCCACAGGAGATTAGAGGAACCAGTGGGGGAGGGGGCCCACAGGAAATTAAAGGAACCAGTGGAGGAGGGTACCCACAAGAAATTAGAGGAACCATTGGGGGAGGGGGCCCACAAGAAATTAGAGCAATCAGTAGGGGAGGGGGCCCACAGGAAATTATAGGAACCAGTGGGGGAGGGGCCCACAGAAAATTAGAGCAATCAGTAGGGGAGGGGGCCCACAGGAAATTAGAGCAACCAGTGGGGGAAAGGGTTCACAGGAAATTAGAAATTTACTGTGGGCCCCCTCCCCAGTGTCACCTTGCATGAGGGCCCCCTCCTATAACTGCCTCAGTGGCTGGAGAACTAGTCAGGCTGCAGGAATCATATAGTCTATTTACTTAAAGTTTGACACTCACTGCAGTCTTCAATGTCCCTCTGCTCCTTTATGCAATACATGGCTGTGCTGCTTGGACTGTACTGTGAGGTCACACAAAGAAAACGAACGCTATGGCTATGTAATTTACCATGCAAATAATTGGCATGTCTGAAACTCTTAACACATCAGGATGACAATCAGAATTTCAGATATTAAAAGTAAAACACCCCTGTAGTTTGTGTGCTAAATAGGCATAATTATAAAAAAAAATACAAATCTTATCAGTATTTGAACTCTTACACTATAGCTTCAGAGGCTGATGCTTTACCATTGCACTATCCATTCAAGTGATAGCAACTAGCAGCTTTTCTTGTCTTATGTGATCAACCATGAAAATACTCAGGGTGACTAAAAGTCATTGTGATTCTGATTCTGATGTCTGATGAAAGTCACACATCAGACTCACACATCAAAATCAAACATCATTTGATTTTGGCTTGCTTGTAGTCTGTGCATAAGTCCCAATGAGTTTCAATCAGGTTTGCACTGAAAATCATATAACAAAATAGAACTCTGAGGTTTTCACAACTGAGTATACAGTGCAGTGGTTAGTGCACTGGCTGCTGGAAGAAGAATTTTTGGTTCAAGTCCCATCAGCGAACAGTGACTTTTTTTTTAAAATTATTATTACAGTTGTAAAAGTCACTTGTCAGAATCAGTTCTCAGACAGGGTATTTAGCCTCAAACTGACATCATTCTGATGTTTGATTTTGATATCTGATCATGTCCTAAAATGGACACTGTAGCAGTGTGTGCTTGTCTCCTCTCAGCCTCACACAGTCAGCTGAGTCTATGACTGTGCTGGCTGCAGTGAGGGTTGGCAGGCACACACTGCTCTTCAATACAGTAGAAGCCGGGAGCTGCACTTCACATCACTTGTGCAGCCTGCCCGCCTCTGCACAAGTGATGTGCAGAATAAGGTGCTCTGTGCACACTAGTAGCATGCACGGCAGGCAGAAATGAAGGAGGCAGGAGCTGGGGGCCCACAGGAGGATTCTCTGGTGTCCCGGTGCCTCAGTCTGACCCTGTATGGTGCCCATCTCCAGGATGGGTTGGAGAAGCTTCTCCAAATTGTTTAGAGGTTTTGATTGTCAATATTCCCCAAATTATATAGCAAGAGAAGACTTCTTGATACTGTACTACTTAGTTCAGTGCAGAATGTGCATCGTATTTCCAAAAATTACTCCTGGGGCTGGGGGCTGTGTCATAGGTGCAGGAAGATTCCATGACAAGGGCCTCCCTTGACAAACATTATCTACAATGGAGTACTGTAGTTGTTGTGGCCCTCAATTCAAGTTTTCAGAGGGCCATCAGTCGGTCATCAACAGTCAGTGTAAATTTCTATTGAATATGTATCCCCTATCTCAGTCACAATGTGGCACAACCTGTGACAAGGGCCTCCAATGACAAATATTACTTTGGTAGGACTACTGTACATTCCAGATTTGTCCACTGCACAATGTGCATATGGTTTGTGAAGATTAGCCCTATGGGCTGAGTCATGGTTGACGCAGGAAACCCCCATCCCAAGGGCCTCCAATCACAAATAGTAGTTAGGCTAGAGTAGGAACACTGTCCTGGTTTGTCCACTGCACAATGTGCATAGGTTCTGTAAAAATTAGCCCTATGGGCTGTGTCATGGTTGACTCACTATTTTGGCTGTGTCTGTGACAGCTAGCTTGGCTTGTGCCATCAACATCTGAAAATCTGTCAACAAAACCCAAAATGCCAAAACAGCCTGTTGATAAGGGACGTGGACATGGTGTTGTAAGTGGTGCGCGAGAAGGCACTCAGTCTGTGTCAGGTCAGAAGAAGCTTGATGCATCTACTATGTTCCTGGAAAAAGTTCCCGGTCTGGAACGTAAACGTGTGTGGAAGCCAGAAGAGCGAGAGCAGATTCTGTCTTGGATAGCAGACAAGGCCTCTACGCATTTGTCAAGCAGCAACAAATCTTCCACGACCACACAGTGTACTGTGGATACATAGAAGGCTGGCCCTTATAATCCTGAAGCTGTTTCTCCTTCCTCCCTCTATTATCAGTCACAGGAGACATATGACCCCAAGCTTGGCCACTCCAAGGATCTGTTTGGTACGTATCCTTTGGTTGGCTCTGGCCTATCACCGTGCAACATTGAAGAGGGAAGAGAAGGAGGTGGCACACGTTGATGCTCAAGTATTTGAGGACCTACGGCCAGAAGAAAGCCACTTGGAGGAACGCTAAATACTGTCTCCAGAGGTGGGGGCTGGTGATGAGACACAGTTGCCATTAGGTCAGCCTACAATGTCAACTGGGAAGGAGGATGAGATAGAAGACTAGGTGGTCGATGATGAGTCCACTGATCTGACCTGGACCGTTGGCACGCATAGCCATGATAGCAACTCAGAAAAAGATAGATATGTAGCACCAACACAGGCACCAAGGGGTCGTAGTTTTCCCAGAGTGAGAACTGGGTCAACTGTTCCCAAGAGCAGCCCCGCTGTGTGCCAAGTCAGGAAAGGGGGCGTTCAGCTGCTGTGTGGAATTTTTGTTTTTCTGAAAGTCCTTCAGAGAAAAACATTGTTGTCTGTAGCATCTGCCATGCCAAGTTGAGCAGAGGCCAGGGCCTCTTTATTTACAGTACAGACCAAAAGTTTGGACACACCTTCTCATTTAAAGATTTTTCTGTATTTTCTTGACTATGAAAATTGTACATTCACACTGAAGGCATCAAAACTATGAATTAACACATGTGGAATTATATACTTAACAAAAAAGTGTGAAACAACTGAAAATATGTCTTATATTCTAGGTTCTTCAAAGTAGCCCCCTTTTGCTTTGATGACTGCTTTGCACACTCTTGGCATTCTCTTGATGAGCTTCAAGAGGTAGTCACCGGAAAAGGTTTTCACTTCACAGGTGTGCCCTGTCAAGTTTAATAAGTGGGATTTCTTGCCTTATAAATGGGGTTGGGACCATCAGTTGTGTTGTGCAGAAGTCTGGTGGATATACATCTGATAGTCCTACTGAATAGACTGTTAGAATTTGTATTATGGCAAGAAAAAAGCAGCTAAGTAAAGAAAAACGAGTGGCCATCATTACTTTAAGAAATGAAGGTCAGTCAGTCCGAAAAATTGGGAAAACTTTGAAAGTGTCCCCAAGTGCAGTTGCAAAAAACATTAAGTGCTACAAAGAAACTGGCTCGCATGAGGACCTCCCCAGGAAAGGAAGACGAAGAGTCTCCTCTGCTTCTGAGGATAAGTTTATCTGAGTCACCAGCCTCAGAAATCGCAGGTTAACAGCAGCTCAGATTAGAGACCAGGTCAATGCCACACAGAATTCTAGCAGCAGACACATCTCTTCAACAACTGTTAAGAGGAGACTTTGTGCAGCAGGCCTTCATGGTAAAATAGCTACTAGGAACCACTGCTAAGGACAGGCAACAAGCAGAAGAGACTTGTTTGGGCTAAAGAACACAAGGAATGGACATTAGACCAGTAGAAATCTGTGCTTTGGTCTGATGAGTCCAAATTTGAGATCTTTGGTTCCAACCACGGTGTCTTTGTGCGATGCAGAAAAGGTGAACGGATGGACTCTACATGCCTGGTTCCCACCGTGAAGCATGGAGGAGGAGGTGTGATGCTGTGGGGGTGCTTTGCTGGTGACACTGTTGGGGATTTATTCAAAATTGAAGGCATACTGAACCAGCATGGCTACCACAGCATCTTGCAGCGGCATGCTATTCCATCCGGTTTGCGTTTATTTGGACCATCATTTATTTTTCAACAGTACAATGACCCCAAACACACCTCCAGGCTGTGTAAGGGCTATTTGGCCAAGAAGGAGAGTGATGGGGTGCTACGCCAGATGACCTGGCCTCCACAATCACCAGACCTTCATATTCAACAGTCATAAGTAACATAGCTAAAGATAATACAATAATTAAAGCAAAAATAATGACGACCCTGCTTGTAAGAGCTTACAATCTACAATGAGGTGGGGCTGACACAAAGTACAGGGGCTTATTTACAATGATTGCCCAGCCATCTTGAGGGGATGAGGAATAGATAAAGACTGCAGGAGCTCATCACCAGCCAGTATCTGTAGTGCTTTTGGGTTCGGTGGAGACTTATGCCATGTCGCCTGGGCTATGTCCTTCAGAATCTGCTGTTCAAGAAGTAGGCTCTTATACCTCCTGCCCACAAGCTGCGGTTGCTCACACACAACAAACATCTACCACATGCACTTCGTTGTGCCAGCAACGCGTCCAATTGTCCGTGCCTGAGAGCTTGGAAAGAAAGCGTAAATATCCAGCCACGCACCCACAGGCACAAATACTAAACTCGCACATTGCCAAATTGCTAGCTGTGGAGCTGTTGCTGTTTAGGTTGTGGGAACACAGTCTTCTGTGATCTCTTGGCTGTGGCTACCCCACGATACAGTGTTCCCAGCCGCCACTATTTTGCCCGGAGTGCCGTCCCTGCATTACACAAGCACGTGTTAAACAATCTGAACTGTGCTGTCACCAACGCCATAACCCGGAAGGTCCACCTAACAACAGACACCTGGACAAATTGTTGTGTACAGGGACGATACATTTCTGTCATGGCACACTGGGGGAACCCGGTGGAGGGTAGGACAAAAGCGCAAACTGGAACATCACACATCCTACCCACTCTAAGAATAGCGAGCCCAACTTCTGTCAGGGTTTCCACCTCTTCATATTCCACTTCCTCTCTCCCTGTTTACTGCTCCTCATCCTCTGCTGAATTACCCTCCCCATCACTGCCAAGCTGGGACCTGTGCAGCAGCGCATCGGCAAAGTGGCAAGACGACCTGCTGAAGCTGATCTGTTTAGGTCAGAAAGCACACACTGCAACAGAGCTGTAGCAAGCTTTAAAACAACAGACCAATCAGTGGCTCTCCCCGTTGCACCACTAACCCGGTCTGGTCGTCTGCGATAATGGGCGTAACCTGGTGGCGGCTTTAAAGATCGGCAAGCTAGTACACGTGCCATGCATGGCTCATGTGCTGAACCTAGCTGTTCAGAAATTTCTGGAAACTTTCTGTGACTTGCCGTACCTACTTGAGAAGGTGCGCCATATTAGCGCCCATTTCCGCCATTCCTATACTGATTTTGTGATGCCTCTACTCGAAAAGCCCTTTTCTTTACCCTGGGAGATGGGGGACTCGAAGTCGGGTCCTATGATGGAGAGATGGGGTGCAGCCGTGACCCGGACCCGACCCGTGCTCAGGGCCGTCACATTAAAAGGATGGTGTGGGCTTATCCTGGTTGAGTGGCTGATTTACGACTACGCCACCTGTGGCACCTGGTGAAGGCCACCAGCGCCGCTGCAGTCCCATGAGGCCTGGTGGTATGCCGGCCATAGTTATTACTACTCCCCACAGGCGGAGCAGGGCCTCAGGGCAGAGAGACAGGATGGAGGGGGTAGTAGTAGAGGAGAACGGATGCCGCGTTGTGCGGTGTAGCGCAGAATAAACAGTCCGGAGGCCATAGGGGTGAACTTCCAAGGCTTTACTCACTTTAGAGTTGGCAGAAGGAAGGCGACTCCCTGCTCCCCGCAGAGTCCTGCGGTCATCAGGGACGGGGGTCCGACAACCTCCGAGTAAGTTCAGCATTCAATCGGGACCCTACACCAGAGTGTTCCTGAACTATAGACCGTATTCTTTCCTGTCTGTGTGTGTAGATAGGCCGGGTCTCACTCTGAGCTCCTCTCAGAACAAGGGCACGGGTGGCAGCTCCGCTCCGTCCGATACCCGGTGGGATCCTTAGGGCCTACCGGGCTTTCCCGACCAGGACATGGAGTAGCAAGGTCGGGTGTCGGGGGCCGGTACCCCTCTTGCAGCCGGACTCCCTCTGAATATATCAGCTGGTGAGGACAGGTGGCGCACGCCGCTCCATCTGCATCCTCCCCGGGATCCATTTGCTATGGAGCCACACTCTTAAGCTCCGGGCCTTCTTGGTCCTGGTACTTGACCGGGTCAAGACATTCCTTGTCTACAATCTGCCCCTCATCCCAAGGCCGGGGTGCGAGGGCTGTGTCTCCTTCCACTGCAGGTCCACACAGGATCCATGTTCAGGGTGGGAGATCACAGTAGAAGTACAGTCAGAGAACCATTACAAAGGACAGACTGACTGCCAGAGACCAGACTAACAAGGACCAAGAACCAAGATGGCTCTTTATTAAATATAAATTTTAAAGTGTCACTAAATTGTGAGTCCTCCACCCTCACCCACTAACTGGTTACCCTGTCTCTTGGTTCCCCAGTCTCCCTGTAACCAGGAGGGCAGCATCTAGTGCATTCTAGCCCCCTCTGTTAGAACTCTCCTGTTGTTTTTTTTCTAGTTTGCTGGTCACATGACCTTTTTTGCCTATTTAATCCGGCTCCGCCCTCCTGGCCTTGCTGGACTTCATTGTAATTTCTACTCTTGAGCTAGCTTGGTGCTCTGTTACCTTTCTCTGTTGGTTTTGCTAGGTCTTCTGACCTCTATGTTCTATGTTGTGTGTTTGTCTTTTACTGCTACAATTTCTGCTAGGAGGTGTCCAACTTTATCCCAGTCCCTAGTTCTTGTAGGGATCCCTCCCTTGCATCTATAGGTCTTCGTACAGACTAGCTGAGGACTTCAGCGGGTCTGATCGCAGGATCAGGTTCCCCGTTACATCGTAGGGATCCAGTTTAGTTCTATTGTAGGGACAGATCTCCTGTCTTTCCTTAGTGCTTGTAGCAGATCATAACACCCTCTAGTGGAGAAATGTGGTGTTGGATGCAAAGATTGGGTCCCGAACATCACACTGTTCTTACCTCAGAGGAGGGACACTACACTCCATTAAAGAAGTGCAGCATCCCTGTGGTGGTCGAACCCTCAGGGGCGCCACACTTTTGCTGCTTTTACAGCGCTGCAAAAGCGCTTGAATATGTCAAGTCACCGACTCATTTGCGGCCTGCCCACGCAGTGGATCTCTACCTATGATATGTTCGTGAGGATTAGTGAACAGCAGAGGGCAGTAGCTGAATACCAGCTTCAGCATACCGGTCAGACTGAGAGTCAGCCAGCACACATAACAACTGTCGAGTGGGTGTGGATCGCTGACATTTGTGAGGTTCATGAGAACTTTGAGTACTGCACCAACCTTGTGAGCGGTGTTCAGGCTATTATCAGCGTAACCATCCCACTGCTGTGTCTCTTGAACAATCACTGCATAATCTCAAAGAGGAAGCTTTGAGTGTCCAGCATGTTGGTATGGAGGCAGATTTCTCAATGGGTGATACTACCCAGCCCAGCCAATATTCTGAGGCAACATTGGGTGATGAGGAGGAAGATGAGGAGGGACTTGTTTTTCTGTGCTACCGAGGGGACTCGTAATGCTACAGAGGGGACACCCAACCCAAGTTTCCTGTCTGTCCAGCCTGGATGGGCTGGAGAGGAGGAGGAGGAGGAGGAGGCGAGTCAGCCTGAGGAGAGGATGGGTACTGTTTCCATTGTTGGGGACACAGAACATTTGCCTTTTTGTAGCTTCGCCCACATGGCACCGTTCATGTATAAGTGTCTGTGGCAAGACCCTCGCGTGATACACATTTTATCCAAAAGCAATAATAAAAATAATTTTTATTTATATAGTGCCAACATATTCCGCAGCACTTTACAATTAAGCGGAGACATGTACATACAATAAATTCAATACAAGGTAAGACAGTTTAAACAGTTACATTAGGAGTGAGGTCCCTGATCGCAAGCTTATGTGACATGCAGAAGTAGTGCTTTTGCAGAGTGTGACATGCAGAAGTAGTGCTGGTGCTTTAAAAGCATCCAGCAACTAGAGGGGTTAACACAGTCACAGGAGAAGGGGAGTGTTTTAGCAGAGCCCCAGGGGGATGGTGGGGAAGTTGTTTACTGTCTGGCTGGAGCCGAAGAGAAAGGTGGTGTGTGTTTTCTGTATCACACAGAAGCGCCCCTGCAAGTGAAAAGGATTCAAGTCAGTAGTGAAGCTAAGCACAGGTCAGTTAGAGTTCCTGAACTAGCAGTGCAGAGTATTGTCAGGCAGAAAGATAAGGACTGGAAGAAATGGTGACACAGGGATCAGCTCCCTCAGCAAACCCTCCTCCCTCCTCCATCTCACTGTGCTGTAAATAATGCTGTGTTCATTAATGTGCCTTTGCATTAGAACTGTGCTGTCCTGTACTACTGGGAAGACTGTGAACTGCTGTGCTGCTAAGGAAACTATACTGTTTGTCGCTGGAGCCTGTTGCTCATAAGACTTAACTTGCACTGGCTGTGCGGCTTCTTATTAAATGCTACTGTTCTACCGTTTATGAGGACTCTGGCCAAGTGTGTCTGGTGAGCAAGTGAAACAACCTACGTGTCTGTGCCTGAGGGTCCATACCCCTGTGTGCCTGAGAGAAGCTGCAGCACATGGTCTATGGTCGCCGTGAGTAACGGTTCCCTCAGGATTCCTAAGAATTCATGTAACCTGTCTCGCCCCTATCTGAACCTAGCAGCGTGTGTGTAACATTGGTGGCCCGTACGGGGAATCCTGATCAGGAATTAGCATATAGAGGGAGAAGAGGAAAAGTGTCTGGAAAAACACAGCAGCACAGCACTTCAACTCAACTCTGCTACACCAGTTAAAGGGCACCAGCCCTAAAGAAAAACTCACTAGCAGCAATGGATGTGTTAATACAAATGTACAGAATTAGTGAACTGCTTCTTCAGTTAACCTGTGAAGAATTGAGAATAGTAGCAGAACATATAAAGATGTCAGTAGAACAGATTTCCAAAGCACACAACCGCAGGCAACTGTTAGCTGCCATTAATGCAAAAATGGATGAGCTGGGGGAGAAAGAAGCTGAAGACGTCATGGGGACATTCCTCCAGGAACTAAAACAGTTTCTAACCAGGTTGAAGTAGGAGGATGGAGGGGCGGCACCAATTACCAAAAGCGGGAATCTCCGTCCACAGACTGAACTACAGGAATTGAAAGAACAATTCAAAGCCCTAACAACAGCCCTGCAGGAATTGACCAAAACCTCTGAATGGGTGATAGACTCAGATAGAACCTTTAACCTGTACGGGTTAGATAAATCAGGAAGACAGTCCTCTCTAGCACCACAAATCACCATAAGTAAAGAATTCAAGATCCTGGGACAGATTTGAGAGTGTGAACAGAAAGAGAAACTGCCTTGTATGAACTTGTTGCACCAGATCAATGCAGGCTTACAGAAAGGCTATCAGCCAGATGAGATTGTTGAGGGGGTGGTGAAAGCGATCAGCCCAGGACTGAACCTCCGTAGTATGCTAGAAATGAAGAGTCAATTGACCTTGCCACAGCTGAAGATGATTTTAAAAGGGCACTAAAAAGAAGAGAGTACTTCAGAATTGTTCCAACTCATTAACCTCTCACAGAAAAATAATGAAATTACTCCACAGTTTCTTGTTCAGAGCAATTGAACTGAAGGATAGACCGTTGTTTGCATCCAGAGATGTAGAAGAGAAGTTTGATGCTGGACTAGTCCAGAAGAAGTTCTTGAGATCATTGGGAATGGGATTAATCAGCAAAGATATCAAGTTGGAGCTGAAACAGTACCTAGAAGATCCTGGCATTTTGGATGAAGTCCTGATTGAAAAAAATGAATGAGGCCGCTAGTTTGGAGTCAGAGAGCGAACAGAAGCTAAAGAAAGGCTCTTCTCCTAAAATCACCAAAATGAGTCAGCTGAAGTTGGAGACCCCCTGTGGCCAGTCCAAAGATCATCATAGAGACCCTCCAGTGTCATCTCTGAGAGGGAACCTTAAATCACCAACAAAAGAGAGGCCTGCCAGCGCTGACTGGGAGGAAGTAATAGGAGAACTGTGAGCTGAGTTGATTGAAGTGAAAAAGTTGATTCGTTCCAGGCCAGAACCTGTATACCTTGGACCCAGGAGTGGGTTCCAAAACAGAAGATACCCAGCTTGTGAAGCGTGCCGTTCATCAAATCAGAGTACGGTATGTGTCCACTTTCTAAGATGTGGTGAGGAAGGACATTATGCCAAGGAGTGCCAATGGTCATGGTCTTTTGGATTAAAAGACAGGAGGTTGCCAGTGCGGGGCGACTGGTAACCACGACATGGAGGAGGCCCCAGAAGCAAATCCAAATCTCATCAAACCCCAAAATGTTGCATGAGGTAAAACGGTAAAACAGCTGCGTCAGTACTATCCCCAAGTGTGTTCCCGTCTACAACAGCTGCAAGGGAGACAGGGCCATCAGTTACTTAATGACCAGTGCGGAGGTCAAATGATGTACTCCTGGGAGGAGGAGTCCTCAGTCAGTAAAGTTAGCCTCATCAGCCTAATCGGTGAAAGGTGGTTTATACAGTGCCAGCTAGATGGACTCTTAGTAAAAGCACTGTGGGACACAGGAGCCCAAGCAAGTCTTTTAAATGAAGACTGGAGAAGGCACTACCTGCCACACACTTGCCTTCGGTCACTAAAAGAACTCTTGGGATGAGTGGAACTCCACAGCAAAGCCGTGAACCAGACCGAAATCCCTTTCATAGGCTGGGTGGAAGTGACTTTCCAACTCAGGTCCACAAAGAACAGCAACACCATTGAGCTTTTGGTACCTTTTCTAGTGACCAGAGATCAGAAAATGGCAGAGGATCCTATCCTGGGTTATAATGTAATCAGAGAGGTCATCACGAAACACAAGTCAGGGACACTGGTGGTGGATGCAATTGCCACATCGCTTGCCATACCCAACTCCGCGGTGGAAAATGTGATTCATAGAGTAAAGAAAGCAATGAATACAATATCTAAAAGAAGTCAAGGTAGGCTGGCGCCCAACAATCATCCCTGCAAACCAAATGGTGGGGGTGAGGTGTGGAGTCCGGGTAGAACTGGGAAGAAAAGTCCAGAAAAGACTGTTCTTGCCAAAAGACTCCTCAGAACTTCTGGAAGGCCTAGCTCAAGGTGAGACTGTGCTTACGATTCCTACTGGTTGGTTTGCTCGAGTGACAATACTGGTGATGAATACTACGAGACATGAAATTAGACTGGATCGAAAGACTGTGTTAGGTCACATCGAAACCATTAAAACGGTATATCCAGCCATTGTGAGACCCGCCCAGGTGTCTACAGTGAATTCAGTCTCCCCACCAAGGAACAGGGGTTGCCCAGGGGAAGAAATTGCACAACCCACCTCGGAGTCCTGGGATCCCCCAGTACCTATGGAACACTTGTGTGCTGAAGATCTAGCGGTAGCAAAACAGATGCTGAGAGAAGAGTGTCATGCGTTCTCCAAAGATGACTCCGATATAGGCTATATCTCATCGTTTCAAATCAATTTGAATGACATGACCCCAGTAACCAGAAGTTATATCTCTGTGCCAAAACCATTACACCGTGAAGTGAAAGAATATTTACAAGATCTTATCAACAGAGGTTGGGTCCAAAAGTCGAAGTCGTCTTATTCCTCTCCTATTGTCTGTGTTAAGAAGAAGGACAGTACACTGAGACTCTGTTGTGATTACTGGGAACTAAACCGAAAGTCAGTACCTGATCAACACCCGATACCAAAGATCCAAGATATGCTGGATAGCCTATCAGGAAGCACCTGGTTCTCTGTCCTCGATCAGGGTAAGGCATACCACCAAGGGTTTGTTGAAGAGTTCAGTAGACCCTTGACAGCATTCATCACACCGTGCGGATTATATGAGAGGATCCACATACCATTTGGCCTCTGTTCAGCTCCAGCAGAATTCCAGAGAAGCATGGAGACAAGTTTAGAAGGATTGAGGGACGATATCTGCCAGCCGTACTTGGATGACAATGTGGTACACAGCAAAACCTTCCGAGAGCATGTTGAACACGTGAGGACCGTATTACAACGGTATCATAGAGTTAAGTTGACCCCAAAGAAGTGTGACCTGTTCAAAAGACAAGTCCGATTTTTAGGGAAAATTGTGTCCGGAGAAGGATATACCATGGACCCAGCAGAAATCGCTCCGGTACTGGCCTTAAAAGACAAGCGTCCCCCTACTGTCGGGGAGTTGAGGCAGATATTAGGATTCCTCTCCTACTATCGTACTTACGTTCGGAACTTCTCCAGGATTGCCGCCCCACTATACCTCCTCTTGGGGGGGACGACAGAGACAACAACACTCACGGAGAAAAAGAAGAATAAGGGTAGGACCGGGCTTAAAATAAACAATGCAGTTTCATCCCAACAGCCCATTCTCTGGACAGCAGACTACCAGGAGGTATTGGAAGACCTAGTAGACTACCTGGTAAAACCACCCATCTTGAGATATCTAGATTTCAATTTACCATTTATTCTTCATTGTGATGCTTCTCAAGTTGGACTGGGAGCTGCCCTGTATCAGCATCAAGATGGAAAAATGAGAGTCATCGGTTACGGTTCAAGAACATTGACAGACGCCGAGAAGAATTACCATCTACATTCCGGAAAATTGGAGTTCCTGGCATTGAAATGGGCTATGTGTGAATGATTTAGAGATTATCTCTACTACAGCAAAGAGTTTAAGGTATACACTGACAATAACTCTTTTACCTATTTCCTTACTACAACCAAACTGAATGCAATGGGTCAGAGATCGCTGATCGGGTCGCTGAACTAGCTGACTTCAGTTTCAGCATCAAGTACAGGCCAGGAAAATGCAATGCAGATGCTGATGGATTGTCAAGGATGCCACTAGAGCCTGAGGAGTTCATGCAAGAATGCTCGGAGGAAGTCAGTCTGGAAGCAATTGAGAGCACTACCCAAGCAGTACAAGCTTATCTGGAGGAAAACACACCATTGTGGTGTCTGTTGATGGTGAAAACCACCATAAAAGATAATTGGTAGAATACTACTTTATGTGGACCAAAATCGGTTTCCAAGTAAACGGGAGAGAGACAATGAGTCACCAGCAGTATCTGTTTTAATTAAAGAATGGACGAAGCTCTACCTCAGTGCAGACTGTATCCTATATCGTAAAGGAAGACAAAACTGGCAGTTGGTACTACCCAGAGTATTCCACAGGTTGGTCTTCAAAGAACTCCATGAAAACATGGGACACCTGGGAGTGGAAAGGACAATACATTTGATCCGTGAACGTTTCTTCTGGCCGTACATGCAGAGAGATATTGAGAGGTACGTGACCAGGGAGTGTGGGTGTCTGAAAGATACAGTTAGATCCATATATAGTTGGACAGAGGCAACATTTTTCTAATTTTGGTTCTAGACATTACCACAATGAATTTTAAACAAAACAATTCAGATACAGTTGAAGTTCAGACTTTCAGCTTTCATTTGAGGGTATCCACATTAAAATTGGATGAAGGGTTTTAGAGTTTCAGCTCCTTAACATGTGCCACCCTGTTTTTAAAGGGACCAAAAGTAATTGGACAGATTAAATCATTGTAAACAAAATGTTCATTTCTAGTACTTGGTTGAAAACCCTTTGTTGATGATGACTGCCTGAAGTCTTGAACTCATGGACATCACCAGACGCTGTGTTTCCTCCTTTTTGATGCTCTGCCAGGCCTTCACTGCGGTGGTTTTCAGTTGCTGTTTGTTTGTGGGCCTTTCTGTCTGAAGTTTAGTCTTTAACAAGTGAAATGCATGCTCAATTGGGTTGAGATCAGGTGACTTACTTGGCCATTCAAGAATATCCCACTTCTTTGCTTTAATAAACTCCTCGGTTGCTTTGGCTTTATGTTTTGGGTCATTGTCCATCTGAAGTATGAAACAATGACCAATCAGTTTGGCTGCATTTGGCTGGATCTGAGCACACAGTATGGCTCTGAATACATCAGAATTAATTTGGCTGCTTCTGTCCTGTGTCACATCATCAATAAACACTAGTGACCCAGTGCCACTGGCAGCCATGCATGCCCAAGCCATCACACTGCCTCTGCCGTGTTTTACAGATGATGTGGTATGCTTTGGATCATGAGCTGTACCACGCCTTCGCCATACTTTTCTCTTTCCATCATTCTGGTAGAGGTTGATCTTGGTTTCATCTGTCCAAAGAATGTTCTTTCAGAACTGTGCTGGCTTTTTTAGATGTTTTTTAGCAAAGTCCAGTCAAGCCTTTTTATTCTTGATGCTTATGAGTGGCTTGCATCGTGCAGTGAACCCTCTGTATTTACTTTCATGCAGTCTTCTCTTTATGGTAGATTTGGATATTGATACGCCTACCTCCTGGAGAGTGTTGTTCACTTGGTTGGCTGTTGTGAAAGGGTTTCTCTTCACCATGGAGATTATTCTGCGATTATCCACCACTGTTGTCTTCCGTGGGCGCCCAGGTCTTTTTGCATTGATGAGTTCACCAGTGCTTTCTTTCTTTCTCAGGATGTACCAAACTGTTGATTTTGCCACTCCTAATATTGTAGCAATTTCTCAGATGGGTTTTTTCTGTTTTTGCAGCTTAAGGATGGCTTGTTTCACCTGCATGGAGAGCTCCTTTGACCGCATGTTTACTTCACAGCAAAACCTTCCAAATGCAAGCACCACACCTCAAATCAACTCCAGGCCTTTTATATGCTTAATTGAGAATGACATAACGAAGGGATTGCCCACACCTGTCCATGAAATAGCCTTGGAGTCAATTGTCCAATTACTTTTGGTCCCTTTAAAAACAGGGTGGCACATGTTAAGGAGCTGAAACTCCTAAACCCTTCATCCAATTTTAATGTGGATACCCTCAAATGAAAGCTGAAAGTCTGAACTTCAACTGCATCTGAATTGTTTTGTTTAAAATTCATTGTGTGTCATTCATTTCCTCCATTATAAATTTATGCTGAAAACTTATAACTCTGCCCTTCACCTCTCCAAACAAACCTACTTTAACAACCTCATCATCTCACTTTCCAATAATCCTAAACGACTCTTTGACACGTTTCATTCTCTCCTCAATCAAACAACACAGGCCCCGACCACCGACCTCAGCGCTGACGATCTGGCCAATTCTTTCAAAGAAAAAATTGACCATATCCGACAGGAAATTTTCTCCCAATCCCCAAATGTTATGTATGCTTTCCCCCGCCACATTGTATCTTGCTCACTTTCTGACTTCGAACCAGTCACGGAAGATGAAGTGATCAGGCTCCTTGCATCTTCTCGCCCTACCACCTGCACCAGTGACCCTATTCCCTCACATCTCCTTCAGTCCCTTGCTCCAGCTGTCACCACTCACCTAACTAAAATTTTCAACCTTTCCCTCTCATCTGGTATCTTTCCCTCTTCTTTTAAACATGCCAGCATACAACCATTACTTAAAAAACGATCCCTTGACCAGAACTGCACGGCCAACTACAGACCTGTTTCCAATCTTCCCTTTATCTCTAAACTCCTGGAACGCCTGGTCCACTCCCGTCTCATCCGCACTATTGGCCTCAAGGACACTGTTCTCTACTGGTTCTCCTCCTATCTCTCTGACCGCTCCTTCTCTGTTTCTTTTGCCGGCTCCTCCTCCTCCCTACTTCCCCTTACTGTGGGGGTTCCTCAAGGATCAGTCCTAGGCCCCCTTCTTTTCTCCTTATACACCGCTCCTATTGGACAAACAATCAGCAGATTCGGTTTTCAGTACCATCTCTATGCTGATGACACCTAATTATACATATCTGCTCCTGACATCACCCCTGCATTACTACAAAAGACCAGTGATTGTCTTTCTGCTGTGTCTAACATTATGTCCTCCCTCTACCTAAAACTGAATCTGTCAAAAACTGAACTACTCGTCTTTCCTCCCTCCACTAACCTACCTGTGCCCGATATTGCCATTTCCGTTTGTGGCTCAACCATTACTCCCCAGCAACAAGCCCGCTGTCTTGGGGTCATTTTTGATTCAGATCTTTCTTTCACTCCTCACATCAAATCACTCGCTTGTTCATGTCATCTACACCTCAAAAACATCTCAAGAATCAGGACTTTTCTCACCTTTGACTTGGCAAAAACTCTTACTGTAGCTCTTATTCATTCTCGTCTTGACTATTGCAACGCTCTACTAATCGGTCTCTCTCTTACTAAACTCTCCCCTCTCCAATCCGTCCTTAACGCAGCAGCCAGGATCATATTCCTCGCCAACCGCTACACCGATGCCTCTTCCCTGTGTCAGTCATTGCATTGGTTGCCCATCCAATATAGAGTTCAATTTAAACTTATCACGCTTACCCACAAAGCGCTCCATGCTTCAGTACTCCCCTACATCTCCTCTCTTGTCTCAGTCTACCACCCTATAAGTGCCCTCCGTTCTGCAAATTACTTAAAATTAAAATCCTCCATAATCCGAACTTCCAACTCCCGTCTCCAAGATTTCTCGCGTGCTGCGCCAATTCTTTGGAATGCATTATCTAGGACAGTTCGATTAATTCCCAATACCCACAGTTTCAAGCGAACCCTAAAAACACATTTCTTTAGACTGGCGTATCGCCTAAACACACTCTGTCCGTCCCAGTTTTCCCCCATATTAAAATCTTCTTCAACTTCAGGTTCATACCAACCATGCACATAATAGCCTCAGTCAGGACTGTACACATACTGGCAGGCGACCAGTCCATGTATCCATGTATTATTATTTATCCTATTTAGTATATCAAGGCTGCATTATACAATATATGTACTTTTTACCTTTTGTGTCTCCCCCATTTCCTCATAGACTGTAAGCTTGCGAGCAGGGCCCTCACTCCTTTCGATATGAGATATGCTTATTCTGTAGTGTCTGTATATGTCCTCCCTAAAATTTGTAAAGTGCTGCGGAATATGTTGGCGCTATAAAAATAAAAACTATTATTATTATTGTGGTAATGTCTAGAACCAAAATTAGAAAAATGTTGTCTCTGTCCAAATATATATGGACCTAACTATAAATGTCCCAACACATCAACCCGGGCACCTATGGCCAACATGCAAACTATATATCTATTTGAGATGGTCTCAATAGACTTCCTACATCTCTAGATGTGCAAGGGTGGTTACGAATACATTTTGGTGGTGATGGACCATTTCACTCGATTTGCTCAAGCATATGCCACCACCAATAAATTGGGTCGAACAGCAGCAGAGAAGATCTTTAATGATTTTGCTTTGAGGTTTGGGTTCCCTACGAGGTTACACCATGACCAAGGAAGAGAATTTGAGAACCAGCTCTTTGCCAAGCTGGAAAGTACTGTAGAATTCAGAGATCCCACACAACATCCTGTCACCCAGAGGGTAATGGACAAGTGGAATGTTTTAACCGGACATTATTGTCGATGTTGCGCACTTTAAAAGCTGATGAGAAGAAAGACTGGAAGAGTTCTCTGTCAAAAGTGGTACATGCCTATAACTGTACAAAGAGCAATGCAACGGGTTACTCACCCTTTTTCCTATTGTGTGGATGATCGCCAAGACTGGCAAATCAACATCATGTTCGATACTCCGGTGTCAGAGACTTACAGAACGTATCCGGAGTACATTCGGAAATGGAAGGAACGGATGGCAGAGGCATACAACATAGCGTCCAAAGTGTTTACGCAAGGACAGAGGAAGAGTAAGAAGTACTATGATCGAAAATATTATGGAGCAGAATTGGCACCGGGAAGCCGGGTGCTAGTCAAGAACGTACGTGAGAAAGGCGGTCCAGGAAAATTTTGTTCACACTGGGAAGACAAGGTGAACCAGGGGAGGAGTCCTGAGGAGACAATTTGCATATTCTCACTGCATTTTGGGATAAGTGAAGAGTCTCCGCGAGCTCAAAGAACACTGGATTTTGGCCGTTGGAGCTGAAAGGAGGACATCGGTGAACCAGGGGAGGAGTCCTGAGGAGACAATTTACATAGTCTCACTGCATTTTGGGATAAGTGAAGAGTCTCTGCAAGCTCAAAGAACACTGGATTTTGGCCGTTGGAGCTGAAAGGAGGACATCTGTGAACCAGGGAAGGAGTCCTGAGGAGACAATTTGCATATTCTCACTGCATTCTGGGATAAGTGAAGAGTCTCCGCGAGCTCAAAGAGCACTGGATTTTGGCTGTAGCGTAGCGTTTTTGATGCGTTTTTTTCACTTTTGCATTGCTTTCAACCGTGACAAAAGCATTCACCAGGAAATGTCATTTTAACATTTTACAACCTTATCTGGCCATGTGGTGTGTGAGATATCATCAGACACATCATGTTTCATTTATGAAGGAAGGACTCTGAAAGTCACAAAGCCTATTTTTATTGGGCCATCAGGTGACCTTTACTATTATTAAAGGGCCAGTAGTCGACCCTCACTATTCTTAGAGAGCCATCAGCCGGCTATGTTTTATTGTTCCCATTACTAAAGAGTGGGTCTCCTATACTGTTATTGCGCATGCAGTGAGTGACAGGGCTGCACAAAATTTGGATGCACCCCAATACCACTTTGAAGAGACTTAGAGGAGGGCCTCCTGAGAACAATGTTCCCATTATTAGGAAGTAGGTCTCCCATTGTGTGTGCATATGCAGTGAATGCAAGGGTTGCCAAAAATTTGGAGGCACTCCAATGCCCCTTGGAAGAGACGTGGAGATCAGAGGGCCTCCTGAAAACAATGTTCACATTATTAGGAAGTGGGTCTCCCATTGTGTTTGCATATGCAGTGAATGCAAGGGCTGCCAAAAATTGGAAGGCACTCCAATGCCCCTTGGAATAGACGTGGAGGAGGGCCTCATAAAAAATGTTCCCATTTGAAAGGAGCGGGCCTCTTATACTTGTAATGCCCATGCACTAAGTGTATGGGCTGACAAACATTTATCCCTGGGGGGTATACATGAACATACTGTATAAATTTTTTTTTTACGGGATCATAAACACCCTTTAAAAAGATTATGTGGGTGTTTCATCACGGACCACGGTCACCCTGATGATATGATGGTGGAGGATGAGGAGAAGGAGGAGGACAAGAGCGAATAGACAAAATCAGGAAGCGCATGCCCATGTCTGGGTGTGAAGAGGTGCATGGGAATACACCTCCCAAAAAAAGACACTGGATTTGAGTTTATGTTACGCTGCTATCATTTGGTGGTGTTGAGAAGTCTGGCCCAATCCAGCCCTTGTTCATTTTTATAAAAGTCAGCCTGTCAGCATTTTCAGTTGACAGGCGGATGCGCTTATCAGTTATAATTCCACCAGCGGCACTAAAAACACGCTCTGATAAAACGCTGGCGGCAGGGCAGGTCAGGACCTCCAAGGCATAGAGAGCCAGTCCATTCCACGTATCCAGCTTGGATATGCAATAATTATAAGGCACAGAGGAATCACGGGGGACGTTGGTACGGTCGGCAAGGTACTCCCTTAGCATCTTCCCAAACTTTGCACTCCTTGCGAGAGGACCCCGCACCTCAAGGCTTGTGCGATTGGAGGCGCTGAGAAAATTCTCCCAGAACTTTGACAGTGTTCCCCTGCCTCTGCTGGATTGAAGTTGTGTCCCTCTCGCCTGTACTCCTTGGTTGTCCAACGAAGTGTGACCTCTGCCGCCAGCGTTTTCAGATGGGAATTTTTTTAATAGTTCCAAAAAAAGGGCCTCCTGGTACAGCCCCATTTTTGTAGACCTGTCCGCCTCAGGAATAAAAGATATAAAGTTCTCCTTGTAGAGTGGGTTTAGAAGTGTCACCAACCAGTAATGACTGTCACCCAAAATTTTGAGAACGCGAGGGTCATGGGAAAGGCAGCGTTACATAAACTCAGCCATGCGTGCCAGACTGCTAACAGTCACTTCCGTGTCCTCACCAAGAGGATGACTGACCATGCTGTTCTCCTCTCTGTCCTCTGGCCATCCACGCTGAACAGACGGTATGACAGCTGTGCAGGTAGTACCGTCTATAGTGCATGAAACTAGCTCCTGTTCTTCCTCCTCCTCTTCCTCATTATCACCCAATCCACGTTGGAATGAGATGAGGCTTGGCTGTGTGTAATCACCCTGTATGGTTCCTTGCTCTATCTCATCATGCTCCACCTGCATTGCATCCTCTTTGATTGTGAGCAGAGAGCATATCATAAGACAGATTAGCGGGATGGTGATGCTAATTATGGCATCATTGCCGCTCACCATCTTGGTGGAGTCCTCAAAGTTTTGGAGGATGGTACATATGTCTGACATCCATGTCCACTCCTGAGGTCTTATGTGTGGAGTCTGAACTGAATACCGACGGCCTTGTTGATGCTGGTACTGAACAACTGCCCTCTTCTGCTCACAAATCCTTCCCAACATCTGCAGTGTAGAGTTCCAACGTGTGGGGACATCACACACCAGTCTGTGAGCCGGAAGCTACAAACGCTGCTGAAACACTGCAAGGGCGGCAGAAGCTGTAGCTGACTTTCTAAAATGGGCACACAGGCGGCGTACTTTAACAAGCAGATCTGGCAGCTCCAGGTAGGATTTGAGAAACTGCTGAACCACGAGGTTAAGCATGTGGACCAGGCATGGTACATGTGTGAGCTCGCCTCCCCTCAGAGCCGCCACCAGGTTCCGGCCATTGTCACACACGACCATGCCTGGTTGTAGGTTCAGTGGTGTGAACCACAGATCTGCTTGCTCTTTCAGAGCTGTCCACAACTCTTCAGCATTGTGCGGTTTTTCACCTAAGCATATTATCTTCAGCACAGCCTGTTGCGGCTTGGCCGAGGCAGTGCTGCAGTGTTCCAGCTTGAAACTGATGTGGTCTTTTCGGAGATGGAGGAGAAGGAGGCTGAGATGCAGCAGCTGTAGACTGTGGGGGCAACCCTGATTGACCTAGGGCCCGCAATCCTTGGCGTCGTAAGGACTTGTTCTGTCCCAATGTCCGACTGGGTCCCGGCTTCCACTATGTTAACGCAGTGTGCCGTCAGCGAGCTGTACCGTCCCTGCCCACAAGCACTTGTCCATGTGTCCGTGGTTAGGTGGACTTTCCCGGTAACTGCGTTGTTGAGGGCACGGCTAATGTTTTGAGACACGTGCTTGTGTAATGCGTGGATGGCACACCGGGAGAAATAGTGGCCGCTGGGGACTGAGTACCGAGGGACGGCTGCCGCCATCAGGTTGCGGAATTCTTCCGTCTCCATGAGCCTGAAAGGCAACGTTTCGAGCGCAAGCAGTCGTGAAATATGGGAATTTAGTAGTGCGGCCTGTGGGGTGTTGGCTGCGTATTTGCGCTTGCGTTCCAAGGACTGGGGTATGGACAACTGAACACTGCGCTGGGACAAGGACGTGGACATGCTTCCTGATGCTGCTACTTGAGAGTGTGCAACAACAGGTGCAGGGCAGGAGGCATCTTCGCATGCACCATGGACAGGGGATTGGCTTTCATGCACAACAGCGGAAGAAGCAATGGTGCCACCCACAGACACTGTTCCTGGACCCTGGGGTTCGGCCCACAAAGTAGGGTGCTTTGGTGTCGTGTGCCTGATCATGCTGGTGGTGGTCAGGCTGCTAGTTCAGAGTGTCCAAGTGTGGGATCAGTTGTCTCCGGGCACTCGGCATGGTGGGAGGAAGGAGGATCAGGGTGAGGAATATGCAGTCCAGACTCACGGCTACTCAGACTTGACCGTGTGGAAGACAGGGTGGTGGTGGTGGCTAAGTGACTGGAAGCATTATCCGCTATCCAACCAACAACCTTTTGGCACTGCTCTGGGTTCAATAGGGGTGTGCTGCGGTCCCCTAGGAATTGGGACAGAAAAGTCGGGCGAGAAGATGTGGGTGTTTGTTGTGGCACAATTTCAGCTTGCCTACGGCCTTGGCCTCGGCCTCTGCATGCACCATCACCATCACGTCCTGTTCCCCATCCCTTGCCACGCATCTTGCCCATTTTAAATGGATGACAATATCTTCCACACTCACTACAAATGGCTGAATTTGGAGCGAAGTTATATGTAATCCGTGTGATGGAGAAACCACAGTTTTAAATACCTGGCCTGTAGGTAACTATTTTGAACAGCAAACCGGTGCCAAAAACTTTGCTGACACACTGAAAAAAAATTTGAATGGAGGCCAAAAATGGCAGTATTTTCAGCGCAACTATATGTGAATGTGATCCGTGTGATGGAGAAACCACAGTTTTAAATACCTGGCCTGTAGGTAACTATTTTGAAGAGCAAACGGGTGGCAAAAACTTTGCTGACACACTGAAAAAAAATTTGAATGGAGGCCAAAAATGGCAGTATTTTCAGCGTAATTATATGTGATCCGTGTGATGGACAAACCACAGTTTTAAATAGCTGGATTTTTAACGCTGTAATATAGAAAGGACCTGGCAGTATTCTGCAGTGCCAACAAGCAAATGGCGCAGAAAAACAGTGTTCTCTGGATTGCTTTTTAAGGTGAGGATTAAGATGCAAAAAAAAATATTCCTGGCCCCTGACACCTGGGCATTTGTCTAGAAATATCTAACAGCAGCAGAGCGCAGCACTGGAATGAAGCCTCTTGTGCTATATGCACTGCCTGCCTGCCTATATACACTGCCTGCCTGCCTATATACACTGCCTGCCTGATATCTCTGCAGATGGATTAGTCCTCAGAAGGACTGTTTGTTGAGATGGATATGTGTAATGTACTGGTTTTCTCCCTACACTACCTAATACACAACCAAGTCTCTCCCTAGCTCAGCAGCAGCTCTCTCTACACTGCCTGATTGCGGAGTAGACTGACCAGCACAGCGGCGCCAGGTCTGATATAGACCTGATGATGCTGTGCGGCCAGCCAATCACTGTAATACCACAACCACTATGGCTGCGGTATTACAATGAGTGGTAGGCAATCCCTGCATGTTGATTGGCGCTCTAAAGAGCGCCAAACATGCAGGGAGGGGACCTGAGCATCCGCCCGAGCATCTCGCAAGTACTCGGCGAGCTCCGAGCATCTCAAGTACTGAGATGCTCGGGCGAGTACCGAGTACTTGTGAGTATGCTCGCTCATCACTAAAAATGACCCATAAAGGACCAAAGGGGCGAAATTGGTCTGGTGATTAAATACAAATGCATGAATCTTTGTCCAAAAAGACTGTATTTTGAGCAAGACCACATGCAGTGGTACAGTTTAGCCTCGTCGGCATTACACTTGAAACAATTTGATGTAGGAAACCATCCTATGTCCTCTGATGGGGGTAATATAGGCCCGATGACAGAGATTGAGAAGCATTTCTATATATCACACTGAAGGAAGAAACTTATGGCTATAATCAAGCACTGTAAGTATGGTTGGTGTAGTGAGTTCTGGTATATCCATCGACCATTTGGTTAGTGATGTTGACTGGGCAACATGGTCTATTGGTTTATTAAGGAGCTTATAATACCTTAATAAGGTGGGTAAGGTAAGGTGGGGCAGAATAGTTGATATATATGTCTTAGGTTTTAGATACGGGAAGAATGCAATATAGATTTTTGGGTATTACAGTGGTACAGTAGTATACAGTGGCATGTAAAAGTTTGGGAAACCCACCCTGGTCAAAATTACTGTTATTGTGAACAGTTAAGCAAGTTGAAGATGAAATGATCTCTAAAAGACCCAAAGTTAAAGATGACACATTTCATTTGTATTTTAGGCAAAAAAAATATTTATTTTCATCTTTTACATTTTAAAAATTACAAATAGGAAAATGGGCCGAGGCAAAAGTTTGGGCACCCTGTATGGTTAGTACCTAGTACCACCCCCTTTTGCAAGTATCACAGCTTGTAAACACTTTTTCTAGCCAGTCAAGATTCTTTCAGTTCTTGTTTGAGTATTTTCTTCCATGGAAAATTCTTCCAGTTCTGTGAAATTTCTGGGTCGTCTTGCATGCACTGCTATTTTGTGGTCTTTGAGTAACTTCTCATGGACAAGCCGTGAGTCGGGATATTCAAGAAGTCCGAGGTCAAAAGCCAGGAGGGTACATCATAAATGACTCGCCCAGGGGGGATAAGGGGGTTACTCGGTACCCGGGCCTTGACCTTCTGTGGGATGTCACGGCAGTCGGCTCCCGGGCCCGTACCCTGGGGTCACTCTTTAAAAGGTGGTTTGTTAACAGTTTTGTCTCGTGACGCCACCTGTGGTTTCTGGTAATGGGTACCAGCGCTGCTGCAGACCTCCGGGGGTGATGGGATGGCAGCTGGGATGTATCTGCTCCCCACAGGCGGAGCGGGCCCCCGGGGCAGGGTTGATGAAAGGGATGCAGGTGAGAGGTGGCCCAGCCGGGCCAGGGGAGAATAACAGACATGCACACAGGGGGTTCGCTTCAGTACCTTTACTGGTGTAGACGGCAGGTACGGTCCAGGGTACTTCATAGGAAGGGTGCACTTCTGGACTCTCCCCAGTGAGCGGCCTCCTGATCCGTTTCTTCCTCTCACTCTGAAGCTTCTGACCAGCCTGAAACTAGGCCTAGCTTCTGTACTCTTTCACTCTCCTAACCTATATGCTTGGTGATAAGAACTTTCTTCTGACTACCACTATCCCTGGACGCTGGGGCCTTCGTGGTTCCTAGTTCTTTAAATGACTGTAGCTTCAGGTTGACCAGGGGTTTAGAATCCTCCTGGTATACTGGTTATTCCGACTGGGCCTAGAGGACCCCGTAGGCGCGGACCAGGTGTCCGGCTTGTGTTCTGGGGTGAGCCTTAGATACTCCTCTGCCCCCATAACTCCTCTCACTCTTCTCCTTGCTTCCGGCCCCGCTCTAGGCCCCCAGGGCTTCAGCACGTGCTTTAGGCCCTGGCTGGCCCTCAGCACTGCAGCTCACATGCTGCTTCTTTACTGATCTCAGTGCCAGCACACACTCTGCCTATCTAACTCCACCCTCCAGTATATATATCCCTATCAGGGCTCCCTCTGGTGGTATGAGGTGGAAGGGTGGAGGTGTCTGTTATGTAATGAGGGCCTCTTGTGGAGAAGTCCGTCCATGCACCCTTTTGGGTCCTTTGGTACCTGTGGTAGCAGGGTGCCACATTAACAGAGGGAAGAGACAGAAGCGTAGTCAAGTTACGGTCTAAAGTCAAAATACTAGGAGGATAGCGGATCAGAGCAAAAAGATTAAACAGATCGATGGTCAGAAAGAGGTCCAAAGTCAGGCAGTGATAGATCAATGAGCAAAATACAAGGCACAAAATAAATAAACACTTATCTGAAGCTGTGGCTAACAGATATCTGGGACTGCCAGATCAGTTAAATAAATCAGCAATTCTGGAAACCCAGAGCACCTGACGAAAGGTCAGCAACTCCCGGTCTCAGATTGGATGGCCGAGCTGTCAATCAAAACACAGACAGCTTAGCACTAAGGGGTGGAATCGTTACAGTATCCCCCTCTTCTGGGGGGCCACTGGATGCCCAGATTAACCAGGAAACTTCAGATGGAAGGCCCTGACTAACCGCTCGGCCTTCACATCTCGAGCTGGGACTTAGGGTCTCTCCTCAGGTCCATATCCCCTCAAGTGGATGAGGTACTTGAGGGAATTTTGGTCTCTACAATAGGGGACATAATGACAGGAAGGGGCCCAGGATAGGGGACATAATTACCGGTAGGTGCCAGGATGGATGACATAATTACTGTATGGTGGAGAGAGTGAGGAACATAGATTATTGCTTTATAGTGGTAAGGGGGGGACATAATTACTGTAGGGGCCGATTAGGGTACATTATTACTGCTGTAATATATTTTATTTTTGAGGATTTTGTTTTTCATGTGGGGAACAAAAGGTAGGTCATGTTACTGTGCAGGGCAGAACTATGTCACTTTTTTTCTTCATCTGGCGCAGTGTAGAAGTCGGGAGGAAAAAAGTGGGGAGTGTGTTCTAGAAGCAATCAGTTATAGATGACTGGGTGTTATTTTCTGGAGAGATGAGTCCTGGCTGGAAGAAATGATAGCAGTCTGCGCTGAATGAAGAGGAAAAGTGAAGATGAATGACTTTAATTAGAGACGTCACTGGTAAGTCACAATATTACCTGTACACTTACACTATATAGTATATATAGACCTTCTGTGCATAATGTCATTGGTGATCCCTGTCTTACCTCTACACTATACACTATATGCAGAGCTACAGTGCACTGATGGTAATATAAGTGTTATTAGTATTGTGTTTTTTATTAATGATCAGTATTGTAGTATTTGGTCACTATGTGGTGGTAATATGTGGTCTATTCATGGTGTGGTGTTAATTGTCCATTGTATGTGGTATTATTTAGTCACTATGTGGTGGTTATATGTGGTCTGGTCATGGTGTAGTGGTATTTATCCCTTGTAAAAATTAGATGTAGCAGACAGTTGAGTTGATGGATGGGTGCTCGTCCTTTCCAATTTGAGCAGATTCCTTTGGTTCTAATTTTAAAAACTTGTAGAGAATCCTTTAATACCTTTTACCATAGTAAGAAGTGACTCACATTGTGCACTGGACAGGAGGCAATGAGACTGTACATAAAGGTACATGCAGGGCAAGAAGGGCAAAGCACTTTTACTTTTAGCTCCTTTTACTTGTAGTTTGTGGTTGAGGAAAGTGTGTGTGAAAATTTGTGTGGCTTTAAAATAGGTGTGACTTTAAATTGGGTGTGGTTTTGTAACAAAAACAGGATACCTGTTAAAAATTTGAATCCCATGATGGCTATATCTTGCTGTTTACCAACCATTTAATATGACTATGTTTGTTACCTTTCAGCAGCTGAGTTAGCTATCACTCTATAGGTCATATTTAGTGATGAGAGAACGTGCTCGCCACTACTCGGTACTTGCCCGAACATCATGGTGCTCGACAAGCTCGGCGACTGTTTCCGGGTTGCTCGGGCGGGAACTCGGGTCCTCTCCCTGCATGTTTGGCGCTCTTTAGAGAGTCAATGAACATCCAGGGATTGCCTGCCATGCACTGTAATGCCGTAGCCATGTTGGTTGTGGGCATTACAATGATATAAGACCTGGCACCGCCATGCTCATCACAGTCACTCCGGATCAGACAGTGTAGGGAGAGCTGCTGCTGCGTCAGGGAGAGATTTAATCGTGTATTAGGTAGTGTAGGGAGAAAAACCGTACATTACACATGTCAATCTTAACAAACAGTCCTTCTGAGGACTAATCCATCTGCAGAGATATCAGGCAGGCAGGCAGGGTATATAACAGACTGCAGTGCACATAGGACAAGAGGTTCCATTCCAGTTCTGCCTTCTGCTGCTGTTATATTTCTAGAAATAGGCCCAGGTCTCAGGGGCCAGGAATAATTTTTTTTGCATCTTAATCTTCATAATTTGCTTAAAAAGCAATCCAGATAACACCGTTTTTCTGCGCCATTTGCTTGTTGGCACTGCAGAATACAGCCAGGTCCTTTCCATATTCCAGCTATTTAAAACTGTGTTTTCTCTGTCACACAGATCACATATACGTTTTCAGAAAATACTGCCATTTCTGGCCTGCATTAATTTTTTTTTCAGTGTGTCAGCAAAGTTTTTGACACTGGTTTGCTGTTCAAAACAGTTACCTACAGGCCAGGTATTTAAAACTGTGTTTTCTCCGTCACACAGATTACATATATGTTTTCACAAAATACTGCCATTTCTGGCCTCCATTAAAAAACTTTTTCAGTGTGTCAGTGAAGCAATTCACAGCAGTTTGCTGTTCAAACTACTTACCTACAGGCCAGGTATTCAAAACTGTGTTTTCTCCGTCACACAGCTCACATATACGTTGTCAGAAAATACTGCCATTTCTGGCCTCCATTAAAAAAAATTTTCAGTGTGTCAGTGAAGCAATTCACAGTAGTTTGCTGTTCAAACTACTTACCTACAGGCAAGGTATTTAAAACTCTGTAGTGAGCGTGGAAGATACTGTCCTCCATTTAAAATGGGCAAGGCACATGGCAAGGGACGGGGAACTGGACGTGATGGTAATGGTGCATGCAGAGGCCGAGGACAAGGCCGTGGGCAAGCCGAAATTGTGCCACAACAAACACCCACATCTTCTCGCCTGACCTTCTTGTCCCAATTTCTAGGGGACCACAGCACACCACTATTGAACCCAGAGCAGTGTCAAAAGGTTGTTGGTTGGATAGCGGATAATGCTTCCAGTCACTTAGCCACCACCACCACCACCCTGTCTTCCACACGGTCAAGTCTCAGTAGCCGTGATACTGGACCGCATATTCCTCACCATGATCCTCTTCCTCCCACCATGACGATCCCACACTTGGACACTCTGAAGAGCTGTTCACTTTTCCATTTATAGATTCGGGCCTCTCGCCCGGTCCACTTGAAGCGGGGCAAGAGGAGATTGCATGTAGCGATGCCCAAATATTTGAGCAGCCACGGTCACACGAAGGCGACGGTGGGAAAGTGTCACAAGAGGTGGACGATGATGAGACACAATTGCCAGAAAGTCAGGAGGAGGACCAGGGTGTGGAAGTGGAAGATGAGGTGGTGGACGATATAGTAACTGACCCAACCTGGCAGGAGGACATGCAGAGCGAGGACAGCAGCACACAGGGGGAGGGAGGCAGAGCACCCCAACAGGCAGGAAGAAGCAGTGTGGTGGCCGCAGACAGAAGGCAGGCAACCATTCCCCGTAACACCAACACGAAGGAAGTTGCCAGTACAACTGTTAGGTCTTCCCGAGTCTGGTTGTTTTTTAAAGACTCTGCCGATAACCCCAAAAAGACCATTTGCACCACCTGCCAGGCCATCATCAGCAGGGGTGGCAAAACGACCAGCCTGACCACCACCAGCATGATCAGGCACATGACAGCAAAGCACCCGACTTTGTGGGCCGAACCCCAGGGTCCAGGAACAGTGTCTGCGGGTGGCACCATTGCTTCTTCCGCTGTTGTGGATGAAAGCCAATCCCCTGTCCATGGTGCATGCGATGATGCCTCCTGCCCTGCACCTGTCGTTGCACACTCTCAAGTAGCAGCATCAGGAAGCACGTCCATGTCCTTGTCCCAGTGCAGCGTTCAGTTGTCCATACCTCAGTCCTTGGAACGCAAGCGCAAATATGCAGCCAACACCCCACAGGCCACACTACTAAATTCTCACATTTCACGACTGCTTGCGCTCGAAATGTTGCCTTTTAGGCTCGTGGAGACGGAAGCATTCTGCAACCTGATGGCGGCGGCCGTTACTAGGTACTCGGTCCTCAGCCGCCGCAGTTTCTCCCGGTGTGCAGTCCCCGCATTACACAAGCACGTGTCCCAAAACATTAGCCGTGCTCTCAACAACGCAGTTACCGGTAAAGTCCACCCAACCACGGACACGTGGACAAGTGCTTGTGGGCAGGGACGGTACATCTCGCTGACGGCACACTGGGTTAACATAGTGGAAGTCGGACCTTGGGACGAAACATGTCCTCTCGACGCCAAGGATTGTGGGCCCTAGGTCAATCAGGGTTGCTCCCACGGTCTACAGCTCCTGCACCTCATCCTCCTCTGCCTCCCCCTCTTCTTCAGCCTCCATCTCCGAAATGACCAGATCAGTCACAAGCTGGAAGCACTGCAGCACTGCCTTGGCCAAGCGGCAACAGGCTGTGCTGAAGCTAATATGCTTAGGTGAAAAACCGCACAATGCTGAAGAGTTGTGGACAGCTCTGAAAGAGCAGGCAGATCTGTGGCTCACACCGCTGAACCTACAGCCAGGCATGGTCGTGTATGACAATGGCCTGAACCTGGTGGTGGCTCTGAGGCGAGGCGAGCTCACACACGTACCATGCCTGGCCCATGTGCTTAACCTCGTGATTCAGCGGTTTCTCAAATCCTACCCAGAGCTGCCAGATCTGCTTGTTAAAGTACGCCGCCTGTGTGCCCATTTTAGAAAGTCACCTACTGCTTCCGCCGCCCTTGCAGTGTTTCAGCAGCGTTTGCAGCTTCCGACTCACAGACTGGTGTGTGATGTCCCCACACATTGTAACTCTACACTGCAGATGTTGGGAAGGATTTGTGAGCAGAAGAGGGCAGTTGTTGAGTACCAGCATCAACAAGGCCGTCGCTATTCAGTTCAGACTCCACACATAAGACCTCAGGAGTGGACATGGATGTCAGACATATGTACCATCCTCCAAAACTTTGAGGACTCCACCAAGATGGTGAGCGGCGATGACGCCATAATTAGCGTCACCATCCCGCTTCTCTGTCTTCTGAAACGCTCTCTGCTCACAATCAAAGAGGATGCATTGCAGGCGGAGCACGATGAGATGGAGCAAGGAACCATACACAGTGATTACACACAGCCAAGCGTCATCTCATCCCAACGTGGATTGGGTGACAATGAGGAAGAGGAGGAGGAGGAGGAGGAAGGACAGGAGCTAGTTTCATGCACTATAGACGGTACTACCTGCACAGCTGTCATACCGTCTGTTCAGTGTGGATGGCCAGAGGACAGAGAGGAGGAGGAGGAGGAGAGCATGGTCAGTCATCCTCTTGGTGAGGACACAGAAGTTTTGCCTGTTAGTAGTCTGGCATGCATGGCTGAGCTTATGTTACGCTGCCTTTCCCATGACCCTCGCGTTCTCAAAAAAAATAAAATAGGCTTTATGACTTTCAGAGTCCCTCCATCATAAATAAAACAGGAAGTGTCTGATGATGTGTCACACATCACATTGCCAGCTAAGGTTGTAAAATGTTAAAATGACATTTCCCGGTGAATGCATTTGTCTTAAAAAAAAACTTAAAAAAACAAAAAACAATAGGATCTTTCTTTAGTATAAATAACAGCGTCACCAATTTAACAACAATGTAATCACATTGTTCAGCTCATGCACCTCCTCCTCCATCTCTGAAATGACCACATCAGTCACAAGCTGACAGCACTGCAGCACTGCCTTGGCCAATGTTATGAACTGCTACAAACACTAAGGAAAGATAGGAAAACTGTCCCTACAATAGGACTAAGATGATTCCCTACGATGCAGCGGGGGACCTGTTCCTTGTGAACAGACCCGCCTAAGTCCTCGGCTAGTCTGAACGCAGACCTATAGATATAAGGGAGGGGTCCCTACAAGAACTAAGGACTGGGATATAGTTGGACACCTCCTAGCAGAAATTGTAGCTGAGCAAAGACAAACAAACAAACAGAAGTACTAGTGATCAAAAGACCAAGCAAACTACAGAGAAAGGTACAAGGCACCTGGCTAGCTTAAGAGTAAATGTAACACTGAAGTCCAGCAAGGCCAGGAGGGCGGAGCTGGATTAAATAGGCAAAAAGTCATGTGACCAGCAAAATAGAAAAAACTAGCTGGAGGGTTCTAACAGTACCCCCTCTTCTATGAGGATCCTCCGGATCCTCTAGGCCCAGGTCTATCAGGAAACCTCCTGTGAAACGCTCCGACAAGTCTAGGAGCCGAGACATCATCTGCCCTTACCCAAGAGTTATCCTCGGGACCGAAACCTTTCCAAGCGACGAGATACTGCAATCTCCCTCTATGCCATCTAGAATTAAGAATGCGAGAAATTTCATATTCACCGTCTTCCTCCACTGGAGGAACAGAGACAGTGGCGTCCCTATCAGAAACATCAGCTTTTTTCAATAAGGAAACATGAAACACCGGATTAATCTTCCAGGAGGTAGGAACCTCCAACCTAACTGCAGATTGGTTAACTACCTGAAGCACCTTAAATGGACCCACAAACTTCGGGCCCAATTTCTTAGAAGGAATCCTCAACCGCAGATTCCTAGAGAACAACCAAACCATGTCACCAACAGTAAACAAAACCTCTTGACGTTTCCTGTCAAAGTACCTCTTGGATTTTTTGTTAGCCTCTTGAAGGTTACGACGTACATCAGTCCAAACGCTCTCCAAATCACCGGAAAAATTCTCCTCCTCCGGCACAGCCGATACCAATTTGGAGAATGACCCAAACGATGGATGTCTCCCAGTGCAACAAAAAAAAGGAGAACACCCAGCAGAAGAGGATGTATGGTTGTTAAGAGCAAATTCAGCCAGTGGCAGAAACTCAGACCACCCCTCTTGATTGTCAGCCACAAAACAACGCAAAAACTGTTCAACATCCTGGTTCTTTCTTTCTGTCTGTCCATTAGACTCAGAATGATAACCAGATGAAAATGACAAATGGACTCCCAACCTGTCACAAAAGGCACGCCAAAAACGAGCCACAAACTGAGGTCCCCTATCGGAAACAATGTCGGTAGGAACGCCATGGAGCCTGACAATTTCTTTAACAAAAGCCTTAGCAAGTGTCTTGGCGCAGGGCAGTTTGATGAAGGGAACCAAGTGACACATCTTGCTTAAACGGTCCACGACCACCCAGATAACAGTGAAACCCTCAGAGGCAGGAAGGTTAGTAATAAAATCCATAGCAAGATGCGTCCAAGGAGCACTAGGAACCTCCAGAGGGCAAAGCAACCCTGCAGCAGGAGCATGTGAAGACTTAGATCTAGCACACACAGTACATTGACGCACCTAATGACTTAATGACTTCCTTCTGCCACCCAGGCCACCAAAAACTGCGAACTACAAGTCTCTAAGTCTCCGAAATTCCTGGATGACCTGCCAACCGAGACTCATGACACTCCACAAACAAATCTCTCCTAAAGTTCCTAGGCACAAACAACCTCCCATGAGGAGTGTTAGATGGGGCTTCCTCCTGGGCTTTCAGAATCCCATCTTCTAAAACGGAGTCCAATGCTGCTATCACAACACCTTCCTGTAAAATGCTCTCCTCCTCCTCGGTACCAACCATGGGAGAAAAACTGCGAGATAAAGCATCAGCTTTTACATTCTTGGTACCCAGAATGTAAGTAACAGAAAAATTAAACCGCGAAAAAAAAAGTGCCCACCTAGCTTGACGGGCATTCAAGCGCTTGGCAGCATCAAGATAGATCAGATTCTTATGATCAGTAAAAACCTGAATGGGAAATTTATCACCTTCCAAGAGATGACGCCAATGTTCAAATGCGAGTTTAATCGCCAGCAATTCCCGATTACCGACATCGTAATTAAGTTCAGCCTCAGAAAATTTTTTTGAAAAAAAAGCACAGGGATGTACTCCATCCTTGTTTTCCTGAGACAAAACAGCACCGACCCCCACCGAAGAAGCATCAACCTCGACCAAAAAAGGCTTGGTCTCATCAGGCGGCATAAGGATGGGGGCAGAACTGAACCTCTCCTTGAGATACACAAAAGCTTCAATGGCCTCAGTAGTCCACTGGACCGTATTCGCACCTTTCCTGGTGAGATCGGTCAGTGGCTTAACAATTATAGAAAAATTCTTAATGAATTTTCTGTAATAATTGGCGAAACCCAAAAATCTCTGTATTGGTTTCAAACCAATAGGCCTAGGCCATTCCTGAACCACCTGAACCTTCACCGGGTCCATCTCAAAGCCCTCGCTGGAGATAATGTAGCCCAAAAAACTAATTCTCTGCACAGCGAACTCACATTTCTCCAGCTTAGCAAAAAGTGAATTGTCGCTTAACAACTGCAATACCTCACGTACGCTCTGCCAATGAGACTCCAGATCCGGGGCAAAAATCAAAATGTTATCCAAATACACCACCACATTCTTACTGATCAACGGTCTTAGGATGTCATTAATATGGTTCTGAAAAAACGCTGGTGCGTTGGTAAGATCAAAGGGCATAACCTGACTCTCAAAATGACCCACTGGAGTGTTAAAAGCAGTTTTCCACTCATCACCTTCCTTCATACGTAACAAATTGTATGCCCCCCGGAGATCAATCTTAGAGAACCACTTGGCCCCCACTAACTGGTTGAACAAGTCAGGAATTAATGGCAGTGGGTAGGAATTGCGTACTGTAATTTTATTAATTTCGCGAAAGTCCAGACATGGACGTAAACCGCCGTCCTTTTTTTTTACAAAAAAGAATCCAACAGCCACAGGTGACTTAGAAGGTCTAATGTGACCGGCGGCCAAGCTTGTCTGTATGTATTCCTCCAAGGCCTTTCTCTCAGGGATAGTAAGATTAAATAAGCTACTCTTGGGAAGAGTAGCTCCAGGGACAAACTCAATAGTACAATCATAGTCCCTATGAGGAGGCAAAACTTGCGACTCCTCCTCAGAAAAAACCTTCCAAAAATTCTGAATAGGTACAGGTAATTCCCCTCTTTCCACAGCAGCAATTCGACTGTTGCAACATCTATCATAACACTTAGGACTCCAAGACTTAATTTCATTGGTAGACCAGTCCAGTACAGGATTGTGCAATTTTAACTAAGGTAACCCCAAAACCACTGGAGCAGGCAAATTATTTAATACCGCCAAATCCAAATTCTCTTGGTGGATACCATTAATGGTGAGGGGAAATTCAAAAACCTTGTGAGTAATACCTTTCAAGGGAGAGCCATCAACAGCAACGACAGAAATAGGAGATGACAAAAGTTTGGATTCTAATTTAAATTTTTCCAAAAAACCCTCATCAATCACATTGAGTGTAGAACCACAATCCACAAATACCCGAAATTCAATCAACTCCTCCTGGAATGAGGTGCTTCCAGAAAGAAATACTCCTTTTGAGTTTAAACAAGCTATGTGGGCGTAACTGACCTCTTTTTTTTTTTCTTTGTTCAAACGAAGCACACAGTTCTTAATAAAGTGGTCAGATTTACCGCAATAAAAACACAATCCTTTAGCAAACCTGCGGTCTTTTTCCTGAGAGTGGGGTGATATCGCCCCAATCTCCATCGGTTCTCCACCCTCCGAACAGACCCTCTGAAAACTAGGAGCTGCCATAGCAGTAGATTTCTCTTCATTACTCCTAGCACGCAGTCGCCTGTCCACACGTATGGCTAATTGCATTGCCTCCTGCAAGGTTCCAGGTTTTGGGAAGGCAATCAGCAGATCCTTAACCCTTTCACCTAGACCATCAAGAAACAAACATTTTAATGCTGAGTCATTCCGACCATCTTCTGAAGTATGTACAATAATTTTCCACATCACCTGATCCCTGCTTCAAATGTCTTAATTCAGTTTCAGCAGATGAGACTCGATCAGGATCATCATACAACAACCCCATAGCAGAAAAAAAATCTTCCACAGATCTAAAACACGGATCATTAGGTTGTAGAGAAAAGGCCCATCCCTGTGGTTCTTTGCGCAAAAGTGACATTATAAACCCAATGCGCTGTGATTCATTCCCCGAGGATCTGGATCTTAAATGAAAATATAATAACAAGCGTTTTTAAAGGAAAAAAAATCTTGCCGTTTACCATAAAAAAAATCTGGCAGTCCCACCTTTGGTTCGACAAAATGCGCTCCAGGACAGCTACTCACGTGTTGCTGGAGCTCGGCCACCTCCAAAGACAGTCCCTGCAGGCGTTGAGCCAACTCCTGAACCGACACCATGCTGAAATCAGGATTTCTTTCCTTAGAGTGTTTTATTTTTGGGCTGGACTTACTGTTATGAACTGCTACAAACACTAAGGAAAGATAGGAAAACTGTCCCTACAATAGGACTAAGCGGATTCCCTACAATGCAGCGGGGGACCTGTTCCTTGTGAACAGACCCGCCTAAGTCCTCGGCTAGTCTGAACGCAGACCTATAGATATAAGGGAGGGGTCCCTACAAGAACTAAGGACTGGGATATAGTTGGACACCTCCTAGCAGAAATTGTAGCTGAGCAAAGACAAACAAACAAACAGAAGTACTAGTGGTCAAAAGACCAAGAAAACTACAGAGAAAGGTACAAGGCACCTGGCTAGCTTAAGAGTAAATGTAACACTGAAGTCCAGCAAGGCCAGGAGGGCGGAGCTGGATTAAATAGGCAAAAAGTCATGTGACCAGCAAAATAGAAAAAACTAACAGGAGGGTTCTAACAGCCAAGCGGCAACAGGCTGTGCTGAAGATAACATGCTTAATGCTTAATTGATAAACCGCCCAGCGCTGCAGAGTTGTTGAAAGCTGTAACACAGCAGCCTGATCTGTGGCTCTCACAGCTGAATATACAGCCAGGCATGGTCGTGTGTGACAATGGGCAGAACCTGGTGACAGAGAAATGACAGCCGGGGTAGATACGGTTTCCCTCTATGCCAGTCCTTTCACCGAGCTAAAGAATATGGCTGTGGTGAAATACAACTCCCACTGAGAAGCTGTTTCAGATTGAAAAACATTGTGCCCAGAGGATTTGATTCTGAGGGCTAACCTTTCTCACCCGCTCAAGAGCCCCATAGCAGCTGCAAAGTTAGCGCTATCATCAACTTTCCTGAGGTAGAAGCCAAGGCACACCAGAGGATTCTCTGGTGGGACTGTCCAACCCTGCCGAGAAGCAGTCCTGGCTAAGAAAAGTGTGTGGAAAGGTTCCCGGACACACTATGGCTGCTTTTTTACTGAGGTGGAAACCCACGCAAACACGGGGAGAACATACAAAGTCATTGCAGATGTTGTCCTTGCTGGGATTTGAACCCAGGATCCCAGCGCTGCAAGTTTTCAGTGCTAACCACTGATCCAATGTGTTGCCATTCACCCTCTATTATCCAACAGGCTGGAGAAACTTGCACCTACTGCCACTCTATCTTCAGCTCCTTTGTGAGAAAATGTATTTGGGCAGCCACTCAGTCTACCAAATAAAATTCCTGAGAAGGAAATTGGGGATGGCTTCGCTACTGGTACTGGGGGCATGGCGTCGTACTATAGTTTGCTGGAAATATTCCAGGCTGGTAGGAGGCAAGCAAATTCCCCCAGAAAAGTACCAGCAGTAATGTTCAGGGACCCGCGCTTGTAGAAGATGGATACAACACCGGGAGAAATAGTGACAGCTGGGGACCGAGTATGGACACGAGGCATGAGGCATGTGGTTGTGAAAAGCTTCCGCCTCCACGAGCCTAAAAGGCCACATTTCAAGTGCAAGCAGCTTTACAGGACTTCCTGTGAGAAATGACATGCAGGCTAGATAGGGTTTCCCTCTATGCCAGTCCTTTCACTGAACTAAATACAACTGTCAGCAAAAAAAAGTTGTGGACTGGCTCCGTACCGTCCCTGGCCACATTCACCTGTCCACGTGTTTGTGGTCAGGCGGTCCTTCCCAGTGAGTGCACTGGGGAGGGCACTGGTAACGTTGTGGGACCCGTGCTTGTGGAAGGCGGAGGCGATACCGAGAAATATAGTGCCGGCTGGGGACCGAGTATGGACACCCGGCCGCCGCCGGCATGAGGTTGTGAAAACCTTCCGCCTCCATGAGCTTAAAAGGCCATATTTCATGTGCAAAAAGCTGCCCAGAAATCTGGCAGTTTAGTGTTGCGGCCTGTGGGTGGGTGGCTGGCTGGCTGCCTGCATACTTGCGCTAGCATTCCAAGGAATGGGGTAGGGACAACTGAACACTGCAGTGGGACAAGGACGTGCATGGTGATTGTTGCAAGTCTGCAATGACAGGTGCATGGCGGGAGGCATCTTCGCATGCGCCAAGGATCACTTATGATGGGCACACTTTTAGGCAGTGACCTGGGAGTCAGAGATGCTTCCAGAGGTCTTTCCCATGCTGTTCCCATGTCTTTTCAGCACTGTATGCATGTGTCTGATGATGTGTCACACACCACATGGCCAGATAAGGTTGTAAAATGTTAAAATTACCTTTCCTGGTGAATGCATTTGTCTTGGTTGAAAGCAATGCAAAAGTGCAAAAACGCATCAAAAACGCAACGTGTGAATATAGCCCAAGGTGTGGAGGAGTATTTTTGGTTTTGGTTATTTATTTTGCCTTCTATACAAGTCATTACCCTGGAAAGGATGTTCCTTTCCCAGGAAAATCCATTTTGGTTTCGTTTTTGTATGTTTTATACTGAGTCCGTAAAAGTGGCGTAATACTCTGACAACGTTGTTATCAGCAGTGACCTGGGAGTCAGAAATGCTTCCAGGGGTCTTCCCCATGCTGTTCCCATGTCATTTGAGCACTGTTCCCATCGATTTGGGTAATTTTTAGGCCCTCTGCATACCGCGGGGGGGGGGGGAAATGCTCGAGTTTCCTATAGACTTACATTGGGCTCGTTGCTCTGGTCGAGCACTCGAGTATTCCAATTTGCTCGATCTGAGCAACGAGTACCAGAGCATTTTAGTGCTCGCTCATCACTAGTCATATTTCATTTATATTTTTTGGGGGCTTTGCATGTTTTGCTATATAAATGCAATGCCCAGCTCATAGAAAGGGAGGCCATGCCATTGTTTGCACTGAGTACAAAAACCTGAAGAAAAAACAAGAAAAATTAGCTGGATTATGTTTGTTTGCATGCAACGTATAGGAGCAAGTTCACACTGGCCATTAAACAGGCACATGGTAAGACACTTGCAATTTTGACACATGGCAATGTTTTATTATTAGAGACAGTATAGGACCATCGCAATTTGGGTACTCCTTGACGCGGTAGGATGGCTTTTACACTTTTTTTGATCAAAACAGTATTTTTGTGACACTAGTCACTACTCAATAAGAAGCTAGTCACTATTTGCAGACTTACCGTGAGGCAGGATAGTCAGGTCCAGGGTCAATACCAAGAGGGCTCGTAATAGACAAAGGGGAAAGACAAAAGCATAGTCAGGTACATGACAGTCCAAAGTCAGAGTATCAGGAAGGTAGCGGATCAAGACAAAGGGGTAAGTCCAATGGATGGTCAAAAAGGTAAATCACAAGTCAACAATGGAGATCAGGATATAACTCAGAGCATAGCAGACACACATCATTTGAGCAAAGCTACTATTGGCAAGGTCTGAGAGTTGTCAGAGTGCTAAATAGCCCTGTAATTACCAAGAATAGATGACACCTGGAAGAGATCCCACAGACCCAGCCGGATAGGTTGGTTGAGCTGTCAATCACAATACTAACATTAAGCCTCAGGTTGGGTGGTAGAACTGTCACTCACAATCCTGACAGCTCAGCCATCCCTCGATCCCATAGGGTAGCAGAGCTGTCATTCACAGCATACTTAGGACACCATGAGTGGTGGAATCGTGACAGTTTACTAAGTATCCTTATTAGTAGTATGCAGGGGCGGAACTACCGCCCGTGCAGCCGGTTCATTGAACGGGGGCCCCGAGGGAGAGGGGGCCCCTCCAGCCTCCAGCAGGGCCGCCATCAGGGCATGACTGCCCTGACTCCAGTATGGGGCCCGGCCGGTAGGGGCCCCCTCGGGGGCCCCCCTCTTGTGCGTCTCTCTCCTCATGGGGCCCCCGGCCCCATGCTATGCGCCGGGTCCGGGACATTTCAGCGCTGAGCTGCGCTGTTGCAGCAGCGCCTTCATGATTCCCCTGACTTCCAGTCATGTGACGGTGCCGTCACATGGCCGGAAGTCAGGAGAACCTGCTGTCAGCGATTTGGACGAGCGCCAGGATTCTGCAGGGATCTCATGGGGGTAAGTATAACAAGTTTTATTTTTTTTAAAATACAATTAACTAGGAGTGGAGAGATGGGAGAAGCACATGTGTGTGTGTGTGTGGGGGTGTGGGGGGGGAGATGGGAGATGCACATGTGTGTGGGGGGGGGGAGATGGGAGATGCACATGTGTGTGGGGGGGGGAGATGGGAGATGCACGTGTGTGGGGGGGGAGATGGGAGATGCACATGTGTGTGGGGGGGGAGATGGGAGATGCACATGTATGTGGGGGGGAGATGGGAGATGCACATGTGTGTGGGGGGGGAGATGGGAGATGCACATGTGTGTGGGGGGGGGGAGATGGGAGATGCACATGTGTGTGTGGGGGGGATGGGAGATGCACATGTGTGTGGGGGGGGATGGGAGATGCACATGTGGGGGGGGATGGGAGATGCACATGTGTGTGGGGGGGGAGATGGGAGATGCACGTGTGTGGGGGGGGGAGATGGGAGATGCACATGTGTGGGGGAGATGGGAGATGCACATGTGTGGGGGGGGAGATGGGAGATGCACATGTGTGGGGGGGGGAGATGGGAGATGCACATGTGGGGGGGGATGAGAGAGGTGCACATGTGGTGGAGGGGGATGAGAGAGGGGCACATGTGGGGGAGGGGGATGAGAGAGGGGCACATGTTGGGGAGGGGGATGAGAGAGGGGCACATGTGGGGGAGGGGGATGAGAGAGGGGCACATGTGGGGGAGGGGGATGAGAGAGGGGCACATGTGGGGGAGGGGGATGAGAGAGGGGCACATGTGGGGGAGGGGGTGAGAGATGTGCACATGGAGGGGATGAAAGCTGCACATGGGGGGGTTTGAGAGCTGCACATGGGGGAATTGGGAGTAGGGGGATAATGAGCTGCACATAACGAATGTGGGGTGGGGGAGAGTAAATGATAAATGATGATGGGGTGGGGAGAGCACGGACGTGATATAATGAATTGGGGCAGGGGGTGCATGTAAATATTGAATGCGGGGAGCAGGAAGTATAGAGTAGGGGGCGTTGCGGATGCAGGAGTGTGACTGGTAACAAATTGGCGGAAAGAGTAGAGGTTCTAATTAAATTATATATTAAGTGCCTATTTACAGTTAATGGGGGCACAGTGGTGGATTACAATTTATATTTGGAATGGTAGGTTGCCTAATAACTAACCATATATTGATGGTGGATGCACGTCTGTATTCAGCTGCGTAATGTAGAAGTTGGGGAATGTGCTCTAGATAACTGTGTTATTTTATGCAGAGACGAGTCCTGGCTGGAAGACGTGATGGCGGTCTGTGCTGGATGAAGGAGAAAAGCGAAGATGAAGGACTTCACCTAGAGACGTCACCGGTGAGTCAGTCTATTACATGTACACTGTGTATAATGTCACTGGTGATCACTGTATTACCTGTACACTGACACTATATACAGAGCTCCTGTGTATAATGTCACTGGTGATCACTGTATTACCTATACACTGACACTATATACAGAGCTCCTGTGTATAATTTCACTGGTGATCACTGTATTACCTGTACACTGACACTATATACAGAGCTCCTGTGTATAATGTCACTGGTGATCCCTGTATTACCTGTACACTGACACTATATACAGAGCTCCTGTGTATAATGTCACTGATGATCACTGTATTACCTGTACACTATATACAGAGCTCCTGTGTATAATGTCACTGTATTACCTGTACACTGACACTATATACAGAGCTCCTGTGTATAATTTCACTGGTGATCACTAGATTACCTGGACACTTACGTTATACATACCATGTATAGAGCTCCCGTGTATAATGACACTTATGGTAATATTAGTAATGTGGTGATAATATTAGTAATGTAGTGGTAATATGTGGTCTGGTCATGGTGTGGCAGTTTTTCTCCCTTCTGTGTGGTATTATTCGGTCACTATGTTGTGGTAATATGTGGTCTGGTCATGGTGTGGCGGTATTCCCTGTATGTGGTATTATTGGTCATTTAAAAAAAAAATGTATATGACACATTCCCTTAAAGAAAACTAAATAAAAATATATCTAAAAAGAGTATTGGATATTTTAAGAAAATTTTAATAGGTTAGAGTAGGGCCCGCCCAGAAGAGTCTACCTTATCGTGGTGGCGGCTTTAAAAATCTTTTGGCCAAAACAAAAGCTGATGGCTATGTATGTGGCGCCGTCACATGGCCGAACGTCAGGAGAACCTGGTGGCAGCGACGTGGACGAGCGCCAGGATTCTGCAGGGATTGCATGGGGGTAAGTATAACAAGTTTTATTTTTTTTAAATACAATTAATTAACTAGGAGTGGGGGGAATCAGAGATGCACGGGGGGGATGAGAGATGCACATGGGGGGGGTGAGAGATGCACATGGGGGGGTGAGAGATGCACATGGGGGGGTGAGAGATGCACATGGGGGGGTGAGAGATGCACATGGGGGGGATGAGAGATGCACATGGGGGGGATGAGAGATGCACATGGGGGGGATGAGAGATGCACATGGGGGGGATGAGAGATGCACGGGGGTGAGAGCTGCACATGGGTGGGATGAGAGCTGCACATGGGGGGGTGAGAGATGCACATGGGGGGTTATGTTTACATAACTTTGTTGCCTTATGAAGGGCAGGGGGGGCCCCCCAAAATTTCTTGCACAGGGGCCCACTACAGTCTGTGTCCGCCCCTGGTAGTATGTTATTTATATGTACTATTACGTTTTACTCACTTATACCAGGGTATTTGCTCAATTTATTTCTATCTCAGGTATTGTCTGTTTAATGGCCACTGTAAACACGCTCCTATATGTTGCATGCATACCAACTTATACTCCGACTCATTTTTCTCTTTTTCTTCAGGTTTTTGTACTCAGTACAAACAAGGGCGTGGCCTCCCTTTGTTTGAGCTGAGCATTGCATTTATATCGCTTCCCATGGGTGAGTGTTCACAGTAAGACCTTGGTCCTGCTCTGCCCTTATTCACATTGAGGTAATTTTTGACACATGATAAGATTTTAATGTTAGAGACAGTATATGACTGTCCCAACTTAGGTAGACTTTGACACAGTGGGATGGCTTTTACACTTTTTTTTTCTCAAAACAAGTGTTTACTAAGTACTCTATGTTATTTATATGCACTATTACGTTTTACTTACTTTCTTTACTAGTGTTGAGCGAACATGCTCGACACTGCTCGGTACTCGCCCGAGCATCACGCTGCTCGGGATGTTCGGCGAGCACCGAGCATTTCCGGGTTACTCGGGCGGGAGCTCGGGTCTCCGCCCTGCATGTTTGGCGCTCTTTACAGAGCCAATGAACATGCAGGGATTGCCAGCCAGTCACTATAATGCCGCAGCCATGTTGTTTGTGGGCATTACAGTGATTGGCTGGCCGCACAGCGTCACCTCGAGTATTTAAAACCGGGCGCCGCCATCTTCGACACAGTCGCTCCGGATCAGACAGTGTAGGGACAGCGCTGCTGATTTAGGGAGAGATATATCCTGCAAAATAGTTAGTGTAGGGTCTGTAAAGGCTGCCAGATCAAACAAACAGTTCTTCTCAGGACTAATATCCATCCCAGGTTTATCAGGCAGGCAGGTAGGCTGTATAGGAGACGCAGTGGTTATACCAGCAAACGCTGCATTACAGTCCTGTGTGCTGATCCTGTTGCTGAAATTGCTGGACTTAGCTCCAGGTCCCGGGGGCCAGGAAAAATCCTTTTTTTTAATCTAAATCCTCTTTTTTTTTTCCTCCTTCACAATGTACAAATACCCATCTTATTAACCTTTTGGTGCCCCCCCCCCCCCAAAAAAAGTGTGCCTCTGATTTTTCAGACACAAATATATCTGTTGAAAATAGTCTGGTGTAGGCCAGAGAAATAGAAGTGTGGTTTTGCAGTTCTATGGGCCATTTGTATCTAAAAAAAACAGTTTGAGTGTGTCGCTCACTGTTCAGCCGCAAATATATATATATTTTAAAAAGCCTGGTATACACCAGTAAATTATTACTGTGGTTTTGATGTTCCACGGTAAAACATCTCTATTATCCTGTTTTTGCCATTTTTTGCTGTATAAAAATAATAATAGAGTCTCCCTGATTTTTCAGACACAAATATATCTGTTGAAAATAGTCTGGTGTAGGCCCGAGAAATACAAGTGTGGTTTTGCAGTTCCACGGTACAAACCTCTGTATTATCCACTTTTGGGCCATTTGTATCTAAAAAAAACAGTTTGAGTGTGTCGCTCACTGTTCAACCGCAAATATATATATATTTTAAAAAGCCTGGTATACACCAGTAAATTATTACTGTGGTTTTGATGTTCCACGGTAAAACATCTCTATTATCCTGTTTTTGCCATTTTTTGCTGTATAAAAATAATAATAGAGTCTCCCTGATTTTTCAGACACAAATATATCTGTTGAAAATAGTCTGGTGTAGGCCAGAGAGACAGAAGTGTGCTTTTGCTGTTCCACGGTAAAAAATCTCTATTATCCTGCTTTTTGCATTTTTTGCTGTAAAAAAAAAAAAAAATAGTGTCTCCCTGATTTTTCAGACACAAATATATCTGTTGAAAATAGTCTGGTGTAGGCCCGAGAAATACAAGTGTGGTTTTGCAGTTCCACGGTACAAACCTCTGTATTATCCACTTTTGGGCCATTTGTATCTAAAAAAAACAGTTTGAGTGTGTCGCTCACTGTTCAGCCGCAAATATAGATATATTTTAAAAAGCCTGGTATACACCAGTAAATTATTACTGTGGTTTTGATGTTCCACGGTAAAACATCTCTATTATCCTGTTTTTGGCATTTTTTGCTGTATAAAAATAATAATAGTGTCTCCCTGATTTTTCAGACACAAATATATCTGTTGAAAATAGTCTGGTGTAGGCCAGAGAGACAGAAGTGTGCTTTTGCTGTTCCACGGTAAAAAATCTCTATTATCCTGCTTTTTGCATTGTTTGCTGTAAAAAAAAAAAAAAAATAGTGTCTCCCTGATTTTTCAGACACAAATATATCTGTTGAAAATAGTCTGGTGTAGGCCCGAGAAATACAAGTGTGGTTTTGCAGTTCCACGGTACAAACCTCTGTATTATCCACTTTTGGGCCATTTGTATATAAAAAAAACAGTTTGAGTGTGTTGCTCACTGTTCAGCCGCAAATATATATATATTTTAAAAAGCCTGGTATACACCAGTAAATTATAACTGTGGTTTTGCTGTTTCACGGTAAAAAAACTCTATTATTCAGGTTTTGGTCGTTTTTTCCGTAAAGAAAAACAGTAGTGTCTCCTGACTGTTGTGACACAAAAATATATCTGTTGAAAATAGTCTTGTGTAGGCCCGACATCCCAGTGTGGTTTCGCAGTTCCACGGGTCAAATCGCTGTACTATCCAGTTTTGGGCCTTTGGTATCTAAAAAAAAAGCAGTTTGAGTGTGTCGCTCACTGTTCAGCCGCAAATATCTCTATTTAAAAAAGTGTGGTATACCCCAGTAAACAATAACTGTGGTTTTCCTCTTCCACGGTTCTAATCTACTCTTTATTACCCTTTTTCCATTGATAGTGCAAGTGTAAGCTATTTTACTTCATTTACAATGGGCAAGGCACGTGGCAAGGGACGTGGAAGTGGACGTTCTGGTGATGGTTCGTGCAGAGGACGGGGCCGTGGCCAAGGTGAAAATGTGCCACAACCAACAGCCACATCTTCTCGCTCCCACTTCTTGACCGAATTACTAGGGAAGCACAGAACAACACCAGTATTGAGAACTGATCAGTGTGAACAGGTTATTAATTGGATAGCAGACAATACTTCCAGTTACCTGGGCACCACCACCTCCGGTCTGTCTTCCACACGGTCAACTCTTAGTAGCCGTGAGTCTCGACCGCATACTCCTCCTCACCCTGATGCTCCTTCCTCCCACCATGCCGAGTGTCGTCAGACAGCAAGTGATCCCACACTTGGACACTCTGAAGAGCTGTTCACTGGTCCATTTCCATATTTGGGCCCCTCGCCTGATACGCTTGAAGTGGTGGAAGAGGAGATCCCATGTTGCAATGCCCAAATATTTGAACAGCCACGGCCACAGGAAGTCGACGTTGGCAATCTGTCACAAGAGGTGGACGATGATGAGACACAATTGCCAGGAAGTGAGGAGGAGGATCGTGGTGCGCAAGTGGAAGAGGAGGAGGTGGTGAATGATCTAGTAACTGACCCAACGTGGAAGGAGGACATGCAGAGTGAGGCCAGCAGCACACAAGGGGAGGGAGGCAGAGTACCCCAACAGGCAGGAAGAAGCAGTGTGGTAGCCGCAGACAGAAGGCAGGCAACCGTTCCCCGTAACACCAACACGAGGGACGTTGCCAGTACAAGCGGTAGGTCTTCCAGAGTCTGGAATTTTTTTAAAGACTCTGCTGATAACCCCAAAAAGGCCATATGTTTCATCTGCCATGCCAGCATCAGCAGGGGTGACAAAACTACCAGCCTGACCAGGCACATGGCAGCAAAGCACCCGACTTTGTGGGGCGAAACCCAGGGTCCACGACCAGTGTCAGCGGGTGTCACCACTGCTTCTTCCACTGTTGTGCGTGCAATAGAACCCCCTGTTGTGTGTGCAAGGCAATCCCCTGTCCATACTGCATGTAAAGATGCCCCCTCCTCTCAGTCTTCACTTGTTATGGCAGCTTCTCAAGAAACAGCATCAACGTCCACGTCCATGTCCCAGCGCAGCGTTCAATTGTCCATATCCCAGACCTTTGAACGAAAGCGGAAATTCGCAGCTAACGCCCCACAGGCCACAGTCCTAAATTCGCACATTTCACGACTGCTTGCATTGGAAATGCTGCCTTTTAGGCTGGTGGAGACGGAATCCTTCCGCAATCTTATGGCGGTGGCCGTCCCTCGGTACTCGGTCCCCAGCCGACACTATTTTGCCCGGTGTGCCATCCCCGCACTACACAAGCAAGTGTCCCAAAGCATCTGCCGTGCCCTCAACAACGCAGTTACTGGGAGAGTCCACCTGACAACGGACACGTGGACAAGTGCTTGTGGCCAGGGACGGTACATCTCTCTGACGGCACACTGGGTAAACATAGTGGAAGCCGGGACCCAGTCGGACCTTGGGACGGAACACATCCTCCCCACACCGAGGATTGCGGGCCCTATGTCAGTCAGAGTTGTCCCCACAGTGTACAGCTCCTGTGCATCCTCCTCCTCCTCCTCATGTTCAGCCTCCATCTCAGATATCACCACATCAGTTACAAGCTGGAAGCATTGCAGTACTGCCTCCGCCAGGCGGCAACAGGCTGTGCTGAAACTCATAAGCTTAGGTGATAAACCTCACACTGCTTGTGAGTTGTGGACAGCTGTGAAAGAGCAGGCAGATCTGTGGCTGAGACCGCTGAACCTACATCCCGGCATGGTCGTGTGTGACAATGGCCGTAACCTGGTGGCGGCTCTGAGGCGAGGTGAGATCACACACGTACCATGCCTGGCTCATGTGCTTAACCTCGTGGTTCAGCGGTTTCTTAAATCGTACAACGAGTTGCCAGATCTGCTCGTGAAAGTACGCCGCCTGTCAGCTCATTTTCGCAAGTCGGCTACAGCTTCCGCTGCCCTTGCTATGTTGCAGCAGCGTTTGCAGCTTCCGGCACACCGACTGGTGTGTGATGACCCCACACGTTGGAACTCTACCCTCCACATGTTGCAAAGGATTTGTGAGCAGAAGAGAGCAGTTGTGGAGTACCAGCTGCAACAAGGCCTTCGATATTCAGGTCAGACTCCACACATAAGACCTCAGGAGTGGACCTGGATGTCTGACATATGTACCATCCTGACAAACTTTGAGGAGGCCACCAAGATGATGAGTGGCGATGACGCCATCATTAGTGTCAGCATCCCACCACTTGTCTGTTTTTTGCAACGCTCTCTGCAGAGAATTAAAGAGGAGGCATTGCAGCCAGAGTAGGATGAGATGGATCAAGAAGCCGTAGCGGGCGATTACACACAGCCCAGCCTCATCTCATCCCAACGTGCATTGGGGGACAATGAGGGAGAGGAGGAGGAGGAGGAAGAACAGGAGCTGCTATCATGCGTTGTAGACGGTAGTACCTGTACAACTGTCATACCGTCGGTTCAGCGTGGGTGGCCTGAGGAGGGGGGAGGAGGAAGAGGAGGAGGAGGAGGAGAGCATGGTCAGTCGTCATCTTGGTGAGGACATGGAAATCTTGCCCGTTACCAGTCTGACACGCATGGCTGACTTTATGTTACGCTGCCTTAACCGTGACCCTCGCGTTGTCAAAATGATGGGTGACAGTCATTACTGGTTGGTGACACTTGTAGACCCCCGCTACAAGGAGAACTTTCACTCTCTTATTCCTGAGGTGGAGAGGTCTACAAAAATGGGGCAATACCAGAAGGCCCTTGCTGCAGAACTCTTAAAAAAATTCCCATCTGAACACGCTAGCGGCAGAGGTCACAGTTCGTTGCCCAACCAAGGCGTACAGGCGAGAGAGATGCAACTCCAATCCAGCAGAGGCAGGGGAACACTGTCAACGTTCTGGGACAATTTTCTGACACCCGCCCAGCTTACAGGCCCTGAGGCGCGGGGTACTCTCACAAGGAGTGGAAAGAAATAGGAGCATGTTCACACTAGCAAAAAGAAGCAAAACCTACAAAGGACAAAAATATATCTCATACCCTACCCTATTATGCAACTTTGCTTTACATTTATATATAATGATGGTAGGGTATGAGATATATTTTTGTCCTTTGTAGGTTTTGCTTCTTTTTGCTAGTGTGAACATGCTCCTATTTCTTGCATGTCTACCATCTTAGACCTCAGTTCACATTGCTTGGTTTTCTATGGCCAGAGGACCTAAAATCCCCTGCCGGCTGGTTTCTGCTGCTGGATATATAAGTCCTCACAGCTTCGGACTCCTATTGTCTTCTGCCAGGGCGAGCTCTGCTCAGCTTCCAGCCCCTGGTCTTTAGCTCCTAGCTCCTACAGAGCTCCTTGCTGTTACTTTCCCTTGCTCTCACTCTGACTCTGACTGTTCTCTGACTCACTCAACCCCGCCCCAGATCCAGTTTATAAGGGCAGAATTCTCCCCTCCCAGGACTGGGGCAGGAGGATGTTGCATGATTAAGGGATCCTGACCAGGAAACCTCCCACTTGCTCTCCGACATAATATCTCTATTACTGTGGTGACCAGACCCCTGGGGTGCCACACATGGCTCTTGTAAGGGGCATTGCAGTTCCTCATAATTTTTGGAAAGCCTTCCATTCACTGCTTAGGCCAACAGTGCACGGGAGACCCAGTTGCTATAAATCGAAAAAAAGGTTTAGTTAACGCCCTCTGACCTTCATGTCATTTCCAAGGGGCATTGGAGTGGCTCGAAATTTTTGGTAGGCATTGCACTCACTGTATGCCCTATAACTGTGTAGCCGAACCGCTCCTTTTGTTACAGAAACATATCCTACAAGACATATCTGGTTGACTGGCCTGATATTGATGAGAATGGTCCCTGTTCCTCCTGCTCTTTCTCCTTTGCCACCACCTCATCCATCATTTATCACCTGAAGCTTTGTTTTAACGGGAGTCATAGAACTGGGATAGTAGCAGGAAAACATCCAGCAATCCTTGGAGGAGGTAGGATAGGCGCCAAAACGCGGACCACCTCAGGCCTAGCCGCTACTACATACATGCGCTTGCATTCCAAGAAAACAAAGCAGATGCTAACTTCTATCATCATCATCATGCTCCTCACCTAGGCACTCTCAACTCCCCTGATGGAGAAGCCAGGACCCACCGGAGGAGTCTGGTTCTCTGGTGGGCTCGTCCAATGGTGCCCTAAAGCAGGCCAGGCTAAGAAAAGTGTGGGGGAAGGTGACAGGAGAAATCAGGGCGGCTGGGGACCGAGTATGGACACCTGGCCGCCACCTGGCAGCTGGGGACCGAGCGTGGACACCCGGCCGCCGGGCGGCTGGGGACAGAGTATGGATACCTTACTGCCGAAGCGGCCATGAGGTAGTGGCCAGCTTCGGCCTCCTCCAAACTAAAAGGCCCCATTTCAAGTGAAAGCTAGCAGTATGGTATTGCAGCCTGCGGGTGGGTGGGTGGTTGGTGCATATTTTCGCTTGCATTGCAAGGAATGGGGGAGGTACAATTGAACACTGCCCTGGGACAAGGACTTGCACGGGGATAGTAGCAAGTCTGCATCTTCTGATGCGGCAAGGATCACTTCTGATGGGCACACTTTTAGACAGTGACCTGGGGGTCAGAGATGCTTCCAGGGGTCTTCCCCATGCTGATCCCTTGTCTTTTCAGCACTGTATGCATGTGTCACACAGCACATGGCCAGATAAGGTTGTAAAATGTTAAAATGACATTTCCCGGTGAATGCATTTGTCACGGTTGAAAGCAATACAAAAGTGCAAAAACGCATGAAAAATGCTACTTGTGAACATAGCCCAAGGTGTGGAGGAGTATTTTTGTTTTTGGTTATTTATTTTACCTTATACACAAGTTTTTACCCTGGAAAGGAAATTCCTTAACATATTTCACAGGAAAACCGTTTCAGTTTCGTTTTTGAACGTTTTATTGTGAGCCCGCAAAAATGGCTTAATACCTCTGACCACGTTGTTGACAGCAGTGACCTGGGGGTCAGAAATGCTTCCAGGGGCGATCCCCATGCTGCCCCCATGTCTTTTGAGCACTGTCACTATCGTTTTGGGCACTTTTTAGGCTTTCTACAGACTGCCGGGGGTGCTGCCGCAAAAATGCTCGGGTCTCTCATAGACTAACATTGGGCTCGTTGCTCGGGTCGAGCACCCGAGTATCACGGTAAGCTCGGCCCGAGCTTCGAGCACCCGAGCATTTTAGTGATCGCTCAACACTATCAGTCGTCATCTTGGTGAGGACACGGAAGTCTTGCCCGTTACCAGTCTGGCACCCATGGCTGACTTTATGTTACGCTGCCTTAAAAGTGACCCTCGCATTGTCAAAATGTTGGGTGACAGTCATTACTGGTTGATGACACTTTTAGACCCCCTCTACAAGGAGAACTTTCACTCTCTTATTCCTGAGTTGGAGAGGTCTACAAAAATGGGGCAGTACCAGAAGGCCCTTGCTGCAGAACTATTAAAAAAATTCCCATCTGAACACGGTAGCGGCAAAGGTCACAGTTCGCTGCCCAACTAAGGCATACAGGCGAGAGAGACGCAACTCCAATCCAGCAGAGGCAGGGGAACACTGTCAATGTTCTAGGACAGTTTTCTGAGACCTGCCCAGCTTACAGGCCCTGAGGCGCAGGGTACTCTCACAAGGAGTGGAAAGTTTCAAAAGATGGTGAGGGAGTACCTGCGTCCTCCGTGATTCCTCTGTGCCTTTTAATTATTGGGTATCCAAGCTGGACACTTGGAATGAACTCACTCTGTATGCCTTGGAGGTCCTGGCCTGCCCTGCCGCTAGCGTGTTATCGGAGCGTGTTTTTAGTGCCGCTGGGGGAATTATAACTGATAAGCGCACTCGCCTGTCAACTGACAATGCTGACAAGCTGACCCTTATCAAAATGAACAAGGGCTGGATTGGGCCAGACTTCTCATCACCACCAAATGACAGCAGAGCAACATAAAGTCAAATCCACTGTGTTATTTCGGGAGGTGTATTCCCATGCATCGCTTCACACCCACACATGGGTATACGCTTCCTCATTTTGGCCTTTTTTTTGCTCTTCTCCTTATCCTCAGCCTCCACGACCACTATATCACCAGGGTGACCGTGGTCCATGTTGCCAGCATTGCAAGTTCCTCTGTCCTAATTTTTGGCAGCTTTTGCTTGGAAGGCATAGGCAAAGACTATGGGAGACCCACTCCCCAATAATGAGAATAATGTTTTTAATATGCTGTACTGCATGGCTCTTGTAAGGGACATTGCAAGTTCCCCCTTCCTAATTTTTGGCAGCTTTTGCTTGGAAGGCATAGGCAAAGACTATGGGAGACCCACTCCCCAATAATGGGAATAATGTTTTTAATATGCTGCACTGCATGGCTCTTGTAAGGGGCATTAAAATCGTCTTGCTAAGCTACTGTGACCTCCACGTCTCTTCCAAGGGTCGTTAATATTGTCTTTTTATTCCACTGCGACCTCCACCACTCTTCCAAGGGGCATTAAAAGCGTCTTGTTAAGCTACTGTGACCTCCACGTCTCTTCCACAGGGCGTTGATATTGTCTTTTTATTCCACTGTAACCTCCACCACTCTTCCAAGGGGCATTGATATTGTCTTTTTATTCCACTGCGACCTCCACCACTCTTCCAAGGGGCATTAAAACCGTCTTGTTAAGCTACTGTGACCTCCACGTCTCTTCCACGGGGCATTGATATTGTCTTTTTATTCCACTGTAACCTCCACCACTCTTCCAAGGGGCATTAAAACTGTCTTGTTAAACCACTCTGAACTCCACGTCTCTTCCAAGGGGCATTAAAACCATCTTGTTAAGCTACTGTGACCTCCACATCTCTTCCAAGGGGCATTAAAACTGTCTTGTTAAACCACTCTGAACTCCACGTCTCTTCTAAGGGGCATTAAAACCGTCTTGTTAAACCACTCTGAACCCCACAGCTCTTCCAAGGGGCATTGACATGTTGTTTTTAATTACCTCTAACCTCCACGACTCTTGCAACGGGCATTGCATTTCCTCCTAATTTTTGTCAGCTTTTGCTTTTCAATGCATAGGCGAACACTAAGGGAGACCCACTCCCCAATAATGGGTAGAGGGTTTTTAATACGCTGTAATCCACGTCTGTTTCAAGGGGCATTGCAGTGCCTAATAATTTTTGGAAAGCCTTCCATTCCCTGCTTAGGCCAACAGTGTACAGGAGACCCAGTTGCTATAAATGGAAAAAACGGTTTAGTTAAGGCCCTCTGACCTCCATGTCACTTCCAAGGGGCATTGGAGTGCCTCGAAATTTTTGGTAGGCATTGCATTCACTGTATGCCTTATAACTGTGTAGCTGAACCGCTCCTTTTGGTACAGAAACATATCCTACAAGACATGTGTGGTTGGCTGGCCTGATATTGATGTGAATGGTCCCTGTTCCTACTGCTCTTTCTCCTTTGCCACCACCTCATCCATCATTCATCACCTGAAGCTTTGTTTTAACGGGAGTCATAGAACTGGGATAGTAGCAGGAAAACATCCAGCAATCCTCGAAGGAGGTAGAATATGCGCCAAAACGCTGACCACCTCAGGCCTAGCTGCTACTACATACATGCGCTTGCATTCCAAGGAACAGAAAGCTAAGGAGGTGGATGGCCTCATGATCATGAATAATTTACTCGTTGTGTAGGAGGCCGACCACTGCTGCTGTCTACCTTCTGAACTTTGTGTTGAAGCCTGATTGACCCAGGACCCGCAATCCTCTATGTCTGGAGGACGTGTTGCATCCCAGTGTCCAACTGTGTCCCGGCTTCCACAATATTAACCCAGTGTGAAGGCGTCAGTGAGATGGACCATTCCTGGCCACATTCACTTGTCCACGTGTTTGTGGTTAGGCTGTCCTTCCCACTAAATGCACTGGGGAGGGCACAGGTAATGTTTTGGTATGCGCACTTGTGTATAAGGCGCACCGGGACAAATAGGGGCGGCTGGGGACCGTTTATGGACACCCGGCCACCGCCACGCGGCTGGGGACTGTGTGTGGGCACCCGGCTGCGGGGCGGCTGGGGACTTAGTATGGACACCCGGCCGCCCCCTGGCAGCTGCGGACCAAGCGTGGACACCCGGCCGCCGGGCGGCTGGGGACTGAGCATGAATACCAGGCTACCGACGCAGCCATGACGTGGTGGCCAGATTCCACCTCCACATGCCTAAAAGGCCCAATTTCAAGTGCAAGCAAGCTAGCAGTGTGGTATTGCAGCCTGGGGGTGGGTGGGTGGCAGGCTGCATACTTGCGCTTGTATTGCAAGTTATGGGGGAGGTACAATTGAACACTGCCCTGGGACAAGGACTTGCACGGGGATAGTTGCAAGTCTGCATCTTCTGATGCGGCAAGGATCACTTCTGATGGGCACACTTTTAGGCAGTGACCTGGGTGTCAGAGATGCTTCCAGGGGTCTTCCCCATGCTGTTCCCATGTCTTTTTAGCACTGTATGCATGTGTCACACAGCACATGGCCAGATAAGGTTGTAAAATGTTAAAATGACATTTCCCGGTGAATGCATTTGTCACGGTTGAAAGCAATACAAACGTGCAAAAACGCATAAAAAATGCTACTTGTGAACATAGCCCAAGGTGTGGAGGAGTATTTTTGTTTTTGGTTATTTATTTTACCTTATACACAAGTCTTTACCCTGGAAAGGATGTTCCTTAACCCCTTTCCGACCTGGTCAGTAATAGTACGCACCAGGTCGGGAAGGCCGGTTCAGCGGGGGCTCCGGCGGTGAGGCCGCACTGAAGCGAGCACATGTCAGCTGATTATTGGAATCGCAATCCACCCGCGGCTGTTAACATGTTAAATCTCTGACAGTGGCATTTAACTCGCGCTTCCGGGAGTCCTAAGCCCCGCCCATCAGTGACCCCGTCACGTGATCGCGGGTCACCAATGGGTGGGCATGACAACTCAGGGTCTGCAGCAGCCACCTGTGGTTGTCATGTCTCAATTGCTATGAGCGCCACCTAGTGGTCAGCGCTCATAGCAAGTGAGCATTTCTCCTGCATACAAGCGATCTGCTCATCGCTTGTATGCAGTAGAAGCAATCAGACAACTGCTGCTTCTAGTCTCCTCTGGAGACTATAGAAGCAAGCAGAAAGTGTAAAAAAAAAAGTTTTTAAAAAAATAAAAAAAATAAAAAATATATAAAGGTTTAAGTCACCTCCCTTTCGCCCCATTCAAAATAAAATATATATATATAAAAAAAAACCCACATACACATATTTGGTATCGCCGCGTTCAGAATCGCCCGATCTATCAATATAAAAGAAGAATTAATACAATCAGTAAACGGCGTAACGAGAAAAAAATTTTAAACGTCAGAATTAAGTTTTTTTGGTCGCTACAACTTTGCAATAAAATGCAATAACGGGCGATCAAAACATCGGATCTACCCCAAAATGGTATCAATAAAAACGTCAGCCCGGCACGCAAAAAATAAGCCCTCACCTGGCCCCAGATCCCGAAAAATGGAGAAGCTAAGGGTCTCGGAAAATGGCGTCATTTTTTTTTGTTTTTTTAGCAAGCTTTGGATTTTTTTTTCACCACTTAAATAAAAAATAACCTATACATGTTTGGTGTCTATGAACTCGAAACGACCTGGAAAATAATGATGGCAGGTCAGTTTTAGCAATCTGTGAACGTGGTAAAAAAAGGACCCAAAAAACAACTGTGGAATTGCATTTTTTTTGCAGTTTCACTGCACTTGGAATTTTTTTCCCATTTTCCAACACACGATTTGGTAAAACCAGTGATGTTGTTTAAAAGTACAACTCGTCCCGCAAAAAATAAGCCCTCACATGGCCATATTGAACGAAAATTAAAAAAGTTCTGGCCCTGGGAAGAAGGGGAGCAAAAAAGGAAAACACAAAAACAAAAAGACCCATGGTCGTTAAGGGGTTAACATATTTCACAGGAAAGCACTTTCACTTTCGTTTTCGAACGTTTTATTGTGAGCCCTTAAAAGTGGCTTAATACCTCTGACCACGTTGTTGACAGCAGTGACCTGGGGGTCAGAAATGCTTCCAGGGGCGATCCCCATGCTGTCCCCATGTCATTTGAGCACTGTCACTATCGTTTTGGCCACTTGTTAGGCTTTTAAAAGACTGCCGGGGGTGCCGCCGCAAAAATGCTCGGGTCTCCCATAGACTAACATTGGGCTCGTTGCTCGGGTCGAGCACCCGAGTATCACGGTGAGCTCGGCCCGAGCTTCGAGCACCCGAGCATTTTAGTGCTCGCTCAACACTAATACTTACCCTTATCTAATATATACTTACCTTGTAATGTCTTCACATCCTGTGTCCGGATCCCAGAATTCCAAGCGGCAGAAGTTCGCTGATCGCCATATTGGGACACCCAAGCGATGGGTGTCTCAGTATGGAAACCGCTGGTGGTACCAGCCTCTTGCGCAGTACCACCAGCAGAACACAGTCGCACCACACACACACTGTATACGCCGTACACACCACACACACACACACACTGTATACGCCGTACGCACCACACACACACACACACACACTGTATACGCCGTACGCACCACACACACTGTATACACCGTACGCACCCCCCCACACACACACTGTATACGCCGTACGCACCACACACACTGTATACACCGTACGCACCCCACACATACACACTGTATACGCCGTACGCACCACACACACTGTATACACCGTACGCACCACACACACTGTATACACCGTACGCACCCCACACACACACACTGTATACGCCGTACGCACCACACACACTGTATACACTGTACGCACCCCACACACACACACACTGTATACGCCGTACGCACCCCACACACACACACTGTATATGCCGTACGCGCCACACATACACTGTATACGCCGTACACACCACACACACATTGTATACGTCGTACGCACCACAGACACACACACACTATATACGCTGTACGCACCACACACACACACACACACACTGTATACGCTGTATGCACCACACACACTGTATACGCCGTATGCACCACACACACACACTGTATACGCCGTACGCACCACACACACACACTGTATACGCCGTACGCACCACACACACACACACTGTATACGCCGTATGCACCACACACACTGTATACACCGTACGCACCCCCCCCACACACACTGTATACGCCGTACGCGCCACACATACACTGTATACGCCGTACACACCACACACACATTGTATACGCCGTACGCACCACAGAGACACACACACACTATATACGCTGTACGCATCACACACACACACACTGTATACGCTGTATGCACCACACACTGTATACGCCGTATGCACCACACACACACACTGTATACGCCGTACGCACCACAGACACACACACACTGTATACGCTGTACACACCATAGGCACACACACACTGTATACGCTGTACGCAACACACACACACACACACTGTATACGCTGTACGCACCACACACACACACTGTATATGCCGTACGCACCACACATACACACTGTATACACTGTACGCACCACACACACACTGTATACGCCGTACGCACCACACACACGCACACTGTATACGTAGTACTCACTACACACACTGTATATGCCGTACGCACCACACACACACTGTATACTCCATACACACCACACACACGCACACTGTATACGCCGTACGCACTACACACACTGTATACTCCATACACACCACACACACTGTATACACCATATGCACCACACACACACACACACTGTATACACCATATGCACTACACACATACTGTATACGCCGTACGCACCACACACACACACTGTATACACCGTACGCACCACACACACACTGTATACGCTGTACGCACCACACACACACTGTATACGCTGTACGCACCACACACACTGTATACGCCGTATGCACCACACACATACACTGTATGCGCCGTATGCACCACACACACACACACTGTATACACCGTACGCACCACACACACACACAAACATACACACTGTATACGCCGTACGCACCACACACACACTGCATGCGCCGTATGCACCACACACACACACACTGTATACGCGGTATGCACACCACACACACACACACACACACTGTATACGCTGTACGCACCATACACACACACTGTATACGCCGTATGCACCACACACACACACACACTGTATACGCGGTATGCACCACACACACACACTGTATACACTGTACGCACCATACACACACAATGTATACGCCGTACGCACCACGCACACACTGTATATGACGCGCCCCCTGGGGAACCCGGAACCGGGCTTCTGGGGGGGGGGGGTTGTAGTCTCCGTGGCGGCGACCCGGTCCCAAGGTTAATTGTCCGACTACGCCACCCGTGGAGTGCGGTCAGTGCGGACCGCCGCTGCAAGGCAGACCGCTGGGGCTGATGGTGTATGCAGCTTAGGTAGTGTGACTCCCCACGGGAAGAGCGCAGCCCCAGGGCAGTGTGGTTGATGGTGAGGGTGATAGTGCACGGGAGTCCCAGCACTAGTAGTGCTGGTGCGGCGATGAAGCACAGAGACGTGGGATTGCAGTTCAAAGGCTTTACTCACAGTTCTTTATATTCTTAGTCATTCTGCCGGCAATGACTGCCCAAGCCGTGCTGCGTCCACCAGGCAGGGGGCTTGGTCAACCCCCAGGTAATTCCAGAGTGTGGCACAGGACTCCCTTCTATTCCTTTCTCTGGCCGTGCCCCAACAGTGACACTACGTTTGTCCAGCTCCCTCGGGCCTTCTCTTGGGAGGGCTTCATGCTCACCTCCCTGACCCTATGTGGTATGCCTTTCTAGTAGGTGTAGTGAGGGGTCGCACCAAGATATGATCGCGACCGCCGGTCCTTGGCTGAGGATTAGTCACCTCCACCAACTTGGGATCCGGTACCCTGTTCTGCCAACCCGTCACCCGCAATCTCCTGGGCCTTTGGGGTTCCTTCTGCCCTCGTGTCTCTGGGCCTCTCTCGGTGTTCTGTTCCTTTCTTCCTTTCTTCTCTGCTCCTTTCTGTTTCTGTCCTCTCTGCTGGTTCTGGCCTTCACTCCAGGCCTGCCTCGTGGAGCTGGGCCCAGACTGAGCCACAGCTCCCTGTCAGCCCTTTCTGGCTGAGCTCCTCTCTCTCAACTGACCACTGTTCTAAGATGGTGCCCACCTTATATACCTCCCTCTCTGTGTATGAGCCCAGGTGACTTGCAACCAATGGGCTCCTACCTATGCCCAGAAACCTTCCCCTCCTGCTCCTACATCACTGGGTTTTCTTCCCCCCTCCTCACTCCAGCCAGGGACAGATTCTGTCGTGCCTGCACTTTTGTCTAGTGGGAGCACCGTTGAGCTGTCCCCCGGAAATGGGGTGTGTGTGATGCATGCAGCTAAACGAGCCCTGGTCCATACTCCATCCTTACCCGGGAGTGGAATATCACACCTCTGGTTTGAGGTGCAATATCCCTGTAGCGGCCGAACCCTCGGGGCGCTACATATACGCCGTACGCGGCTCCCACACACACAATGTATACACCGTACGCACCACACACACACACTGTATATGCTGTACGCACCATACACACACACTGTATATGCCGTACGCACCACACACACTGTATACGCCGTACGCCCCCCCCCACACACTGTATACGCCGTACGCACCACATACACACACTGTATACGCTATATGCACCACACACACACACTGTACACGCCGTACGCCCCCCCACACTGTATACGCCGTACGCACCACATACACACACTGTATACGCTGTACGCGCCACATACACACACAGACTGTATATGCCGTACGCACCACATACACACACACACACACACACACTGTATACCCGTACGCAGCCTCTTGAGCGGTACCACCAGCGGAACACCGTCGCAAACAAGACACCGCCGGGATCAGCCGAATGATTCACTGACCGCCGCCATCTTTGTGCAGGAGGAGCGCATGCGCAGTTTTAATGTGACTGCCGCTATCTGCCTGCACAAAGATGGCGCCGGTCTGATTTACTGCGCGGAGAGACAGCTCAAACGAGAGAACACATGAGGAAAGAAGGCAGCAGATGGGGGAGAGAGAAAGCGCACAGGGAGGAGAGAGACAGAGCACATGGGGGAGACAGGTCAAAGAGAGCGAGCACAGACGGGAGAAGTCAGCACATGGAGGAAAGAGAGAGTGGATAAGTGGGTGAGCACATGGAGGGGAGAGATTCTCAGCGCTGCAAAGCCTGCCCCCATCGTGACATTACCGCCTTCCCGATGCGATAGCATGGGGCCTCCATCTAGTTATAGTAAAATATACATTTATTATGCAGATAGCATCACTTGGTGTCTACCAGCTGCAGCTCTGATGTTTACAACGATTACTTCCTTTCCCCAGAAGACTAAGACTACTAGTTCCATCATGCATTGCAGTGGCCTGTGAGCCAGCACTTATCACGCCCCCTCCATTTTGCACCCAAACTCTTCCCTCCCCCATGCCTGCTTTTACTCTGATTACATGCACCCAGGGCTGTAGGAACTAGGAAGGGCCGGCTCCAGGTTTTCGTGGGCCCCCGGCGAAAGAGGTTCAGTGGGCCCCTTTAACACAGCCCCATCATTCATGATGCACAGATACGGCGGAGAGATATAGGTATACAACACAGGGCCCAGCCTGTCCCCTCATCTTTCACATATGCAAACATGCACACACACAGTATGCAGACATGCACATGTACAGTACGTAGATATGCACACACGGTACGCAGACATGCACACACGGCACACACACGGTATGCAGACATACACACACAGTATGCAGACATACACACACACACAGTACACAGACATGCACACATATACGGTACACAGACATACACACACGGTACGCAAACATACACAGTACGCAGATATGCACGCACACATGCACACAGTACGCCGACATGCACACACACAGTACGCAGACATGCTCATGGTACGCAGACATGCATGCACACATGGTACGCAGACATGCACGCACACACAGTGCGCAGACATGCATGCACAGTGCACAGACATGCACACACACATAACGCATACATGCACACACAGAATGCAGACATGCACACACACAGTATGCAGACATGTACACACACAGAACGCAGACATGCACGCACACACGGTACGCAGACATGCATGCACACACGGTACGCAAACATGCACACACACAAGGTACGCAGACATGCACGTGTGGCCCCTGTGGGTTCAGTTGCCACAGAGGTACTGCATCTCGCCCAGAGGTGTGGTATCTCACTCTCAGGTAAGGAAGAAGTACTGCCCAGGACTCTAACACCTGCATCCAACACTACATTACTCCAGACCAGCAGGAGGGGCAAGATGCGCTGCTCCTCTGCTGAGCCCTGTCCCTGGCTGGAGTGGGGGGAACCAAAGTAGGGGAAACCATGTAGTGGGTGTGGGTGGAGGAAGCAGCTTAGGGGAGCACTTGAGAAGGAGGATATAAAAAGGGGAAGCCATCTTGTGAGATGTGGTCAGTCTGATGAGTTCAGTCAGAGGAAGAGAGTGTGTGGAGCAAGAGCTCAGCAGGAGCTTGGTTCAGGAGGAGGGCCTAGTGAGAGAGGCCCAGGACAGAAAGAAGAGAGGAGTGGAGCAGGAAGGAAGGCTCCAGTAAAGCAGAAAGGATCCCAGAGGTACGGGCAGTGCTGGAGGCCACCCGTATGCCCGAATCTACCAGGCGGTGGAGGAATTGAGCCGCAGAAGGGGACCAGCCCCTACACTAGCAGAGTTCTTCAAGTCTCAACTAGGTAACCGGAAGGTGCAGCATTTCAGGTGCTGCAGCCAAAAGCCACATCTAACTCACCAAAAAGGTGGCCATAGAGGACCCAGGGGACAGAGAAGATGTCTCCCGACAAGGTGCAGGGAGACGGCCAGAAGGAACACACAGAACGGGGTCCCGTTATGTACTTCAGACCTGCTCCGCAGCGACGGCTCCCTTTTGCCGCATACCACAGATGGCGTCACGAACTTTATATAAAAACTATAATCCCCTTTCCCAAATTCCCCTTTTATTGACCGCCCTGTGTCACGGAGCGGGTCACTGCCACTGTGACATCTCCCCTAGCAACAACCAGCCCGGGTACCGAGTACCCCACGGCCCAGGGGGCGTGTCATACTTGGCGTCATGAACAGGATATGAACCCACCCATTATCACCGGGTATTGTGTGCCTAGAGACTGTGTTGTATACTGAATGTGGCGCCCGCCCCAGAAGAACGGGCGCCATTATGTGCGTGATCAAAGACAACAAGAAATCACCTCCCATCGTGGGCCGGGTTCCAGAATGGCGCCAAAAGCGAGGCCCGCCCCGAGCAGCAGTGGCTATGTATGTAGATGTGTCCATCAAGGAGGGGGGCCGCCCCTAGGTGTGGCCGACAGCAAGCTGCCATGGAACCGCCCCCGAAAGGGGAGAGGAGAAGAGAAACAGTGGAGACAGGGTGTGGTCTCCAGCAGACCAGACAGACCACACCCGGAAGGCAACATGGAGAGGAGTCAGGAGCAAGCTCCCGTCCGTGGCCTGCAGCACGCCGAGATGCCTCTTACCCTGGAAGAAGTGATCTCAAAACTGTCCCTGGAGGACACTGAGTTCCTCCACGCCGAGGTACAGGAGCTGGGCCGCAGAATGGAGAAGGCCCAGCAGGCTGCAATCGCAGGTTGGAAGGACGAGCTGCTGGGGAAGATTGCGACCCGGCAGCAGCCAACGCTGTGCAACATCAGCAGCGCCCCAACCCCGGCGGAGCCTGAATGGAGCCAGGAGGCAGAGAGCAGCACAGGAGCGGTCGCGGGAGCAGGTAAGAGGAGTCTCCCTGTCCCGGGCGCTGAGAGTGCTGACCTGCTCCTGGGCCCCCTGGCGGAGCCTCCAGTCCCGGTCGCCTATTCCGCAGACCTACTTCTGGCCCCCTACCAGAGCCACCTGTCCCCGCACCTGAGTGGGTGTACGGAAGCCCCGTCTGTGACTGGTCCGCCAAGTTTGAGGACCAGTAGAGACTCCCTCTGACACCACACCCGCACCCCCGGTTGCCTGCCAAGGAGGAGAGGAGTTTCGGTGGGACAACTGGGAGGCGAACCTCATTGGGTTCCCGTGGGAGACCCAGACCCAGGCCCTCAGGAGGGAGGAGCACTGCAGGCGGGAGCTCCTGCAGTTGGAAAAGGAGCGGCACATTCGGTGGGTGTGTGGCACCCCAGGGGTCTGGTCTCCACAGTAATAGCAATGTTATGTCTGAGAGCAGGTGGGAGGTCTCTTGGTCAGGAATCCTATGCATGCCACACCTCCTGCCCAGTCCTGGGAGGGGAAGAACTTCCCCTATATAAAGCTGGGGCTGAGGCAGGGTTAGTGAGTAGAGTAGAGAGAAGAAGAGGAGCAGCTTAGGAAAGAAAGATCAGGAGCTCAGTGGGAGCAGTGCTAAAAGGAATCAGGGGCTGGCAGCTGAAGAGCTCGCCCTGATTGAAGAGTTACCACCGGACCCGGAGTCCGAGGCTGTGGGGATTAACCCAGACCCAGCAGCAGAAACCGCCCGGCAGGGGATTTCAGGTCCTTTGGCCAAGAAACCCGAAGGCACGGTCACACGCGTGGGACCAGCACCGCCGTCGTGGAGCGGAAGCCACTAGAAGGTCCCGAGTCACCGGCCATACGGGTGAGCACCACACGGTACACTCAGGGACGTGGGCTACCTTTACCCGTCTCTAGCAAGGAAGCCAGAAGAGTACAATTAGTTGGGGAGGCCTACAACTCCGCCTGGCCAAGGGGGATCCCATCTGCTCAAGGACTGACCAGGCCCCGACCGCTAGCCAGTACTCTGGGAGGGTCTATCTTTGTCACCAGTAAAGACCCTGAACTACACCGCATCGTCTCTGAGTGGTTCCTGCTACCCCCATCATCCACGTCGGCTGCCCTGAGGCCATACCCCTCCCGTTGGGGGTTATACCATCCACGCTGCACCATCTTTCCACCGGCCTCAGCGGTCTGCCCTGCAGCGGCAGCTCCATAGCTGCATTCAACGGGTGGCGTAGTCGTCCTACATCTACTGCTAATATACTGCCACTCAGCTTGACTCCCTGGGCACGGACCGGGTCACCGCCACGAGACTACTACCCCTATCAGATCCGGCTCCGGGTAGGCTCCCGCGTGCGCAACGCTGCGCGACTCAGGCCCAGGGGCGCGTCAGCTTTTGGCGTAGTCGGCAGGATCCCGTGCCCGCAACCACCGGGTACTGCGTGCCTGAAAAAAAAGAGACTTTTAAACTTACCTGTGGCGAAGATTCCCGCCATCCGGCGCCATCTTCAGCCTTCTTCCCGCCATCGGTGAAGATTCCCGCCATCCGGCGCCATTTTCAGCCTTCTTCCCGCCTTCCGTGGAGTTTTCCCGCCGTTGGACGCCATCTTGAAGACGCCGCGCGGGAAGAAGAGGGGCGTGGACGGAGCCCAGCAGACGCTGACGTCACAGGAGCGCGACGGAAGGTCCTCAACCCTGACGATCCACTACGGAGCCGCGGCCTACGGAAGAGGATCATCGCAAGGTAGGCCACGGTCCACTAGGGGGGAGGAAGATGTCGGATACGGAGGAGAGCTTCACTGCCTCGACCCCCGCCAGCGCCAGCGCTGCTGCAGTCATGCCTTTTACCATGCCCTATATCCCGGGAGCAGCCTGGCTACCCCAATACTCAGGGGAGTCACATACCCTGAATGACTTTAGAGAAAAGCTGGATAGCCTCTTCCAGGTGTACCCCCTCACAGAAGAGCAAAAAGTGAGCATCCTGGTGGCCCAACTAACCGGGGCAGCCCAAAGGGAGGTAAAGTCCTGGCCACCTGGGAGGAGGACTGTCGCGGGGATACTAACCCGGCTGAGGGACACCTTTGATACCCGCACCTCAGCCGAGATTAAGCTTAAATTCTATGGGTGCAAGCAGCGAGCACATGAGAGTATAAGGGACTATGCACTAAACCTACAAGAGGCCCTGAGAGCCATTAAGCAGACCGACCCCGACAGCGTGGGAAACGAGGACAGGCTGTTGACCGAACAATTTATAGAGGGACTATATTGCAATGTCCACCGAACCCAGTTGCGGGCCATAGCCTTACAGGATCCTCATCTGGACTTTGCACAGTTCAAGGACAGAGCCATCCGGGTGCTCCGAGAACCGGCACCGGGTGGCGTTGTGACCCACAGGCGCCCAGCTATCACTTACCACCAGGAGGCGGCGCCCTTGTCGGCAGGGCCTGTGGGGGCTGATGCGCAGGCTTTGAACAATGACCCGGCTCCAGACCTGCACCATCAGGTCCAAGAGCTAGCTAAAAGCGTTGCTGCGCTAACCCGAACTGTGCAGTCTTTACAGGTTTCCACTCCAGGGAAGATCCAGCTGGCATCCGGACCGGAGGACATCCCGTGGCGTCGACCAAGGAGGACCCCACCGGCCAGAGGAAGGCCCAGCGACCGATACAACGAGGACGGACAACCCATCTGCCGCCGCTGCAATCAACCCGGACATATGGCAAGGTACTGTCCTTTAAACTGGCACAACCTGGGGTAGAGGGCCAACCCCCAGGAAAAAGATCACCAGGCCCATCGAGCTGGCGCGACAAATATGTGGCAGGACGTCCAGTCTTGCCTGTGGTACTGGATGGCATTCCTATGAGTGCCCTACTGGACACCGGGTTGCAGGTCACCACCATCCCGTACGTGCTCTTCAAGCAGTACTGGAATGACTCGGATATAACCCGCTACCCTGACGACGACTTGAGTATCATTGCCAGCAATGGTCAACCCGTGCCGCAGATCGGATTTAAAGAGATGACCATTAAAATCGGTAGAGTCGAACTGGCGGCACAGGGACTGATCATTGTGGACATTGACAAGCGCGAGAGTCACCCAAAGATAACTCTAGGAACTAATGTGATTGAAAATTGTCTTGCAGAGGTGATTTTCATTTTACAGCAGGTTGCCAAGAACGCCAGCTCCGGCCAACAGCGAGTGCTCCAGAAAGAGATCCGGGCACTGATGCGACGGCAACAAGTGGAACTCTCCGGCGGTGAGATTGGTAGCGTAAGAATGTGTGACCCTTTCCCTATTGCCATACCCCCGAAAAGTGAAATGATAATTTGGTGCCGGGCAGCTGTTGGTCTGAGAGGTAGAGATTACCAGGCCATGGTAGAGCCAGTCTACTCAGACAGTAGGCCCACCATTTTGACAGCCCGGGGGTTAGTTGATGTACGCCATGGGAGGGTACCCGTTCGCATAATAAATATTGGGAAAAGGGAAGTATACCTGCCCCGGTATGCTACGCTAGCCAAATTATATACTATCAACCAAAATTCTATACAGTCTGTGGAACCCTTGCCTCCATCTCATCCGGAGGAAGGTAACGGCTCTGAGAAAATAATGGAGGATTGGTGTCAGCAACTACATTTGGGTACTGACTCCACTCCCTCCCACCAGAAACAGGGAGTCTACCGGGTGGTTCAAGAGTACGAGAGAGTGTTTAGTAAACACCCGTTAGACTTCGGGCGAGTCAAGGGGGTAGAACACCACATCCCCATGGGAGACCATCCTCCCATAAAAGAGAGGTATCGGCCCGTACCCCCTGCACACTACCAACACGCCAAGGGGATGCTTAGAGACATGAAGGAGGCTGGGGTAATCAGGGATAGCTGTAGCCCCTGGGCAGCTCCACTAGTCTTGGTCAAAAAGAAAGACAACACCATGAGAATGTGTGTAGATTACCGGAAAATTAACCGTATCACACACAAAGATGCGTACCCCTTACCAAGAATAGAGGAGTCTTTGGCTGCTTTAAAATCTGCTAACTTCTTCTCCACCTTGGATCTCACTAGCGGGTACTGGCAGGTTCCTGTAGCAGAGGCGGATCGGGAGAAGACCGCATTCACCACCCCGATGGGACTTAGCGAGTTTACCTGCATGCCGTTTGTACTCTGCAACGCACCAGGAACCTTCCAGCGATTGATGGAGTGCTGTCTGGGACACCGGAACTTTGAGACGGTCCTGTTATACCTGGACGATGTCATCGTCTACTCCAAGACCTACGAGGACCACCTGAAGCACCTGGCGGAAGTGTTTGAAGCTCTGGCAAGTTACGGCCTAAAGGTGAAACCTTCCAAGTGTCACCTCCTGAAGCCAAAGGTGCAGTACCTGGGACATGTGGTGAGTGCTGACGGAGTGGCTCCCGACCCTTATAAGATCACCGCAATTAAGGAATGGCCAAGCCCCTCCAGCGTAAAGGAAGTGAGGCAGTTCCTCGGGTTGGTAGGCTACTACCGAAGGTTCATTCCCGGTTTCACCAAAAAGGCAGCTCCTATGCAGGACCTCCTGATAGGCCAGTCCAGGAAGGCCAAGAACCAGAAGCCGCCCTTCAGATGGGAGAAGTTGGAAGAAGAGTCCTTCCGCCAGCTGAAGATGGCCCTCACGGGGGATGAAATCCTGGCGTACCCGGATTACAGCCAGCCCTTTATCCTCTACACCGACGCCAGTAACATCGGGCTAGGAGCCGTACTATCCCAGATCCAGCAGGGGAAAGAACGGGTAATTGCTTACGCCAGCCGAAAACTGCGACCCACCGAAAGAAACCCTGAGAATTACAGCTCATTTAAGCTAGAGTTCCTGGCAGTGGTGTGGGCAGTCACCGAACGCTTTAAGCACTACCTCGCTTCTTCCCGGTTCACCGTGTACACGGATAACAACCCGTTGACACACCTGGACACTGCAAGACTCGGTGCCCTAGAGCAGAGATGGATGGCCCGCTTGTCCAACTATGAGTTTACAATCAAATACCGGGCAGGACGCTCCAATACCAACGCGGATGCCTTGTCCAGAATGCCAAACCTACCGGACATGGGGGAAGATCCAGAGGAACTGGAAGAGGTTGAACTTCCCGCGTTCCACCGGCATGGGACTATCCAGTATTCCCACCGTGTAAGGAGTAAGCAATCCGCTACGTTCAACCCCTTACCTCATTACAACTGGGCGGAAACGCAAGACAGTGACCCCGCCATCCGACTGGTGAAGGAGATGCTGACTCAGCCAGATGCCCGCCTTGACCCAGACGCTCCGGAGGAGGCCAAGCAACTGTGGATTGAGAAGAGTCGACTGTTCCTTTACAAGGGGAAGTTGTGCCGCAGAATGGTTAACTCCCGGACGCATGAACTGATCTGGCAAGTAGTGGTGCCAAGAAGAGACGCGGCTATGGTACTGGAGGCATACCACGACGGAGCTGGGCACTTCGGATGGAAGAAGCTGGAGTTCCTGCTGCGCGGGCGGTTCCACTGGGTAGGCATGAGAGGAACCATCGAGAGGTGGTGCAGAGACTGTGGACCGTGCCACCTAAGAAGGAAGGACCGTGCCAGCCAGAAGACTCCCTTGCAGCCCATCATCACCCGACAGCCACTGGAACTGGTAGCCCTGGACCATGTGAAACTGGCTCCAAGCAGATCTGGGTATGTCTACGCCCTCACAATCGTAGATCATTACTCCCAGTTCCTGGTGGTGGTCCCGGTCAAGGACTTAACGGCTCAAACAGCAGCTAGAGCCTTCCAGCAGCACTTCTGCCGTCCACACGGATACCCGGAGCAGGTGCTGACGGACCAGGGACCTGCCTTTGAAGCGGAAGTCTTCCAGGAGTTCTGTACTCTGTATGGCTGCCGGAAGATAAGAACAACACCCTATCATCCGCAAACCAATGGGCTCTGCGAGAAAATGAACCAGGTGGTGATTGATCTTCTGAAAACATTGCCCCTGGAGGAACGCAGTCTGTGGCCTGAGAAACTGCCTGATCTGGTGGATCTATACAACAACATCCCGGTAGGTTCTACCAACTGTACCCCGGCTTACCTAATGAGAGCAAGACCTGGTAAGCTCCCTGTTGATCTGGAGATGGGAGTCCTGACACCCGAGGACACTTCACCAGAGGCAGACTGGGACACAGAAAGGCAGCAGCAGTACCAGAAAGTACAGGAGAGCGTGGAGCGAAGTCTCTGTCAAGCTAGAGAAAGACAGGAGAAGACTTACAACCAGTATGCTCCCGCTGTTCCCCTGGTACCTGGAGAGCAGGTCTTGAAGAGGAAGAGACGCCTCCACAAGTTGGACGACCAGTGGGAGAAGGACCCGTACACCATACTGCCCTCAAGCCATGAGAACCCGAAAGTCTGCATAATCAGTAAGGATGGAGGAGAAACCACAGCCATTGTATCCCGGGATCACCTAAAGAAGTGTCCCGAACAGCTACGGAACCCTGAAGAGGAACAAGAGGACCCTCGACCCGTAGAGGAAAGGGAAGATATGGTTAGTACTGTGCTCGGAGACTTCCCTCGGTCTTGGACTTAAGTCAATGGTGCTGTTGTGGTACCCGTCCTCACGTTCCTCCAACCAGCATCCCAAGTGCCTACGGAGACGCAGGTAGAACTGGAAGAACAGCCGGTCCAGGAGGCAGAAGGCCCCACACAAGCAGACCAGGAAAATCAACCCTCTGCTTATAGTGAGCCTGCCATACCCCTAGTGAGCCAAAGAGTCCGTAGACGGCTGCCCAGTTTACCCTTGACAGCCCCTATACCCTGTAGCTCAGGACCAATCAACCAGCTCCGTAGGTCCACTAGGGTCACTAGAGGCCAGCTGCCCATACGGTGGAGGATCTAAATGTTCAAGCTATTTTATTAATGTTTACCTGTTTATTGTTGCTTGTGTATAATTATGTGTTTCTAGTTATTTATAGGAGTCTTTGGTGGATTTACCGGGAATCCTTTGTGCATATAGTTGGAGCGTAACCCAGGACAGACTGAAAGACTGTTAAGGACTCGGGGCAGGACAGACCCCTACCTGGTTACGTCTCCCTGTGTTGGTGAAATGGACACCCTTGTTTTCCTCAAAAGTTACACCCGGTTGCGGACACGCCGTGACCACCTTATGTGTTGTTTCTATCAGAATGTTATTGTTTGCACCTTGTTATGTTTACAAAAGTATGTTTAGTCCCGGAGTACTAACTTTCACTAGGGGGGAATGTGGCACCCCAGGGGTCTGGTCTCCACAGTAATAGCAATGTTATGTATGAGAGCAGGTGGGAGGTCTCTTGGTCAGGAATCCTATGCATGCCACACCTCCTGCCCAGTCCTGGGAGGGGAAGAACTTCCCCTATATAAAGCTGGGGCTGAGGCAGGGTTAGTGAGTAGAGTAGAGAGAAGAAGAGGAGCAGCTTAGGAAAGAAAGATCAGGAGCTCAGTGGGAGCAGTGCTAAAAGGAATCAGGGGCTGGCAGCTGAAGAGCTCGCCCTGATTGAAGAGTTACCACCGGACCCGGAGTCCGAGGCTGTGGGGATTAACCCAGACCCAGCAGCAGTAACCGCCCGGCAGGGGATTTCAGGTCCTCTGGCCAAGAAACCCGAAGGCACGGTCACACGCGTGGGACCAGCACCGCCGTCGTGGAGCGGAAGCCACTAGAAGGTCCCGAGTCACCGGCCATACGGGTGAGCACCACACGGTACACTCAGGGACGTGGGCTACCTTTACCCGCCTCTAGCAAGGAAGCCAGAAGAGTACAATTAGTTGGGGAGGCCTACAACTCCGCCTGGCCAAGGGGGATCCCATCTGCTCAAGGACTGACCAGGCCCCGACCGCTAGCCAGTACTCTGGGAGGGTCTATCTTTGTCACCAGTAAAGACCCTGAACTACACCGCATCGTCTCTGAGTGGTTCCTGCTACCCCCATCATCCACGTCGGCTGCCCTGAGGCCATACCCCTCCCGTTGGGGGTTATACCATCCACGCTGCACCATCTTTCCACCGGCCTCAGCGGTCTGCCCTGCAGCGGCAGCTCCATAGCTGCATTCAACGGGTGGCGTAGTCGTCCTACATCTACTGCTAATATACTGCCACTCAGCTTGACTCCCTGGGCACGGACCGGGTCACCGCCACGAGACTACTACCCCTATCAGATCCGGCTCCGGGTAGGCTCCCGCGTGCGCAACGCTGCGCGACTCAGGCCCAGGGGCGCGTCAGGTGCGCTGGGAGAAAATGGAGGCCTGGAATATGGCGACCAAAACCCGGACCCGCAAGATGAGATCGGCCACGTCCAGTCCCCGTCTGGAGGGGATTGTGGTAAAATTTGACCTGGAAGCCGGGTGGGGCTTCATTAGAGAGCCGCAGATGGCCCGGGAGGTCTTCGTGAATCGGCCGGACTTCGAACCCCATCTCCAACAGGGACATCCCGGCAGAGACCTCTACCCCGGTGACCGTGTCACCTTTACCCGACACAAGGGAGAGCGGGGGTGGTATGCTCTCCAGGTGTACAGAGTAGTGGAGGAGGGAAAGGACATGCCCCCGCAGTGCAAAGCTGATGACCCGGCTGGGCCAGCCTACAACAGTGAACAGGTGTCTCCCAGGAGGGGGCACCACTACTAAGTGACTTGAGAGAAACGGAACTGTAAATAGTTACCCGGGAGGGTATAGCAGAAACGCTGCTAGTTTAAGAGAGTTATGTGTGTGTGTTTACTTAATTACCCGGTGAGGGTACCAGAACTTGTAGGCTGAGGACTGTGAGTAGCCAAAAACTTTCCATGTAAATAGTTTGCACTTCTTAAAGTGCCCCTTAAAGTGCCCACGTTTGGCGTGGCCGAAGACGTGGTCCAACACCTGGATCACCTATGCCCTGCAGCCATGCCCAGGGCCTAAGTTGAGGGTTTTCGGACGGGTCCCTCATGTTCACCAGATAGCACCTTGTTCAGTGGAATGGACACCAGGTTACAGATAGCGCTGTAACTTGCTAAAAATGTTATTGCAATGCTATATATTGAATCTATTATTCATTTCATGCATGTATGTTTCTGCAACTCTACAAACAGTATAATATCCTACCTTCCGTTGCTACGGTTAATGGCATTTGCGATCTTTTAACTCTGTGATCTTGCACCTTCATGCTTAATCCTTGTGTTGTGTTCCTATATGGGCTAATCCCCTGGCAACTAACATCATTATTTTCCCACAAATTTCCTGCAATAAACAGTGTATATACAGAGTGGGATACAAATATGCATGAACAAGATTATGAGGTTCAATTCTATCTTATTTTTCCCCATAATGCTGTTTTGCATTTCTGGCTTGTTCGTGTGATGCTTGCAATGATCACCTGGTCTGTATTTGATCTGATTGTCTTCAATGTGATTTTTTTTGCGCAATCCTAGCGGCAGAAACGCGTATGAATTTTAAATTTTTCCCCTTTTTTTTTTAAAATGGTCCAATAAAGTTTTTTCATATTTTACCTGTTGGAGTGCCGATTTTCTCCTTTTCGTTTTCTTCACCCCATATGTTCCCCACATATCTTCAGCACCTCCTATATGTACCCCCACATATAGCCTGAACTCCCATACGTACCCCCACATATCTCCAGCACATCCTATATCTCCTGGTTGAGTGTCAAAGGTTTTTTAAATGTGGAGCTAACCGGTGTAAGCCATGCAATCATGCAAAAAAAAAACGCACAACTTTTGCTCCATATATAAACAACAATGCTTTCCTATTCATGACTTTATAAATTGTAATACATCTAATGTAATTTACCTGATAGGGTGTACCATCTGCAAAGTTCAGTATGTGGGTTGCCCCACAGGTCCTCTGAAAAAAAGAATTAGGCGTCATCTCTTTGACGCCATCAATCCTAAAGCTATATCTACCTCAGCAGTATCTAAACATTTTGCCAGGACACATAAGGGTGATGTTACCGGTTTTAATTTCTCTGGCATAGAAAAAGTATACAAACTTCATCGCAGAGGAGATCATAGATGTAAACTGCTCAACATGGAAACATACTGGATCTTTTTGCTTGAAACTTGCTCACCTTTAGGGCACCTTTATGTTGAGTGGGGAGTTGTTGTACCCGGTTATGAAAGTGAGGGAGGAGCTTGTGGAACAGTTATTGGTGCTGGGGCCCTATAGACCGAGGGTGTTGGACATGGCCCATTCACATGTCTTGGGTGGCCATCTGGAAGTGGAAAAAATGTAGGAACGGATCATGCAAAGGTTCTATTGGCCCGGATGTCACCGGGAAATCTTAAAGTTTTGAAGGTTCTGCCCTACATGCCAGTTAACTGCTTCCACCTCTCACTTTCGAAGTCCCCTCGTGCCATTGCCCATAAAGTGCAGTTCGAGAGAATTGCTATGGACTTGGTCGGTCCCCTGGTTAAATCTGCTTGTGGGCATCAATATATATTGGTCATCCTGGACTATGCCACACGGTATCCTGAAGCGATCCCCCTGAAGAACTCCTCAGCCAAGAGTATAGCTTGCGAATTGGTCCACTTATTTTCCCGGACAAGATTACCAAGGGAGATCCTGACCGACCAGGGAATACCCTTTATGAGTATGGTGATGAGAGAATTATGTAAGGCCCTGCAAATCTTCCAACTGAGGACATCAGTATACCATCCTCAGACAGATGGCCTCGTAGAAAGGTTCAATAAATGTATGCTGAGGAAGGCCATAGAAAAGGACGGGAGAGACTGGGACTGTCTCCTACTGTATCTGTTGTTTTCTATCCGAGAGGTTCCATAGGCTTCTATTGGGTTCTCGCCATTTGAACTCCTGTATGGCCGACATCCGCGGGGTCTCCTTGATACAGCAAAGGAAACCTGGGAAGCCGAAGTCACGCCTCACAGGAGCGTCATCAAGGATGTTGCACTGATACATGAGAGGATTGCGAAAGTGATGCCCATTGTAAGAGGACACCTCCTCCAGGCACAAGAGACTCAGGCCGTATGAGGTGGTGGAAAAGCTTGGTGAGGTGAATTTTAAGATTCATCAACCAGGAAGACATAAGCCACACCAGATCTACCACGTCAATCTCATCAAGCCACAGCAAGACAGAGAGCCTGTTGAAGCTCCGTGCTTGCTGGTCAAACCAGAAGGCGAGGTTGGAGGAGTCGCAATAGCGGATATGCTGAAGAAGGCCCAAAAACAGCAGTATCGGGAATTGCAGCAGAAGAACAGGGATCTGTTCTCGGAATTGCTGGTGTGCATAAAGGTCATAGAACATGACTTTCTGACGGAGCCACATGTGCTGGTGAACTTGAAGCCCTATCGAATTCCTGAGGCCCGATGAGAATTGATCTCCAAAGAAGTGGATCATATGTTGAAACTCGGGGACATTGAGGAATCCAAGAGTGGTTGGTCGAGCCCAATTGTCCTGGTCCCAAAACCCGATGACGAATGGAGATTCTGCAATAACTATCGGAAGTTGAATGAGGTCTCCAAATTTGACGCATATCCAATGCCACATGTCGATGAGCTGATCGAGAGACTGTCACAGGGAGCCAAGGAGAAGACTGCGTTTTCTTCACCGGACGGATACTTCTGGTATGTCCAGATGACTTTTGGACTGCAGGGGGCCCCGGCCACCTTACAGAGATTCATGGACCGAGTCCTTGCACCCCATAAGAAATACGCCGTGGCATACCTGGACGATATTGTAATCTTCAGCCCAGACTGGGGAAGTCATCTGGAAAAGGTCCAGGCAGTGTTTGATGCTATAAGGAAGGCGGGGTTTTCAATAAATCCCAAAAAATGTGCCATGGGGAAAGAAGAAGCCAAATACCTGAGATATGTAGTGGGTAGAGGCGAGATCAAACCCCAAATCAGTAAAGTGGAGGTAATCCAAACCTGGCTGAGACCGCTGTCAAAGCAAGTTAGAGCCTTTCTGGGAATCGTGGGATACGACAGGAGGTTCATCCCAAACTTCGCCATGATGGCCGCACCCCTGACTGACCTCCTTAAGGGGAGGAAATCAGCAATGGCCAAATGGTCTGTAAAGGCGGAGACGGCCTTTCAAGAAATGAAAGGGGCTCTGTGTAAGCAGACGGTTCTGGTTGCCCCTGACTTCAAGAGGGAATTTATACTCCAAACAGACGCCTCAGATGTCGGTTTAGGAGCAGTCCTTTCCCAGGAGATACACAGGGAGGAGCATCCTTTTCTCTACCTGAGTAGGAAGCTATCCTCGTGTGAGAAGAATTATGCTGTCATAGAAAAGGAATGCTTGGCCATAAAGTGGGCGGTGGACACGTTACGGTACTATCTGTTGGGCTGAAAGTTTAAATTGGTATCGTTTTTAGCCCTTCAGGATTTCAGCTTCCATGTTACACAGAGCTTAGAGCTGGGAAGCTACATGGGAATGCTGATGCCCTCTCAAGAATCCTCTATCTAGTAGTAGAAGGTGCCAAGCCCCACGGCTTTAGGCAGAGGGGGGAGGTGTGTAAGGCAGCTACAGGACATATAGTTGATGGGAGGTATGTGTCACAAACATGGTTGTCATCTATGAGATGTAATTCTGGAGTGTTGCTCTAGTGGCGTAGATGGGAGAAGGCCTCCTGTGTGTTGTTGTCTCCAGACAGAGCCAGTGTACTTGATGCTACCCAGCCTGTGTGCCCACAGGACTGACTAACCAGAGACTTTGTGTAATGGAATGTTTACTTTTGTTTTGCCTGCACTAAAGGCTGTTTATTTTCTTTTTGCTTATGCATGGCTTATGAGGTAATAAACCGATACGGACATTTAAATGAAAACGCTCCTGTTTGACTCCCGACGCACCCAAGTGAGTAGAAACCCTACAATGGATTAAAACCTGATAAAAATTTGAAAAAAATTGTTCGAGTTTTCTGGATGAAAATCATGTGATTTCTCATTCTTTCATCTGCAGGCACCCTTAGATTGTTAGCTGAATCCGTTAATACCGGTGAGTTTGGCCGACATTAGTCTGGTGTGCATGGGGGACTTTAACTACTATCTAAAGGGTATGGGCACTTTTAGTCTGACTTATCAGTAGGGGATGTCACTACTTAGCGTGCCTAGGGCAGCATGAACAGCAAATATGGCCCTGCATGCACCCCACTGTGTTTGTAAGGCTGTGTGCTCACGATGCGTTTTTAATGCGTTTCTGCAGCGTTTTTGCAGCTGCGGAAACGCATTAAAAACGAATTAAAAATGCATGGTAGAAGGGCAGCAGTGTTCCCCAATGATAATCCGCATGTGCCGTGCACATGCTGCGGAAATTTCCGCTGCGGATTATCATTGCGGAAAAAAACGCAGCACTGCCAATTATTTTGCGGAAGTGCCGCGCCTTCGCCACCATTGACTTGCATTAGACCGCATGGATTACACATCACTGTATATGTAGATGCGTAATCCAAGCTTTCTAATGTGTGGATGGTACCCGGGTGTAGATGAGAGGAGAGTCTCATCCACACCCAGGTACCATTAAAAAATCTGTAAAAAAAGAATAAAATAAAAAATAAATGTATACTTACCTTCTGTCGGCCCGCGCTGCGCTCCTACTTGCTTCCTGAGCATTTCTGCATCGTGAGCACATAGCCTTATACAAATTTCAGCGCTTTTCAAGTGTCCATGCCAGTATTCTAAAGCAACAGCCTTTCACAGAGATTAGATTACATAACCCCTTTGCTTTTGTAATGCAGATCGCAGCACTTCACTAGCAAAGGTGTCCTCCCCTGCTCTACTGCTGAATCAAACTGTCTGCTCAGCTTGTGTGAGGCAGACTAATTGTGTCTCCAGGAGGCATGCTTAGGCAAGCTGTCATTCAATGCAAAACGTCTACACTCACCACCAGGAGCTCAGTGACAACTTCCTTTCATTTCATAGGATTCCTGTGCAGGAAAAGGGAAGTAAACAAACCAGAAATAGATAATTTGAAGGGGCCCATATACAAGTAAACCCAGAATTTAGGAAGAAAAACCCTTTTAACCCCTTTCTGACGTGGGGCGTATTAATACGTATCTGTGCCCTGGGCCTATTGGACTAGATACATAATAATATGCTCTGGCGATTGCACCCGCACACAAGCTGTGCGGGCGCAATCACCACCGGGTGTCAGCTGATTGTCACAGCTGACACCCGATGCTATGTGCTAGGAGCGGTCCCGCACCGCTCCCGACACATTAACCCAGAAGTGCTGCAATCGAAGTCGATTGCAGCATTCCGGGAGCAAGGGGAGGTAAGCGCCGTTACTTACCCCCTCTCTGGCGTCCCGCGCTGTCTCTGCCGGGTCCCGATGGTTGTCATGGTGACCCGCATCTGGGTCACCAGACAGCAGGAAGTTACTTTGATCATGCCCAGTGCACGATCAAAGTAACTTCTTCCTGTGCAGCGCTAACAGGCTGTATACCACACGGATGCTGCTGCATCCGGTGGCGTCCCGCCAATGGCGGCTGGCCACGTGACTGCTATGGGGCCCATGAGCAAGGGGGCCCCGAAGCAGCGGGGGAACAAGGAGGATAGGTGAGTATTGTATTTACCCTATAAACTCGAGTATAAGCCGAGTAAAAACCCCCTCGGCTTATACTCGAGTGCATAGAGATTCCGGGGGGGGTTGCGGTGGAGGAGCGGGCACACACAGTAGTCGCTGCTGCAGCTACCACGTGTGCTCGCTGCTAAAGGGAAATTAATATTTTCTCTTCTCCACTACCATAGGCATTGAGAAGAATGAATATTCATTCTCTTTAGTAGCGGGCACAGAGGAGCTCTGAGCCGCGGCTCCTGCTGACAGTGCCCGCTACTAAAGAGAATGCATATTCACTCTTCTCCACGCCGGCAGCAACAGCTCACATCATTGTCTGAGAGCGCGCGCTGCTCAAATGCTGACATGAGCTGCTGGCTGACAAGACGCAGCGTTGGAGCAGAGGTGAGGAAGGAAGGTGATTATAAATGTTTATTTGTTTTATGTGTAAAGTGATTGGGCCATGCATACCAGGATTGGGGGATGAGGGATCCACACATACCGGGATTGGGGGATGAGGAGTGCCATGCATACCAGGATTGGGGGATGAGGGGCCATGCATACCAGGAATGGGGAATGAGGGGGCCATGCATACCAGGATTGGGGGATGAGGGGGCCATGCATACCAGGATTGGGGGATGAGGGGGCCATGCATACCAGGATTGGGGGATGAGGAGGCCATGCATGCCAGGATTGGGGATGAGGGGTGCCATGCATACCAGGATTGGGGGATGAGAGGTGCCATACATACCAGAATTGGGGATGAGGGGTGCCATGCATACCAGGATTGGGGATGATGGGGCCACATATATTGGGATTGGGGGATGAGGGGGCCATGCATAACATGATTGGGGGATGAGGGGTGCCATGCATACCACAATTGGGGGATGAGGGGCCAATGCATACCAGGATTTGGGGGATGAGGGGGCCATGCATACCAGGATTGGGGATGAGGGATGCCATGCATACCAGGATTGAGGGATGAGAGGTGCCATACATACCAGAATTGGGCATGAGGGGTGCCATGCATACCAGGATTGGGGGATGAGGGGGCCATGCATACCAGGATTGGGGGATGAGGGGGCCATGCATACCAGGATTGGGGGATGAGGGGGCCATGCATACCAGGATTGGGGGATGATGGGGCCATGCATACCACAATTGGGGGATGAGGGGGGGCATGCATACCAGGATTGGGGGATGAGGGGGTCATGCATACCAGGATTATGGGATGAGGAGGCCATGCATATCAGGATTGGGGGATGAGGAGGCCATGCATACCAGGATTGAGGGATGAGGAGGCCATGCATACCAGGATTGGGGGATGAGGAGGCCATGTGTAGCACCCTGAGGATTCGGCTGCTACAGGGGTATTGCACCTCAACCCAGAGGTGTGATATTCCACTCCCGGGTAAGGATGGAGAGTGGAACTGAGCTCGGTAGGCTGCATGCACTACACACATCCCATTTCCGAGGAACAGGCCGACGGTACTCCCACTTAGAAATGTGCAGGTACGACCGAGTCTGTTCCTGGCTGGAGTGGGAGGGGGGTGGAACATCCCAAGTAGTGTAGGGGCAGATAGGGGGAGCAGCCTGGGTAAAGATAGGAGCTCATTGGGTGCTGGTCACCTGAGCTCACACATAGAGGGTGTATATAAGGTGGGCACCAACTAGAATCAGGGTCAGACGCAGAGAGTCAGATGCAGAGAGGATCAGCTGCAGAAAACAAGTTAGGAGAGGAGAGAAGAAAGACCAAGACCCAGAGTGAGAGAGGAGAAAAGAGAAAGACCCAGAGCACAGAAGAGAAGGGACCCAAGAACCCAAATCAGAGCACTGGGTGAGGAGTCAGCATCAGGGTACCGGAACCCAAGCTGGTGGGGGTAAAAACAATCCCCAGCCAGAGACCGGAGACCGTGGGCAGTGTCTGTCACGGTCACCCACCACATTCACCCCGAAGGCACACCACATGAAGGGTCAGGGAACCCAGGGCCAAGGGTGTCCCAACAGAAGGCCCGAGGGAGCTGGACCTAGGTGGATCACTGGTGGGGACGGCTGAAGAAAGGACAGAGGGAGAGCTCAGGGCCACGCTCCGGACTTGTTTGGGGGTTGGCTGGATCCAGGACCTGGTGGACGCAGCACGGCTCGGGTGGTCACTAGCAGCTGGAGTGACCAGTACAACATCTGCAGTAAGTAAACACCCTTAACTGCACAACCCGACTCTGTCTTCACTGCCGTCTGCACTACACCACCACAACCCCCATCCTCTGCGCCTGTCCCCTCTGAGGCTATACCCCTCCCGTTGGGGGTTATCCCACCAAGCTGCGCACCCACTATCAGCCTCAGCGGACCCTGCTGCAGCGGCGGCCACAGTGACCGCATCACAACGGGTGGCGTAGTCGACACAAAAGAACTTTAGTAACATCTGTAGAACTGCCACATCACACTGAGCTTGACGCCCTGGGCACGGGACCGGGTCACAGCCGCTCGGAGACTACAACCCCCCATCTGATCCGGTGCCGGGTATTCCCCTCAAAAAGGAATATGTCCCAGGGGGCGCGTCAACTTTGGCGTAGTCGGCAGGATTACGTGCCCGCAACACCCGGGTACTGCGTGCCTGAAGAAAAGTGCAAGTTTACCTCAAAAAGAAGTCTCCCGCCGGTTCCGGAGGGTCCACGCCATCGGACTCCATCACCAGTCGTTTCCCGCCGATTGTCCGCCATTTCCAACTTGTTCCCGCCATCTGCAGAGTTTCCCGCCACTGGGCGACGCTTCCCGCCAAAACCGCAGATTTCCCGCCTTGGAAGAGCAGCGGACGCCATTATGGGCGTGCCAAAGGAGGGCAGGAGGCCGCCTCCCATCGTGGGCCGGGACAGAAAATGGCGCCAAAAGTGGAAACCGCCCCCACCAACGGAGACTGTGATGCTAGAGGTGTCTGTCAGCGTGAAAGAACTACCCCTGGAGCTGACAGTCACCGAGTTGCCCCGGGACCGCCCTCGAAGTGGGAGGGGACGAAAGAAAAGAACGAAGATGGGTGCCGCCTGGAGCAGTCTGGAGCGAGCGCACCCGGAGACAAGAGGTCTAACGAGGAGTAGCGGAGGAGCTCACCCGGAGATGGAGGGAAAGCAGAACAGCACCGGCCCGCTGGCCAGGAGTCTGCTAAAGACCGAGGAAGGAGAGCAGAGCAGCACCGGCCCGCTGGCCAGGAGCCTGCTGGAAGAAGAGCAGAGCAGCACCGACCCGTTGGTCAGGAGCCTGCTAGACACCACGACCCCACTAGGCCTAGTGGAGGTCCTTGCACAGCTCCCCCGAGACCGGGAGTGTGCACAGACTGCCCTGGAGGGCCTCGCACGGAGGATGGCCCGGGTACAGCGCGAGATACTGGCGGAGTGGAGCCGGGAGATGACCCAGCAAGCTGAGACCAGTCAACGGAGCACGCTACCCTGGAAGAGGAAGCAGACCGCCTCTGAGGATGGCGCGGGAGGACCCAAGGCCGGAGACGGCGCCGAGAAGGGAGCCGAACGCATGGAGGCAGGTAAAGGGGACGCCTATACCCCAAGCCGAGAAACCGCCCACCTGCCCCAGCTCCCCGTCGCAGAGCCCGAAAGTCCCCCTGCTGTGCCCGTAGCCGCCATGTCACCGCTATGGACTAGGCCCCGACCGGAAGCCGCCGCAGCGACCCCTGTGACGTCACGCGCCTCGACCCGGAGCGTGACAAAGCAGGAAATACCACCAGCCTGGTCGCAAGGCCTAGTACCCCCGGGCGCCGCATCACCAACAGCGCCCCCTACCTCCGCGGAGCCTCCGGCCTGGCCGCAAGGCCAGGTAGCCCAGGGTGCCGCCGTCCTAACGGTGCCCTTCACCTTCCAGGTGCCCCAGGCCTGGCCGCAAGGCCTGGGCAACCCGGGCGCCACCACCACCGCGCCCGCGCCCGTAAAACCAAGGGTGCCACACCTGGGGGAGGACTTGTTCAGCCAGCTCACATGGCCGGACGGGTCTGAAGTAACAACCAGCTATAAGCAAAGAGCAGGAGGAAGACGCCGTTGAGTGCGGCAGAGCAAGTGATGTAAATAGTTACCCGACCGGGTACCAAAGAAACTGTTGCTGCTGCTAAAATAGTCCCCGTTGGGACCAGTGAACTGTTTACCCGTTAACCCCTTCATCCTACAGGCTGAGGACTGTGAGCAGCCATTCCCTTCCCTCTACCTGGCCGAGGACTGAGAGCGGCCATATCCCCTGTAAATAGTTGCGCGTCCTAAAGCGCCCCCTACCGGTTTTATAGAAAACCAGATTTTCTAAGAGACTGTCGCACTTTTCACGGACACACGGTGCACAGTGTCCGGAGGAGGAACCGGAAACAGGAGACGACGAGAAAGTTTTATCTGCTAAGATATGTTATTTATATAATGTTTTTTATATGTTTTATATGTTTATATGAAAAAAAATTTTGTATGTTTTGGTGTTTTTGTCTTACAGCCCGAGGACGTGCTGTGATTTACCAGGGGGGAATGTAGCACCCTGAGGATTCGGCTGCTACAGGGGTATTGCACCTCAACCCAGAGGTGTGATATTCCACTCCCGGGTAAGGATGGAGAGTGGAACTGAGCTCGGTAGGCTGCATGCACTACACACATCCCATTTCCGAGGAACAGGCCGACGGTACTCCCACTTAGAAATGTGCAGGTACGACCGAGTCTGTTCCTGGCTGGAGTGGGAGGGGGGTGGAACATCCCAAGTAGTGTAGGGGCAGATAGGGGGAGCAGCCTGGGTAAAGATAGGAGCTCATTGGGTGCTGGTCACCTGAGCTCACACATAGAGGGTGTATATAAGGTGGGCACCAACTAGAATCAGGGTCAGACGCAGAGAGTCAGATGCAGAGAGGATCAGCTGCAGAAAACAAGTTAGGAGAGGAGAGAAGAAAGACCAAGACCCAGAGTGAGAGAGGAGAAAAGAGAAAGACCCAGAGCACAGAAGAGAAGGGACCCAAGAACCCAAATCAGAGCACTGGGTGAGGAGTCAGCATCAGGGTACCGGAACCCAAGCTGGTGGGGGTAAAAACAATCCCCAGCCAGAGACCGGAGACCGTGGGCAGTGTCTGTCACGGTCACCCACCACATTCACCCCGAAGGCACACCACATGAAGGGTCAGGGAACCCAGGGCCAAGGGTGTCCCAACAGAAGGCCCGAGGGAGCTGGACCTAGGTGGATCACTGGTGGGGACGGCTGAAGAAAGGACAGAGGGAGAGCTCAGGGCCACGCTCCGGACTTGTTTGGGGGTTGGCTGGATCCAGGACCTGGTGGACGCAGCACGGCTCGGGTGGTCACTAGCAGCTGGAGTGACCAGTACAACATCTGCAGTAAGTAAACACCCTTAACTGCACAACCCGACTCTGTCTTCACTGCCGTCTGCACTACACCACCACAACCCCCATCCTCTGCGCCTGTCCCCTCTGAGGCTATACCCCTCCCGTTGGGGGTTATCCCACCAAGCTGCGCACCCACTATCAGCCTCAGCGGACCCTGCTGCAGCGGCGGCCACAGTGACCGCATCACAACGGGTGGCGTAGTCGACACAAAAGAACTTTAGTAACATCTGTAGAACTGCCACATCACACTGAGCTTGACGCCCTGGGCACGGGACCGGGTCACAGCCGCTCGGAGACTACAACCCCCCATCTGATCCGGTGCCGGGTATTCCCCTCAAAAAGGAATATGTCCCAGGGGGCGCGTCACATGCATACCAGGATTTGGGGATGAGGGGGCCATGTGACGCGCCCCCTGGGCCGTGTGTGTGTGGGGATACCCGGAACCGGACCTTTTGTGGATGCTGGGGGTTGTAGTCCTTGCGTGGTGGGGACCCGGTCCCTTGGCTCAGGGTGGTCAACCCAAATGGCGGTCTATTTATAGGGTTTTGTGATTCAATGTCCGACTACGCCACCTATGGATTGCGGTCAGAGTGAGCCGCCGCTGCAGGGCAGACCGCTGAAGCTGGTGTTGTGGGTGCAGCAGAGGGTAGTATAACTCCCCACGGGAGGAGTATAGCCTCAGGGCAGTAAATAGGGATGTTGGTGGTGATTGTGCGCGGGAGCAGCAGTAACCACACGGAGTCTGTCATGCAATTCAGGGTCTTTACTGTTGGCGGTATTAAGGGACCCTTCCGGAATACAGGTTAACAATGGAGGCCTGGTCATTCAGAGAGCAACTGGGAAATCCCGCTGGTCAGGGGGAGTTTGTAGGCCTACCGTGCTGACTTCACTCTTTCTTGGCTATCCCGCTGTAGTGTGGCGGTAGCCCACGTCTCTGAGTATACCGTGTTGTTCTCGCCCGTATGACTGGCGACTCGGGCCTTCTGTACTTCTCACCCCTCCGGGGCACTAGTGGTCCCTCTCGTGTGGCTGAGCCTCCGGGCTTCCTTGCGCCAGAGGACTTTAAGTCCCCTGCATGGTGGTTTTCTGCTGCTGGGCTTATAACCCTCACAGCCTCGGACTCCAGTGTCCGGCTTTGTAAGTCTCTAGCCAGGATGAGCTCTGCTAGCTCCCCTCCTGGCCTCGTGTTCCTCCTCTGCCTACAGGGACTCCTCAGCCTGCTGCTGACCTGTCCCTATCTGCAACTTGTCTGGAACTTCTCTGGAACTGGTCTCTCTAACCCCGCCCCAGATCCAGTTTATAAAGGGCAGATTTCTCCCCTCCCTGGACTGAGGCAGGAGGTGCTGCATGCTAATTGTCCCCAACCAGGGAACCTCCCACCTGCTCTCAGACATGACATTGCTGCCACTGTGGCGACCAGACCTGGGGTGCCACACATGCATACCAGGATTGGGGGATGAGGAGGCCATATATACCACTATGGGAATGAGGAGGCCATGCATACCAGGATTGGGGGATGAGGAGGCCATGCATACCAGGATTGCGGAATGAAGGGGCCATGCATATCAGTATTGGGGGATGAGAAGGCCACACATACCAGGATGGGGATGAGGAGGCCATACATACCAGGATGGGGATGACAAGGCCATGCATACCAGGATTGGGGGATGAGGAGGCCATGCATACCAGGATTGGAGATGAGGAGTGCCATACATACCAGGATGGGAGATGAGGGGTGCCATACATACCAGGATTGGGAGATGAGAGGTGTCATATATACCAAGATTGGGGGATGATGGTGCCATTCATACCAGGATTGGAGATGATGGTGCCATACATACTAGGATTGGGGGATGAGGGGACCATACATACCAGGATTGGGGGATGAGGGAGCCATACATACCAGGATTGGGGGATGAGGAGGCCATGCATACCAGGATTGGGGGATGAGGGGACCATACATACCAGGATTGGGGGATGAGGGGGCCATGCATACCAGGATTGGGGGATGAGGGGTGCTATACATACCAGGATTGGTAATGAGGGAGAAATGTGTACCAGGATGGGGAAATTTACCAGTAGCTGTTGCATTTCCCACCCTAGGCTTATACTCAAGTCAATAAGTTTTCCCAGTTTTTTGTGGTAAAATTAGGGGCCTCAGCTTATATTCGGGTCGGCTTATACTCGGGTCGGCTTATTTAAAATATACGGTATTTTAAAATCCGTGAGTATGTGGGCCCATAATACTGCAGGACTGTGGGGTGCATTATACTATATGGGGGCTGCATTTTGCCTTATGGGGTGTGTAATATACTGTATGGAGGACTATATGGAGTGCATTATATTCTATGGAGGTCCATGGGAAGTTTATTATACTATATGGAGGATTATGTTATGATCTGCAACAAGTACTAAGGAAAGATAGGGGAAAGCTGTCCCTACAGTAAGACTAAGCTGAATCCCTATGATGTAGCGGGCTGCCTGTTCCTTGCGAACAGACCCGCCTTAGTCCTCGGCTAGTCTGAACGAAGACCTATAGCATAAAGGGGAGCGATCCCTAAAAGAACTAAGGACTGGAACAAAAATGGGACACCTTAACAGACAAGTTGTTGCAGAACACAAAAAGATAAACTGACAAAAAGGTACTAGATGTCCCAGAAGGACCAAGCGAACTGACAGAGAAAGGCACAGAAGCACCTGGCTAGCAAAACAGTCAAACAACACTGAAGTCCAGCACAGCCAAAAGGGCGGAGCTGGAATATAAAGGCAGATGGTCACGTGACCGCAAAACACAAGGTGGAAAAAACAAACAGGAGGGTTCTAACAGATTATGGGGATGCATTATACTATATGGAAGGCTATGTGGGGCCATTATAATATTTTGAGGGCTATGCGGGGGGCCTTTGTACGGTGTGAAGGTTTGTGTGGGGTCCATCATACTGTTTGGAGGGTTAGTGCGGGCCATTATACTGTATGTAGGCCCATTATACTGCATGGAGGGCTGTGTGGGGGTCACAGTTGGGGGATCATACTGTGTTGGGGTCAAAATACTTTGCCTTGGGAGTTGAGGAGGGGTACAGTAGGGTCATCATACTGTGCATGTGGAGGCTAATGTGGAGGAATGCACCATGGGGGTATCATACTGTGTTTGGGGGGCACTTTTATTGCCATCATACTTTATGGGGCAATGAAAGAGGAATCTAGGACTTGAGCAGGAGGAAAATTGCTATGTAAAGGCTGGTAAGTTGTGAGATATGCTCTTCTGTGACACAGACAAATATTTATTTATTTTTTGTGGGGGAGGGGCCCAATTAGAGCTTCTGCTATAGGGCCCCATGATTTCTATGTACGCCCCTTGCTGCATTCCTATGCTATACAGCCGATCAGACTGCAAAAAGTGAAAGTCCCATAGTGAGACAAAGTTAAAAAAGTGTCAGAAAGTGAAAAAAAAGAAAAATTCAAAAATAATCCCCCAAAAATAAAAATATATTGTACCCATGAATAAATATTATTCTGAAAAAAAACAAAACAAAACAAAAAAAACAATAAAAGTACACCTTATTGGTATCGCCACGTCCGGAACGACCTGACCTATAAAACTGTCCTGCTAGTTAACCCCTTTAGTGAACACGGTAAAAAAATATAAAACAAAGCAAAAAACGATGCTTAATCATCATGCCGCCAAACAAAAAATGGAATAAAACGCGATCAAAAAGATGAATGTAAATAAAAGTTGTACCACTGAAAACGTCATCTTGTCCTGCAAAAAAACAAGCTGCCATACAGCTCAATCAGCCGAAAAATAAAAAAGTTATAGCTCTCAGAATAAAGCGATGCAAAAAAAATATTTTTTCTATAAAATAGTTTTTATTGTGTACAAGCGCCAAAACAAAAAAAAAGATATAAATGTGGTATCGCTGTAAGCGTACTGACTCGAAGAAGAAAGCTACCTTATCATTTTTACCACACGCAGAACAGCATAAAAAAAACAAACAACAATTCCTGAATTGTTGGTTTTTGTTTATTTTGCCTCCCAAAAATCGGAATAGAAATTAATCAAAAAATGTCACGTGCCTGAAAATGGCACCAATAAAAACATCAACTCGTTCTGCAAAAAAAGCCATCACATGACTCTGTCAGCCAAAACATGGAAAAATTATAGTTCTCAAAATATGGTGTTGCAACAACTAGTCTTTGCAAAAAAAAGCGTCTTTTAGTGTGTGACAGCTGTCAATCATAAAAGCCCAATATGAATCTGGCATCACTGTAATCACATTGACCTGAAGAATAAAGTCGTCGAATCACTTATACCGCACAAGAAACGGCATAAAAAATAAACTGTAGGGTTAGGGTTGTGCTAGGGTTAGGGTTAAGGTTGTGCTAGGGTTAGGGTTGTTCTAGGGTTAGGGTTGTTCTAGGGTTAGGCTTGTTCTAGGGTTAGGCTTGTTCTAGGGTTAGGCCTGTGCTAGGGTTAGGGCTGTGCTAGGGTTAGGGCTGTGCTAAGGTTAGGGTTTTGCTAGGGTTAGGGTTATGCTAGGGTTAGGGTTGTGCTAGGGTTAGGGTTGTGCTAGGGTTAGGGTTGGGGTTGGGATTTTTTCAAAAGTAAAGAAAAAAAATGATGATGGTATGGCGACTAGTGTTGAGAGCAAGTACTCGCTACTTGAGTTTGCATCAGGTGCTTGGGTAGGCACCGCCCCATATGCTATCAATAAAGATTGTTACTTTTATACTTGCTAGTGGATTTTGGAAATTCTTTTCCAAGTTTAGGTTCTAAATATGGTTTTGTGCATTACTACAATATTGATGATCTAAACTTACAGTAGTATAGCTGTTATTAGGTCCGGGAGGTGACGGATATAAACAGTATGTGAAGCCAGAACAGCAAGGTTTCGTACACTGTGTAGTGGTCATTTCTGAGTACTGAAGCTCAGCTTCTATTCACTTCAGTAGGCACTGAGTTTCAATGCTCGATTGGTCATCAATGTCATAGTAGAGGATAACCCCTTTAAGAAAAAGAGCATAGAATGATTCAGAACAGTACAGTAGACAGAAATTAATTGGCAGAGTTCTACAAGCACAAACATGGTAATGATACCACATTCAGTCTGTATTTGTTCGTGTCTATTTTGCAGAGGTGAAACAAAAAAGAGGCTACAAAATTGAGATGAAAAGGAAACAAGTCTCACAGAGAAGATGATTGAATTTAAATGTATTAAGTCTGAATTCAACATTGTAAATTTCACTGATGCCGTAGACGTACTAAGGAAGATTGTTTGTCTCTAGTATTGAAGAGTTTAGTATATGGCTTATCAGAGAAATTATATTCGACGTAATTTAAAATCGATCTTTCAAATAAAATAAAATATAAGTGATAAAATAAATAAAGTCAAAATACCTAGGAGCTTATAGGAACATTAGGGTTTAATTTTAACTTCCCAACATAAGATGTAGTAGTATATATTATTCGAGGAGTGGTTCTGGCTAATGGACATACAGGTGATTGTGTGGGCAGAGGACATGTGATTGGTGTGATTGTGGCGCCCCTGAGGGTTCAGTCGCCACAGAGGTACTGCACCTCACCCAGAGGTGCGGTGTCTCCCTTCTCTCAGGTAAGGAGGGAGTGCTGCACGGAACCCCAAAACACCTGCATCCAACACTACACTGCTCCAGGCCGGCTGGAGGGGCAACATGCAGAGCGCAGCTGCTGAGCCCTGACCCTGGCTGGAGTGGGGGGAACCCAAAGGTAGGGGGAACCAGTAGTGGGTGTGGGTGGCAGAAGTAGTTAGAGGAAGCACTTTAGTAGGAGGATAAATAGGGAAGCCATCTTAGGGTGGCAGATCAGAGTTAGGTTAAGTTCTAGGGAGCAGTTCAGAAGAACAGCTCGGGACAGTTCAGAAGAACAGTCCGGGAGCAGAGGCTCATTAGGAGCTCTATTCCACAAGTAGGGCCAGGTCAGGAGGCCCAGGAGGGGAGCAGGGAGTAGGCTCCGTTCTAAGAAAGGATCCTAGGGGGTACGGCACGTGCAGGACGGCACCCGTACGCCCCGCATCTGTCAGAAGACAGAGGGATCGCAGCCGCATTCTAGTCCCCTGAGGGTCAAGCAAGTCTGTGTAACTCCGACGGACTGGAGGGACTTCAGAGTACCCGAACAGGACTGAGAGTGGGCAGCGCAAAGCAGGAGGGAGAAAGACCAGAGTGAAGACGGTCAAGATAGGAACATAAGAAAGTGGGGTTCTGCCAGGTATTCCCAAGCTGCCTGAGGAAGGATTGAACCCCTGCCCGGTAAACGCAGCGCGACGCGGGAGGCCTTGACCTGTATAGTGCACCTGTGAAGTGCCTTAAGAACTGTGAGTAAAATCTTGGATAACTGCACTGCACTGCATCCGTCCATTCTTCATTGGCGCCATTGTCCCCCCCTGCATCACTACGCCCAGCGCAACCCACTCTCTACAACTACACTGCCCTGAGACCTGCTCCACCTGTGGGGAGCCATCCCATCACAAGCTGCCCTAACATCTGCCTCAGAGGACTGTTGCAGCGCTGGTGATCCTCACCAGACACCACAGGTGGCGTCACGACAAATCCCCTAATAATTCCCCTTTTCAGTGACCGCCCTGGGCCACGGACCGGGCCAGCCACCGTGATATCCCCCCCGGCAACCGGAGGCCCGGCTGCCGAGTACCCCACGGCTCTGGGGGCGCGTCATGATCACCACAGAAGGTGAGCCTAAATGACATCTGAACTCCTGCAATAACAGCCAGCACATATTCTGGCTGTCTAACCCTATTGATGCAAGGTCAAAAATGGCCGCAGCATTTAGTTGCTTGTAAGATTAAGGGGGTTCCATCTTTAATCCCATCAGCTCCCCTGAAAATTGATCGTCAATGGTTGTCTTGACAACTGGAAGTCAAACAATGACCTCTTGTTCTGCCAGGTACGGTGTCCTGTTAGGTGATCCAGCAGTCGGACACCATCACTGCTGCTACTCTCTAGTGTGGTGGGCTACATTTTTCACAGACCCCCAGACCTGAGAATAGACAAGGTAGAGTTGTTGGTCTGCACCTTTAATTGCAATGTGCTTTCAAAGTTATCCCCTCATTAACCTTGCTTATGTTTCTTTCTTTGATGGACCATACCGACTCTTCAAACCCTTTTTCCTGTAAACGGCGGTTGTGTATCACCCCCCACCAGCCAAGGCAAACCAACCTGTTCCTGGATCACATTGCCACCTGGTTTTCACACTTTCTGATATTTCCACTCTCATCATGGGAGACATTAACATCATCATTGATAATCCATTCTCCCCATCTGCTGATCATCTTTCCCTAACCTCCTCTCTTGGCCTTTAACAGTTTACTAACTTTCCTAAATATCAAGATAGGAATACACTGAACCTGGTCTTCTCCTGTTCTCCTGCTCTGCTTAGTGTATGACTTTGCTAATGACGCGCCCCCTGGGCCTGTGCTGTGCAGGGGGATACCCGGAGCCGAATCGCTGGGGGTTGTAGTCTCAGTGTGGCGGTGACCCGGTCCGTGCCCAGGGCGGTCAAACCAGTGGCAGTCTTAAGTAATAACAATGTCCGACTACGCCACCCGTGGATTGCGGTCAGTGGGGACCGCCGCTGCGCTGCTGACCGCTGAGGCTGATGTTGTTTGCGCAGCCGAGTATGGGATAACTCCCCACGGGAGAAGTATTGCCTCAGGGCAGCTAATGTGGATGATGGGAGTGATGGTGTGAGCGTCCCAGTAGTAATGGTGCTGGTGCGGCGATGAAACACAGAGACGTGTGGTGCAGTTCAGGGTCTTTACTGATGGTATAAAGCAGACCCTCCCGGGAGTACTGGTTAGCAGTAGGGGCCTGGTCAGTCTGTGAGCAAGCAGGATCTCCCCTGGCCAGGTGGAGTTGTAGGCCTCCCCGACTATCTGCACTCTTTCCTGGCTACCTTGCTCTATGCGGGTAGAAGTAGCCCACGTCCCTGAGTATACCGTGTGGTGCTCACCCGTATGGCCGTTGACTTGGGGCCTTCCGTTAGCCTCCGCTTCAAGATGGCGGTGCTGGTCCCTTGCTTGTGACCGTGCCTTCGGGTTTCTAAGGCCAGAGGACATGGAATCCCCTGCCAGTTGGATTCTGCTGCTGGACCTGGATGTCCCCACAGCCTCGGACTCCGTGTCCGGGTTAGTGTCTTCAGCCAAGGCGAGCTATCTAGTTTCCAGCCTCTGGCACTCGCTCCTGCTCCTACAGAGCTCCTGTTGTCACTTTCCCTGTGTCTGGAACTTCACTCCAGGCTCTGACTAACTTAATCCCGCCCCAGACCCAGTTTATAAGGGCAGATTCCTCCCCTCCCAGGTCTGGGTGGGCCGTGTTGCATGCTTAGGGCTCCTGACCAGAGAAACCTCCCACTTGCTCTCAGACATAATATCTCTATTACTGTGGTAACCAGACCCCTGGGGTGCCACACTAACTCCCCTCTCCCTCTCAAGAACTGTCCCCCCTACTCAAGACACCCCTACTTACTACACATAGAGAAATCTACAAGCCATCAATACCCAGGAGCTTATGAACAATCTACAGTCATCTTTAGCTCTAATCTCCTCCCTCTCCTGTCCAGGCTCAGCATTCTCACATTATAATATGACATTGCAGAGTGCACTGGATGAACCAGCACCTGCTACACACAGAACAACCCTGCCCAGACAACGGCAACACTCGCACATGCTGCAAGCTCATTTTCTGCAGCGGTGCTCTAGTGTGCTGAGCGTCAGTGGAGAAAATTACTTTCAGCAGGAGACTTCACTATAAATTCATGCTCAAAACTTATAACTTTGCCCTCAATTATGCTAAACGGGCCTACTTCACCACCCTCATCACATTACTATCAATCCAAAATGATTCTTCAAAACTTTTCACTCCATTCTGAGCCCTAAAGAACAGGCCCCCGTCACCAGCCTCAGCGATGATAATCTGGCCACTTTTTTCCCCCAAAAAATCAATCATATCCTTCAAGACATTTTCATCTAATCCCCTTACAGCTTGGATACCTGTCAAGCAAGGTGTGGGAAAGACTCAGAGGGAAAGGGAACCCAGACACTAAGGAAAGGGGGGAGTGGAGACCTCCTAGTCTGGTCTAGTGTCACCCTGTCTCAACTACCGTCCCTATATTAGCTCTTCACCAATCGCCGCATGCGTGCCTCGCCGTGACTTTCCCTGGTGTAAGGCTAAGGCTAGGGAAGGAAGGAGTTGAGTACTAGTCGATCTCCACTAAACTCTACAGACAACAAGGGTAGACAAACAGCGGGAATTGCTTAGCTTTAAATGACTCCAAACAAATGCGCACACGTCCTCAAGCTCCAGAGAGGATGAAGTACTGCTCTTGCTAAGCCTCACAAGTAGAAATGAATGTTGCCGGCACCTCCCTCTCAGACACACCAGGTATTTATACACCCAGGCCAGGAAGCTAATTAGCCAGAGGGAGGTAGCCGCTGGGTCCTAGAGACAGCCAACCTCTAGGAAGATGTTTGTAATGCCAAACGTAGAGATCTCCTGCAACCCACTGCAGGGCGACTGTCTGTCACCTCTGACACACCCATGACAGTACCCCCTACTCTACGAGTGGCCTCTGGCTCACCTCTGATGCTGAAACCCACATAATCTCCTCTGGACCATAGCCTTTCCAATGCACCAAGTATTGTAGAGAACGATGTTGGAGACGAGAATCTACAATCCTCGAAATCTAGAACTCCAGATTACCATCAACCATTACTGGGGGCGGTGATAGAGGTGAGGGCTCAAGAGGTTCCACATATTTTTTAAGTAAGGACCTATGGAACACGCTGTGGACCTTAAGGGCCTGAGGAAGTTCAAGACGAAACGCTGCTGGGTTGATGACGGCTGTTATTTTATAGGGACCAATAAACCTAGGTCCCATCTTCCAAGAAGGAGCTTTCAAGCTTTCAATCTTATATTCCTGGTAGACAACCACACAAAGTCATTCACATTCAGGTCCGGACCTGGCAAGCGTTTTCTGTCAGCAATACGTTTATACCTGTCTCCCATGATCTTTAAATTACTTAGCACACCCTGCCATACCGAAGAGAGCGACGAAGCAAACCGTTCCTCCTCAGGAACTCCTGAAGCTCCTCCCCCACTGAAGGAACCAAACTGTGGGTGATAACCATATGCACCGAAGAACGGTGACCTGCCAGTGGATTCTTGACAATGATTATTAATGGCAAATTCTGCCAGTGGTAGGTAGGATGCCCAATCCTCCAGATTTTCAGAAACGAAACACCTGAGATAGGTCTCCAAATTCTGATTGACCCGCTCGGTCTAGCGATTCGACTGAGGGTGGAAGGCAGAGGAAAAGGACAGCTGCACCCCCAGTTGAGAACAGAATGCTTTCCAGAACTTGGAAACAAACTGGGTCCCCCGATCAAACACCACATCAGAGGGAACCCCGTGAAGCTTAACGATCTCATTTATGAACACCTGAGCAAGTGTCTTGGCATTTGGAAGCGCAGGCAATGCGACAAAATGAACGATTTTACTGAACCTATCTACTACCAACAAAACCACCATTTTGCCTGCAAAAACCGGTAGGTCAGTAATAAAATCCATGGAAAAGTGTGTCCATGGCCTACTAGGGATAGGTGGCGGAAGAAGAGTACCACACGGACGGGTATGCAAAAGCTTAGAACGCGCGCAAATACTACAAGCAGCTATGTGTTCAATTACATCCCGATGCAACCCTGGGCACCAAAAACGACTAGAGAGGAGGTCCACAGTTGCCTTACCATCTGGATGCCCAGTAAGCTCAGAGTTATGATGTTCCTTAATTACTTTGTGGCACAGATTAGATGGTACAAATAACTTTCCTGAAGGGACGTCCCCCTGTGCCTCAAACACCTCACCCTCCAGTTCAGGATAAAGTGCCGAAATGAATAACCCTTTCTGTAATATCGGGGCAGGGTTCTCATGGTCACCACCACCACCAGGGAAGCTCCGGGACAAAGCATCAGCCTTGACATTTTTGACCCCTGGACGAAAAGTGACAACAAAATTGAACCTAGTAAAAAACAGGGACTTCCGGCTTGCCTAGGGTTGAGACATTTAGCTGACTGGAGATATGACAGGTTCTTATGGTCAGTAATAACAGTAATAGGATGGACAGCCCCCTCCAACCAATGTCACCGTTCCTCAAACGCCAATTTGATCACCAAAAGTTCCCTATTATTCACGTCATAATTTCTCTCAGCCAAAGACAATTTTTTAGAAAAGAAGGCGCATGGATGCCATATACCAGGGGACGAACCCTGAGACAACACAGCCCCAACCCCAACATCCGACGCATCAACCTCCACAATAAAGGGTTGAGAAACATCGGGTTGACTGAGTATAGATGCAGTGGCAAAATGATTCTTAAAGGAAGAAAATGCCTGGAGGGAAGCTTCCAACCATTTGGAAAAATCAAACCCCTTGTTAGTCATGTCAGTAAGGGGGTAAGTAATTTTGGATGCATTTCAGGTAAAAATTAGTAAAGCCCAAAAAACGTTGTAGAGCCTTCAGGTTCTCGGGATGTTCTCAGTCAAGGACTGCACGGATCTTCTCCTGATCTATCAGAAAACCCGAAGATGACAACAAGTACCCCAAAAAGTGCACTTCCTGAACAGCGAAAACACATTTTTCTAGTTTGGCATAAACTTTGTTATCCCTTAATATTTGGAGCACCTGCTTAACATGCCCCGATGAGTCTCAAAATCAGGTGATTAAACCATAATATCGTCCAGATAGACCACCACAAACCTCCCCACCAAATGATGGAAAATGTAATTCATGAAATGCTGGAATACCGCAGGTGCATTGCTCAAACCAAAGGCTTAACCAGACTCTCGAAATGTACTTCCGGGGTATTGAACGCTGTCTTCCATTCGTCCCCTTCTCTGATTCTAACCAGATTGTAGGCTCCCCTTAAATCCAACTTGGAGAATACCTTAGCTCCCACAACCTGGCTGAACAAATCAGGAATCAGTGGAAGAGGGTATGGATCACAGATGGTAATTTGATTTAATTCCCGGAAATCTAAACAGGGACGTAGATCGCCATCTTTTTTACAGTCTGGACTTTGGTAGTTTAGCTCCGAGGGTCAGGTTAATAGGACACTCATAAGCACGATGAGGAGGAAAATCCTGACACTGCCTCTCAGAAAAAACCTACTCAAAACCAGACAGAAAAGCAGGTAATATTTCAGTAGAGACAGTAGCAAGGGAAATATCTAAACAGTTCACATGGCAGTATTCTCCCCTTTCAATAATCTCCCCGGTTTGCCAATCCACCAACGGATTATTTTTAACAAGCCAAGGGATACCAAAAACAATCGGTGTGGGAAGATAGAACATAGCAAGGGATTATTTCACAATGAACTGACCCCACCCTCAGTTTTACATTAGGTACAATCTGAGTAAATGATTTCTGTGCAAAGCACCAAGTCGATGGCGAAAGTGGAAGTAGGTTTATCTAAAGTACAGCAAGCAAGACCATGAGTTTTCACAAACTCAGCATCCACCAAGCTGAATCTGGCTCCACTGTCAACAAATACAGAAATTTTCTCGGTTTTGCTCTGTAGCACCACCGCTGCTGTCAGAACAAAGCGGGAACTGCAGTTTGGCCACAAATGCACCCCTTGTTTGTCCAACTCCTGACTACCAAGAGTTAATCTCCTTTTGTTTAGAAATTGAAGGACAGGTCCCAACAAAATGTCCCTTTTTCCCACATAAAAACATACGCCTTTTTTCTTGCGAATCTCCGGGGAGATGTATGATGCAGAGACACCCCCTAACTGCATGGGTTCCTCCTACTCCCCTAGTCCTGGTTCACCCACAGACCGCTCCCCTGGCAGAGATACACAACCCCGACAAGAAGGCCCCGGAGAAGGTGGTCTCACCCGTCTAACCCGAAGGCGTCTATCAAGACGTATGGCCAAATACATGACAGCCTCCAAGAACTGAGGGGTTTCATATACTGCCAAGGCATCGTTTAACCTTTCAGTAAGGCCCTTACAAAATTGACTTCTAAGAGCTGAGTCATTCCATTTGGAATCCGTTGCCCATCTACAGAATGCCAAACTATACGTCTCCACTGACCGATTCCCCTGCTGAAGGCAATGTAGCCTAGACTCAGCCAAGGCGACTCGGTCAGGGTCATCACAGATAAGGGCCAGAGCCCTGAAAAACCCCTCCACAGACTGGAGACAAACCAAGTCCTGCGGTAAAGAAAACACCCAGGATTGAGGATCCACCTGCAGTAGAGAGCTCACAATTTCAACCCGTTGCTCCTCATTTCCGGAGGAATAAGAACGAAGTTTAAAATACAATTTGCAGGCCTCCTTGAATACAAAAAACTTGTCCCTACCTCCAGAAAACCTGTCTGGGAGAGCAACCTTGGGTTCAGGCTGGGCAGGCCTACCTGCAGAGATCCCCCATATTGGCGACCTGTAGCTGCTGATGCTGTTGTACCTCACCACGGAGATCATTCACCTCCAGAGACAGCAAGTGCAGTTGCTCTGCAAGCTCTGCAACTGAACCCATATCAAAGGAAAAAGAAAAAAAAAAAGATCCATGCCCGAAAACACACAGAGAGAAAAAAAAATTTCAGTTTCTTTTTTTTTTTCCCCTTTTCAAAATGTGCTCGGCAGGCGATAATGTCACGCAAGGTGTGGGAAAGACTTAGTGCAACACAGAGGGAAGAGGGAAAGGGAGCCCAGACACTAGGGAAAGGAGGGAGTGGTGACCTCCTAGTCTGGTCTAGTGTCACCCTGTCTCAAATACCATCCCTATAATGGCTCTTCACCAATCGCCGCACGCTTGCCTCGCCCTGACTTTCCCTGGCGTATGGCTTAGGCTAGGGAAGGAAGGAGATGAGCACTAGCCAATCTCCACTAAACTCTATAGACAACAAGGGTAGACAAACAGGGGGGGATTGCTTAGCTTTAGACGACTCTAAACAAATGTGCACACGGCCTCAAGCTCCAGAGAGGACGAAGTACTGCTGTTGCTAAGCCTCACAAGTAGAAATGAATATCGCCGGCACCTCCCTCTCAGACACACTAGATATTTATACACCCAGGCCTGGGAGCTAATTAGCCAGATGAAGGTAGCCGCTGGGTCCTAGAAACAGCCAGCCTCTAGGATGATGTGCTAATTAGCCAGATGAAGGTAGCCGCTGGGTCCTAGAAACAGCCAGCCTCTAGGATGATGTTTGTAATGGCAAACGTAGAGATCTCCTGCAACCAACTGCAGGGCGACTGTCTGTTACCTCTGACACACCTGTGTCAATAAATTTCCCTCATGCACCTCAAGTTCACTTTCCATCTTTGAACATGTCAGGGAAAAAGAAATTACCAGGCTCCTTGCTTCTTCTCAACCTACAACTTGCACCAATGACCCTATTCCCTCACACCTCCTTCAGTCTCTTTCCCTGGCTGTCACTGTCCAACTAGGCAAAATATTTCACCTCTCTCTTTCTTCCGTAATTTTTCCGTTCTCATTCAAGCATGCTGTCATTACTCGTTTACTAAAAAAAACATCCTTCAACCAGAACTGCATTGTTAACTACAGACATGTCTCTAATCTCACATTCATCTCTGATCTTCCAAAACACTTGGTCCACTCTCGTCTAATCCAATATCTCTCAAATATCTTTCTTCTTGACACTTTACAATCTGGTTTCTGCTCTTTACACTCTACAGAAACTGCCCTTACTAAAGTCTATAATGCTCTGCTAACAGCATAATCTAATGGTTACTACTCCCTGTTTATTCTCCTTGCTCTCTCTGCTGCATTTGACACTGCGGATCACTATCACTGACTGAGGTGGACTAAAACAATAAAATATAACCTTTATTTTCAATAGTTAAAATAAACGTTCCCTTTCCACCGTGCTTTCTGCAGTCTATCCACTATGACCCTTGATGTATATCAGGGTCATATTATGGATGCCAATAAGGTATAAAAAACAACCATAGATCCTGTTATTGTGTTTGTATTTATTTTGGTCAAACTCTTTTCTCTACATTGATAAGGAGTGTTTATCCCAATTTTTATGAGATCACTCTCAGTTTATCACACCAATGTCCCTTTGATATATATATATATAACACTATCTTCTGGACATACATATTGCACTGTCTCCTTTGTCAAAGAAATTAGGATTATAACACTATATCTGGGGTCCCTATTAAGAGGACTCACAGATCCTTCACTCTGCCCCCTATCTCCCATTCCTGGAAGAAAAGCTGAAACCATTCTCTGCAGGAGGATACCCACAGAGGAGTCCTCTCTCTCCAGAGGTTTGACACATTAATCTTTCAAAAAGGTATTCACAAGAAATACCATAGGGTTGGCCATTTTCAACCCTCCTAGTCTTCTCGTACACTAAGTAACCTCTTGTTTGATTGGGTTAAGCCTATTCCCCCATAACATCTGGAAGAACAGGCTATAGACTCCTGTCCAGAGATGCTCTGGCAAGATACAAACACTGCCCAGGTATATTAACAAAGGGAGCAGGAAAGCTTTGCACAGGTTAACCCTTTCTCTCCGGGTCAAAGACCAACCCTTCCATTGGTCCACTCTTTGGGCAACATTTTTCAGTCTACTTTCCCAATTTTTCCCTGGGTAATCACCCTGGCCAAATTCAATGCCTAGGATCTTGGAATGTTCTGGGGCCCAGGAATGGTATCCAGGAGACCAAAATCAGGGTCTCCTCCTCCCAGCCAGAGACTTTCACACTTTTCCTGGTTGATCTTGGACCCAGAAGCCTCTGAGTAGCACCCTACTTCAGACATCACCAGCTACACCTCCTCTTGCGAATAGACGTAGATAGTAACATCATCCACATAGGCCACAACCCTCAAGGTGGTCTCCGGCACCACCACGCCCATCCTCACCCCTGCCAATGGTCCCCGATCGACCTTCCTATGGAAGGGATCAATTGAAAACGCATATGGCAAGGGGCTAAGTGAACATCCCTGATGGACACCCGCCCCCACCCCAAAGAGCTGTCCAACCCAACCATTCACCAGAGGGAACGTCTCAGTCCCTGAATACAAAGTCTTTAGCCAGTCCGCAAAGCCCCCCCAGGCAGGCCATACCTCAAGAGAGTGGACAAGAGGTACTCATGGCTGACCCGATCAAAGGCTTTAGCCTGATCCAGGGACAGTAAAAACCCCTTCCAAAGGCCTGCCCTGCCTTGTTCCACAGCCTCTCGGACATTAAGAGCAGCACTAAAAGTGGTCTGGCCACGAACGCAGCAGTGCTGGGCTCCTGAAAGAAGTAGGCATGCAAATTTCACAACCTGCTAAAGAGTACCGTAAACAAAACCTTCCTGTCCACATTGAGAAGTGATAAGGGATGCCAGTTGTCAATGCACAACAAATCTTTATCCTTCGACAGAATGATCAAAGCTGACACTCTCAATGATTTTGGCAAAGTACCCGAGAAAAGGCACTCATTAAATATTTGGGTCATGAGAGGCACCAAGGAGTCCCTAAAAGTCTTGTAAAACTCTGATGTGAAGCCATCCGGACCTGGCAACTTTTTGGGCCGGAGCCCATCAATTGCCAGTCTAACTTCCACTTCTTTGATCTCTTCTATCAAAGCGAGGGGTATACTACTGGCTCAGGGACAGCCTCAGCCAGGAAAGCCGACATCTTCCCTCAATCCAGTTCCTTCCTTCCAAAGAGATATGGCTAGTAGGTACTGACGACCTCCAAAATCCCTGATCTGAACATGCTCAGGGATCCTGTACTATCTATCAGATTCGTCACTATCTTATCATTCACTGACATCCTACAGTTACTCTAAGGGTCGGGGGAGCAGTACTTCCAATAATCCCTCTCAAAAACTGAGGATGTGTGCCTATCATACTGACACCTCTTAAGCAAAGATTTCACCCTGGAGATCTCGACTACCTCCAGTCGAGACAAGATGCTCAAGTTTCCTCCTCAGGCTCTGATAATCTGATCCCTGGTCAGGCTTCTGAGATTCGAGAGCTGTCGGAAGTATCTCCTCACCTGATGTTTCAAGATCTCCCACCACTCTGACTTAGTGTTACTAAGGCTCAGTAATGGTACCTGGCTCTGAAGAAAATGCTCAAAGGACTGTCTCACCACTGCTTCATCAAGGAGTGACGAATTCAACTTCCAGTAGTCTCTTCCCATCAGAGGAGTCTCTGTGACATTCAAAGAAGACATAATCAAACAGTGATCGGAGAAGTCCACTTCCACCACCGATAATGGTAAGGAGTCAGCCTCCACCTTCAAATAAAAATTGTCAATCCTAGATCTACAATTTTTCCCTCTAAAGTAGGTGAACCCTGCGTGGCCTGGGGTGTGCCTGATGTGGAGATCCACCAGGCAAGCCTCACTAACTATGCTATTCAAAGCAATGCTGTCATAGGCCAGCCAATTTCCCAAACCTCCTCTATACAGTAAGGGGAACTTGTGACCAGGCCCGGATTGATAATCTGGCCCATGGGGCATTTTCCTGGGAGGCCGCGGTTGTGTGCATGTATAGTGGGCCGCGGGGCCCGCTCATCCGGCCGCTGGCCCGCTCATCCGGCCGCCGGCCCGTTTTTCCAGCCTCTGGCCCCTTAAATTCAGAGGCACAGCCGGGATTAGGGGCGCGCTGCGCACGCACGCAGGGTTCATTATTTGATCCGCTGCGTGCGTCGCACATAAGAGAACGCTGACGTTAGCACGTCAGTGTTCTCTATGGGAGGAGAGAGTGCGCTCCTCTCTCCCGCCTTTGTAACGCCGGCTGCAGCTGTTGGTGCAGCGCAGCACGATGGCTTACCGAATCAGTGAGCGGAGTTGGAGATTTCTGCTGCAGCTCTGCTCCTACCTGCGCGCCAGACCCGGTGAGTGCTGTGTGGCAGCCAGTGTGAAAAAGATGTTTGTTTTTAAATATTTAATGATTCCCTAAGCCTTCTCTGGTGCAGAACTGGCTTGGGGGGGGGGCTTACTTATGGGGCTGGGGGCTTACTTATGGGCTGGAGGCTGAACTCTGGGGCGGGGGGCTGACCTCTAGGGCTGGGGGTTTAATTCTGGGGCTGGGGCCTGACTGCTGACTTATGGTGGCTGGGGGCTTACTTATGGTGCTGGGGGCTGACCTCTGGGCCTGGGGGCTTGCTTGTGGGGCTGTATATATACACTGCACAGTACCACTCCTCTTGTCCTGTATATATACACTGCACAGTACCACTTCTCCTGTTCTGTATATATACACTGCACAGTACCACTCCTCCTGTCCTGTATATACACTGCACAGTACCACTCCTCCTGTCCTGTATATACACTGCACAGTACCACTCCTCCTGTCCTGTATATATGTGTGGCGCCCCTGAGGGTTCGGTCGCCACAGAGATATTGCATCTCACCCAGAGGTGTGGTATCTCACTCTCAGGTAAGGAAGGAGTATGGCTCAGGACCCTAACACTACATCCACTACACCACATTTCCGGGGGACAGGGCGATAATGCTCCTACGGGAGAGCACAAGTGTCCCTGATCCCTGGCTGGAGTGGGGAGGAACCACTTAGAGAGGGGGAACTACTGTATGTAGTGGATGGGTGGAGGATGTAGTTCCTGGGAGCACAGTGGTAAGAGGTATAATAGGAAGGAACCATCTTGGTTCAGTGAGTCGGTGGGGGAGTTTCAGTCAGACAGACTGAGGAGGAGTCAGGGAGCAGAGGCTCTGTATGAGCTCTGCTCCACAGGCGGGCCTAGTTAGGAGGCCTGAGCCTGGAAGGAGAAGAGAGTAGAGGGAGCAGGAAGGCTCCAGGAACCGAAGGGACCCTAGGGGTACGGGCCGTGCAGCAAGCCACCCGTACGCCCGCCGCTGCCAGGAGGTAGGGGGGTCAGGTCAGAGAAGGGGAACCGGGTCCCCCAACCAGCAGAGACTACAGGGCTCAACTGAGAACCGGAGGCTGCAGCACTTCAAGTACAGCAGGCCGTCCACACCAGCCACTAGGAAAGTAGCCACATAGGGCCAGGGGACGGAACACATGTCGCCCGCCAATGCCCGAGGACACTGGACAGAGGTGCCGCTAGGTGTGAGATACAAGGAGAGAGGCCAGAGAGGGCACACAGAAGGGGGTCCTGCTAAGTGCTCCAGAGCTACCTGGGAGTCGACTGAGCCCCTCACTCGGTAAACACAGGACGACGCGGGAAGTTATAAACCTGCAGTAATAACTTGGAGTGAAAGAACTGTGAGTAAAGACCCTGAGACTGCATTGCAAAGACTCCGCGTTGTCACTACTGATTCCCTGCACTATCACCACCATCATCCACTCACGCTGCCCTGAAGCTACACTCCTCCTGTGGGGAGTCACATCACCTAGCTGCACATACCACCAGCTTCAGCGGACTGCCCCGCAGCGGCGGTTACCAATAACCGCAATCCACAGGTGGCGTAGTCTGACATTGACATTAGTGCACATAGACTACCCCCCTGGTTTGACCGCCCTGGGTCACGGACCGGGTCGCAGCCACGGTGACTACAACCCCCAGCAACTACGAGGCCCGGCTCCGGGTACCCCCACGGCCCAGGGGGCGCGTCATATGCACTGCACGGTACCACTTCTCCTGTTCTGTGTATATACACTGCACAGTACCACTCCTCCTGTCCTGTATATATAAACTGTATATATATACACACTACACAGTACCACTTCTATTGTCCTGTATATATACAGTGCACAGTACCACTCCTCCTGTCCTGTATATACACTGCACAGTACCATTCCTCCTGTGTATATATACACTGCACAGTACCACTCCTCCTGTCCTGTATATATACACTGCACGGTACCACTTCTCCTGTCCTGTACATATACACTGCACAGTACCATTTCTTCTGTCCTGTATATATACACTGCACAGTACCACTCCTGCTGTCCTGTATATATACACTGCACAGTACCACTTCTCCTGTCCTGTATATATACACTGCACAGTACCACGTCTCCTGTCCTGTATATATACACTAAACAGTACCACTCCTCTTGTCCTGTATATATACACTGTACAGTACCACTCCTCCTGTCCTGTATATATACAGTGCACAGTATCACTCCTCCTGTCCTGTATATACACTGCACAGTACCATTCCTCCTGTGTATATATACACTGCACAGTACCACACCTCCTGTCCTGTATATACACTGCACAGTACCACTCCTCCTGTCCTGTATATATACACTGCACAGTACCACTTCTCCTGTCCTGTATATATACACTGCACAGTACCACACCTCCTGTCCTGTATATACACTGCACAGTACCACTCCTCCTGTCCTGTATATATACACTGCACAGTACCACTTCTCCTGTCCTGTATATATACACTGCACAGTACCACACCTCCTGTCCTGTATATACACTGCACAGTACCACTCCTCCTGTCCTGTATATATACACTGCACAGTACCACTCCTCCTGTCCTGTATATATACACTGCACAGTACCCTCTTTTCTGTCCTGTATATATACACTGCACAGTACCACTCCTCCTGTCCTGTATATACACAGCACCGTACCACTCCTCCTGTCCTGTATATATACACTGCACAGTACCACTCCTCCTGTCCTGTATACAGTTATATGAAAAAGTTTGGGCACCCCTATTAATCTTAAGCTTAATGTTTTATAAAAATTGGTGTTTTTGCAACAGCTATTTCAGTTTGATATATGTAATAACTGTTGGACACAGTAATGTTTCTGCCTTGAAATGAGGTTTATTGTACTAACAGAAAATGTGCAATCTGCATTCAAACAAAATTTGACAGGTGCATAAGTATGGGCACCTCACCAGAAAAGTGACATTAATATTTAGTAGATCCTCCTTTTGCAAAAATAACAGCCTCTAGTAGCTTCCTGTAGCTTTTAATGATTTCCTGGATCCTGGATGAAGGTATTTTTGACCATTCCTCTTTACAAAACAATTCCAGTTCAGTTAAGTTTGATGGTCGCCGAGCATGGACAGCCCTCTTCAAATGATCCCACAGATGTTCAATGATATTCAGGTCTGGGGACTGGGATGGCCATTCCAGAACATTGTAATTGTTCCTCTGCATGAATGCCTGAGTAGATTTGGAGCGGTGTTTTGGATCATTGTCTTGCTGAAAGATCCATCCCCTGCGTAACTTCAATTTTGTCACTGATTCTTGAACATTATTGTCAAGAATCTGCTGATACTGAGTGGAATCCATGCGTCCCTCAACTTTAACAATATTCCCGGTGCCGGCATTGGCCACACAGCCCCAAAGCATGATTGAACCTCCACCAAATTTTACTGTGGGTAGCAAGTGTTTTTCTTGGAATGCTGTGGTTTTTTGCCGCCATGCATAATGCCTTTTTGTATGACCAAACAACTCAATCTTGGTTTCATCAGTCCACAGGACCTTCTTCCAAAAAGAAACTGGCTTCTCCAAATGTGCTTTTGCATACCTCAGCCGACTCTGTTTGTGGCGTGCTTGCAGAAACGGCTTCTTTCGCATCACTCTCCCATACAACTTCTCCTTGTGCAAAGTGCGTTGTATAGTTGACCGATGCACAGTGACACCATCTGCAGCAAGTTGATGCTGCAGCTCTCTGGAGGTGGTCTGATGATTGTCCTTGACTGATCTCACCATTCTTCTTCTCTGCCTTTCTGATGTTTTTCTTGGCCTGCCACTTCTGGCCTTAACAAGAACTGTCCCTGTGTTCTTCCATTTCCTTACTATGTTCCTCACAGTGGAAACTGACAGGTTAAATCGCTGAGACAGCTTTTTGTATCCTTCCCCTGAACAACTATGTTGAATAATCTTTGTTTTCAGATCATGATTATTAATATTATTATTATTTATTATTATAGCGCCATTTATTCCATGGCGCTTTACATGTGAAAAAGGGGTATAATACAAGAACAATTACAATAATCTTGAACACAATGTGACAGCGACTGGTACAGGAGGAGCGAGGACCCTGCCCGCGAGGGCTCACAATCTACGAGGGATGGGTGAGGATAGAGTAGGTGAGGGTAGAGCTGGTCATGCAGCGGTATGGTGGAGCGGTGGTTACTGCAGGTTGTAGGCTTGTCGGAAGAGGTGGGTCTTCAGGTTCCTTTTGAAGGTTTCCACGGTAGGCGAGAGTCTGATACGTTGGGCTAGAGAGTTCCAGAGTAGGGCGGAAGCACGGGAGAAATCTTGTATACGGTTGTGGGAGGAGGAGATAAGAGGGGAGTAGAGCAGGAGATCTTGTGAGGATCGGAGGTTGCGTGCAGGTATGTAACGGGAGACTAGGTAGGAGATATATGGAGGAGACAGGTTGTGAAGGGCTTTGTATGTCATGGTTAGGGTTTTGAACTAGAGTCTCTGAGCAATGGGGAGCCAGTGAAGAGATTGACAGAGAGGAGAGGCCGGGGAATAGCGGGGGGACAGGTTGATTAGTCGAGCAGCAGAGTTTAGGATAGATTGGAGGGGTGTGAGAGTGTTAGAGGGGAGGCCACAGAGCAGGAGGTTGCAGTAGTCAAGGCGGGAGATGATGAGGGCGTGCACTAGTGTTTTTGCAGATTCATGGTTTAGGAATGTGGGGACCCGGGAGATATTTTTGAGTTGGAGTCGGCAGGAAGTGGAAAGGGCTTGGATATGTGGTTTGAAGGAGAGTTCCGAGTCCCGGGTTACCCCACGGCAGCGAGCTTGAGGGACTGGGGAGAGTGGGCAGCCATTGACGTTGATAGATAGGTCAGTTGGGAGGGTTGAATGAGATGGCGGAAAGATGATGAATTCTGTTTTGTCCATGTTAAGTTTTAGAAATCTGGCAGAGAAGAAGGATGAAATAGCGGACAGACATTGTGGGATTTTGGTTAATAAGGAGGTGATATCGGGTCCAGAGAGGTAGATCTGTGTGTCATCAGCATAGAGGTGATAATGAAAGCCATGAGACTCTATGAGCTGTCCCTGGCCTAAGGTGTAGATAGAGAAGAGCAGGGGTCCTAGAACTGAACCTTGGGGGACACCGACAGATAGGGGGCGAGATGAGGAGGTGGTCTGTAAGTGAGAGACATTGAATGTCCTGTCTGTTAGGTATGAGGAGATCCAGGATAGGGCCAAGTCTGTGATGCCGAGAGATGAGAGAGTCTGGAGTAAGAGGGAATGGTCCAATGTGTCAAAAGCAGATGACAGGTCTAGGAGGAGGAGGACAGAGTAGTGTCGCTTAGATTTGGCGGTTAGTAGGTCGTTTGTGACTTTAGTCAGTGCAGTTTCAGTAGAATGGTGCGGTCGGAAACCAGATTGTAGGCGGTCAAAGAGGGAGCAGGAGGAGAGGTGGGAGGACAGTTCAGAATTGACATGTTGTTCCAGTAGTTTTGAGGCATAGGGGAGAAGTGATATGGGGCGATAGCTAGACACGGAGGATGGGTCAAGGGAGGGCTTTTTGAGGATGGGTGTGATTGAGGCATGTTTGAAGCATGAGGGGAAGACACCAGTTGTTAGTGACAGGTTGAAGAGGTGGGCTAGGGCTGGGATGAAGATAGTGGTAAGGTTTGGGATGATGTGGGACGGGATTGGGTCAAGTTTACAGGTGGTGAGGTGTGATTTGGAGAGTAAGGAGGAGAGTTGATCTTCAGAAATGGTGGAGAATGTAGTTTTGGAGGAAGAGGGTTGAGTAGGTGTGGGGAGGGGCTGTGGGGGCTTTAGGCAAAAACTTTGTCTGATGGTGTCAATCTTCTGCTTGAAGAATGAGGCAAAGTCTTCGGCTGAAATAAGAGGAGAGGGAGGAGGCACTGGGGGACGTAGGAGAGAATTGAAGGTGTTGAATAGTTGTTTAGGGTTGTGAGACAGGGAGGATATGAGAGATGCAAAGTATGTTTGTTTCGCTGCAGTGAGTGTGGACTTGAAGGTAGTGAGGGACTGTTTGAATGCGATGAAGTGCTCATGGGAGTGGGACCTTTTCCATCTACGTTCAGCAACCCTGGAGGCCCGTCGCAGTTCTTTAGTTAGGCTGGTGTGCCAGGGTTGTCTGTTGATTGTGCGAGCCTTGGTATGGGTGAGGGGGGCAACTGAATCGAGAGCTGCAGCTGTTGTATAAGGTGGCAGCAGCATCTGCATCATGTAAGGAACTAATGTCTGTAAGAGGGAGGAGGGATTCAGAGAGAGAGTGTAGGTCAAGGCGTTTGAGATTTCTACGAGGGTATGCAAGTTTGTGGAGTGGGGATTGTGGCCCCGGGGAGGAGAGTGAAGAGAATGTGAGTAGGTTGTGGTCAGAAAGAGGGAGAGGTGAGTTAGAGAGGTTAGATAGGGAACAGAGGCGGATGAAGATGAGGTCCAGCGTGTGGCCGTCTTTGTGGGTGGGTGTGGAAGACCACTGGGTAAGACCAAAGGAGGAAGTGAGGGATAGAAGCTTAGAGGCAGCTGAGAGGGGAGTGTCAATGGGGATGTTAAAGTCGCCCATGAGGATAGTGGGGATGTCAACGGAAAGGAAATGAAGTAGCCAGGTGGTGAAGTGGTCAAAGAAAGTGGTGGTTGATCCTGGGGGGCGGTAGATGACAGCCAGTTGGAGGTTGGATGGGGAGTAGATGCGCATGCAGTGCACTTCAAAAGAGGGGAGAGGAATTGCGGGCGGCAGTGGGATATGGGTGAAGTAGCAGTTTTCTGAGAGGAGGAAACCTATTCCTCCACCGTGCTTGCCGGTGGGGCGGGGGGTATGGGAGAGGTGGAATCCGCCATACGAAAGTGCAGCAGGAGAGGCTGTATCGGAGGGGGTGAGCCAGGTTTCAGTGATGCCGAGGAAGGAAAGCTTGTTAGTGATGAAGATATCGTGAATGTAGGAAAGTTTATTGCAGACAGAGCGAGCGTTCCATAGAGCTCCTGTTAGTGGAACTGGGGAAGCGGGGGCTGGGCGGATGGGTATAAGGTTAGAAGGGTTACGAGAGTTTGGGATAGATCGTGGGTAGGAGGTGGAAGTGATTGTAGGGATGTGGTGAGGAGGGGCGGGATTTGGAGAGATGTCGCCGGCAGTAAGGAGGAGCAGAGAAAGCATTATTAGGTGGGAGCAGGAGAGGGCATGAGGTGGCTGTCTGTGTTTGGAAACAAAGGATTGCATGTTGTGGAATAGCTCTGAGGAGGAGGTGAGATAGGTGGGGAGAATGGAGGGAGAGATGAAGAGTTCCTTACTAGGTGTAGGGATTAGGGGTGGTTGAAAGAAGTGAAGGATTAAGGGGGTGAGAGTGAAAACAAACACAAACATTGTTTACTGTGACTTAGTTACCTTCAGATCACTTCAGATTCAATTCAGGATTAATTCAAATTTCAGACACTTCAGCTAATGGACACTTAAGCTGAGGGACACAGACTGAAGTCTGACACAGATTCCTAGTTCTCAGTATATGGGCTACAGAATGCATTCAGCTGTGAAGCAGATGGGAGTGGTCGGTGCTCATCTTGATCAGCTGATTAGATTGAACCAGATGCTGGATGCTCAAGACAGAGTAAACAAGGCCATAAATGAAAGTGGGGGGTGGCTGGGTCACATACCAGTAGGACATAGGGGTAGAGAAATATAGAGAAATCTGCATGGAATTCAGCATGGGAAAAGTTGGGTGACGTACCATTAGAGAATTGGAACAGAACGGTATAGGGAAGACAGCATGGAATTCAGCATGGGAAAAGTTGGGTGACGTACCTGTAAGAGGAATGGATAAACAGATGCTGATTAGAGTGCGGTGATGGCAGGTAAGGTACAGTCTGCATGCATCATAATATTCAGGATTAATTCAAATTTCAGACACTTCAGCTAATGGACACTTAAGCTGAGGGACACAGACTGAAGTCTGACACAGACTCCTAGTTCTCAGTATATGGGCTACAGAATGCATTCAGCTGGGAAGCAGATGGGAGTGGTCTGTGCTCATCTTGATCAGCTAATTAGATTGAACCAGATGCTGGATGCTCAAGACAGAGTAAACAAGGCCATAAATGAAAGTGGGGGGTGACTGGGTCACATACCAGTAGGACATAGGGGTAGAGAAATATAGAGAAATCTGCATGGAATTCAGCATGGGAAAAGTTGGGTGACGTATCATTAGAGAATTGGAACAGAACGGTATAGGGAAGACAGCATGGAATTCAGCACGGGAAAAGTTGGGTGACGTACCTGTAAGAGGAATGGATAAACAGATTCTGATTAGAGTGTGGTGATGGCAGGTAAGGTACAGTCTGCATGCATCATATTATTCAGGATTAATTCAAATTTCAGACACTTCAGCTAATGGACACTTAAGCTGAGGGACACAGACTGAAGTCTGACACAGACTCCTAGTTCTCAGTATATGGGCTACAGAATGCATTCAGCTGTGAAGCAGATGGGAGTGGTCTGTGCTCATCTTGATCAGCTGATTAGATTGAACCAGATGCTGGATGCTCAAGACAGAGTAAACAAGGCCATAAATGAAAGTGGGGGGTGGCTGGGTCACATACCAGTAGGACATAAGGGTAGAGAAATATAGAGAAATCTGCATGGAATTCAGCATAGGAAAAGTTGGGTGACATACCATTAGAGAATTGGAATAGAACGGTATAGGGAAGACAGCATGGAATTCAGCATGGGAAAAGTTGGGTGACGTACCTGTAAGAGGAATGGATAAACAGATGCTGATTAGAGTGCGGTGATGGCAGGTAAGGTACAGTCTGCATGCATCATCTTATTCAGGATTAATTCAATTTTCAGACACTTCAGCTAATGGACACTTAAGCTGAGGGATACAGACTGAAGTCTGACACAGACTCCTAGTTCTCAGTATATGGGCTACAGAATGCATTCAGTTGTGAAGCAGATGGGAGTGGTCTGTGCTCATCTTGATCAGCTGATTAGATTGAACCAGATGCTGGATGCTCAAGACAGAGTAAACAAGGCCATAAATGAAAGTGGGGGGTGGCTGGGTCACATACCAGTAGGACATAGGGGTAGAGAAATATAGAGAAATCTGCATGGAATTCAGCATGGGAAAAGTTGGGTGACGTACCATTAGAGAATTGGAACAGAACGGTATAGGGAAGACAGCATGGAATTCAGCATGGGAAAAGTTGGGTGACGTACCTGTAAGAGGAATGGATAAACAGATGCTGATTAGAGTGCGGTGATGGCAGGTAAGGTACAGTCTGCATGCATCATATTATTCAGGATTAATTCAAATTTCAAACACTTCAGCTAATGGACACTTAAGCTGAGGGACACAGACTGAAGTCTGACACAGACTCCTAGTTCTCAGTATATGGGCAACAGAATGCATTCAGCTGTGAAGCAGATGGGAGTGGTCTGTGCTCATCTTGATCAGCTGATTAGATTGAACCAGATGCTGGATGCTCAAGACAGAGTAAACAAGGCCATAAATGAAAGTGGGGGGTGGCTGGGTCACATACCAGTAGGACATAGGGGTAGAGAAATATAGAGAAATCTGCATGGAATTCAGCATGGGAAAAGTTGGGTGACGTACCATTAAAGAATTGGAACAGAACGGTATAGGGAAGACAGCATGGAATTCAGCATGGAAAAAGTTGGGTGACGTACCTGTAAGAGGAATGGATAAACATATTCTGATTAGAGTGCGGTGATGGCAGGTAAGGTACAGTCTGCATGCATCATATTATTCAGGATTAATTCAATTTTCAGACACTTCAGCTAATGGACACTTAAGCTGATTGACACAGACTGAAGTCTGACACAGATTCCTAGATCTCAGTATATGGGCTACAGAATGCATTCAGCTGTGAAGCAGATGGGAGTGGTCTGTGCTCATCTTGATCAGCTGATTAGATTGAACCAGATGCTGGATGCTCAAGACAGAATAAACAAGGCCATAAATGAAAGTGGGGGGTGGCTGGGTCACATACCAGTAGGACATAGGGGTAGAGAAATGTAGAGAAATCTGCATGGAATTCAGCATGGGAAAAGTTGGGTGACGTACCATTAGAGAATTGGAACAGAACGGTATAGGAAAGACAGCATGGAATTCAGCATGGGAAAAGTTGTGTGACGTACCTGTAAGAGGAATGGATAAACAGATGCTGATTAGAGTGCGGTGATGGCAGGTAAGGTACAGTCTGCATGCATCATATTATTCAGGATTAATTCAAATTTCAGACACTTCAGCTAATGGACACTTAAACTGAGGGACACACACTGAAGTCTGATACAGACTCCTAGTTCTCAGTATATGGGCTACAGAATGCATTCAGCTGTGAAGCAGATGGGAGTGGTCTGTGCTCATCTTGATCAGCTGATTAGATTGAACCAGATGCTGGATGCTCAAGACAGAGTAAACAAGGCCATAAATGAAAGTGGGGGGTGGCTGGGTCACATACCAGTAGGACATAGGGGTAGAGAAATATAGAGAAATCTGCATGGAATTCAGCATGGGAAAAGTTGGGTGACGTACCATTAGAGAATTGGAACAGAACGGTATAGGGAAGACAGCATGGAATTCAGCATGGGAAAAGTTGGATGACGTACCTGTAAGAGGAATGGATAAACAGATGCTGATTAAAGTGCGGTCATGGCAGGTAAGGTACAGTCTGCATGCATCATATTATTCAGGATTAATTCAAATTTCAGACACTTCAGCTAATGGACACTTAAGCTGAGGGACACAGACTGAAGTCTGACACAGACTCCTAGTTCTCAGTATATGGGCTACAGAATGCATTCAGCTGTGAAGAAGATGGGAATGGTCTGTGCTCATCTTGATCAGCTGATTAGATTGAACCAGATGCTGGATGCTCAAGACAGAGTAAACAAGGCCATTAATGAAAGTGGGGGGTGGCTGGGTCACATACCAGTAGGACATAGGGGTAGAGAAATATAGAGAAATCTGCATGGAATTCAGCATGGGAAAAGTTGGGTAACGTACCATTAAAGAATTGGAACAGAACGGTATAGGGAAGACAGCATGGAATTCAGCATGGAAAAAGTTGGGTGACGTACCTGTAAGAGGAATGGATCAACAGATTCTGATTAGAGTGCGGTGTTGGCAGGTAAGGTACAGTCTGCATGCATCATATTATTCAGGATTAATTCAATTTTCAGACACTTCAGCTAATGGACACTTAAGCTGATTGACACAGACTGAAGTCTGACACAGATTCCTAGTTCTCAGTATATGGGCTACAGAATGCATTCAGCTGTGAAGCAGATGGGAGTGGTCTGTGCTCATCTTGATCAGCTGATTAGATTGAACCAGATGCTGGATGCTCAAGACAGAGTAAACAAGGCCATAAATGAAAGTGGGGGGTGGCTGGGTCACATACCAGTAGGACATAGGTGTAGAGAAATATAGAGAAATCTGCATGGAATTCAGCATGAGAAAAGTTGGGTGACGTACAATTTGAGAATTGGAACAGAACGGTATAGGGAAGACAGCATGGAATTCAGCATGGGAAAAGTTGGGTGACGTACCTGTAAGAGGAATGGATAAACAGATGCTGATTAGAGTGCGGTGATGGCAGGTAAGGTACAGTCTGCATGCATCATATTATTCAGGATTAATTCAAATTTCAGACACTTCAGCTAATGGACACTTAAGCTGAGGGACACAGACTGAAGTCTGACACAGACTCCTAGTTCTCAGTATATGGGCTACAGAATGCATTCAGCTGTGAAGCAGATGGGAGTGGTCTGTGCTCATCTTGATCAGCTGATTAGATTGAACCAGATGCTGGATGCTCAAGACAGAGTAAACAAGGCCATAAATGAAAGTGGGGGGTGGCTGGGTCACATGCCAGTAGGACATAGGGGTAGAGAAATATAGAGAAATCTGCATGGAATTCAGCATGGGAAAAGTTGGGTGACGTACCATTAGAGAATTGGAACAGAACGGTATAGGGAAGACAGCATGGAATTCAGCATGGAAAAAGTTGGGTGACGTACCTGTAAGAGGAATGGATAAACAGATGCTGATTAGAGTGCGGTGATGGCAGGTAAGGTACAGTCTGCATGCATCATATTATTCAGGATTAATTCAATTTTCAGACACTTCAGCTAATGGACACTTAAGCTGAGGGACACAGACTGAAGTCTGACACAGATTCCTAGTTCTCAGTATATGGGCTACAGAATGCATTCAGCTGTGAAGCAGATGGGAGTGGTCTGTGCTCATCTTGATCAGCTGATTAGATTGAACCAGATGCTGGATGCTCAAGACAGAATAAACAAGGCTATAAATGAAAGTGGTGGGTGGCTGGGTCACATACCAGTAGGACATAGGGGTAGAGAAATGTAGAGAAATCTGCATGGAATTCAGCATGGGAAAAGTTGGTGACGTACCATTAGAGAAATGGAACAGAACGGTATAGGAAAGACAGCATGGAATTCAGCATGGGAAAAGTTGTGTGACGTACCTGTAAGAGGAATGGATAAACAGATGCTGATTAGAGTGTGGTGATGGTAGGTAAGGTACAGTCTGCATGCATCATATTATTCAGGATTAATTCAAATTTCAGACACTTCAGCTAATGGACACTTAAGCTGAGGGACGCAGACTGAAGTCTGATACAGACTCCCAGTTCTCAGTGTATGGGCTACAGAATGCATTCAGCTGTGACGCAGATGGGAGTGGTCTGTGCTCATCTTGATCAGCTGATTAGATTGAACCAGATGCTGGATGCTCAAGACAGAGTAAGCAAGGCCATAAATGAAAGTGGGGGGTGGCTGGGTCACATACCAGTAGGACATAGGGGTAGAGAAATATAGAGAAATCTGCATGGAATTCAGCATGGGAAAAGTTGGGTGACGTACCATTAGAGAATTGGAACAGAACGGTATAGGGAAGACAGCATGGAATTCAGCATGGGAAAAGTTGGGTGACGTACCTGTAAGAGGAATGGATAAACAGATGCTGATTAGAGTGCGGTGATGACAGGTAAGGTACAGTCTGCATGCATCATATTATTCAGGATTAATTCAAATTTCAGACACTTCAGCTAATGGACACTTAAGGTGAGGGACACAGACTGAAGTCTGACACAGACTCCTAGTTCTCAGTATATGGGCTACAGAATGCATTCAGCTGTGAAGCAGATGGGAGTGGTCTGTGCTTATCTCGATCAGCTGATTAGATTGAACCAGATGCTGGATGCTCAAGACAGAGTAAACAAGGCCATAATTGAAAGTGGGGGGTGACTGGGTCACATACCAGTAGGACATAGGGGTAGAGAAATATAGAGAAATCTGCATGGAATTCAGCATGGGAAAAGTTGGGTGACGTACCTGTAAGAGGAATGGATAAACAGATGCTGATTAGAGTGCGATGATGGCAGGTAAGGCACAGTCTGCATGCATCATATTATTCAGGATTAATTCAATTTTCAGACACTTCAGCTAATGGACACTTAAGCTGAGGGACACAGACTGAAGTCTGACACAGATTCCTAGCTCTCAGTATATGGGCTACAGAATGCATTCAGCTGTGAAGCAGATGGGAGTGGTCTGTGCTCATCTTGATCAGCTGATTAGATTGAACCAGATGCTGGATGCTCAAGACAGAATAAACAAGGCCATAAATGAAAGTGGGGGGTGGCTGGGTCACATACCAGTAGGACATAGGTGTAGAGAAATGTAGAGAAATCTGCATGGAATTCAGCATGGGAAAAGTTGGTGACATACCATTAGAGAATTGGAACAGAACGGTATAGGAAAGACAGCATGGAATTCAGCATGGGAAAAGTTGTGTGACGTACCTGTAAGAGGAATGGATAAACAGATGCTGATTAGAGTGTGGTGATGGTAGGTAAGGTACAGTCTGCATGCATCATATTATTCAGGATTAATTCAAATTTCAGACACTTCAGCTAATGGACACTTAAGCTGAGGGACACAGACTGAAGTCTGATACAGACTCCCAGTTCTCAGTGTATGGGCTACAGAATGCATTCAGCTGTGACGCAGATGGGAGTGGTCTGTGCTCATCTTGATCAGCTGATTAGATTGAACCAGATGCTGGATGCTCAAGACAGAGTAAACAAGGCCATAAATGAAAGTGGGGGGTGGCTGGGTCACATACCAGTAGGACATAGGTGTAGAGAAATATAGAGAAATCTGCATGGAATTCAGCATGAGAAAAGTTGGGTGACGTACAATTTGAGAATTGGAACAGAACGGTATAGGGAAGACAGCATGGAATTCAGCATGGGAAAAGTTGGGTGACGTACCTGTAAGAGGAATGGATAAACAGATGCTGATTAGAGTGCGGTGATGGCAGGTAAGGTACAGTCTGCATGCATCATATTATTCAGGATTAATTCAAATTTCAGACACTTCAGCTAATGGACACTTAAGCTGAGGGACACAGACTGAAGTCTGACACAGACTCCTAGTTCTCAGTATATGGGCTACAGAATGCATTCAGCTGTGAAGCAGATGGGAGTGGTCTGTGCTCATCTTGATCAGCTGATTAGATTGAACCAGATGCTGGATGCTCAAGACAGAGTAAACAAGGCCATAAATGAAAGTGGGGGGTGGCTGGGTCACATGCCAGTAGGACATAGGGGTAGAGAAATATAGAGAAATCTGCATGGAATTCAGCATGGGAAAAGTTGGGTGACGTACCATTAGAGAATTGGAACAGAACGGTATAGGGAAGACAGCATGGAATTCAGCATGGAAAAAGTTGGATGACGTACCTGTAAGAGGAATGGATAAACAGATGCTGATTAGAGTGCGATGATGGCAGGTAAGGCACAGTCTGCATGCATCATATTATTCAGGATTAATTCAATTTTCAGACACTTCAGCTAATGGACACTTAAGCTGAGGGACACAGACTGAAGTCTGACACAGATTCCTAGCTCTCAGTATATGGGCTACAGAATGCATTCAGCTGTGAAGCAGATGGGAGTGGTCTGTGCTCATCTTGATCAGCTGATTAGATTGAACCAGATGCTGGATGCTCAAGACAGAATAAACAAGGCCATAAATGAAAGTGGGGGGTGGCTGGGTCACATACCAGTAGGACATAGGTGTAGAGAAATGTAGAGAAATCTGCATGGAATTCAGCATGGGAAAAGTTGGTGATGTACCATTAGAGAATTGGAACAGAACGGTATAGGAAAGACAGCATGGAATTCAGCATGGGAAAAGTTGTGTGACGTACCTGTAAGAGGAATGGATAAACAGATGCTGATTAGAGTGTGGTGATGGTAGGTAAGGTACAGTCTGCATGCATCATATTATTCAGGATTAATTCAAATTTCAGACACTTCAGCTAATGGACACTTAAGCTGAGGGACACAGACTGAAGTCTGATACAGACTCCCAGTTCTCAGTGTATGGGCTACAGAATGCATTCAGCTGTGACGCAGATGGGAGTGGTCTGTGCTCATCTTGATCAGCTGATTAGATTGAACCAGATGCTGGATGCTCAAGACAGAGTAAACAAGGCCATAAATGAAAGTGGGGGGTGGCTGGGTCACATACCAGTAGGACATAGGTGTAGAGAAATATAGAGAAATCTGCATGGAATTCAGCATGAGAAAAGTTGGGTGACGTACAATTTGAGAATTGGAACAGAACGGTATAGGGAAGACAGCATGGAATTCAGCATGGGAAAAGTTGGGTGACGTACCTGTAAGAGGAATGGATAAACAGATGCTGATTAGAGTGCGGTGATGGCAGGTAAGGTACAGTCTGCATGCATCATATTATTCAGGATTAATTCAAATTTCAGACACTTCAGCTAATGGACACTTAAGCTGAGGGACACAGACTGAAGTCTGACACAGACTCCTAGTTCTCAGTATATGGGCTACAGAATGCATTCAGCTGTGAAGCAGATGGGAGTGGTCTGTGCTCATCTTGATCAGCTGATTAGATTGAACCAGATGCTGGATGCTCAAGACAGAGTAAACAAGGCCATAAATGAAAGTGGGGGGTGGCTGGGTCACATGCCAGTAGGACATAGGGGTAGAGAAATATAGAGAAATCTGCATGGAATTCAGCATGGGAAAAGTTGGGTGACGTACCATTAGAGAATTGGAACAGAACGGTATAGGGAAGACAGCATGGAATTCAGCATGGAAAAAGTTGGGTGACGTACCTGTAAGAGGAATGGATAAACAGATGCTGATTAGAGTGCGGTGATGGCAGGTAAGGTACAGTCTGCATGCATCATATTATTCAGGATTAATTCAATTTTCAGACACTTCAGCTAATGGACACTTAAGCTGAGGGACACAGACTGAAGTCTGACACAGATTCCTAGTTCTCAGTATATGGGCTACAGAATGCATTCAGCTGTGAAGCAGATGGGAGTGGTCTGTGCTCATCTTGATCAGCTTATTAGATTGAACCAGATGCTGGATGCTCAAGACAGAATAAACAAGGCTATAAATGAAAGTGGTGGGTGGCTGGGTCACATACCAGTAGGACATAGGGGTAGAGAAATGTAGAGAAATCTGCATGGAATTCAGCATTGGAAAAGTTGGTGACGTACCATTAGAGAATTGGAACAGAACGGTATAGGATAGACAGCATGGAATTCAGCATGGGAAAAGTTGTGTGACGTACCTGTAAGAGGAATGGATAAACAGATGCTGATTAGAGTGTGGTGATGGTAGGTAAGGTACAGTCTGCATGCATCATATTATTCATAATTAATTCAAATTTCAGACACTTCAGCTAATGGACACTTAAGCTGAGGGACACAGACTGAAGTCTGATACAGACTCCCAGTTCTCAGTGTATGGGCTACAGAATGCATTCAGCTGTGACGCAGATGGGAGTGGTCTGTGCTCATCTTGATCAGCTGATTAGATTGAACCAGATGCTGGATGCTCAAGACAGAGTAAGCAAGGCCATAAATGAAAGTGGGGGGTGGCTGGGTCACATACCAGTAGGACATAGGGGTAGAGAAATATAGAGAAATCTGCATGGAATTCAGCATGGGAAAAGTTGGGTGACGTACCATTAGAGAATTGGAACAGAACGGTATAGGGAAGACAGCATGGAATTCAGCATGGGAAAAGTTGGGTGACGTACCTGTAAGAGGAATGGATAAACAGATGCTGATTAGAGTGCGGTGATGACAGGTAAGGTACAGTCTGCATGCATCATATTATTCAGGATTAATTCAAATTTCAGACACTTCAGCTAATGGACACTTAAGGTGAGGGACACAGACTGAAGTCTGACACAGACTCCTAGTTCTCAGTATATGGGCTACAGAATGCATTCAGCTGTGAAGCAGATGGGAGTGGTCTGTGCTTATCTCGATCAGCTGATTAGATTGAACCAGATGCTGGATGCTCAAGACAGAGTAAACAAGGCCATAATTGAAAGTGGGGGGTGACTGGGTCACATACCAGTAGGACATAGGGGTAGAGAAATATAGAGAAATCTGCATGGAATTCAGCATGGGAAAAGTTGGGTGACGTACCTGTAAGAGGAATGGATAAACAGATGCTGATTAGAGTGTGGTGATGGTAGGTAAGGTACATTCTACATGCATCATATTATTCAGGATTAATTCAAATTTCAGACACTTCAGCTAATGGACACTTAAGCTGAGGGACACAGACTGAAGTCTGATACAGACTCCCAGTTCTCAGTGTATGGGCTACAGAATGCATTCAGCTGTGACGCAGATGGGAGTGGTCTGTGCTCATCTTGATCAGCTGAGTAGATTGAACCAGATGCTGGATGCTCAAGACAGAGTAAACAAGGCCATAAATGAAAGTGGGGGGTGGCTGGGTCACATGCCAGTAGGACATAGGGGTAGAGAAATATAGAGAAATCTGCATGGAATTCAGCATGGGAAAAGTTGGGTGACGTACCATTAGAGAATTGGAACAGAACGGTATAGGGAAGACAGCATGGAATTCAGCATGGAAAAAGTTGGGTGACGTACCTGTAAGAGGAATGGATAAACAGATGCTGATTAGAGTGCGGTGATGGCAGGTAAGGTACAGTCTGCATGCATCATATTATTCAGGATTAATTCAATTTTCAGACACTTCAGCTAATGGACACTTAAGCTGAGGGACACAGACTGAAGTCTGACACAGATTCCTAGTTCTCAGTATATGGGCTACAGAATGCATTCAGCTGTGAAGCAGATGGGAGTGGTCTGTGCTCATCTTGATCAGCTGATTAGATTGAACCAGATGCTGGATGCTCAAGACAGAATAAACAAGGCTATAAATGAAAGTGGTGGGTGGCTGGGTCACATACCAGTAGGACATAGGGGTAGAGAAATGTAGAGAAATCTGCATGGAATTCAGCATGGGAAAAGTTGGTGACGTACCATTAGAGAATTGGAACAGAACGGTATAGGAAAGACAGCATGGAATTCAGCATGGGAAAAGTTGTGTGACGTACCTGTAAGAGGAATGGATAAACAGATGCTGATTAGAGTGTGGTGATGGTAGGTAAGGTACAGTCTGCATGCATCATATTATTCAGGATTAATTCAAATTTCAGACACTTCAGCTAATGGACACTTAAGCTGAGGGACACAGACTGAAGTCTGATACAGACTCCCAGTTCTCAGTGTATGGGCTACAGAATGCATTCAGCTGTGACGCAGATGGGAGTGGTCTGTGCTCATCTTGATCAGCTGATTAGATTGAACCAGATGCTGGATGCTCAAGACAGAGTAAGCAAGGCCATAAATGAAAGTGGGGGGTGGCTGGGTCACATACCAGTAGGACATAGGGGTAGAGAAATATAGAGAAATCTGCATGGAATTCAGCATGGGAAAAGTTGGGTGACGTACCATTAGAGAATTGGAACAGAACGGTATAGGGAAGACAGCATGGAATTCAGCATGGGAAAAGTTGGGTGACGTACCTGTAAGAGGAATGGATAAACAGATGCTGATTAGAGTGCGGTGATGGCAGGTAAGGTACAGTCTGCATGCATCATATTATTCAGGATTAATTCAAATTTCAGACACTTCAGCTAATGGACACTTAAGCTGATGGACACAGACTGAAGTCTGACACAGACTCCTAGTTCTCAGTATATGGGCTACAGAATGCATTCAGCTGTGAAGCAGATGGGAGTGGTCTGTGCTCATCTTGATCAGCTGATTAGATTGAACCAGATGCTGGATGCTCAAGACAGAGTAAACAAGGCCATAAATGAAAGTGGGGGGTGGCTGGGTCACATACCAGTAGGACATAGGGGTAGAGAAATATAGAGAAATCTGCATGGAATTCAGCATGGGAAAAGTTGGGTGACGTACCATTAGAGAATTGGAACAGAACGGTATAGGGAAGACAGCATGGAATTCAGCATGGGAAAAGTTGGGTGACGTACCTGTAAGAGGAATGGATAAACAGATGCTGATTAGAGTGCGGTGATGGCAGGTAAGGTACAGTCTGCATGCATCATATTATTCAGGATTAATTCAAATTTCAGACACTTCAGCTAATGGACACTTAAGCTGAGGGACACAGACTGAAGTCTGACACAGATTCCTAGTTCTCAGTATATGGGCTACAGAATGCATTCAGCTGTGAAGCAGATGGGAGTGGTCTGTGCTCATCTTGATCAGCTGATTAGATTGAACCAGATGCTGGATGCTCAAGACAGAATAAACAAGGCTATAAATGAAAGTGGTGGGTGGCTGGGTCACATACCAGTAGGACATAGGGGTAGAGAAATGTAGAGAAATCTGCATGGAATTCAGCATGGGAAAAGTTGGTGACGTACCATTAGAGAATTGGAACAGAACGGTATAGGAAAGACAGCATGCAATTCAGCATGGGAAAAGTTGTGTGACGTACCTGTAAGAGGAATGGATAAACAGATGCTGATTAGAGTGTGGTGATGGTAGGTAAGGTACATTCTGCATGCATCATATTATTCAGGATTAATTCAAATTTCAGACACTTCAGCTAATGGACACTTAAGCTGAGGGACACAGACTGAAGTCTGACACAGATTCCTAGCTCTCAGTATATGGGCTACAGAATGCATTCAGCTGTGAAGCAGATGGGAGTGGTCTGTGCTCATCTTGATCAGCTGATTAGATTGAACCAGATGCTGGATGCTCAAGACAGAATAAACAAGGCCATAAATGAAAGTGGGGGGTGGCTGGGTCACATACCAGTAGAACATAGGTGTAGAGAAATATAGAGAAATCTGCATGGAATTCAGCATGAGAAAAGTTGGGTGACGTACAATTTGAGAATTGGAACAGAACGGTATAGGGAAGACAGCATGGAATTCAGCATGGGAAAAGTTGGGTGACGTACCTGTAAGAGGAATGGATAAACAGATGCTGATTAGAGTGCGGTGATGGCAGGTAAGGTACAGTCTGCATGCATCATATTATTCAGGATTAATTCAAATTTCAGACACTTCAGCTAATGGACACTTAAGCTGAGGGACACAGACTGAAGTCTGACACAGACTCCTAGTTCTCAGTATATGGGCTACAGAATGCATTCAGCTGTGAAGCAGATGGGAGTGGTCTGTGCTCATCTTGATCAGCTGATTAGATTGAACCAGATGCTGGATGCTCAAGACAGAGTAAACAAGGCCATAAATGAAAGTGGGGGGTGGCTGGGTCACATGCCAGTAGGACATAGGGGTAGAGAAATATAGAGAAATCTGCATGGAATTCAGCATGGGAAAAGTTGGGTGACGTACCATTAGAGAATTGGAACAGAACGGTATAGGGAAGACAGCATGGAATTCAGCATGGAAAAAGTTGGGTGACGTACCTGTAAGAGGAATGGATAAACAGATGCTGAATAGAGTGCGGTGATGGCAGGTAAGGTACAGTCTGCATGCATCATGTTATTCAGGATTAATTCAATTTTCAGACACTTCAGCTAATGGACACTTAAGCTGAGGGACACAGACTGAAGTCTGACACAGATTCCTAGTTCTCAGTATATGGGCTACAGAATGCATTCAGCTGTGAAGCAGATGGGAGTGGTCTGTGCTCATCTTGATCAGCTGATTAGATTGAACCAGATGCTGGATGCTCAAGACAGAATAAACAAGGCTATAAATGAAAGTGGGGGGTGGCTGGGTCACATACCAGTAGGACATAGGGGTAGAGAAATGTAGAGAAATCTGCATGGAATTCAGCATGGGAAAAGTTGGTGACGTACCATTAGAGAATTGGAACAGAACGGTATAGGAAAGACAGCATGGAATTCAGCATGGGAAAAGTTGTGTGACGTACCTGTAAGAGGAATGGATAAACAGATGCTGATTAGAGTGTGGTGATGGTAGGTAAGGTACATTCTGCATGCATCATATTATTCAGGATTAATTCAAATTTCAGACACTTCAGCTAATGGACACTTAAGCTGAGGGACACAGACTGAAGTCTGATACAGACTCCCAGTTCTCAGTGTATGGGCTACAGAATGCATTCAGCTGTGACGCAGATGGGAGTGGTCTGTGCTCATCTTGATCAGCTGATTAGATTGAACCAGATGCTGGATGCTCAAGACAGAGTAAGCAAGGCCATAAATGAAAGTGGGGGGTGGCTGGGTCGCATACCAGTAGGACATAGGGGTAGAGAAATATAGAGAAATCTGCATGGAATTCAGCATGGGAAAAGTTGGGTGACGTACCATTAGAGAATTGGAACAGAACGGTATAGGGAAGATAGCATGGAATTCAGCATGGGAAAAGTTGGGTGACGTACCTGTAAGAGGAATGGATAAACAGATGCTGATTAGAGTGCGGTGATGGCAGGTAAGGTACAGTCTGCATGCATCATATTATTCAGGATTAATTCAAATTTCAGACACTTCAGCTAATGGACACTTAAGCTGAGGGACACAGACTGAAGTCTGACACAGACTCCTAGTTCTCAGTATATGGGCTACAGAATGCATTCAGCTGTGAAGCAGATGGGAGTGGTCTGTGCTTATCTTGATCAGCTGATTAGATTGAACCAGATGCTGGATGCTCAAGACAGAGTAAACAAGGCCATAAATGAAAGTGGGGTGTGACTGGGTCACATACCAGTAGGACATAGGGGTAGAGAAATATAGAGAAATCTGCATGGCATTCAGCATGGGAAAAGTTGGGTGACGTACCATTAGAGAATTGGAACAGAACGGTATAGGGAAGACAGCATGGAATTCAGCATGGGAAAAGTTGGGTGACGTACCTGTAAGAGGAATGGATAAACAGATGCTGATTAGAGTGCGGTGATGGCAGGTAAGGTACAGTCTGCATGCATCATATTATTCAGGATTAATTCAAATTTCAGACACTTCAGCTAATGGACACTTAAGCTGATGGACACAGACTGAAGTCTGACACAGACTCCTAGTTCTCAGTATATCGGCTACAGAATGCATTCAGCTGTGAAGCAGATGGGAGTGGTCTGTGCTCATCTTGATCAGCTGATTAGATTGAACCAGATGCTGGATGCTCAAGACAGAGTAAACAAGGCCATAAATGAAAGTGGGGGGTGGCTGGGTCACATACCAGTAGGACATAGGGGTAGAGAAATGTAGAGAAATCTGCATGGAATTCAGCATGGGAAAAGTTGGGTGACATACCATTAGAGAATTGGAACAGAACGGTATAGGAAAGACAGCATGGAATTCAGCGAGGGAAAAGTTGTGTGACGTACCTGTAAGAGGAATGGATAAACAGATGCTGAATAGAGTGCGGTGATGGCAGGTAAGGTACAGTCTGCATGCATCATATTATTCAGGATTAATTCAAATTTCAGACACTTCAGATAATGGACACTTAAGCTGAGGGACACAGACTGAAGTCTGGCACAGACTCCTAGTTCTCAGCATATGGGCTGCAGAATGCATTCAGCTGTGAAGCAGATGGGAGTGGTCTGTGCTCATCTTGATCAGCTGATTAGATTGAACCAGATGCTGGATACTCAAGACAGAGTAAACAAGGCCATAAATGAAAGTGGGGGGTGGCTGGGTCACATACCAGTAGGACATAGGGGTAGAGAAATATAGAGAAATCAGCATGGGAAAAGTTGGGTGACGTACCATTAGAGAATTGGAACAGAACGGTATAGGGAAGACAGCATGGAATTCAGCATGGGAAAAGTTGGGTGACGTACCTGTAAGAGGAATGGATAAACAGATGCTGATTAGAGTGCGGTGATGGCAGGTAAGGTACAGTCTGCATGCATCATATTATTCAGGATTAATTCAAATTTCAGACACTTCAGCTAATGGACACTTAAGCTGAGGGACACAGACTGAAGTCTGACACAGACTCCTAGCTCTCAATATATGGGCTACAGAATGCATTCAGCTGTGAAGCAGATGGGAGTGGTCTGTGCTCATCTTGATCAGCTGATTAGATTGAACCAGATGCTGGATGCTCAAGACAGAGTAAACAATGCCATAAATGAAAGTGGGGGGTGGCTGGGTCACATACCAGTAGGACATAGGGGTAGAGAAATATAGAGAAATCTGCATGGAATTCAGCATGGGAAAAGTTGGGTGATGTACCATTAGAGAATTGGAACAGAACGGTATAGGGAAGACAGCATGGAATTCAGCATGGGAAAAGTTGGGTGACGTACCTGTAAGAGGAATGGATAAACAGATGCTGATTAGAGTGCGGTGATGGCAGGTAAGGTACAGTCTGCATGCATCATATTATTCAGGATTAGAGATGAGCGTTGTTCTACTCGAACTGTTCGCCAATCTCAAATTCGAGCTGTTTTGGGCGGTGTTCGAGCCGTTCGGCGAACACGAACAATTTGAGAAAAATTCGGCTGTTCGAGGTTATGTTCGATAACTGTTCGTGCACCAAAATCATAACTGGATTTTTTCTCAGTAATGATGAAAATTAATGTTAATACGCAGTTTGAGTGTACAGCGAGGTGGGGGGAGGGGCAGGGGATGGATCTCTGCAGGAACAATGAAGATCTCCATTTTTTTTTTCTCTTTCCCGCATTTACAGTGGGGAGGTGCAATCTGTCAGCCTATCAGCAGCGCACACACGGAGCGAAGTGCTTTTTTTCACACAAGCAAGGGCATGTGTCATTGGCAGTGTATGTCACATGTCCTTGCCCTATAAGACCAAGCCATTTTCCCCGTCGCCACCATTTTCTCACTGCTGCAGCTGCGTGTTAGACGGCACCGCTGTTGCTGTGTGCGCTATACCTTGTTAATTTCAAGCCAATTTTCGCACAAATCTACAGATAGCTTGGGAGTAGGGAATAGTTGTGATTGCAGTCCTTTTAAGGACTAGGTTACAGCATTTCCTACGACTTTTATCAGGCAGGTCTGTGCTCTTAAATAGATAGATTGTGGGAGTAAAGACTAATTGTAATTGGAGTCCTTTTCAGGACTAGGTTACATCAGTTCCTATCAGTTTTTGCCAGGCAGGTCTGTGCCAGTGCTGTGCAAGTTTTTTTCACAGCATTTGGCTGAATCTAGCAAAGCTAATCCTTTTTGGCCTATTGCAGAGTGTGTTAGTCAGTGGAGTAGCCTATCTGTGTTGCAAGATATACCACCTGTGTATAGAATACCAATTTTTTTACTGCACCTAGTGAAGTAAAATCTTTTGGGCATAGCATCATTCTATTAGTCCATCTATAGTGACCTCCATCAGGTTGCAAATTGAATATAATTTTTTTCTGCATCTAGCTCTGAAAAAATATTGGGCTTCTAGCTGTGTGTGGGACTTGTTGTATTAGTCCATCTATACTGACCTCCATCAGGTTGCAAACTGCATATATTTTTTTCTTCATCTACGTCTGAAAAAATATTGGGCTTCTAGCTGTGTGTGGGACTTGTTCTATTAATCCATCTATACAGACCTCCATCAGGTTGCAAACTGAATATATTTTTTTCTGCATCTACCTCTGAAAAAATCTTGGGCTTCTAGCTGTGTGTGGGACTTGTTGTATTAGTCCATCTATACTGACCTCCATCAGGTTGCAAACTGAATATATTTTTTTCTGCATCTACCTCTGAAAAAATATTGGGCTTCTAGCTGTGTGTGGGACTTGTTCTATTAATCCATCTATACAGACCTTCATCAGGTTGCAAACTGAATATATTTTTTTCTGCATCTACCTCTGAAAAAATATTGGGCTTCTAGCTGTGTGTGGGACTTGTTCTATTAATCCATCTATACAGACCTCCATCAGGTTGCAAACTGAATATATTTTTTTCTGCATCTACCTCTGAAAAAATATTGGGCTTCTAGCTGTGTGTGGGACTTGTTGTATTAGTCCATCTATACTGACCTCCATCAGGTTGCAAACTGAATATATTTTTTTCTGCATCTACCTCTGAAAAAATATTGGGCTTCTAGCTGTGTGTGGGACTTGTTCTATTAATCCATCTATACAGACCTCCATCAGGTTGCAAACTGAATATATTTTTTTCTGCATCTACCTCTGAAAAAATATTGGGCTTCTAGCTGTGTGTGGGACTTGTTCTATTAATCCATCTATACAGACCTCCATCAGGTTGCAAACTGAATATATTTTTTTCTGCATCTACCTCTGAAAAAATATTGGGCTTCTAGCTGTGTGTGGGACTTGTTGTATTAGTCCATCTATACTGACCTCCATCAGGTTGCAAACTGAATATATTTTTTTCTGCATCTAGCTCTGAAAAAAATATTTGGCCTTCTAGCAGTGTGTGGGACTTTCTCTATTAGTCCATCTATACTGACCTCCATCAGGTTGCAAATTGAATATAATTTTTTTCTGCATCTAACCCAGCCAATAGTTTTGGCCTAATACCACAGTTTGACCTCTCAGCTCTGCTCGGTTCCCATCCATTGTTTTTTTGTGCAAACAACTCTAGAGTTGTTAATTAGTTAACCACCAAAATGAGTGGAAAAAGGCCTGCTGCTGGTGGAAAGGGGAATAGGCGTGTTGGGAAGGGGAAAAAAGGTTGTGTCCGTGGGGTAGGTGTTAAAGCAACAGTAACATCTGCAGAAGAAAGACCATCTTCCAGCCAAACTAAAATGTCTACTTCTTTTAGCGGACAATGTGATAAGATCCCTTTCTTACGGCCACGCCAATCGCTACAAATTCCAGATGAGGCACAAAAACAGCAGGTGCTTCAACGGATATCAAGTGCTCCTTTAAGTGGGCTCTCCTCCACATCAACTTCAACATCACAAATACTCCAGTCCTCAAAGGTGTCACCCCAATCGCACTTGCTTCCTCACAGCTCCCAAATCTCCAGCTGCCCGTCTGAGTATGAGGTAGAACAGATGGTTGAGTCTGCAGAGCTGTTTACTCATACTATAGCCTGGGAATCAGAGGTCGACTCCAGCGCTTCTGTGAATCCAGACGAGGAAATGATCTGCACTGATGCCCAGAATCTTTATGAGTCGGATCCAGGACCAGACGCAGAAGGTTCTGACCATAATGTAGACCCTCATTCCCAAACTGTAACTCCTGTTGGTGGAGACAATGAGGAAGACGATGATAAGACTCAAATACCTGATTGGAGCGACAACTTTAGTTTTTTGTCAGGGCAGGAACAGGTTGGCTCTGAGGACGACGGGTGTGATAACGCACAGGGTGATGATGATGAGGTTGGAGATCCCACTTACTGTCAACCCACAGTCAGCCAAGAGATGAGGTCAGCAGAGGAGGTGGAGGAAGATGCTAGTGACGACGAGGTCAGGTTGCGCCTTCCTGGACAGAGACGTAGTACTGGAAGCACGTCAACAACTGCATCCTCAAACACAACTCTGCCTCTCACCACAAGTCGTGGTGGCTCTTCAGGTCGCATGGGTGCTAAGCCTTGCATAGCCTGGGCATTTTTTCAGATCGATAAAGATGACCCAACTCGTGTTATCTGTAACATTTGTCAGCAAAAGCTAAGTAGAGGCCAAAAAATACATAGTTTGAGTACTTCATGCATGAACCGGCACATGGACATGAAGCATAAGTTGCAGTGGGAAGCTCAGTGTGCTACAATGCGGCCTAGCCGGCCGGGCCAACCACCGTCTGCCATATCTTGTGCATCCGCGGCCTCTTCATCCTCTGTGACTGGGGGGACAGCAGTCACACCTGTTTTGGGGCGCAGACCTGCCACCTCTTTACCCGCAACAGCCAGCGTGATTGGCAGGTCATCATTTTCTTTGGAGGTGGTAACACCAGCTGGTGTTGAGCGCTGTCCGACATCGATAGCACCACCTTTGGATCAAGGCAACCTAACATGTCCGCCTGCATCTTCCTCACAGACCGGCAGTTTGCCGGGGACACCCTTATCAACCCCGTCTAAGCACAATAGCCAGCCCTCGGTCCCTCAGATGTGGACAAGTAAAAGACCATTTCCTCCTAGCCATGAGAAAGCTAAGAGGTTGAATTTCACCATCTTCAAGTTCTTGGCTACAGAAATGCTGCCTTTCCGCCTGGTGGACACAGAGGATTTTCGAGACCTTATGTCCGTCGCAGTGCCCCAGTACCAGATGCCCAGTCGGCACTACTTCTCAAAGAAAGGTGTGCCTGCGCTCCACCAGCATGTCGCACACAACATCACCGCTTCTTTGAGAAACTCTGTGTGTGACAGGGTGCATTTCACCACAGACACTTGGACGAGTAGGCATGGACAGGGGCGTTACATGTCGCTGACTGGGCACTGGGTAACTATGGTGACAGCAGGACAAGGGGCTGCTGTCCAAGTCTTGCCGTCCCCACGAGTTGTGCGTCAATCCTCTTTATGTCAAAGTTCCTCCACTGCTTCTGCCTCCTCAACCTCCTCTCGGTCTTCCACCTGCACCCAAAGCCTGTCTGGTCATGCCACAAGCTTTCTAACTGCGCAGAAGGGATCCTGCACACCTCCTTACTATGCTGGCAGTAGGGCTCAACGTCATCAGGCGGTTTTTACATTGAAATGTCTGGGAAATGTGAGTCACACAGCTGAGGAGTTGTGGTCAGCTCTGGAGAACCAATTTCATGAATGGTTGTCTCCACTGGACCTGAAACCAGGGAAGGCCGTGTGCGACAATGCTCCAACCCTGGGTGCGGCCCTTCGCCGGGGCAATGTCACACACGTGCCTTGTATGGCTCACGTGTTGAACCTGGTTGTCCAGCAATTTTTAGCCCACTATCCCAGACTAGATGGCCTTCTGCAGAGGGCACGGTCGCTGTGTGCTCACTTTCGCCGTTCGCATCCCGCAGCTCAGCGACTTACATCTCTACAGAAGTTGTTGGGCCTGCCACTTCACCGGCTAAAATGCGATGTGCCTACCCGGTGGAATTCAACTCTGCACATGTTGCAGCGACTGTGGCAGCACCGACAAGCCCTGGTGCAATACGTTCTGACGTATAGCCTGGGCCAACGAGATCCAGAGGTGGGGTAAATCACGCTGGAGGAGTGGTCTCAGATCAGGGACCTATGCACCCTTCTGCACAGTTTTGAAATGGCGACGAAGATGTTTAGTGCTGACGATGCCATTATCAGCATGACTATTCCGGTGATTTACATGCTGGAGCACATGTTAAACAGAATTCGGAGTCAGGTGGTGGCACAAGAGGAGGTGGAGGAAGTAGAGGAGGAGGAGTTGTATGCGGAAGGGCTAACATCTGCAAGGTCCAGACGGTCGGCAGCACCAAGGCGGCAGGCATGTGAGAGTGGGGGAGATGGTTTTACCAGGGCGCATGGTAGCAGCCAAACTAGTGAGGAAGGTGCAGGAGCCCAGGAAGGAGTGGAGGACGAACTGATGGAAGACTTATCAGATGAGGGAGACCTTGATCACATTTCTGTTGTGCGAGGTTGGGGGGAGAGGACAGAGGAAGGAAGCATGATTGTTACCTCGCCACCAACACAACAGGGACTTGGTGCTCCTGGATGCGCAACACACATGAGTGCCTTCTTGCTGCACTACCTGCAACATGACCCTCGAATTGTGAGAATTAGAAATAATCCTGACTACTGGGTTGCCACACTGTTAGATCCCCGGTACAAAAGTAAATTTGCAGAAATTATTCCTGCCATAGAAAGGGATGCACGCATGCAGGAGTATCAGCAGAGACTGTTGCAGAATCTTACATGTGCTTTTCCACAAAATACCAGTGGTGCACGTAGTGAATCTCACAGTTCCAACTTGCCAACCGTGGGACCGTCAAGTGTTCAGCACTCAAACCGTAACAGAACCACAGTATCTGCTGGTAACATCAATTTTGCGGAATCATTTCACCACTTTTTTAGCCCATCCTTTGCAAGGCCACAGGAGACAAGAAGTCTGACACATAGTCAACGCCTAGAGACGATGGTACAGGAGTATCTCCAAGTAAACATTGAAGCCACGACTGTGTCACTGGACCCTTGCTCTTTTTGGGCTTCCAATCTGGATAAATGGCCGGAGCTAGCCACTTACGCCTTGGAGATCTTGTCATGCCCCGCAGCCAGCGTTCTGTCTGAACGTGTGTTCAGCGCTGCTGGTGGTGTGCTGACAGATAAGCGCACGCGGCTCTCCACTGATAATGTAGACAGACTCACGTTCATAAAGATGAACAAATCATGGATCCGAAACGACTTTTCTACCCCTGTGTCATCCTGGGGAGAGTAAAAGCTTGATGATTGGTTAAAATCACCCTACCAACCATTTTAAGCTTTCAAATTACTAATCATGTTTATCTGTATCTTGGCTGGAAAATAATTTGGGCTTTGTAGCAGTGTGCAGCACTGATCCTATTAGGCCATCTATACTAAAGCTTCACCAGATTTAAAATTAATAATAATTTTTAGCTGCATCTAGCCCGGAAAATAATTTTGGGGCTCCGAGATGCGCAAGACACATAAGTGCCTTCTTGCTGCACTACCTGCAGCATGACCCTCATATTGTCAGAATTCGAAGTAATCATGACTACTGGGTTGCCACACTCTTAGATCCCCCAAACTTTTCGATCAACCTTTTCATTTTAATAAAGACCAAAAAAATGGTCATTTTTGAAATTATAAGCATTAGCAGGTTGTTAGAAACTGAAATCAAACAGTTTTCAACTCAAAACTTTATTCTAGGTGATGTCACATTTTCACATAGGACCCCTTGTTCGAAAGGAGCTTCTGAACTCTCTCGTCCATTGAATTTGTCAGGTTTTGGATGGTTTCTGCTTCAATTGTTTTGCATGAGGACAGAATACCCTGCCAGAGCTGTTGCTTAGATGTGAACTGCCTCCCGCTATCATAGACACTCCTTTTAATGATGCTCCAAAGGTTCTGAATGGGGTAGAGGTCAGGGGAGCATGGGGGTCACACCATAAGTTTGTCCCCTTTTATGCCCATATCAGCCAGAGATGCAGATGTTTTATGTGCAGCATGAGATGGTGCATTATCATGCAGAAAAATGATCTTGCTGTGAAATACACGGTTCTTCTTCTTGAACCATGGCAGGAAGTGCTGTTTGAGGAAATCCACATACATTATGGAGTTCATCTTTAGCGCCTTCAGGGATCCTAAAGGGGCCGACAATCTCTCTCCCCATGATTCCAGCCCAAAACATTACTACACCTCCTCCTTGTTGGCGCTGTAGCCGTGTTTGCGTGGGGTGTCCATCAACCAGCCATCCTCCACTCCATCCATCTGGACCATCGAGCGCTGCACGGCACTCATCCGTGAACAAAACAGTTTTGAAATCAGTCTTCATGTAATGTTTGGCCCACTGGAGCCGTTTCTGCTTGTGTGAAGTGGATAGAGGAGGTCGACAGGATGGCGTATGCACAGCTGCAAACCTCTGAAGGACCCTGCATCTTGTTGTTCGGGGGACGTTGGAGGCACAAGCAGCTTCAAAAACTTGTCTGCTGCTATGACAAGGCTTTTTTGCCGCTGCTCTTTCAACCTGACGTAATTGCCTGTAGGAAAGAGTCCTCAATTTGCCCTTATCAGCACGCACACGTGTGTACTGTGAATCAGCTACATACTTCTTGATTGCCAAGACACTTCATCCTGATCATCGCACAATGTTGATTGTAGTCATGCCTTGACCTAAACACTCCACAATTTGTTGCTTCTCAGCAGCCGACACATCCTTTTTCTTTCCCATTTTGGCAGAAAATGTAGGCTGCTTAATAATGTGAGACAGCCTTCTTAAGTAGTCTTGCCTTTCATTGGACACACCTGCCAAACTAATTAGCACAGGTGTCTGCAATTGCTTACAGTGATATAAAGAGCCCTGACACACATCACCATCAATGAGTTTAACTGACAAACAAACAAATTCTTCCCTTATCACTCCTAAACACTTTTTGCATAATAATTTGGAACACAGTGTACATGTGCTTTTCCACAAAACACCAGTGGTTCACGTAGTGAATCTTACAGTTCTAACTTGCCAACCGTGGTCTGTATGGAGTTGTTCAATAAAGGGCCCAAAATTAAGATAACATAGATGGGAGAGGTCTCTATGAATAGGAATTCCTAAGTATTTGATACCCTGTGAGGGCCAGGCAAAGGGAAAGTTGGACTGGATGGAATCCTATATGGATTTGGGGAGGGAGACATCGAGGGCCTCAGACTTCGCTGCATTGATTTTAAAATTTGACCATGTAACAAAGTGATCTATTTCAGCCATAACAGCATGGATGGATATATGTGATTGAGTGATATATACTAGGACATCATCAGCAAATAGAGAGCACTTGTACTCGGTGCCTCCCACCTCAATCCACCTAATATTGGGGTTATGGCGAATTGATGAGAGCAGGTGCTCCGTCACTAGGATGTATAAGAGAGGGGACAGAGGACATCCCTGCCTTGTCCCATTGGTGATTGTGAAAGGTGATGAAAATGTTCTGACGCACCCCCTGGGCCTTGGGACACCCGGAGCCGGACCCTTTTTGGTGGATGCTGGTGGTTGTAGTCTTCGTGGCGGCGACCCGGTTCCGTGGCTCAGGGCGGTCAAACCAGTGGCGGAACTATTTATGTGGTTTTGATGTTTAAATGTCCGACTACGCCACCCGTGGATTGCAGTCAGAGTGAACCGCTGCTACAGGGCAGACCGCTGAGGCTGGTGTTGTGGGTGCAGCAGAGCGTAGCATAACTCCCCACGGGAGGAGTATAGCCTCAGGGCAGTGTATGCGGAGGATGGGGGTGATGGTGCAGGGCAGCAGCAGTAATGACACGGAGTCAGTGATGCAGTCCAGGGCCTTTACTCACAGTTCTTATTATCCAGACCACGTCTGCAGGTAACGGCTGCCCACGTCGTACTGTGCTCACCAGGTGAGGGGCTCAGACAACTCCCAGATAACTTTGGAGCACTTCACAGGACCCCCTTTGTGTGTCCTTTGTCTGGCCTTTCTTACCAACACTTCTGTCCGGCTGCCTCGGGCCTCCTCTTGGTAAACTTGGCGCCAGTTTCCCTGACCCTATGTGGTGCCTTCCTAGCGGGTGTAGCGAGGGGCTGCGCCACATAAAATGTCAGAGCCTCCGGTTTCTAGCTGAGGGTCGTTTCCTGCCTCCACTAGTTCGGGGACCGGTCTCCCCCTTTGGCCTGACCCCTCCACGCAGGTGGATTCGGGCGTGCGGTGGCGACTCGCCCGTCCGCACCCCTGGGATCCCTTCATTCCTCGTTCCTGGAGCCTTCTCCGCTCCTCTTCCTTCCTTCTCCCTCTTCCAGGCCTGGGCCTCTGTTACTAGGCCCGCCTCCGGAGCAGAGCTCATGCAGAGCCCCTGCTCCCTGCCACTTCTGCTCAGACTTCTCTGCACTGAACTAAGATGGTGCCCACCTTTTATACTCCCTTCTCAATGCACCCAGGAACTGCTTCCTCCCTGCTCCTTCACTACAGGGTTCCCCTTCCTCAGTGTTCCCTCCCCCCACTCCAGCCAGGGACAGGGACTGTCGTGCCCATCTCAGGGGCATATTGGTCGCCCTGCCCCACGGCAATGTGGTGTAATGCATGCAGGTGTCGGGTCCTGATCCACACTCCATCCTTACCTGAGAGTGTGATATCACACCTCTGGGTGAGGTGCAATACGTCTGTAGCAACCGAGCCCTCAGGGTGCTACAGTTCCATTTATCTTCAGCCTAGGTGACGTATTGCGATACAGGGCCGTGATTTTGGCTATAAAAGGGTCCCCTAGACCCCTACCCCAAGCTTTTTAAGAGAATCATATATGGCGTGCCAGGAGACTCTATGGAATGCTTTCTCAGCATCCAACGAGAGTATCTAATTACAAATTTTTAACTGCATCTAGCCCAGGAAATACTTTGTGCCTAGTAGCAGTGTCTGCTAGTCAGCGGATTATCCCGGCTGTTAAGCAAGCTACACCACCTGTAGTTTAGACACTTAATTTTTTCAAAGGAAATGCTTCGGGACCATGGGATACTTAGTGAAGAGCATCAGGAGGCACCCCAAGGCATAGGGGCTGGGACTGGCAGTAGGATGCCTTGCGGTGGACAGCCGAGCTCGATCCTTATAAAAGCTTTTTAACTGCAGCAGCTTTAGTGGACGCTACTGGAGCTGGAATTACGCGGCTGCTGGCATGAGACTTGCCCTCCAATAGATCCTTGTAAATGGATTTAAAGTGTATTCATTCAAATTAGAGAGACAATTTAAATTAAAAAGCTTAGAGCTGCCTCCACCACAGGGGGGCTCGCTCGACCCACCAGCGGACAGGCACCAGTATTGGGAGAGGGGGGCTGGCCGTCAGGGTTCACCGCGGCTCTGGCACAAACCCGGCGACACGGAGGTGGCACGGGCAGGAGTGGACTGGCCGTGTCGGCTTCTCACTTTTTGGATTTTAGAAGGGCATGACATGCCTATGACGCGCCCCCTGGGCCATGTTCAAGGGATACCCGGAGCCGGATCTGTATGGGGGTAGTAGTCCTTGTGGCGGTGACCCGGTCCGTGCCCAGGGTGTCAAACTAAGTGGCAGTCTATGGCAGTAGATGTTGTTAAGTGTCGACTACGCCACCCGTTGAGTGCGGCTTTGAAGCCGCCGCTGCAGAGCAGTCCGCTGAGGCCGGTGGTATATGTGCAGCAGTGATGGTATAACCCCCAACGGGAGGGGTATGGCCTCAGGGCAGCAGGTGTGGGTGATGGGGGTTGTGATGGTGCAGGAAGGAGACTCAGAGTCGGGAGATGCAGTTTCAGGGTTTTTACTCACTGATGTTGCTTTAGTCACTCTGGCCTTGAGTGACCACCCGAGCCGTGCTGCGTCCACCAGGTCCTGGACTCGGCTAACCCCCAGGCAGTCCGGAGCATGGTCCTGAGCTTCCCTGTCTCTCTCTCTTCCTCCTGGCCGTTCCCACCAGGGATCCACCTTTGGCCGGCTCCCTCGGGTCTCTTGGTGGTCAAACCTCCTCTGGGTTCCCTGACCCTATGCTTGGTGTGCCTTTCTTAGTGGATTTGGTGAGGGTCGTGGCAGATCCTGCCCACGACCTCCGGTTCCTGGCTAAGGTTTACTTCTGCCTCCGCCAGCTTGGGTTCCGGTACCCTTGTCCGCCAACCCTTCACCCTTCTGTCCTTATTCTGGGATCTTGGGGTTCCTTCTTGTCTCCTCTCTGGGTCCTTCTGACTCCTCTCTCTCTCTCTCAGCAGGCTCTGTTCTGGAGCTGGGCCCAGCCGGAGCCACAGCTCCCTGTCAGCCCTCCTGGCTGAGCTCCTCTGCTCTGCTTCTCAGGCTCTCTGACTTCACCCTGATCTAAGATGGTGCCCACCTTATATACTCCCTCTATGTGTGAGCCCAGGTGACCAGCACCCAATGAGCTCCTAGCTTTACCCAGACTGCTCCCCCTATCTGCCCCTACACTACTGGGATGTTCCACCCCCCTCCCACTCCAGCCAGGGACAGACGCTGTCGTACCTGCACATATACTGGTGGGAGTACCGTAGTTCTGTCCCCCGGAAATGGGATGTATGTAGTGCATGCAGCCTACTAGCTCAGTTCCACACTCCATCCTTACCCGGGAGTGGAATACCACACCTCTGGCTTGAGGTGTAATACCCCTGTAGCAGCCGAGTCCTCAGGGTGCTACACCTATATCTGTGTCTCCCCCTCCTTTTACTCCTCCACCTCTTTTATTTTCGCATGACTATATGTACTTGTCACTTTTCCATGTGTTAGTTATGTCTTCTGAGCAGTTTGTCAGCTTTTGGACACCTTTGAAGGTGTTTTCTATGTGTTTCTATGTGTTTTTGTTTGCCTGCCATTGGTTTTAACGGTGTTCGAAGGTGTTCGACGAACAGTTCGACGAACAGTTCGGCGAACACACGGGTGTTCGACGAACCGAACCGAACTCGAACACTACGGGGGTGGCTCAACACTAATCACAACCCTAACCCCAACCCTAACCCCAACCCCAGCCCTAACCCTAACACAACCCTAACCGTAGCACAACCCTAACCCTAGTACAACCCTAACCCTAGCACAACCCTAACCTGAGAGTTTATTTTTTACGCCGTTCCTCATGCGGTATAAGTGATTAGACGACCTTATTCTTCGGATCGGTGAGACTACAGCGATACCAGAATCATATGGGATTTTTATGACTGACAGCTGTCACACACTAAAAGACGCATTTTTGTAAAATCTAGTTTTTGCATCGCCATATTTTGAGAGCTATAATTTTTCCAGATTTTGGCAGACAGTCATTTGACGGCTTTTTTTTTGCGGGATGAGTTGACGTTGTTATTGGTGCCATTTTCAGGCACGTGACATTTTTTGATCGCTTTCTATTCCGATTTTTGGGAGGCAGAATAAACAAAAACCAACAATTCAGGAATTGTTTTTTTTTTTTTTTTTTTTTATTCTGTTCCGCGTGTGGTAAAATTGATAAGGTAGCTTTATTCTTCGGGTCAGTACGTTTACAGCGGTGCCACATTTATATCGTATTTCTATGTTTTGCACTTTTACATAATAAAAGCAATTTTAAAGAAAAAATAATTTTTTAGCATAGCTTTATTCTGAGAGCTATAATTTTTATATTTTTCGGCTAATGGAGCTGTATGCCGGCTTGTTTTTTGCGGGACGAGATGACGTTTTCAGCGGTACCATTTTTATTTATATTTGTCTTTTTGATCGCGTGTTATTCCATTTTTTGTTTGGCAGTATGGTGATAAAGCATTGTTTTTTGCTTCGTTTTTTATTTTATTTTTTTACCGTGGTCACTGTAGGGGTTAACTAGTGGGACAATTTTATAGGTCAGGTTGTTCAGGACGCGGTGATACCAAATATGTGTACTTTTATTGTTTTTTTTTTTTTTTTTATAATAATATTTATTGATGGGTACATTATATTTTTATTTTTGGTGGATTATTTTTTTTATTTATTTTTTTTATATTTTTACAATTTTTTTTTTTTTTTTTTTCACTTTCTGATAGTTTTTATACTTTATTACTTTGTCCCACTGTGGGACTTTCACTTTTTTTCTCTGATCGCCTGCATGGCACAGGAATGCAGCACCATCCCTGTGTCATGCAGGCTGTCAGCGCTGGACAGGGAGAAGATTGTTTGGAGATGCACTGCGCATGTCCAAAAAATCTTCCTGCTGTCTGGTGACCCGGATGTTGTCATGACGACATCGGGTCGTCATGGCAACATCCTGGAAGCCACGGCAGTCAGTGCTGGAAGCCGGAAGAGGAGGTGAGTATCTGCGATCACCTCCCCTTGCCACCGCAATGCTGCGATCGACTTCGATCGCAGCATCACGGGGGTTAATGTGCTGGGAGCGGTGCGTTACCGCTCCCTGCACATAGTACCGGGTGTCAGCTGTGACAATCAGCTGACACCCGGCAGCGATCGCGCCCGCACAGCCTGTGTGCGCGCGCGATCGCCATGACGTACTAATACGGGTCTGGCTCTTAAGTCCCAGAGCACAGACGCGTATTAGTACGTCAAATGTTATTAAGGGGTTAAGACCCAGGGCGCAGGTACATATTATTACGCCCTATGTCAGAAAGGGGTTAAAAGTATTCATGCCCCCATTTTTTCATGTTAAACCCATAAACTTAAATGTATTTTAATGGAATTTTATGTGCTATACCAACACAATGTAGCAAGTATTTGCGAAGTATAAAGGAAATTATATGTTTTTCTAATTATTTTAAAAATATAAATCTGAAAATTGTGATCTGCATTTGTATTCAGTGTCCTCTAATCTCATACCTCTAAATAAAATCCTGCGTGACCAATTGCCTCCAGAAGTCATATAATTAGTAAACTTAGTATACCTGTGTGTAATGTATTCTCAGTATAACTACAACTGTTCTGTGGAGGCTTCAGAGGTTGAGAACATCGTGGTTCAAACAACATCATGAAAACCAAGGAACAAACCTGATAGGTCAGGGATAAAGTTGTGAAGAAGAGTAAAGCAGGGATAACTTATAAAAAAAATAGCCCGACCTCTGAATATCTCACAGACAACTGTTCAATCCATCAATCAAAAATAGAAGGAGTATAGTATAAATGCAAACCTCTCAAGACATGGCTGTCCACCTAAACTGACATCTCAAGCAAGGAAAGCACTAATTAAACAAGAAGGTAAGAAACTCATGGTCACTCTGGAGGAGCTGCAAAGATCCACATCTCAAGTGGGTGAATTTGTCCACAGGACAACTATTTGAAAGCAATCCATAAGAAGTTCCATTTGCAGTTTGCAAAGAGCCATGTAGGAGACACAGCTAGCATGTGGAAGAAGGTGCTCTGGTCAAAGAAGACTAAAATAGAACTTTATGGGCTAAATGTAAAATAAATAAAATAAATGAAAACGCCATTACCCTGTCAAACATGGTGGTGGCAGCATCATACTGTGGGGATGCTTTTCTTCAGCAAGGACAGGGAAGCTGGTCAGTGTTCATGGGAAGATGGATGGAGCTAAATACAGGCCAGTCATGGAGGAAAGCTTGTTAGAGGCTGCAAAAGACTTGAGACTGTGGTGTAAGTTCACCCTTCAGCAGGTCAACAATCCTAAAAATACTGCCAGAGCTACAATGGAATGGTTTAGAGCAAACAATATTCATGTGTTTTAATGGCCCAGTCACAGTCCAGACCTAAATCCTATTGAGAATATGTGGCAAGACTTGAAAATTACTGTTCACAGACACTCTCCATCCAATCTCACTGAGCTACAGCTAATTTGCAAAGAAAAATGGGCAAAAAATTCAACCTCTACATGTGCAGAGCTGGTAGAGACATACCCCAAAAAGACAGCAGCATTTGCAGTGAAAGGTGGTCCTACAAAGTATTGACTTAGGGGCTGACTACAAATGCATGTCACAATTTTCATAATTCTATTTTTAAAATAATTAGAAAACCATGTATCATTTTCTTCGCACTTCACAAATACTTGCTACTTTGTGTTGGGATACAACATACTGTAAAATCCCAATAAAATGCATTTAAATTTGTTGATGTAACATGATAAAATGTTGAAAAGTTCACGGAGTATGAATACTTTTTCAAACACTGTATGTACATTTTTTTTATATTTTTTTCTATTTTATGTTTTTTTTTAATGTCATTTTTCATCTACACACAAAAAACATGCAAATATTGTAGTTGTCATTCTGGCTCTGCAGCATTCATAATACTCACGATTCCTTCAGCTGGCCAGTATTCACCAGAACGGTCAAAATGAGGGTGTGTTATTTAAATCATGTTCTTATCTCTGACGTGATGGGTTACAATGACGGATGAAAGAACTATTGTACTGATGCACTCCATGCACCAGCTTTACGGCTGGTGAGGTATATCTTTTGTGATTCTCTTAGTACCTGTTGCGCCCTTTTTTCATTTGAAGTCAGGTTTTATTTTGTGGATGGTTCTAGGGTCTCAATCTCTGACATAGTTTGGCAGATTTTCTGCAAAATTAAAAAAAAAAAGGAAATATTTTTTTTCCAATACTGAATAATGTGGTGGGGTACTCTATTCAAAACTACTTATTAATAAAACTCCCTTAGTTGCCAAGTCACGTTTTCACATCCAAGTCACAGTTGCTCCATAGGTGACTAGCAATTATTGATGAATCGGTGGCTAGCAATTATGCAGTCACCTTCGGATAGTCACAGCTAACCCACCTATATGTTCAGCAACAGATGTCTCCATAGGTCTTAACCCACAGGTAATTACTAGTGTTGAGCGAACATGCTCGACACTGCTCGGTACTCGCCCGAGCATCACGCTACTCGGGATGTTCGGCGAGCACCGAGCATTTCCGGGTTACTCGGGCGGAAGCTCGGGTCTCCGCCCTGCATGTTTGGCGCTCTTTACAGAGCCAATGAACATGCAGGGATTGCCAACTAGTCCCTGTAATGCTGCAGCCATGTTGGTTGTGGGCCTTACAGTGATTGGCTGGCCGCACAGCGTCACCTCGAGTATTTAAAACGGGGCGCCGCCATCTTGGACACAGTCGCTCCGGATTAGACAGTGTAGGGACAGTGCTGCTGATTTAGGGAGAGATATAAACTGCGAAATAGTTAGTGTAGGGTCTGTAAAGGCTGCCAGAACAAACAAACAGTCCTTTTCAGGACTAATATCCATCCCAGATACCAGGCAGGCAGGCAGGCAGGCTGTATAGGAGACACAGTGGTTATACCAGCAAACGCTGCATTACAGTCCTGTGTGCTCCTGTTACTGAAATTGCTGGACTTAGCACCAGGTGTCAGGGGCCAGGAAAAATCCTTTTTTTTTCATCTAAATCCTCCTTTTTTTTTCCTCCTTCACACTGTACAAATACACGTCTTATTAACCTTTTGGTGTGTCCCCCCCCCCCCAAAAAAAAGCTTGTCTCTGATTTTTCAGACACAAATATAACTGTTGAAAATAGTCTGGTGTAGGCTAGAGAAACAGAAGTGTTGTTTTGCACTTCCACGGTTAAAACCTCTGTATTAGCCATTTTGGGCCATTTGTATCTAAAAAAAAAAAAGCAGTTTGAGTGTGTCGCTCACTGTTCAGCCGCAAATATCTATATTTAAAAAAGTGTGGTATACCCCAGTAAACAATAACTGTGGTTTTGCCATCCCACGGTAAAAAATCTCTATTATTCAGCTTTTGGTAGTTTTTTCCGTAAAGAAAAACAGTAGTGTCTCCTGACTGTTGTGACACAAAAATATATCTGGTGAAAATAGTCTTGTGTAGGCCCAACATCCCAGTGTGGTTTCACAGTTCCACGGGTCAAATCGCTGTACTATCCAGTTTTGGGCCTTTGGTATCTAAAAAAAAAGCAGTTTGAGTGTGTCGCTCACTGTTCAGCCGCAAATATCTCTATTTAAAAAAGTGTGGTATACCCCAGTAAACAATAACTGTGGTTTTGCCATCCCACGGTAAAAAATCTCTATTATTCAGCTTTTGGTAGTTTTTTCCGTAAAGAAAAACAGTAGTGTCTCCTGACTGTTGTGACACAAAAATATATCTGTTGAAAATAGTCTTGTGTAGGCCCGACTTCCCAGTGTGATTTAGCAGTTCCACGGGTCAAATCGCTGTACTATCCAGTTTTGGGCCTTTGGTATCTAAAAAAAAAGCAGTTTGAGTGTGTCGCTCACTGTTCAGCCGCAAATATCTCTATATAAAAAAGTGTGGTATACCCCAGTAAACAATAACTGTGGTTTTGCCATCCCACGGTAAAAAAATCTCTATTATTCAGCTTTTGGTAGTTTTTTCCGTAAAGAAAAACAGTAGTGTCTCCTGACTGTTGTGACACAAAAATATATCTGTGAAAATAGTCTTGTGTAGGCCCGACATCCCAGTGTGGTTTTGCAGTTCCACGGGTCAAATCGCTGTACTATCCAGTTTTGGGCCTTTGGTATCTAAAAAAAAAGCAGTTTGAGTGTGTCGCTCACTGTTCAGCCGCAAATATCTCTATTTAAAAAAGTGTGGTATACCCCAGTAAACAATAACTGTGGTTTTGCCATCCCACGGTAAAAAATCTCTATTATTCAGCTTTTGGTAGTTTTTTCCGTAAAGAAAAACAGTAGTGTCTCCTGACTGTTGTGACACAAAAATATATCTGTTGAAAATAGTCTTGTGTAGGCCCGACATCCCAGTGTGGTTTCGCAGTTCCACTGGTCAAATCGCTGTACTATCCAGTTTTGGGTCTTTGGTATCTAAAAAAAAAGCAGTTTGAGTGTGTAGCTCACTGTTCAGCCGCAAATATCTCTATTTAAAAAAAGTGTGGTATACCCCAGTAAACAATAACTGTGGTTTTGCCATCCCACGGTAAAAAATCTCTATTATTCAGCTTTTGGTAGTTTTTTCCGTAAAGAAAAACAGTAGTGTCTCCTGACAGTTGTGACACAAAAATATATCTGTTGAAAATAGTCTTGTGTAGGCCCAACATCCCAGTGTGGTTTTGCAGTTCCACGGGTCAAATCGCTGTACTATCCAGTTTTGGGCCTTTGGTATCTTAAAAAAAAGCAGTTTGAGTGTGTCGCTCACTGTTCAGCCGCAAATATCTCTATTTAAAAAAGTGTGGTATACCCTAGTAAACAATAACTGTGGTTTTGCCATCCCACGGTAAAAATCTCTATTATTCAGCTTTTGGTAGTTTTTTCCGTAAAGAAAAACAGTAGTGTCTCCTGACTGTTGTGACACAAAAATATATCTGTTGAAAATAGTCTTGTGTAGGCCCGACATCCCAGTGTGGTTTCGCAGTTCCACGGGTCAAATCGCTGTACTATCCAGTTTTGGGCCTTTGGTATCTAAAAAAAAAGCAGTTTGAGTGTGTCGCTCACTGTTCAGCCGCAAATATCTCTATTTAAAAAAGTGTGGTATACCCCAGTAAACAATAACTGTGGTTTTGCCATCCCACGGTAAAAAATCTCTATTATTCAGCTTTTGGTACTTTTTTCCGTAAAGAAAAACAGTAGTGTCTCCTAACTGTTGTGACACAAAAATATATTTGTTGAAAATAGTCTTGTGTAGGCCCGACATCCTAGTGTGGTTTCGCAGTTCCACGGGTCAAATCGCTGTACTATCCAGTTTTGGGCCTTTGGTATCTAAAAAAAAGCAGTTTAGTGTGTCGCTCACTGTTCAGCCGAAAATATCTCTATTTAAAAAAGTGTGGTATACCCCAGTAAACAATAACTGTGGTTTTGCCATCCCACGGTAAAAAATCTCTATTATTCAGCTTTTGGTAGTTTTTTCTGTAAAGAAAAACAGTAGTGTCTCCTGACTGTTGTGACACAAAAATATATCTGTTGAAAATAGTCTTGTGTAGGCCCGACATCCCAGTGTGGTTTCGCAGTTCCATGGGTCAAATCGCTGTACTATCCAGTTTTGGGCCTTTGATATCTAAAAAAAAAGCAGTTTGAGTGTGTCGCTCACTGTTCAGCCGCAAATATCTCTATTTAAAAAAGTGTGGTATACTCCAGTAAACAATAACTGTGGTTTTGCCATCCCACAGTAAAAAATCTCTATTATTCAGCTTTTGGTAGTTTTTTCCGTAAAGAAAAACAGTAGTGTCTCCTGACTGTTGTGACACAAAAATATATCTGTTGAAAATAGTCTTGTGTAGGCCCGACATCCCAGTGTGGTTTCACAGTTCCACGGGTCAAATCGCTGTACTATCCAGTTTTGGGCCTTTGGTATCTAAAAAAAAAGCAGTTTGAGTGTGTCGCTCACTGTTCAGCCGCAAATATCTCTATTTAAAAAAGTGTGGTATACCCCAGTAAACAATAACTGTGGTTTTGCCATCCCACGGTAAAAAATCTCTATTATTCAGCTTTTGGTAGTTTTTTCCGTAAAGAAAAACAGTAGTGTCTCCTGACTGTTGTGACACAAAAATATATCTGTTGAAAATAGTCTTGTGTAGGCCCGACATCCCAGTGTGGTTTTGCAGTTCCACGGGTCAAATCGCTGTACTATCCAGTTTTGGGCCTTTGGTATCTAAAAAAAAAGCAGTTTGAGTGTGTCGCTCACTGTTCAGCCGCAAATATCTCTATTTAAAAAAGTGTGGTATACCCCAGTAAACAATAACTGTGGTTTTGCCATCCCACGGTAAAAAATCTCTATTATTCAGCTTTTGGTAGTTTTTTCCGTAAAGAAAAACAGTAGTGTCTCCTGACTGTTGTGACACAAAAATATATCTGCTGAAAATAGTCTTGTGTAGGCCCGACATCCCAGTGTGGTTTCGCAGTTCCACGGGTCAAATCACTGTACTATCCAGTTTTGGGCCTTTGGTATCTAAATAAAAAGCAGTTTGAGTGTGTCGCTCACTGTTCAGCCGCAAATATCTCTTTTTAAAAAAGTGTGGTATACCCCAGTAAACAATAACTGTGGTTTTGCCATCCCACGGTAAAAAATCTCTATTATTCAGCTTTTGGTAGTTTTTTCCGTAAAGAAAAACAGTAGTGTCTCCTGACTGTTGTGACACAAAAATATATCTGTTGAAAATAGTCTTGTGTAGGCCCGACATCCCAGTGTGGTTTCGCAGTTCCACGGGTCAAATCGCTGTACTATCCAGTTTTGGGCCTTTGGTATCTAAAAAAAAGCAGTTTGAGTGTGTCGCTCACTGTTCAGCCGCAATTATCTCTATTTAAAAAAGTGTGGTATACCCCAGTAAACAATAACTGTGGTTTTGCCATCCCACGGTAAAAAATCTCTATTATTCAGCTTTTGGTACTTTTTTCCGTAAAGAAAAACAGTAGTGTCTCCTGACTGTTGTGACACAAAAATATATCTGTTGAAAATAGTCTTGTGTAGGCCCGACATCCCAGTGTGGTTTCGCAGTTCCACGGGTCAAATCGCTGTACTATCCAGTTTTGGGCCTTTGGTATCTAAAAAAAAGCAGTTTGAGTGTGTCGCTCACTGTTCAGCCGCAAATATCTCTTTTTAAAAAAGTGTGGTATACCCCAGTAAACAATAACTGTGGTTTTGCCATCCCACGGTAAAAAATCTCTATTATTCAGCTTTTGGTACTTTTTTCCGTAAAGAAAAACAGTAGTGTCTCCTGACTGTTGTGACACAAAAATATATCTGTTGAAAATAGTCTTGTGTAGGCCCGACATCCCAGTGTGGTTTCGCAGTTCCACGGGTCAAATCGCTGTACTTTCCAGTTTTGGGCCTTTGGTATCTAAAAAAAGCAGTTTAGTGTGTCGCTCACTGTTCAGCCGCAAATATCTCTATTTAAAAAAGTGTGGTATACCCCAGTAAACAATAACTGTGGTTTTGCCATCCCACGGTAAAAAATCTCTATTATTCAGCTTTTGGTAGTTTTTTCTGTAAAGAAAAACAGTAGTGTCTCCTGACTGTTGTGACACAAAAATATATCTGTTGAAAATAGTCTTGTGTAGGCCCGACATCCCAGTGTGGTTTCGCAGTTCCATGGGTCAAATCGCTGTACTATCCAGTTTTGGGCCTTTGGTATCTAAAAAAAAAGCAGTTTGAGTGTGTCGCTCACTGTTCAGCCGCAAATATCTCTATTTAAAAAAGTGTGGTATACCCCAGTAAACAATAACTGTGGTTTTGCCATCCCACGGTAAAAAATCTCTATTATTCAGCTTTTGGTAGTTTTTTCCGTAAAGAAAAACAGTAGTGTCTCCTGACTTTTGTGACACAAAAATATATCTGTTGAAAATAGTCTTGTGTAGGCCCGACATCCCAGTGTGGTTTCACAGTTCCATGGGTCAAATCGCTGTACTATCCAGTTTTGGGCCTTTGGTATCTAAAAAAAAAGCAGTTTGAGTGTGTCGCTCACTGTTCAGCCGCAAATATCTCTATTTAAAAAAGTGTGGTATACTCCAGTAAACAATAACTGTGGTTTTCCTCTTCCACGGTTCTAATCTAATCTATATTACCCTTTTTCTATTGATAGTGCAAGTGTAAGCTAGTTTACTTCATTTACAATGGGCAAGGCGCGTGGCAAGGGACGTGGAAGTGGACGTTCTGGTAATGCTTCGTGCAGAGGACGGGGCCGTGGCCAAGGTGAAAATGTGCCACAACCAACAGCCACATCTTCTCGCTCCCACTTCTTGACCGAATAACCAGGGAAGCACAGAACAACACCAGTATTGAGAACTGATCAGTGTGAACAGGTTATTAATTGGATAGCAGATAATACTTCCAGTTACCTGGGCACCACCACCTCCGGTCTGTCTTCCACATGGTCAACTCTTAGTAGCCGTGAGTCTCGACCGCATACTCCTCCTCACCCTGATGCTCCTTCCTCCCACCATGCCGAGTGTCGTCAGACAGCAAGTGATCCCACACTTGGACACTCTGATGAGCTGTTCACTGGTCCATTTCCATATTTGGGCCCATCGCCTGATACGCTTGAAGTGGTGGAAGTGGAGATCCCATGTTGCGATGCCCAAATATTTGAACAGCCACGGCCACAGGAAGTCGACATTGGCAATCTGTCACAAGAGGTGGACGATGACGAGACACAATTGCCAGGAAGTGAGGAGGAGGATCGTGGTGCGCATGTGGAAGAGGAGGAGGAGGTGGATGATCTAGTAACTGACCCAATGTGGAAGGAGGACATGCAGAGTGAGGCCAGCAGCACACAGGGGGAGGGAGGCAGAGTACCCCAACAGGCAGGAAGAAGCAGTGTGGTGGCCGCAGACAGAAGGCAGGCAACCGTTCCCCGTAACACCAACACGAGGGACGTTGCCAGTACAAGCGGTAGGTCTTCCAGAGTCTGGAATTTTTTTAAAGACTCTGCTGATAACCCCAAAAAGGCCATATGTTCCACCTGCCATGCCAGCATCAGCAGGGGTGACAAAACTACCAGCCTGACCACCACCAGCATGATCAGGCACATGGCAGCAAAGCACCCGACTTTGTGGGGCGAAACCCAGGGTCCACGACCAGTGTCAGCGGGTGTCACCACTGCTTCTTTCACTGTTGTGCGTGCAATAGAACCCCCTGTTGTGTGTGCAAGGCAATCCCCTGTCCATACTGCAAGTAAAGATGCCCCCTCCTCTCAGTCTTCACGTGTTATGGCAGTTTCTCAAGAAACAGCATCAACGTCCACGTCCACGTCCCACCGCAGTGTTCAATTGTCCATATCCCAGACCTTTGAGCGAAAGCGGAAATTCGCAGCTAACGCCCCACAGGCCACAGTCCTAAATTCGCACATTTCACGACTGCTTGCATTGGAAATGCTGCCTTTTAGGCTGGTGGAGACGGAATTCTTCCGCAATCTTATGGCAGTGGCCGTCCCTCGGTACTCGGTCCCCAGCCGACACTATTTTGCCCGGTGTGCCATCCCCGCACTACACAAGCACATGTCCCAAAGCATCTGCCGTGCCCTCAACAGCGCAGTTACTGGGAGAGTCCACCTGACAACGGACACGTGGACAAGTGCTTGTGGCCAGGGACGGTACATCTCTCTGACGGCACACTGGGTAAACATAGTGGAAGCCGGGACCCAGTCGGACCTTGGGACGGAACACATCCTCCCCACACCGAGGACTGCGGGCCCTATGTCAGTCAGAGTTGCCCCCACAGTGTACAGCTCCTGCGCATCCTCCTCCTCCTCCTCATGTTCAGCCTCCATCTCAGATATCACCACATCAGTTACAAGCTGGAAGCATTGCAGTACTGCCTCCGCCAAGCGGCAACAGGCTGTGCTGAAACTCATAAGCTTAGGTGATAAAACTCACACTGCTTGTGAGTTGTGGACAGCTGTGAAAGAGCAGGCAGATCTGTGGCTGAGACCGCTGAACCTACATCCCGGCATGGTCGTGTGTGACAATGGCCGTAACCTGGTGGCGGCTCTGAGGCGAGGTGAGATCACACACGTACCATGCCTGGCTCATGTGCTTAACCTCGTGGTTCAGCGGTTTCTTAAATCGTACCCTGAGTTGCCTGATCTGCTCGTGAAAGTACGCCGCCTGTCAGCTCATTTTCGCAAGTCGGCTACAGCTTCCGCCACCCTTGCTGTGTTGCAGCAGCGTTTGCAGCTTCCGGCACACCGACTGGTGTGTGATGTCCCCACACGCTGGAACTCTACCCTCCACATGTAGCAAAGGATTTGTGAGCAGAAGAGAGCAGTTGTGGAGTACCAGCTGCAACAAGGCCGTCAGTATTCAGGTCAGACTCCACACATAAGACCTCAGGAGTGGACCTGGATGTCTGACATATGTACCATCCTGACAAACTTTGAGGAGGCCACCAAGATGGTGAGTGGCGATGACGCCATCATTAGTGTCAGCATCCCTCTTGTCTGTCTTTTGCAACGCTCTCTGCAGAGAATTAAAGAGGAGGCATTGCAGCCAGAGTATGATGAGATGGATCAAGAAGCCGTAGCGGGCAATTACACACAGCCCAGCCTCATCTCATCCCAAAGTGCATTGGGGGACAATGAGGGAGAGGAGGAGGAGGAGGAGGAGGAGGAGGAAGAACAGGAGCTGCTATCATGCGTTGTAGACGGTAGTACCTGTACAAGTGTCATACCGTCGGTTCAGCGTGGGTGGCCTGAGGACAGGGGGGAGGAGGAAGAGGAGGAGGAGGAGAGCATGGTCAGTCGTCATCTTGGTGAGGACACGGAAATCTTGCCCGTTACCAGTCTGGCACGCATGGCTGACTTTATGTTACGCTGCCTTAACCGCGACCCTCACGTTGTCAAAATGTTGGGTGACAGTCATTACTGGTTGGTGACACTTGTAGACCCCCGCTACAAGGAGAACTTTCACTCTCTTATTCCTGAGGTGGAGAGGTCTACAAAAATGGGGCAATAAAAGAAGGCCCTTGCTGCAGAACTCTTAAAAAAATTCCCATCTGAACACGCTAGCGGCAGAGGTCACAGTTCGTTGCCCAACCAAGGCGTAGAGGCGAGAGAGATGCAACTCCAATCCAGCAGAGGCAGGGGAACACTGTCAACGTTCTGGGACAGTTTTCTGACACCCGCCCAGCTTACAGGCCCTGATGCGGGGGGTACTCTCACCTTGCCGATCGTACCAGCGTCCTCCGTGATTCCTCTGTGCCTTTTTATTATTGGGTATCCAAGCTGGACACTTGGAATGAACTCGCTCTGTACGCCTTGGAGGTCCTGGCCTGCCCTGCTGCTAGCGTGTTATCGGAGCGTGTTTTTAGTGCCGCTGGGGGAATTATAACTGATAAACACACTCGCCTGTCAACTGACAATGCTGACAAGCTGACCCTTATCAAAATGAACAAGGGCTGGATTGGGCCAGACTTCTCATCACCACCAAATGACAGCAGAGTGACATAAAGTTAAATCCACTGTGTTATTTCGAGAGGTGTATTCACATGCACCACTTCACACCCACACATGGGTATACTCTTCCTCGTTTCGGCTGTTTAATCTTCTTCTCCTTATCCTCAGCCTCCACCACCACTATACCACCAGGGTGCCAGCATTGCAAGTTCCTCCGTCCTTATTTTTGGCAGCTTTTGCTTGCAAGGCATAAGCAAATACTATGGGACACCCACTCCCCAATAATGGGAGTTATGTTTGTAATATGCTGTACTGCATGGCTCTTGTAAGGGGCATTGCAAGTTGCTCTGTCCTAATTTTTGGCAGCTTTTGCTGGGAAAGCATAAGCAAATACTATGGGACACCCACTCCCCAATAATGGGACTTATGTTTGTAATATGCTGTACTGCATGGCTCTTGTAAGGGGCATTGCAAGTTGCTCCGTCCTAATTTTTGGCAGCTTTTGCTGGGAAAGCATAAGCAAATACCATGGGACACCCACTCCCCAATAATGGGACTTATGTTTGTAATATGCTGTACTGCATGGCTCTTGTAAGGGGCATTGCAAGTTGCTCCGTCCTAATTTTTGGCAGCTTTTGCTGGGAAAGCATAAGCAAATACTATGGGACACCCACTCCCCAATAATGGGACTTATGTTTGTAATATGCTGTACTGCATGGCTCTAGTAAGGGGCATTGCAAGTTGCTCCGTCCTAATTTTTGGCAGCTTTTGCTGAGAAAGCATAAGCAAATACTATGGGACACCCACTCCCCAATAATGTGACTTATGTTTGTAATATGCTGTACTGCATGGCTCTTGTAAGGGGCATTGCAAGTTGCTCCGTCCTAATTTTTGGCAGCTTTTGCTGGGAAAGCATAAGCAAATACCATGGGACACCCACTCCCCAATAATGGGAGTTATGTTTGTAATATGCTGTACTGCATGGCTCTTGCAAGGGGCATTGCAAGTTGCTCCGTCCTAATTTTTGGCAGCTTTTGCTGGGAAAGCATAAGCAAATACTATGGGACACCCACTCCCCAATAATGGGACTTATGTTTGTAATATGCTGTACTGCATGGCTCTTGTAAGGAGCATTGCAAGTTGCTCCGTCCTAATTTTTGGCAGCTTTTGCTGGGAAAGCATAAGCAAATACTATGGGACACCCACTCCCCAATAATGGGACTTATGTTTGTAATATGCTGTACTGCATGGCTCTTGTAAGGGGCATTGCAAGTTGCTCTGTCCTAATTTTTGGCAGCTTTTGGTGGGAAAGCATAAGCAAATACTATGGGACACCCACTCCCCAATAATGGGACTTATGTTTGTAATATGCTGTACTGCATGTCTCTTGTAAGGGGCATTGCAAGTTGCTCCGTCCTAATTTTTGGCAGCTTTTGCTGGGAAAGCATAAGCAAATACTATGGGACACCCACTCCCCAATAATGAGACTTATGTTTGTAATATGCTGTACTGCATGGCTCTTGTAAGGGGCATTGCAAGTTGCTCCGCCCTAATTTTTGGCAGCTTTTGCTGGGAAAGCATAAGCAAATACTATGGGACACCCACTCCCCAATAATGGGACTTATGTTTGTAATATGCTGTACTGCATGGCTCTTGTAAGGGGCATTGCAAGTTGCTCTGTCCTAATTTTTGGCAGCTTTTGGGAGGTTAGGGAGGTGAATAAGTGGCTAAAGAGTTGGTGCAAGGCAGAAGGGTTTGGGTTCATGGAGAACTGGGCCGACTTCGCTGTCGGCTACAGGCTCTACCGTAGGGACGGGCTGCAACTCAATGGGGAGGGTGCAGCGGTGCTGGGGAAGAAGATGGCTAATAGGTTGGAGGAGTTTTTAAACTAGAGACGGGGGGGGGGGAAACCAAGGAAATAGGTGGGATGTGAGGCAAGCAAGGGGGAAGGGGAGAAGTGAATATAATGAGGGTGGAGAGGGGGGTGGGGATAGTACAGTTAGATCGTTAGAGAAGAATAGGATGCTAAATAACCCCAAAGTTTTATCTTGCATGCTGACCAACGCAAGAAGCCTGACCAATAAGGCGGATGAGCTGCGGGCGCTTATATCGGAGGAGAGGTATGACATCGTAGGTATACCAGAGACTTGGCTAGACGATAGCTACGACTGGGCGGTAAATTTAACAGATTATAGTTTATTTAGAAGGGACCGGAAACAGGGGAAGGGCGGAGGAGTCTGCTTATATGTAAAGTCACGTCTAAAGCCCAGACTAAGGGAAGATATAGGAGAGGGAGAAGAGGGGGTCGAGTCCATGTGGGTAGAGATAGAGGGGGCAAAAAATAATAATAAAATATTACTGGGGGTCTGCTATAAGCCACCCAATATAACAGAGGAGAATGAGAAACTGCTATTAGGACAAATAGACAAAGTAGCAAAACATAATGAGGTGATTGTAATGGGGGACTTCAACTACCCGGATATTGACTGGGAAACAGAAACCTGTAGATCGCAGAAAGGAAAAAGGTTCTTGACAAATATCAAGGATAATTATCTCTCCCAACTAGTGCAGGAACCAACGAGAGGGAAGGCAGTGTTGGACTTAATATTGACTAATAGGCCTGATAGATTAACTGAGGTACAGATAGGGGGGCACCTAGGTAATAGCGATCATAATATTATCAATTTCAAAATGCCCTTCAGTAGGGTTATCAATAAGGGAACAACTAAAACATTAAACTTTAGGAGGGCGAAGTTTGATCAGCTGAAAGAAAACCTTCAACTTATAGACTGGGACAAAGTTCTTAATCAAGGAAATACGAATAGTAAATGGGAAACCTTCAAAAGAATTCTGAATACTCAGTGCGAGAGGTATATACCGTATGGGAATAAAAGGGCCAGAAATAAGAGGAAACCAATATGGTTGAATAAGAACGTAAAAGGGGCGTTAAATAGCAAAAAAGAGGCATTCAAGAGATTAAAACAGGAAAACAGCAAGGAGGCACTAATGTGTTACAAGGAAAAAACGAGAACCTGCAAAAAACAAATAAAAATAGCAAAGGAGGAAACAGAGAGACGTATTGCTAGGGAAAGTAGATCAAATCCCAAACTGTTCTTTACGTATATAAATAGTAAAAGGATTAAATCGAATAATATTGGACCGATAAAAAGTGATGAAGGCAAAATCATAGAGAAAGATGAGGATAAAGCTAATCTATTAAATAAATTTTTTTCGTCAACTTTCACAAAGGAAAAAGAACTAACAGGCGAAATGAGAAGTGACAAGCTTAATCCTCCACTAAGTATGACAAATCTAACCCAAGCTGGGGTACAGAAACGCCTCAGTAACATTAAAATAAACAAATCACCAGGACCTGATGGCATACACCCACGGGTACTAAGGGAACTAAGTAATGTGATAGACAGACCGTTATATCTTATATTTAAGGACTCTGTTGAGACTGGGTCTGTACCACTTGATTGGCGACAGGCGAATGTAGTGCCAATATTCAAAAAGGGAGCAAAAAGTGACGCCGGAAACTATCGGCCGGTGAGTCTGACGTCCGTTGTGGGCAAAATTTTTGAAGGCTTTATTAATGAGGCAATCATGGAGCATCTTGACGCTAATAATCTATTAACCCCGAACCAACATGGATTCATGAGGAATCGCTCCTGCCAAACAAACCTGATTGACTTCTACGAGGAGGTTAGCTCTCGAGTAGATCAGGGGGAACCAGTGGATGTCGTGTATCTCGACTTCTCAAAAGCGTTCGATAGCGTGCCACATAATAGGTTGGTATACAAAATGAGAATGATGGGGCTGGGGGAAAATGTCTGCAAGTGGGTAGCTAACTGGCTAAAGGATAGAAGGCAGAGGGTGGTTATAAATGGAATATACTCAGATTGGGTAAGCGTCACTAGTGGGGTACCACAGGGGTCTGTACTAGGCCCAATGTTATTTAATATCTTTATTAACGACATAGTCAACGGGATAAATAGTAAAATATCAATATTTGCAGATGACACAAAGTTATGTAAAACAATTAATACAAAAGAGGATAGTGAAGACCTTCAGAGGGATTTGGATAAGTTGGGTAGGTGGAGCATTAAATGGCAAATGAGGTTTAACGAGGAGAAATGTAAGGTCATACATATGGGAAGGAAAAATGGAAGTCACCAGTACTCACTGAATGGGAAATCATTGGGGAATTCAGAGATGGAGAAGGACTTGGGCATCTTGATTGATAGCAAACTAAATTGGAGTGCCCAAAGTCAGGCCGCTGCTGTAAGGGCAAACAGGGTAATGGGATGTATCAGAAGAGGTATAGCTGCAAAGGATGAGACCATTGTTCTTCCACTGTACAAAGCACTGGTCAGACCACACTTGGAATACTGTGCTCAGTTATGGGCCCCAATATATAGAAAGGATATAAATGAGCTTGAAAAGGTACAAAGGAGGGCAACAAAATTAATAAAGGGAATGGAGGGACTGCAATACCCAGAGAGGTTGGCAAAACTAGGACTATTCAGCCTGGAAAAGAGAAGGTTGAGGGGGGACATAATAAATGTGTACAAATATGTTAGGGGACAGTATAGAGACCTTGCCCGGGATTTGTTCAAAAGGAGGGATATTACGGTAACAAGAGGGCACTCACTAAGACTGGAAGAGAAAAGGTTTCAGCACCAGCATAGGAAGGGGTTCTTTACGGTAAGAGCAGTGAGAATATGGAATTCACTGAGTGAGGAGACGGTAATGTCGGATTCACTACACCAGTTCAAGCGGGGACTGGATGCTTTTCTAGATACCAGGCAGATTTCTGCATATACTTAAAAATAGAATAAAATAGTAGGTTGATACAGGGATTTATTCTGACTGCTGGTTTCAGAGTCGGGAGGGAATTTTTCCTCAGGTGAAGATTGGCTAAATCATTTGGGGTTTTTGCCCTCCTCTGGATCAACTTTAGCAATTACAGAACTTACAGGTCGAACTTGATGGACGCAAGTCTTTATTCGGCTTTACAAACTATGTACTATACTATGGGACACCCACTCCCCAATAATGGGACTTATGTTTGTAATATGCTGTACTGCATGGCTCTTGTAAGGGGCATTGCAAGTTGCTCCGTCCTAATTTTTGGCAGCTTTTGCTGGGAAAGCATAAGCAAATACCATGGGACACCCACTCCCCAATAATGGGACTTATGTTTGTAATATGCTGTACTGCATGGCTCTTGTAAGGGGCATTGCAAGTTGCTCCGTCCTAATTTTTGGCAGCTTTTGCTGGGAAAGCATAAGCAAATACCATGGGACACCCACTCCCCAATAATGGGACTTATGTTTGTAATATGCTGTACTGCATGGCTCTTGTAAGGGGCATTGCAAGTTGCTCCGTCCTAATTTTTGGCAGCTTTTGCTGGGAAAGCATAAGCAAATACTATGGAACACCCACTCCCCAATAATGGGACTTATGTTTGTAATATGCTGTACTGCATGGCTCTTGTAAGGGGCATTGCAAGTTGCTCCGTCCTAATTTTTGGCAGCTTTTGCTGGGAAAGCATAAGCAAATACTATGGGACACCCACTCCCCAATAATGGGACTTATGTTTTTGTAATATGCTGTACTGCATGGCTCTTGTAAGGGGCATTGCAAGTTGCTCCGTCCTAATTTTTGGCAGCTTTTGCTGGGAAAGCATAAGCAAATACCATGGGACACCCACTCCCCAATAATGGGACTTATGTTTGTAATATGCTGTACTGCATGGCTCTTGTAAGGGGCATTGCAAGTTGCTCCGTCCTAATTTTTGGCAGCTTTTGCTGGGAAAGCATAAGCAAATACTATGGAACACCCACTCCCCAATAATGGGACTTATGTTTGTAATATGCTGTACTGCATGGCTCTTGTAAGGGGCATTGCAAGTTGCTCCGTCCTAATTTTTGGCAGCTTTTGCTGGGAAAGCATAAGCAAATACTATGGGACACCCACTCCCCAATAATGGGACTTATGTTTGTAATATGCTGTACTGCATGGCTCTTGTAAGGGGCATTGCAAGTTGCTCCGTCCTAATTTTTGGCAGCTTTTGCTTGGAAAGCATAAGCAAATACCATGGGACACCCACTCCCCAATAATGGGACTTATGTTTGTAATATGCTGTACTGCATGTGACGCGCCCCCTGGGCCGTGTGTACACGTGTGTAGGATACCTGGTGCCGGGTCTCTGGGGTCTGTAGTCTCCGTGGCGGTGACCCGGTCCCGTGGCTCAGGCTGGTCAAACCAGTGGCAGTCTTACTTAGGTTTGGAGGTTAATTGTCCGACTGCGCCACCCGTGGATTGCGGTCAGGGAGTACCACCGCTGCGAGGCAGACCGCTGAGGCTGGTGTTGTGTGCGCAGCATAGAATGGGATAACTCCCCTCGGGAGGAGTATAGCCTCAGGGCAGTGAGTGTGGATGATGGGGGTGATGGTGCACGAGCGCAGCAGGAATGACTCAGAGTCTTTGCAGTGCAGTTCAGGGTCTTTACTGATGATTATAAGGTAGACCCTCCCGGGAGTACTGGCTAGCATAAGAGGCCTGGTCAGTCTGTGAGCAAGCAGGAGTTCCCGTGGCCAGGTGGAGTTGTAGGCCTCCCCGTCTGTCTGCACTCTTCCTGGCTACCTTGCTGAGTGTACCGTGTGTACCGTGTAGTGCTCACCCGTATGGCTGGTGACTTGGGGCCTTCTGTTAGCCTCCGTTCCACGACTGCAGTGCTGGTTCCTTGCTTGTGACTGAGCCTCCGGGCTTCTATGGCCAGAGGACCTGAAATCCCCTGCCGGCTGGTTTCTGCTGCTGGATATATAAGTCCTCACAGCTTCGGACTCCTGCGTCCGGTTCCTATTGTCTTCTGCCAGGGCGAGCTCTGCTCAGCTTCCAGCCCTAGGTCTTTAGCTCCTAGCTCCTACAGAGCTCCTTGCTGTTACTTTCCCTTGCTCTCACTCTGACTCTGACTGTTCTCTGACTCACTCAACCCCACCCCAGATCCTGTTTATAAGGGCAGAATTCTCCCCTCCCAGGATTGGGGCAGGAGGATGTTGCATGTTTAAGGGATACTGACCAGGAAACCTCCCACTTGCTCTCCGACGTAATACCTCTATGACTGTGGTGACCAGACCCCTGGGGTGCCACACATGGCTCTTGTAAGGGGCATTGCAGTTCCTCATAATTTTTGGAAAGCCTTCCATTCACTGCTTAGGCCAACAGTGCACGGGAGACCCAGTTGCTATAAATGGAAAAAAAGGTTTAGTTAACGCCCTCTGACCTCCATGTCATTTCCAAGGGGCATTGGAGTGGCTCGAAATTTTTGGTAGGCATTGCACTCACTGTATGCCCTATAACTGTGTAGCCGAACCGCTCCTTTTGTTACAGAAACATATCCTACAAGACATATCTGGTTGACTGGCCTGATATTGATGTGAATGGTCCCTGTTCCTCCTGCTCTTTCTCCTTTGCCACTACCTCATCCATCATTTATCACCTGAAGCTTTGTTTTTTAATGGGAGTGATAGAACTTGGATAGTAGCAGGAAAACATCCAGCAATCCTCGGAGGAGGTAGGATATGCGCCAAAAAGCTGACCACTTCAGGCCTAGCTGCTACTACATACATGCGCTTGCATTACAACAAAACAAAGCAGATGCTAACTTCTATCATCCTCATCATGCTCCTCACCTTGGCACTCTCAACTCCCCTGATGGAGAAGCCAGGGCCCACCGGAGGAGTCTGATAGTCCGGTGGGCTCGGCCAATGCTGCCCTAAAGCAGGCCAGGCTAAGAAAAGTGTGGGAAAGGTTACCGGGACAAATAGGGGTGGCTGGGGACCGAGTATGGACACCCGGCCACCCCCTGGAGGCTGGGGAGCAAGCAGGGACACCCAGCCACCAGGCGGCTGGGGACTGAGTATGGATACCAGGCCGCCGACACCGCCATGGCATGGTGGCCAGATTCTGCCTCCACATGCCTAAAAGGCCCAATTCAAAGTGCAAGCAAGCAAGCAGTATGGTATTGCAGCCTGGGGGTGGGTGGGTGGCAGGCTGCATACTTGCACTTGCATTGCAAGGAATGGGAGAGGTACAATTGAACACTGCCCTGGGACAAGGACTTGAATGGGGATAGTTGCAAGTCTGCAACGACAGGTGCAAGGTGGGAGGCATCTTCGCATGTACCATGAACAGGGGTTTGGCATGCACACACTACAGCGGAATAGGCTCTCCTTCCCACTAAATGCACTGGGGAGGGCACAGGTAATGTTTTGGTATACGCGCTTAATCTTATATATAAGGCACACCAGGACAAATATGGGCGGCTGGGGACTGAGTATGGATACCTCGCTGCCGAAGCAGCCATGAGGTAGTGGCCAGCTTCGGCCTCCTCCAAACTAAAAGGCCCCATTTCAAGTGCAAGCTAGCAGTATGGAATTGCAGTCTGGGGGTGGGTGGGTGGCAGGCTGCACACTTACACTTGCATTAAAAGAAAACATAGCAGATGCTAACTTCTGTCATCATCATCATGCTCCTCACCTTGGCACTCTCAACTCCACCGATGGAGAAGTCAGGGCCCACCGGAGGAGTCTGGTTCTCTGGTGGGCTCGTCCAATGCTGCCTAAAGCAGGCCGGGCTAAGAAAAGTGTGTGGGGGATGTTCCAAGGAGAAATAGGGGCGGCTGGGGACCCTGTGTGGACACCCGGCCGCGGGGCGGCTGGGGACCGAGTATGGACACCCGGCCGCCGGGCGGCTGGGGACTGAGTATGGATTCCAGGCCGCCAACACAACCATGACGTGGTGGCCAGATTCCGCCTCCACATGCCTAAAAGGCCCAATTTCAAGTTCAAGCAAGCAAGCAGTATGGTATTGCAGCCTGGGGGTGGATGGGTGGCAGGCTGCATACTTGAGCTTGTATTGCAAGGAATGGGGGAGGTACAATTGAACACTGCCCTGGGACTAGAACTTGCATGGGGATAGTTGCAAGTCTGCATCTTCTGATGCGGTAAGGATCACTTATGATGGGCACACTTTTAGACAGTGACCTGGGAGTCAGAGATGCTTCCAGGGGTCTTCCCCATGCTGTTCCCTTGTCTTTTCAGCACTTTATGCATGTGTCACACAGCACATGGCCAGATAAGGTTGTAAAATGTTAAAATGACATTTCACGGTGAATGCATTTGTCATAGTTGAAAGCAATACAAAAGTGCAAAAACGCATAAAAAATGGTACTTGTGAACATAGCCGAAGGTGTGGAGGAGTATTTTTGTTTTTGGTCATTTATTTTAACTTATACACAAGTCTTTACCCTGGAAAGGATGTTCCTTAACATATTTCACAGGAAAAAAGTTTCACTTTCGTTTTTGAACGTTTTATTATGAGCCTGTAAAAGTGGCTTAATACCTCTGACCACGTTGTTGACAGCAGTGACCTGGGGGTCAGAAATGCTTCCTGGGGCGATCCCCATGCTGTCCCCATGTCATTTGAGCACTGTCACTATCGTTTTGGGCACTTGTTAGGCTTTTAAAAGACTGCCGGACGTGCCACCGCAAAAATGCTCGAGTCTCCCATAGACTAACATTGGGCTCGTTGCTCGGGTCGAGCACCCGAGTATCACGGCGAGCTCGGCCCGAGCTTCGAGCACCCGAGTATTTTAATGCTCGCTCAACACTAGTAATTACTAGTGATGAGAGAGCACTAAAATCCTTTGGTACTTGTTGCTTGGGTTGAGCAAATTGGAATGTTCGAGTACTCGGTCAGAGTAACGAGCCCAATGTAAGTCTATGGGAAACTAGAGCATTTTTCTGGTGGCCCCCGCCGGCAGTCTGCAGAGGGCCTAAAAATTGCCCAAATCGATGGGAACAGTGCTCAAATAGCATGGGAACAGCATGGGGAGACCCCTGGAAGCATTTCTGACTCCCAGGTCACTTCTGTCAACAATGTTGTCAGAGGTATTATGCCACTTTTATGGACTCACAATAAAACATACAAAAATTAAACCAAAATGGATTTTCCTGGGAAATTTGTTAAGGAACATCCTTTCCAGGGTAATGACTTCCATATAAGGCAAAATAAATATACAAAAACAAAAATGCTCCCCCACACCTTGGGCTATGTTCACATGTAGCGTTTTTGATCTGTTTTTGCACTTTTGCATTGTTTTCAACCAAGACAAATGCATTCACTGGGAAATGTCATTTTAACATTTTACAACCTTATCTGGCCATGTGGTGTTTGACATGGGAACAGCATGGGGAAGACCCCTGGAAGCATCTCTGACTCCCAGGGCACTGCCTAAAACTGTGGTCATCTCATCAGACGTGATCCTATATTACTGCCATAATAATAGAGACATTTTTGGCAACATGACAAATCTTAAACTCCATTTAAAATGGGCAAGGTGTGTGTCAAGGGACGGGGAAGTGGACGTTATGGTGATTGTGATAGTGCACGCAGAGGCCGTGGGCAAGATGAAACTGTGCCTACTGAGGGAGCACAACAAACACTCATGTCATGTTGAACTACCTTCCTGTCCCAATTTCTAGGAGGCCGTGGAACACCACTATTGAAGCCAGAGCAATGTGAAAAGGTTGTTGGTTGGATAGTAGATAAAGTTTCCAGTCAGTTTGCCACCACCACCACCCTGTGTTCCACATGGTCCAGTCTCAGTAGATGTGAGTCTAGATCACATTATTATTATTACTTTACCGCCATTTATTCCATGACACTTTACATGTGAAAAAGGGGTATACATCGCAAAAACAATTACAATAATCTTGAACAAAAATGTGACAACGACTGGTACAGGAGAGGAGAGGACCCTGCCTGCGAGGGCTCAGTCTACAAGGCATGGGTGAGTATACAGTAGGTGAGGATAGAGCTGGTCTTGCAGCGGTATGATGGAGCGAGGGTTACTGCAGGTTATATGCATGTCGCAAGAGGTGGGTGTTCAGCTTCCTTTTAAAGGTTTCAACAGTAGGTGAGAGTCAGAAATGGTGGGGTAGAGAGTTCCTGAGAACGGGAGATGCATGGGAGAAATCTTGTATGTGATTGTGGGAAGAGGAGATAAGAGGGGAGTAGAGAAGGAGATCTTGTGAGGATTGGAGGTTGCGTGCAGGTAAGTACTGGGAGACTAGGTCACAGATGTATGGAGGAAACAGGTTGTGGTTAGCTTTGCGTTCCAAGGTTAGGTTTTTGAACTGGAGTCTCTGGGTAATGGGGAGCCAGTGAAGGGATTGACAGAGAGGAGAGGCCAGGGAATAGCGAGGGGACAGGCGGATTAGTAGGGCAACAGAGTGTAGGATAGATTGGAGGAATGTGAGAGTGTTGGAAGGGAGGCCACAGAGCAGGAGGTTGCAGTCGTCGAGAAGGGAGATGATGAGCATGTGCACTAGTGTTTTTGTAGATTCGTGGTTGAGGAATGTGCGGATTCGGGAGATTTTTTTTACTTGGAGTCCGCATCTTCTTCACCCTGATCCTCCTTCCTCCCACCTTTCCGAGTGCCCTGAGACATCTGATCCCACACTTGGACACTTCGAAGAGCTGTTTTGTTCATCTTTCCATTTATAGATTCTGGTCTCTCGCTCGGTCCGTACGGAAGTGGAAAGAGCTTGGATATATGGTTTGAAGGAGTGATTAGAGTCCAGGGTTACCCCAAGAGCTGTTTATTTTTCTATCAATAAATTTGGGCCTCTAGGCCAGCCAGCTTTGAGCAGGGCAATAGAAAATCACATGTAGCGTTTGAGGAGCCATGGTCAGCCGAAGGTGATGGTGGGAAAGGGGAAATACTGTCGCAAGAGGTGGATAATGATGAGACACAATGGACAGAAAGTCAGGAGAAGGACCAGGGTGCAGAAGTGGAAAACGAAGCGGTGGACAATGAAGTCACTAACACAACCTGGCAAGGGGACATGTAGAGCAAGGACAGCAGCACACGGGGGGGAGGCGTAGCACCACAGCAGGCAGGCAAAAGCAGTGTGGTGGCCACAGACACAAGGCGGGCAACTGCTCCCCGGAACACCAACAACACGACGAAAGTTGCCAGTACAACTGTTAAGTCATCCCGAGTCTGGTTCTTTTTTAAAGACTGTTTAGATAACCCCAAAAAGGCCATTTGCAACATCTGCCAGGCCAGCATCAGCAAGAGCACCAAAACTACCAGCCTGACCACCACCAGCATGCTCAGGCACATGGCAGCAAAGCACCTGACTAGCTGGGCCGAACACCTAGGTCCAGAAACAGTGTCTGCGGGTGACACCACTGCCTCTTCCGCTGTTGTGCGTGCACCCCAATCCCCTGTCCATGGCGCATGCGAAGATGCCTCCCGCTCTGCACCTCTCAATGCAGACTTGCAACCATCACTGTCCACGTCCTTGTCCCTTATCAATGTTCAGTTGTCCCTACCACAGTCCTTGGAATGCCAGCTCAAGTATGCAGCCAGCCACCCACCCACAGGTCGCAATACTAAACTGCCACATTTATGGACTGCTTGCACTTGAAATGTTGCCTTTTAGGCTCGTGGAGGCGGAAGCTTTCCACAACCTCACTATTTCTCCCGGTATCGTCTCCGACTTCCACAAGCGCGAGTCCCAGAACATTACCCGTGCCCTTCCCAGTGTACTTAAGTGGGAACGACCGCCTTACCACAAACACGTGGACAAGTGAATGAGGCCAGGGACAGTACATCTCACTGACAAATGTCAGCGGGTTAATATTGTGCTCGGTCTCCTACACAACGACAAAATTATTCATGATGGTTAGATGATCAATCTCCTTAGCTTTGTGTTACTTGGAATGTAAGCACAAGTATGCAGCCAACCACCCACCCACAGGCTGTAATACTAAACTGACACATTTCTGGACTGCTGGCTTGCACTTGAAATGTTGTCTTTTAGGCTCGTGGAGGCGGAAACTTTTCACAACCTCATGCCGGCGGTGGCTGGGTGTCCATACTCGGTCCCCAGCAGTCACTACACGGTCACCGCTCGGTCACTCACTCTGATTGGTGCAATCAATGTCATCATCGATCGCTCAAATCAGAACCAGCTGGGGCCAGGGCAGACATCACAGGGGGTCACAGGGTGGTGACAGCCAGGTCACAGGCTGGTCACCGCCCCGTGACTGCCCGGTCACTGTGCGGTCACGCGCTCTGATTGGTACGATCAATGTCATCGTCGATCGCATCAATCAGAGCATGCTGGGGCCAGGGCTGGCGTTGCTAGGCAACAGCCTAGGATCGGTACTTTTAGGAGCCCCGGTCCTAGACTGCACATCAGTGTTTCAGGCAATTTGATTGCCTGAAACAGTGAGAAGTGCTGCGATTGGCTGTTCACAATTGAACAGCCAATGGCAGCGATCATGGTTGTGGGGGGGCGGCAACACCCCCCAGGATGATGACACCATCTACACTAAGGTAAGATGGCGCCAGAAATTTGATACGATCACCGCATTAAACGGGACCGTATTAAACATTATGTGTAATAGTGATGGGCGAACGCGCTCGCCACTACTCTGTACTTGCCCGAGCATCATGGTGCTCGAGATGCTCGGCGAGTATTTCCGGGTTGCTCGGGCGGGAACTCGGGTCCCCTCCCTGCATGTTTGGCGCTCTTTAGAGAGCCAATGAACATGCAGGGATTGCCTGCCATGCACTGTAATGCCGTAGCCATGTTGGTTGTGGGCATTACAGGGATTGGCTGGCCGCACAGCGTCATCAGGTCTATATAAGACCTGGCGCCGCCATGCTCGTCACAGTCACTCCGGATCAGACAGTGTAGTGAGAGCTGCTGCTGTGTCAGGGAGAGATTTAATCGTGTATTAGGTAGTGTAGGGAGAAAAAACTTACATTACACATATCCATCTTAACAAACAGTCCTTTTGAGGACTAACTAATCCATCTGCAGAGATATCAGGCAGGCAGTGTATATAGGCAGGCAGGGTATATAACAGACTGCCGTGCACATAGGACAAGAGGCTCCATTCCAGTTCTGCCTTCTGCTGCTGTTATATTTCTAGAAATAGGCCCAGGTCTCAGGGGCCAGGAATAATTTTTTTGCATCTTAATCCTCATAATTTGCTTAAAAAGCAATCCAGAGAACATGGTTTTTCTGCGCCATTTGCTTGTTGGCACTGCAGAATACAGCCAGGTCCTTTCCATATTACAGCGCTAAAAATCCAGCTATTTAAAACTGTGTTTTCTCCGTCACACGGATCACATATACGTTTTCAGAAAATACTGCCATTTCTGGCCTGCATTAAATTTTTTTTTCAGTGTGTCAGCAAAGTTTTTGACACTGGTTTGCTGTTCAAAACAGTTACCTACAGGCCACGTATTTAAAACTGTGTTTTCTGCGTCACACGGCTCACATATATGTTTTCAGAAAATACTGCCATTTCTGGCCTCCATTAAAAAAAAATTTCAGTGTGTCAGTGAAGCAATTCACAGCAGTTTGCTGTTCAAACTACTTACCTACAGGCCAGGTATTTAAAACTGCGTTTTCTCCGTCAAACGGCTCACATATAAGTTCGCTCCAAACTCAGTCATTTGTAGTGAGCATGGAAGATACTGTCCTCCATTTAAAATGGGCAAGGCACGTGGCAAGGGACGGGGAACTGGACGTGATGGTAATGGTGCATGCAGAGGCCGAGGACAAGGCCGTGGGCAAGCCGAAATTGTGCCACAACAAACACCCACATCTTTTCGCCTGACCTTCCTGTCCCAATTTATAGGGTACCGCAGCACACCACTATTGAACCCAGAGCAGTGTCAAAAGGTTGTTGGTTGGATAGCGGATAATGCTTCCAGTCACTTAGCCACCACCACCACCACCCTGTCTTCCAGACGGTCAAGTCTCAGTAGCCGTGAGTCTGGACCGCATATTCCTCACCCTGATCCTCCTTCCTCCCACCATGCCGAGTACCCAGAGACAACTGATTCCACACTTGGACACTCTGAAGAGCTGTTCACTTTTCCATTTATAGATTCGGGCCTCTCGCCCGGTCCACTTTAAGCATGGCAAGAGGAGATCGCGTGTAGCGATGCCCAAATATTTGAGCAGCCACGGTCACACGAAGGCGACGATGGGAAAAGTGTCACAAGAGGTGGACGATGATGAGACACAATTGCCAGAAAGTCATGAGGAGGACCAGGGTGCGGAAGTGGAAGACGAGGTGGTGGACGATATAGTAACTGACCCAACCTGGCAGGAGGACATGCAGAGCGAGGACAGCAGCACACAGGGGGAGGGAGGAAGCACCCCAACAGGCAGGAAGAAGCAGTGTGGTGGCCGCAGACAGAAGGCAGGCAACCGTTCCCCGTAACACCAACACGAAGGAAGTTGCCAGTTCAACTGTTAGGTCTTCCCGAGTCTGGTTGTTTTTTAAAGACTCTGCCGATAACCCCGAAAAGGCCATTTGCACCACCTGCCAGGCCATCATCAGCAGGGGTGGCAAAACGACCAGCCTGACCACCACCAGCATGATCAGGCACATGACAGTAAAGCACCCGACTTTGTGGGCCGAACTCCAGGGTCCAGGAACAGTGTCTGCGGGTGGCACCATTGCTTCTTCTGCTGTTGTGGATGCAAGCCAATCCCCTGTCCATGGCGCATGTGAAGATGCCTCGTGCTCTGCACCTGTCATTGCACACTCTCAAGTAGCAGCATCAGGAAGCACGTCCATGTCCTTGTCCCAGCGCAGCGTTCAGTTGTCCATACCCCAGTCCTTGGAATGCAAGCGCAAATATGCAGCCAAAGCCCCACAGGCCACACTACTAAATTCTCACATTTCACGACTGCTTGTGCTCGAAATGTTGCCTTTTAGGCTTGTGGAGATGGAAGCATTCCGCAACCTGATGGCTGCGGCCATCCCTCAATACTCAGTCCCCAGCTGCCACTATTTCTCCCGGTGTGCCGTCCCCGCATTACACAAGCACGTGTCCCAAAACATTAGCCGTGCTCTCAACAACGCAGTTACCGGTAAAGTCCACCTAACCACGGACACGTGAACAAGTGCTTGTGGGCAGGGACGGTACATCTCGCTGACGGCACACTGGGTTAACATAGTGGAAGCCGGGACCCAGTCGGACCTTGGGACGGAACACATCCTCCCGACGCCAAGGATTGCGGGCCCTAGGTCAATCAGGGTTGCCCCCATGGTCTACAGCTCCTGCACCTCATCCTCCTCAGCCTCCTTCTCCTCTTCAGCCTCCATCTCCGAAATTACCACATCAGTCACAAGCTGGAAGCACTGCAGCACTGCCTCGGCCAAGCGGCAACAGGCTGTGCTGAAGCTAATATGCTTAGGTGAAAAACCGCACAATTCTGAAGAGTTGTGGACAGCTCTGAAAGAGCAGGCAGATCTGTGGCTCACACCGCTGAGCCTACAGCCAGGCATGGTCGTGTGTGACAATGGCCGGAACCTGGTGGTGGCTCTGAGGCGAGGCGAGCTCACACACGTACCATGCCTAGCCCATGTGCTTAACCTCGTGGTTCAGCGGTTTCTCAAATCCTGCCCGGAGCTGCCGGATCTGCTTGTTAAAGTACGCCTCCTGTGTGCCCATTTTAGAAAGTCAGCTACAGCTTCCGCTGCCCTTGCAGTGTTTAAGCAGAGTTTGCAACTTCCGGCTCACAGACTAGTGTGTGATGTCCCCACGCATTGGAACTCTACACTGCAGATGTTGGGAAGGATTTGTGAGCAGAAGAGGGCAGTTGTTGAGTACCAGCATCAACAAGGCCGTCAGTATTCAGTTCAGACTCCACACATAAGACCTCAGGAGTGGACATGGATGTCAGACATATGTACCATCCTCCAAAACTTTGAGGACTCCACCAAGATGGTGAGCGGCGATGATGCCATAATTAGCGTCACCATCCCGCTTCTCTGTCTTCTGAAATGCTCTCTGCTCACAATCAAAGAGGATGCATTGCAGGTGGAGCACGATGAGATGGAGCAAGGAACCATACAGGGTGATTCCACACAGCCAAGCCTCATCTCATCCCAACGTGGATTGGGTGACAATGAGGAAGAGGAGGAGGAGGAGGAAGGACAGGAGCTAGTTTCATGCACTATAGACAGTACTACCTGCACAGCTGTCATACCGTCTGTTCAGCATGGATGGCCAGAGGACAGAGAGGAGGAGGAGGAGCAGAGCATGGTCAGTCATCGTCTTGGTGAGGACACGGAAGTCTTGCCTGTTAGTAGTCTGGCAAGCATGGCTGAGTTTATGTTATGCTGCCTTTCCCATGACCCTCGCGTTCTCAAAATCTTGGGTGACAGCCATTACTGGTTGGTGACACTTCTAGACCCACGCCACAAGGAGAACTTTATATCTCTTATTCCTGAGGTGGGCAGGTCTACAAAAATGGGGCTGTACCAGAAGGCCCTTGTTGCGGAACTATTAAAAAAATTCCCATCTGAAAATGCTGGCGGCAGAGGGCATACTTCGTTGGACAACCAAGGAGTACAGGCGAGAGAGACACAACTTCAATCCAGCAGAGGCAGGGGAACAATGTCAAAGTTCTGGGAGAGTTTTCTCAGACCCTCCCATCGGACAGGCCCTGAGGCGCGGGGTACTCTCACAAGGAGTGCAAAGTTTGGGAAGATGCTGAGGGAGTACCTTGCCGACCGTACCAACATCCTCCGTGATTCCGCTGTGCCTTATAATTATTGGGTATCCAAGCTGGATATGTGGAATGAACTGGCTCTCTATGCCTTGGAGGTCCTGGCCTGCCGCCAACGTTTTATCAGAGCGGGTTTTTAGTGCCGCTGGTGGAATTATAACTGATAGGCGCATCCGCCTGTCAACTGCAAATGCTGACAGGCTGACTCTTATAAAAATGAACAAGGGCTGGATTGGGCCAGACTTCTCAACACCACCGAATGATAGCAGCGTAACATAAACTCCAATCCAGTGTCTTTTCTTGAGAGGTGTATTCCCATGCACCTTTTCACACCCACACATAGGTATACGCTTCCTGATTTTGGCTATTTGCTCTTGTCCTCCTCCTTCTCCTCATCCTTTACCACCATATCACCAGGGTGACCGTGGTCCGTGATGCAACACACACCTAATTTTTTTAAAGTGTGTTTATGATGCCCGTGAAAAAAAATTTTTGATACAGTATGTTCATGTATACCCCCCAGGGGTAAATGTTTATCAGCCTATACATTTAGTGCATGGGCATTACAAGTATAGGAGGCCAATTCCTTTCTAATGAGAACATTTTTTTATGAGGCCCTCCTCCACGTCTCTTCCAAGGGGCATTGAAGTGCCTCCAAATTTTTGACAGCCCTTTCATTCACTGCATAGGCCAACACTATGGGAGACTCTCTCCTTTCTAATGGGAATTTGTCGTTACTGTGGCCCTGCTCTATGTGTCTTTAAATTCTTAGTGGGGTTTTTCCTAAAATTGTCAGACGTTGGACTCACTGCATTCCCTATAACTGTATAGCAGACTCTCTTCTTTCTAATGGGAACATGTCGTACCTTGTTACTGTGGCCCTGCTCTATGTGTCTTTAAATTATTAGTGGGGTTTTTCCCAAATTTTGGCAGCCCTTGCAGTCACAGCATGGGCATTACCACTTATAGGAGACCCGCTCCTTTATAATGGGAACATTTTTTTTACTGAGACCCTCCTCTATGTCTCTTCAAAGGGGTATTGGGTTGCATCCAAATTTTTGGCAGCCCTTGCAGTCACTGGATATGCAATAACAGTATAGGAGACCCACTTGTTAATAATGGGAACAACAAAGCATAGCCGGCTGATGGCTCTCTAACAATAGCGAGGGCCGACTGCTGGCCTTTTACGAATAGTAAGGGCCGTCTGATGTCCCTATAAAAATAAGCTTTATGATTTTCAGAGTCCCTCCATCATAAATAAAACAGGAAGTGTCTGATGATGTGTCACACACCACATTGCCAGCTAAGGTTGTAAAATGTTAAAATGACATTTCCCGGTGAATGCATTTGTCTTAAAAAAAAACTTAAAAAATACAAAACAATAGGATCTTTCTTTAATATAAAAAACAGCGTCACCAATTTAACAACAATGTAATCACATTGTTCAGCTCATGCACATCCTCCTCCATCTCCGAAATGACCACATCAGTCACCAGCTGACAGCACTGTTGCACTGCCTTGGCCAAGCGGCAACAGGCTGTGCTGAAGATAACATGCTTAATGCTTAATTGACAAACCGCCCAGCGCTGCAGAGTTGTTGAAAGCTGTAACACAGCAGCCTGATCTGTGGCTCTCACCGCTGAACATACAGCCAGGCATGGTCGTGTGTGACAATGGGCGGAACCTGGTGACGGAGAAATGACATCCGGGGTAGATACGGTTTCCCTCTATGCCAGGCCTTTCACCGAGCTAGAGAATATGGCTGTGGTGAAATACAACTCCCACTGAAAAGCTGTTTCAGATTGAAAAACATTGTGCCCACCAGAGGATTTGATTCTGAGGGTTAACCTTTCTCCCCCGCTCAAGAGCCCCATAGCAGCTGCAAAGTTAGCGCTATCATGAACTTTCCTGAGGTAGAAGCCAAGGCACACCAGAGGATTCTCTGGTGGGACCGTCCAACCCTGCCGAGCAGCAGTCCTTGCTAAGAAAAGTGTGTGGAAAGGTTCCCGGACACTCTATGGCTGCTTTTTTAATGTGGATCAGCCATGCTTATGCATGTTATTTCTCAAACCGCATTACAGATCAGGCCATTGTCCAACTCTGTATTCAAGAAATTAAATGCACAAAGAAAGATGTGTGTCTGTCAAAGCACCACCGACAAGGGCGAGTTGATGTTGGACGGGCTGCCATTGCTTCTGCAACAAGCTGCATTACAGGACTTCCTATGAGAAATGACATGCAGGGTAGATAGGGTTTCCCTCTATGCCAGTCCTTTCACCGAGCTAAATACAACTGTCAGCAAAAAAAAGTTGTGGACTGGCTCCGTACTGTCCCTGGCCACATTCACCTGTCCACGTGTTTGTGGTTAGGCGGTCCTTCCCAGTAAATGCACTGGGGAGGGCACGGGTGATGTTGTGGGACCCGTGCTTGTGGAAGGCGGAGGCGATACCGGGAAATATAGTGGCGGCTGGGGACCGAGTATGGAAACCTGGCCGCCGCTGGCATGAGGTTGTGAAAAGCTTCCGCCTCCACAAGCTTAATAGGCTACATTTCAAGTGCAAGCAGCTGTCAAAAATTTGGCAGTATAGTATTGCAGCCTGTGGGTGGGTGGCTGGCTGGCTGCCTGCATACTTGCGCTTGCATTCCAAGGAATGGGGTAGGGACAACTGAACGCTGCAGTGGGATAAGGATGTGGATGGTGATTGTTGCAAGTCTGCAACAACATGTGCATGGCGGGAGGCATCTTCGCATGCGCCAAGGATCACTTATGATGGGCACACTTTTAGGCAGTGACCTGGAAGTCAGAGATGCTTCCAGAGGTCTTCCCCATGCTGTTCCCATGTATTTTCAGCACTGTATGCATGTGTCTGATGATGTGTCACACACCACATGGCCAGATAAGGTTGTAAAATGTTAAAATGACATTTCCTGGTGAATGCATTTGTCTTGGTTGAAAGCAATGCAAAAGTGCAAAAACGCATCAAAAACGCAATGTGTGAACATAGCCCAAGGTGTGGAGGAGTATTTTTGGTTTTGGTTATTTATTTTGCCTTCTATACAAGTCATTACCCTGGAAAGGATGTTCCTTAACATATTTCCCAGGAAAATCCATTTTGGTTTCGTTTTTGTATGTTTTATTGTAAGTCCGTAAAAGTGGCGTAATATTCTGACAACGATGTTAACAGCAGTGAGCTGGGAGTCAGAAATGCTTCCAGGGGTCTTCCCCATGCTGTTCCCATGTAATTTGAGCACTGTTCCCATCGATTTGGGCAATTTTTAGGCCCTCTGCAGACCGCCGGGGGGAGCCGCCTGAAAAATGCTCGAGTTTCCCATAGACTTACATTGGGCTCGTTGCTCGGGTCGAGCACCCGAGTATTCCAATTTGCTCGACTCGAGCAACGAGCACCCGAGCATTTTAGTGCTCGCTCATCACTAGTAATAGTAAGTACCTGGTCCAATATGCCCAGGGAACAGGGACGTACTATTACTGATCACATCAGAAAGGGATTAAACATATCCAATTGTGGAACTTAATATTATTTAAGGATCTATTTATTAAAATCAACTTTCATTAGTGGGAAGACCCTTTTAACCCCTTTATGACGTCGGGAGTAATAATACGTACCTGTGCCCTGGGCCTTATGGATCAGATACAGATTATGACGCCCTGGCGATGGCTCCCACACAGAGGCTGTGTGGGCCCGATCACCACCACGTGTCAGCTGATTCTAACAGCTGACACCCGGTACTATGTTCCTAGGAGCGGTCCCTCACTGCTACCTGCAACATTAACCCCCAACGAAATGCTGCGATCGAAGTTGATTGCAGCATTTCCAGGGCAGGCAGCGGTAAGAGCCTCCCTCTTACCTTGTATCGGCGACCCCATGCTTTGAGCACGGAGTCCCGATCTTTGCCATGGTGACCCAATGTCGTCATGACGACATCCGGGTCACCAGGCATCAGGAAGTTAGTGCACAATCTACATAACTTGTGTCTGCAGGGCTGACAGCCTGCATAGCATAAGGATGCTGCTGCATCTCTATGCTATGCAAGCGATCAGCTTGCAAAAAGTAAAAGTCCCATAGTGTGAAAAAGTGTAAAAATAAAAAAAAGAGAAAGTGGAAAAAAAAGTAAAAATATAAAAAAAAATGAAAATATAATCCAAAAAGATAAAAATATACTGTACCCATAAACAAATATTATGAAAAAAAACAAACAAACAATAAAAGTACACATATTTGGTATTTCCTATTGATGAGCGCACGTGCTCGCCACTACTTGGTACTCGCCCGAGCATCACTGTGCTTGACAAGCTCGGCGCTCGGCGAGTATTTCCGGCTTGCTTGGGCAGGAACTCGGGTCCCTGCCCCCTGCATGTTTGGTGCCCTTTAGAGAGCCAATGAACATGCAGGAATTGCTTGCCACGCACTGTAATGCCGTAGCCATGTTGGTTGTGGCATTAAGTGATTGGCTGGCCGCATAGCATCATTGGGTCTATATAAGACCTGATAGCGCTATGCTCGTCACAGACTACCCCGGAAACAGGCAGGGTAGGAAGAGCTGCTGCTGAGTCAGGGGGAGATTTGCTTGTCTATAGTTAGTTTAAGTATTCCACAGCTTATCTATACAGTTGTGCTCAAAAGTTTACATACCTGGGCAGAATTTTTCCTTTCTTGGCCTTGTTTCAGAGAATATGAATGATAACAAAAAAACTTTTTCTCCACTCATAGTTATTGGTTGGGTGAAGCCATTTATTGTCAAACTACTGTGTTTTCTCTTTTTAAATCTTAATGACAACCAAAAACATTCAAATGACCCTGATCAAAAGTTCACATACCCTGGTGATTTTGACCTGATAACATGCACAGAATTTGACACAAGTGGGTAGACCAACAAAAATTTTGGACACATCTGACAGGAAAATTGTTCAGGATGCAAAGAAAAACCCACAAATAACGTCAGCTGAAATTCAGGACTCTCTGAAAACTAGCGGTGTGGCTGTTTCAAGATGCATAATAAGGAGGTTCTTGAAGAAAAATGGGCTGCATGGTCGAGTCGCCAGAAGAAAGCCATTATTGTGCAAATGCCACAATGTATCTTGCCTACAATATGCCAAACAGCACAGAGACAATCCTCAAAACTTCTGGTACAAGGTAATTTGGAGTGATGAGACCAAAATTGAACTTTTTGGCCACAACCATACACGATACATTTGGAGAGAGGTCAACAAGGCCTATGATGAAAGGAACACCATTCCTACAGTAATGCACGGAGATGGATCACTGATGTTTTGGGGATGTGTGAGCTACAAAGGCACAGGAAACTTGGTGAAAGTTGAAGGAAAGATGAATGCAGCACGTTATCAGCAAATACTGGAGGCAAATGTGAACTCATCAGCCCGGAAGCTGCGCATGGGACGTACTTGGACGTTCCAACATGACAAAACACAAGGCCAAGTCGACCTGTCATTGGCTACAGCAGAACAAAGTGAAGGTTCTGGAGTGGCCATCTCAGTCTCCTGACCTCAATATCATTGAGCGATTCTGGGGAAATCTCAAGCGCGCAGCTCATGCTAGACAGCGCAGGATATTACAGTAACTGGAGGCTTTTTTTGCCAAGAAGAATGGGCAGCTTTACCATCTGAGAAATTAAAGAACCTCATCCACAACTACCACAAAAAACTTCAAGCTGTCATTGATGTTAGAGGGGGAAGTACATGGTATTAAGAACTGGATGTTTTTGGTTGTCATTAAGATTTAAAAAGAGAAAACACAGTAGTTGGACAATAAATGGCTTCACCCAACCAATAACCATGAGTGGAGAAAAAGTTTTTTTGTTATAATTCATATTATCTGAAACAAGGCCAAGAAAGGAAAAATTCTGCCGGGGTATGTATATCCATCTGAACTAACAGTCCTTCTGAGGACAAATCCAGCTGCATTTATTCAGTGGTGATAGCAAGAATTAGGCAGGCAAGCTGGGTTTGTGACACACAGTGTATGCAGCACAAGAGGGTCCATTGCAAGTTCTGACTGATCCTGCTGTTACAGATATTTGTAGACATAGCCCCAGATATCAGGGGCCAGGGCTAATTTTTTTTATCTTAATCTTGATTATTTGCTTAAAAAGCAATCCAGATTACACCATTTTTCTGCTCCATTTGCTTGCTAGCACTGCAGAATACAGCCAGATCTTTTCCATATTACAGCAATAAAAATCCAGAATTTGTAGTTAACGTGGAAAATATTGGCCTCCATTTACAGTTTTTTGCAGTGTGTCAGTGAAGCTATTCACACATGCTGGCTGTGAAGAATAGTAAACTACAGGCCTGCTATTTAAAACCGTGGTTGTCCGTCAGACGTATCACATATAACTACAGTCCAAATTCAGCCTATTCTGTCTTCCATTTACAGTTAGTTGTATTGTGTCAATGAAGCTATTCACACAAGGTCGCTGTGAAGAATAGTAAACTACAAGCCCACTATTTAAAACTGTGGTTGTCCGTCAGACGTATCACATATAACTGCAGTCCAAATTCATCCAATTCTGTCCTCCATTTACAGTTTGTTGCAGTGTGTCAGTGAAGCTGGCTGGCTGTGAAGAATAGTAAACTACAGGACCACTATTTAAAACCGTGGTTGTCTGTCAGATATATCACATATAACTACGGTCCAAATTCCACCAATTGTAGTGAACGTGGAAAATATTGTCCTCCATTTAAAATGGGCAAGGTGCCTGGCAAGGGACGGGGAAGTGGATATGATTGTGATGGTGCATGCAGAGGCCGAGGCCGTGGCTGTGGGCAAGCTGAAATTGTGCCACAACAAACACCCACATCTTGTCGCTCGACCTTCCTGTCTCTATTACTAGGGAACCACAGAACACCACTATTGAACCCAGAGCAGAGTCAAAAGGTTGTTGGTTGGATAGCAGATAATGCTTCCAGTCACTTTGCCACCACCACCACCACCACCCTGTCTTCCACATGGTCAAGTCTCAGTAGCCGTGAGTCTGGACCGCATATTCCTCACACTGATCCTCCTTCTTTCCACCATGCCGAGTGCCTGGAGACAACTGAACCCACACTTGAACACTCAGAAGAGCTGTTCACTTTTCCATTTATAGATTAGGGCCTCTCGCCCTGCAAGCTTCAAGCGGGGCAAGAGGAAAATGCGTGTAGCTATGCCCAAATATTTGAGCAACCACGGTCAAACGAAGGCAACGGTGGGAAAGTGCAATTACTGTTGCAAGAGGTGGATGATGATGAGACACAATTTCAAGAAAGTCAGGAGGAGGACCAGGGTGCGGAAGTGGAAGATGAGGTGGTGGACGATATAATAACTGACCCAAGCTGGCAGGGGGACATGGAGAGCAAGGACAGCAGCACACAGGAGGAGGGAGGCATAGCACCACAACAGGCAGGAAGAAGCAGTGTGCTGGCCACAAACACAAGGCGGTAAAGCGTTCCCCATAACACCAACATGACGGAAGTTGCCAGTACAACTGTTAGGTCTTCCCGAGTCTGGTTCTTTTTTAAAGACTGTTTAGGTAACCCTAAAAAGGCCATTTGCAACATCTGCCGGGCCAGCATCAGCAAGAGCACCAAAACTACCAGCCTGACCACCAACAACATGCTCAGGCACATGACAGCAAAGCACCCGACTAGGTGGGCCAAACGCCAGGGTCCAGAAACAGTGTCTGCGGGTGACACCACTGCCTCTTCCGCTGTTGTCCGTGCACACTAATCCCCTGTCCATGGTGCATGTGAAGATGCCTCCCTCTCTGCACCTGACATTGTACACTCTCAACTAGCACCATCAGCAAGCACGTCCACATCCGTGTCCCAGCGCAGTGTTCAGTTGTCCCTACCCCAGTCCTTGGAATGCAAGCGCAAATATGCAACCAAAACCCCACAGGCCACACTACTAAATTCACACATTTCGCGAATGCTTGCGTTCAAAATGTTGCTTTTAGGCTTGTGGAGACGGAAGCTTTCCGCAACCTGATGGCGGCGGCTGTCCCTCGGCACTCGGTCCCCAGCCGCCACTATTTCTCCCGGTGTGCCGTCTCCGCATTACACAAGCTTGTGTCCCAAGACATTAGCCGATGTGCTTAATCTCGTGGTTCAGCGGTTTTTCAAAACCTACCCAGATCTGCCGGATCTGCTTGTCAAAGTACGCCGTGTGTGTGCCCATTTTAGAAAGTCAGTTACAGCTTCCACCTCCCTTGCCATGCTTCAGCAGCATTTGCAGCTTTCAGCTCACTGACTGGTGTGCGATGTCCCCACGCTTTGGAACTTTACATTGCAGATGTTGGGAAGGATTTGTGAGCAGAAGAGGGCAGTTGTTGACTACCAGCATCAACAAGGCCGTCGGTATTCAGGTCAGACTCCACACATAAGACCTCAGGAGTGGACATGGATGTCAGACATCTGTGCCATCCTCCAAAACTTTGAGGACTCCACCAAGATGGTGAGCGGCGATGACGCCATAATTAGAGTCACCATCCCGCTTCTCTGTCTTCTGAAATGCTCTCTGCTCACAATTAAAGAAGATGCAGTGCAGGCGTAGCACGATGAGATGGAGCAAGGAACCATACAGGGTGACAATAAGGAAGATGAGGAGGAGGAAGAACAGGAGCTAGCTACCTGCGCTATAGACGGTACTACCGGCACAACTGTCATACTTCGTTCAGCATGGATGGGCTGTGGACAGGAAGGAGGAGGAGGATGAGGATGAGGAGGAGAGCATGGTCAGTCGTTGGTGATGACACGGAAGTCTTGCCTGTTAGGAGTCTGGCACACATGGCTGAGCTTATGTTATGCTGCCTTTTCTGTGACCCTCGCGTTGTAAAAATTTTGGGTGACAGTCATTACTTAGTGACACTTCTAGACCCATGCTACAAGGAGAACTTTCTATCTCTTATTCCTACGGTGGACAGGCCTTATAAAATGGGGCAATACCAGAAGGCCCTTGTTGCGGAAGTATTAAAAAAGTCCCATCTGAAAACGCTGGCGGCATAAGTATAGTTTGTTAGACAGCCAAGGAGTACAGGTGAAAGACACAAATCCAATATAGCAGGGGCAGAGGAACACTGTCAAAGGTCTGGGACAGTTTTCTCAGACCCTCCCATTGCACAGTCCCTGATGTGTGGAGTACTCTCTCAAGGAGGGAAAAGTTTGGGAAGATGCTGAAGGAGTACCTTGCCGACAGTACCAATGTCCTCCGTGATTCATATGTGCCTTATAATTATTTGGTATCCAAGCTGGACACGTGGCATGAACTGGCTCTCTGCGCCTTAGAGGTCCTGGCCTGCCCTGCCACTAGCGTTTTGTCAGAGCGGGTTTTTAGTGCCACTGATAGGCGCATCCACGTGTCAACTGACAATTCTGACAGGCTGACTCTTATAAAAATGAACAAGGGCTGGATTGGACCAGACTTCTCAACACCACCAAATGATAGCAGCGTAACATAAACTCAAATCCAGTGTCTTTTTTTTTGGGAGATCTATTCCAATGCACCTCTTCACACCCAGACATGAGTATACGCTTCCTTTTGTCTATTTGCTCTTGTCCTCCTTCTCCTCATCCTCCTCCACCATATCATTCACCACCATATCTATCATATCACCATATCTACGTCTCTTGCAAGGGGTATTGTAGTGCCCCCAAATTTTTGGCAGCCATTGCATTCACTGCATAGGCAAACAGTATGGGAGACCCACTTCCTAATAATGAGAACATTTTTTTCATGAGGCCCTCCTCTACGTCTCTTGCAAAGGGTATTGGAGTGCCTCCAAATTTTTGGCAGCCATTGCAGTCACTGCATACGCAAGAACAGTATGGGAGACCCACACCTTTCTAATGGGAACATTTTGTTACTGAGGCCCACCTCTATGTGTCTTTAAATTGTTATTGGGTTTTTTCCCAAATTTTGGCAGCCGTTGTACTCACTGCATACCCTATAACTGTGTAGCAGAACTGCTCCTTTCTAATGGGAACATGTTGTTACTGAGGCCCACCTCTATGTGTCTCTAAATTATTATTGGGTTTTTCCTAAATTTTGGCAGGCGATGTACTCACTAAATACCCTATAACTGTATAGCAGAACCGCTCCTTTCTAATGGGAACACGTCATTACTGAGGCCCACTTCTATGTGTCTTTAACCCCTTTACAACCCAAGGTGGTTTGCACGTTAATGACCAGGCCAATTTTTACAATTCTGACCACTGTCACTTTATGAGGTAATTACTCTGGAACGCTTCAACGGATCCCCCTGATTCTGAGAAAGTTTTTTCATGACATATTGTACTTCATGATTGTGGTAAAATTTCTTCGATATCACTTGCGTTTATTTGTGAAAAAAATGGAAATTTGGCGAAAATTTAGAAAATTTTGCAATTTTCAAAATTTGAATTTTTCTGCCCTTAAATCAGAGAGATATGTCACACAAAAGAGTTAATAAATAACATTTCCCACATGTCTACTTTACATCAGCACAATTTTGGAACCTAAATTTTTTTTTGTTAGGGAGCTATAAGGGTTAAAAGTTGACCAGCGATTTCTCATTTTTCCAACAAAATTTACAAAACCATTTTTTTAGGGACCACATCACATTTGAAGTCACTTTGAGAGGTCTTTATGACAGAAAATACCCAAAAGTGACACCATTCTAAAAACTGCACCACTCAAGGTGCTCAAAACCACATTCAAGAACTTTATTAACCCTTCAGGTGCTTCACAGGAATTTTTGGAATGTGGAAGAAAAAATGAACATTTAACTTTTTTCACAAAAATGTTATTTTAGACCCAATTTTTTTTATTTTCGCAGGGGTAACAGGAAAAAATGGACCCCAAAATTTGTTGTGCAATTTCCCCTGGGCACGCAGATACCCCATATGTGGGGAAAAACCACTGTTTGGGCGCACGGCAGGGCTTGGAAGGGAAGGAGCGCCATTTGACTTTTTGATTGTAAAATTTGCTTGAATAATTAGCGGACGCCATGTTGCGTTTGGAGAGCCCCTGATGTGCCTAAACAGTGGAGTTCCCCCACAAGTGACCCCATTTTGGAAACTAGACCCCTCAAGGCACCTATCTAGATGCATAGTGAGCACTTGGAACCCCTAGGTGCTTCACAAATTGATTCGTAAAAATGAAAAAGTATTTTTTTTTCACTTTTTCATTTTTCCGAATCAATTTGTGAAGCACCTAGGGGTTCCAAGTTCTCACTATGCATCTAGATAGGTGCCTTGGGGGGTCTAGTTTCCAAAATGTGGTCACTTGTGGGGGAGCTCCACTGTTTAGGCACATCAGGGGCTCTCCAAACGCAACATGGTGTCCGCTAACAAATTGAATGGAAAATCGGCTCAAATTGTTAGCGGACACCATGTTGCGTTTGGAGAGCCCCTGATGTCCCTAAACAGTGGAGCTACCCCACAAGTGACCCCAACTTGGAAACTAGACCCCCCAAGGCACCTATCTAGATGCATAGTGAGCACTTGGAACCCTCAGGTGCTTCACAAATTGATTCGTAAAAATGAAAAAGTGGAAAAAAAATACTTTTTCATTTTTACGAATCAATTTGTGAAGCACCTAGGGGTTCCAAGTTCTCACTATGCATCTGGATAGGTGCCTTGGGGGGTCTAGTTTCCAAAATGTGGTCACTTGTGGGGGAGCTCCACTGTTTAGGCACATCAGGGGCTCTCCAAACGCAACATGGTGTCCGCTAACAATTTGAGCCGATTTTCCATTCAATTTGTTAGCGGACTCCATGTCGCGTTTGGAGAGCCCCTGATGTGCCTAAACAGTGGAGCTCCACCACAAGTGACCCCATTTTGGAAACTATACCCCTCAAGGATTTTATTAAGGGGTATAGCGAACATTTTGAACCCAGAGGTACGACACAGAATTTGATAACATTAGGTCATCATATTGAATAAGTTGTCATTACTCTTGAGCGCAAGTGCTCGCTACTTGAGTTTGCATCGGGTACTCAGGTATGCACCATGTATCACGGGTGCTCAAGTGAAATGCTTGAGTCCCCGCCCGCATGTTTCACGGTTATTAGACACCCCCAAAAAAACATGCGGGGATCGCTCGTGCATGGCAGGCAATCCCCGCGAGGTTTTTATGGCTGCGAAACATATGGGGCGGAGACTCGAGCACCCGCGATACTCGGTGCATACCCGAGCACCCGATGCAAACTCAAGTAGCGAGCACTTGCGCTCAACACTAGTCGCCATATCGTTATTTTAATTTTTTTTTTTTACATTGGAAAAAAAAAACAACCCCAACCCTAACATAAGCACAACCCCAACCCCAGCCCTAGCGTTTATTTTTTACGCCGTTCCTCATGCGGTATAAGTGATGAGATTACTTTATTCTTCGGGTCGGTGCGATTACAGCGATACCAGAATCATATCGGGTTTTTATGATTGACAGCTGTCACACACTAAAAGACACATATTTTGTAAAATCTAGTTTTGCATCGCCATATTTTGGCAGACAGAGTCATGTGACAGCTTGTTTTTTGCGGGATAAGTTGACGTTTTTATTGGTGCCATTTTCAGGCACGTGACATTTTTTGATCGCTTTCTATTCCTATTTTTGAGAGGCAGAGTAAACAAAAACCAACAATTCAGGAATTGTGTTTTTTTACATTTTTTTATTCTGTTCCGCGTGTGGTAAAATTGATAAGGTAGCTTTATTATTCGGGTCAGTACCTTTACAGCGGTACCACATTTATATAGTTTTTTAGTTTTTCTATGTTTTGGCGCTTTTACACAGTAAAAGCTATTTTATAGAAAAAAATTTTTTTTTGCATCGCTTTATTCTGAGAGCTCTAACTTTTTGATTTTTCGGATGATGGAGTTGTATGGCAGCTTGTTTTTTGCGGGACGAGATGACGTTTTCAGCGGTACCATTTTTATTTATATTCGTCTTTTTGATCGCGTGTTATTCCATTTTTTGTTTGGCGGTATGATGATAAAGCATTGTTTTTTGCTTTTTTTTTTTTTACTGTGTTCACTGAAGGGGTTAACTAGTGGAACAGTTTTCTAGGTCAGGTCGTTACGGATGCGGCGATACCAAATATGTGTACTTTTATTGTTTGTTTGTTTTTTTTTCATAATAAAATTTATTGATGGGTACATTATATTTTTATTTTTAGTGGATTATTTATTTATTTATTTATTTTTTATATTTTTACAATTTTTTTTTTTTTTTCACTTTCAGACAGTTTTTTTACTTTTTACTTTGTCCCACTATGGGACTTTCACTTTTTTTATTCTGATCGCCTGCATGGCACAGGAATGCAGCACCATCCCTATGCCATGCAGGCTGTCAGCGCTGGACAGGGAGAAAATAGTTTGGAGATGCACTGCGCATGTCCAAACAATCTTCCTGCTGTCTGGTGACCCGGATGTTGTCATGACGACATCGGGTCATCATGGCAACACCCGGGAAGCCGCGGCAGACAGCGCTGGACGCCGGAAGAGGAGGTGAGTATCGGCGATCACCTCCCCTTGCCTCTGCAATGCTGCGATCGACTTCGATCGCAGCACTGTGGGGGTTAATGTGCTGGGAGCGGTGCAGGACCGCTCCCTGCACATAGTATCGGGTGTCAGCTGTGACAATCAGCTGACACCCGGCGGCGATCGCGCCCGCACAGCCTGTGTGCGCGCGCGATCGCCATGACGTACTAATATGGGTCAGGCTCTTAAAGCCCAGGGCACAGACGCATATTAGTACTTCATGAGCTTTAAAGGGGTTAAATTGTTATTGGGGTTTTTCCCAAATTTTGGCATCCATTGTGCTCACTGCATACCCTATAACTGTATAGCAGAATCACTCCTTTCTAGAAACATGTCATTACTGAGGCCCATCTCTATGTGTCTTTAAATTGGTATTGGGGCTTTTCCTAAATTTTGGCAGCCCTTGCAGTCATTGCATGGGCATTACCACTATAGGAGACTCATTCCTTTATAATGGGAAATTTTTTTTTACTGAGGCCCTCCTCTATGTCTCTTCAAAGGGGTATTGGGATGCATCCAAATTATGGCAGTCCTTGCAGTCACTGCATATGCAATAACAGTATAGGAGACCCACTCGTTAATAATAGGAACAACAAAGCATAGCCGGCTGATGGCTCTCAAACATTAGTGAGGGCCGACTGCTGGCCCTTTAAGAATATTAAGGGCCACCTGATGGCCCAATAAAAATAGGCTTTGTGACTTTCAGAGTCCCTTCTTCATAAATGAAACAGGATTTGTCTGATCATGTCTCACAGACACATGGCCAAATAAGGTAGTAAAATGTTAAAATGACATTTACCGGTGAATGTATTTTTCACCGTTGAAAGCAATGCAAAAGTGCAAAAACGCATCAAAAATGATACGTGTGAACATAGCCAAGGTGTGGAGGAGCATTTTAGTTTTTTCTTATTTATTTTACCTTAGATACAAGTCATTACCATAGAAAGGATGTTCCTTAACATTTTTCCCAGTAAAATCCATTTTGGTTTCGTTTTTGTATGTTTTATTGTGAGTCCGTAAAAGTGGCGTAATACTCTGACAACATTGTTGACAGCAGTGACCTGGGAGTCAGAGATGCTTCCAGGGATCTTCCCCATGCTGTTCCCATGTCATTTGAGCACTGTTCCCATCGATTTAGGCAATTTTTAGGCCCTCTGCTCGAGTTTCCCATAGACTTATATTGGGCTCGTTGCTCGGATTGAGCACCCGAGCATTCCAATTTGCTCGACTCGAACAACGAGTACCCGAGCATTTTAATGTTCACCCATCACTAGTATTATCCATGACCTGACCTAAAAACTGTAGTTAACACCTTTAGTGAACACGGTAAAAAAATAAATAAAAAAGGAAGCAAAAAACGATGCTTTATCATCATACCACCAAACAAAAAAATTGAATAAAACGCGATCAAAAAGACGAATGTAAATAAAAATGGTACCACTGAAAACGTCATCTTGTTCCCCAAAAAACAAGCTGCCATACAGCTCCATCAGCTGTATGGCAGCAATAAAATAGTTATAGCTCTCAGAATAAAGCGATGCAAAAAAAATAATTTTTTCTATAAAATAGTTTTTATTGTGTAAAAGAGCCAAAACATAAAAAAAGATATAAATGTAGTATCGTTGTAAATGTACTGACCCGAAGAATAATGCTGCCTTATCAATTGTACCACACGTGGAACTGCATAACAAAAAACCTCCCAAAAAATTCCTGAATTGTTGGTTCGCGGGGATTTCCTGCCATGCACGAGCGATCCTCGCATGTTTTTTTTGGGTGTCTAACAACCGTGAAACATGCGGGACGGGGACTTCAGCATGTCACTCGAGCACCCGTGATGTATGGTGTATACCCGAGTACTCGGTGCAAACTCAAGTAGTGAGCCTTTGCGCTCAAGCCTAATGACAACTTATTCAATATGATAACCTAATGTTATCAAATTCTGTGTCATACCTCTGGGTTCAAAATGTTCACTATACCACTTGATAAAATCCTTGAGGGGTTGAGTTTCCATAATGAGGTCACTTATGGGGGGTTTCCACTGTTTAGGCACATCAGGGGCTCTCCAAACGCGACATAACATCCGCTCTCGATTACAACCAATTTTGCATTCAAAAAGTCACTGAGTGCTCCTTCCCTTCTGAAACCTGCCGTGCCCCCAAACAGTGCTTTTCTCCCACATATGGGGTATCGGCATACTCAGGAGAAATTGCACAATAAATTGCATGGTGCAATTTCTCCTGTTACCCTTATGAAAATGCTAAATTTGGGGACTGAAAAACATTTTTGTGGGAAAAATGTGAAACTTTTATTTTTACGGCTTAATGTTATAAACTTCTGTGAAGCACCTGGGGGTGCAAAGTGCTCACCACACACCTAGATAAGTTCCCTAAGGGGTCTAGTTTCCAAAATGGTGTCACTTGTGGGGGGTTTCCACTGTTTAGGCACATCAGGGGCTCCCCAAATGCGACATTGTGTCAGCTAATTATTCAAGCAAATTTTACATTCAAAAAGTCAAATGGCGCTCCTTTCCTTCCGAACCCTGCCATGGGCCCAAACAGTGGTTTTCTCCCATAAATGGGGTATCGGTTTACTGAGGAGAAATTGCACAACAAATTACATGGTGCAATTTCTCATGTTACCCTTATAAAAATTCAAAATTGGGGGCTGAAAAACATTTTTGTGAGAAAAATGTGAAAATTTTATTTTTATGGCTCAATGTGATAAACCTCTGTGAAGCACCTTGGGGTTCAAGGTGCTTACCACCATCTAGATAAGTTCCCTGAGGGGTATGGTGTCACTTGTGGGGGGGTTCCTCTGTTTAGGCCAATCAGGGGCTCCCCAAGCATGACATGGCATCCGCTAATTATTCAAGCAAATTTTACATTCAATAAGTCAAATGACGCTCCTTCCCTTTCGAACCCTGCCGTGTGCCCAAACAGTGGTTTTCCCCCACATATGGGGTATCAGCTTACTCAGGAGAAATTGCACACCAAATTTTGGGGTCCATTTTTTCCTGTTACCATTGCAAAAATAAAAAAATTTGGGTCTAACATTTTTGTGAAAAAAGTTAAATGTTAATTTTTTGCTTCCACATTCCAAAAATTCCTGTGAAGCACCTGAAGGGTTAATAAACTTCTTGAATGTGGTTTAGAGCACCTTGAGGGGTGAAGTTTTTATAATAGTATTACTTTTGGGTATTTTCTGTCATAAAGACCCCTTACAGTCACTTCAAATGTGATGTGGTCCATAAAAAATTTTTTTGTAAATTTTGTTGGAAAAATTAGAAATCGCTAGTTAACTTTTAACCCTTATAACTTCCTAACAAAAAAAAATTTTGGTTCCAAAATTGTGCTGATGTAAAATAGACATGTGGGAAATGTTATTTATTACTATTTTGTGTGACATATCTCTCTGATTTAAGGGTATGAAAATTCAAACTTTGAACATTGCAAAATTTTCGAAATTTTCACAAATAAACACAAGTCATATTGAATAAATTTGATCACTATCGTGAAGTACAATTTGTCATGAAAAAAAACAGTCAGATCAGTGGGATCCGTTGAAGCGTTCCGGAGTTATTACCTCATAAAGTGACAGTGGTCAGAATTGTAAAAATTGACCTGGTCATTAATGTGCAAACCACCTTCCGGGGTAAAGGGGTTAACACTGTTATATTGCTGGTTTTTCTCCCATGAACTGCTTCTTCTCATTTCTGTAGACTTTGGCGATTCCATTGAAAACAATGGTCTTGAATTTCCTCCATTTGTAAACAATCTGACTGTGGTTTGGTGGAATCCAAACTCTTTATAGATGGGTTTGTAACCTTTTACAGCCTGATGAGCATTAACAACTCTTCTCCTGAGATCCTCAGAAATCTCCTTCGTTTGTGCCATGGGTAAAGTTTCCATTTGACAGCACTTGAGGTATACACGGGAAGCAATTTCTTAATATCCAGGTAGGTTCATTCAAACTTCATAAACCATGCAATAAATGAATCTTATTACGGCCCTTGGGCATAAGGAAAACAAAAATAGTATATGTACAGGGGCACATATGTGTTGGCCTGGATCGCCCAGACAACGTAACATCCAGGCACAAAAGACTTTGGAAGGAGACTTAACACAGGAGGACTTACCTTCCGATAGCCCCCAGCCTCTTCAGCGATGCGTCCGGTCTGTTGTATGGGTCGCAGTGGTGTGAAATGACCTGCCATGACGTCATTTAGTCATGTGACAGGTCACACGACCGCTGACGTAGGCGGTCGAGTGACCGGTCAGATGACTAAATGATGTCATGGCAGGTCCTTAAACACCACCGCGACCGATACAACAGACCGGACGCAGCGGAGAAAACACCGGGGGCCATCGGAAGGTAAGTATAATCTTTACTTTTTATTTTTTACCATTCTTATTCTTTTTTTTTAACTATTACTTGGTGACACTATATAAATCCATGCCGGTTGCATGGAGTTATATAGTGTGACCAAATTGTCAAGCACTTTTCCAAGTGATGCTAAAATTGCTTGGAAAAGCGCTTGATAACCCGCATGCAGAAATGCATGCAAAAACGCTTGACAAACACTTCTACCTGGCGGGAAAAATGCATGTAAAATCCGCATGCCTTTTTCCTGCCAGGGAGAAGCGGAAAAAATATGCAGCATTTCTGCATCGTGGGCACTTAGCCTTAAATACCTTCCAAAAGTAAGACAGCTTTAGTAAATCAGCCCCAATATCTCTTCCTCAGAAACAAAAACAGTAAAAATTTTAGTGCCGTGTACAAACAAATAGAAAGACAACCTAAACATGAACAGTAAAAACCTAAAGAAAATATTGAAAAAAGTATTCTCTTAATTAACCCTTGTCTAAAAAACATATATAATGATACTACAAAGTACACTAAAGCACATGTACACATTTGTTCGCCTTATATAGCCCTCCTAAGGGTATTACCGTAAATAAAAATATTAATGTATAAAAATCACAAAAGGAGAAAAAGTGGAAAAGTGAATCTAAGTAGCCAGCAAAACAATAAAGGATGCTACATCCAATGCAGTTGCTGGCTGTGTTACACAGCCAACCTCTGTCTCTAAAAGCAGCTCCGTGATCCTGTGGTTAACCTGTTAAATGCGATCAATCACTGCTGAAGTCTCCCATGTATCTGCCATGAAGGTATTCCTATGAAGTCCAGCCTGTGGCTAGGCTTCATAGCAGACTGTGATTAGAACTAAATACAGAAGTACAGCAGTATATAGTACAAGTGGTCAAATGACTGCAGGTTCAAGACATTTGGGGCAGCTATAGAAAGCTAAGACTAAAAAAAATAAAAAAATAAATATTAAAATTCAATTCACCACATTTTTGCCCAGTTGCAAATAAAGAAATTGAAAAAATAAAAAATATGTATATTTGATATTGTTAGGTCTGTAAAAGTCTATCTTGCAAAATATCAAATTCTTTATTGTGTACAGAAAATGTCATAAATAAAAAATCAACCGAAACACCAAAGTTGACATTTTCTGATCATCACATCACTCAGAAAAATTACACTAAAAATCGATCAAAACATAGAATGTATCCCAAAGTGCTACCAATGATTTATACTAATGGGTGCACAAAAGACAAGTCTTCTTATAGCTCCATCAGAGACGCAAACCAATTTTTTTAAATTGAATTCAGAATTTCTTTAAGACCTTGAAATAGCAAAAACAACTATGCCTGTTTGGTATTGTCATAATAATACTTACCTAGAGAATCATTTTGTCAGGTCATTTTTGCTGCACAATCTAAAGCCGTTAAAAGAAACCTAGAAACCCCTAGAATTGTCCAGTGTACAAGGTGCTAGTAGAAATCTTGCTTTTTGGTACAGTACATGTTTATTGTTATTCTTTGTGTAACGGGTCTGGGAGGTGGAACCTCTGAGCTACTATACAAAGGGGCAGTCCTTGTAAGGAAGCAGGTGGCTCCCAGGGAAAGCGGGCAGGCAGTCACCTCAAGTGACAGGGACAGTCTCTGGGTAGAAGGGCAGGAGGTCACGGCAAGTGACGGGGACAGTCTCTTGACAGGCGGGGGGTCACGGCAAGTGACAGCAGGATAAGAGTCTCTAGACAGGCGGGTGGTCACGGCAAGTGACTGCAGGGTAAGAGTCTCTCGACAGGCAGGTGGTCACGGCAAGTGACAGCAGGATAAGAGTCTCTGGACAGGCAGGTGGTCACAGCAAGTGACGACTAAGCCTCCAGGTAGGCTAGCAGGCGGGTAGCAGGTGAGCGCTCCCAGGTGAGCGGGTAAGAGTCTCTGGACAGGCTGGCAGGCAGGCAGGTATCAGGCAGGTATCAGGCAGGTATCTGGCAGGTACTTCCTGGTCCGCAGGCGGACTGATCCATAGACAGACTGGCAGATGCTGGTAGGCAGACTGTCGGACCGCAGGATTGCAAGCAGGTAGACAGCACTGGAAAACAAGCTGGCAACGGGACCTGAGGGCTGAAGCAGAATTGAAAGGCTTTGCAACAACATTGCTCGGGCACCTCCATTTTGGAGGAGGTGCCTTATATATGGTGAGATCCTCCGGCCATTGGCCGGGGACTCCTTAGGACGGTGCGCGCGGCCCCTTTAAGAGAGAGGGAGCGCGCGCGCGAGCGCCCTAAGCACAGTGACCGGGAAGCAGCGCGCGCTGCCAGCAGAGCGGGAGGAGGACGCCGGGCACGGAGAGAGGTGAGGGGAACGGCGTCCCTGCCTAGCAGGAGGCAGGGACACCGACGCTACAGTACCCCCCCCTTTAGGCTCCCCCTTTTTTAGGCCAGAGAGAAATTTATCAAGAATGAGAGGGGCATGGATGTTCTCCCGGGGCTCCCACGTTCTCTCCTCAGGACCAAACCCCTTCCAATCCACTAGAAAAAAGGTCTTTCCTCTTACCCTTTTGGTGGCCAGAATGTTCTCTACCTCAAACTCGTTTTCAGCGGAAACCGGAGCAGGAGGCGTACCTGTAGACTTGGAAAAAGAGTTAAGTACAACGGGTTTGAGTAGAGATACATGGAAAGAGTTAGGGATCCGCAAGTTGGCCGGGAGTTTCAATTTATAGGCCACCGGGTTGATTTGTTTGATAACTTCCAGTGGGCCGATGAACCGAGGCCCTAACTTGTAGGAAGGAATCTTGAGCCGGACATATATGGACGAGAGCCAGACTTTATCTCCAGGACGGAATTGTGGCGGATCCAGACGTCTTTTGTCAGCCTGTTTTTTCATCCGCTCAGATGACTGAAGAAGTGCGGATCTGGTACTTTCCCAAATGGAGGAAAATTCGCTAACAAGAGATTCTGCAGACGGATTGTCCACCGAGGTGGAGATGGGAAACGGGATCCGAGGATGCTGACCGTAGACTATAAAAAACGGGGATTTGGAGGAAGATTCGCTCTCGTGATTATTGTAGGAAAATTCGGCCCACGGTAAAAGATCCACCCAGTCGGAATGGTGAGCATTGACAAAGTGCCGGAGGTAACTGGTTAAAATTTGGTTGATCCGCTCTACTTGACCATTGGACTGTGGATGATAAGCAGAAGAAAAGTCCAAGGTGACCCCCAGCAATTTACACATGGCTCGCCAGAAGCGAGAGGTGAACTGAACTCCTCGATCGGATACGATGTGGAGAGGAAGACCATGAAGATGGAAAATATGATGGATAAAGTCTTTAGCCAACTCAGATGCAGACGGGAGACCCGGCAGGGGAATGAAATGAGCCATCTTAGAAAAGCGGTCAGCGACCACCCAAATGACCGTACAACCGGCAGAGACAGGGAGGTCCGTTATAAAGTCCATGGCTATATGCTGCCACGGGGCAGCAGGTACAGGAAGAGGCAGGAGGCGGCCGGCTGGCAGGTGTCTAGGAACCTTGTTGCGGGCGCAGGACGCACAGGCTGAAGCAAAGTCTATTACGTCCTTGTGCAGGGTAGGCCACCAGTAATGCTGGGTAATAAGCTGGAGGGTCTTTTTCTGATCAGCATGGCCAGCTAGCTTAGACGAATGTCCCCAGTGTAGGACCTTCTCACGATCAGGTACTGTTACGAACGTCTTACCGGGTGGAAGACGATTTAGATTCACGGGGGCCACTTGCATTACTTTGGCGGGGTCGATGATGTGCTTAGGCTCCTCCTCTAGATCAGAGACCAAAAAGGATCGGGACAAGGCATCAGCTTTGATGTTTTAGTCTGCCGGGCGAAAATGAAGAATGAAATCAAAGCGGGCGAAGAACAAGGACCACCGGGCTTGGCGCGGGTTAAGTCTCTGGGCACTCTGGAGGTAAGCCAAGTTCTTGTGGTCCGTGTAAATTATTACCGGGTGAAGAGCCCCCTCGAGCAGGTAACGCCACTCCTCCAGTGCCAGCTTAATGGCTAATAATTCTCGGTCTCCTATAGAATAATTGCGCTCAGAAGAGGAGAAGAGTTTGGAGAAGAAGCCGTAGGTTACCATTCTTCCGGAAGACGACTTTTGGGTGAGTACCGCTCCGGCTCCGGAGGAGGAAGCGTCTACTTCTAGGAAGAATTGTTTGTTGCCGTCCGGACGATGCAGCACAGGGGCGGAGGAGAAAGCTTGTTTCAAGGAAAAGAAGGCCTCCTCTGCTTCGGGCGGCCATTCTTTGGGATTAGCGCCCTTGCGGGTGAGCGCAGAGATAGGGGCAGTCCGGGAAGAGAAGTGCGGAATGAAGAGGCGGTAGTAGTTGGCGAAGCCCAGCAACCACTGAATAGCCTTCAACCCCTCCGGTCGGGGCCACTTCTGGATGGCAGACAGTTTCTCAGGATCCATTCGTAGGCCGGTCTGAGAGATTATGTAGCCCAGAAACGGAAGCGAGGTCTGCTCAAAGAGGCACTTCTAATATTTTGCGTAGAGGTGGTTCTGCCTGAGCCTGAGCAGGACCTGACGAATGTCCCTCCGGTGTGTGGGAAGATCCGGAGAGAAGACCAAGATGTCGTCCAGGTACACTACCACGCAGGAGTAGAGAAGGTCACGGAAGATGTCATTGACCAAGTCTTGAAAGACGGCGGGAGCATTACAGAGACCGAAGGGCATTACGAGGTATTCATTGTGGCCGTCCCGGGTGTTGAATGCCGTCTTCCATTCATCCCCCTGACGGATACGGACCAGGTTATACGCCCCACGGAGATCCAGCTTGGTGAAGATTCTAGCACCCCTCAGACGATCAAATAATTCAGGAATGAGCGGAAGGGGGTATTTATTTTTCACCGTGATCTGGTTAAGGCCTCTATAGTCTATACTGAGACGGAGTGAGCCGTCTTTCTTTTTGACGAAGAAGAAGCCTGCTCCCGCCGGGGAGGTAAATTTCCGGATAAATCCCCGGGCCAGATTCTCCTCGATATATTCAGACATGGACCGGGTTTCAGCAGCGGACAAAGGGTAAATACGCCCACGAGGAGGAGTAGTGCCGGGTATCAGGTCGATTGGGCAATCGTATGGTCTATGAGGGGGTAATGTCTCTGCTTCTCTTTTGTTAAAGACGTCCGCATAAGACAAATAGGGAACCGGTAGGCCGGGTAGATTGGCTGGGGTAGGAGAAGGATGGGCAGGACGAATGGGAACTAAACAAGTCTTATGGCAGTCCTGCCCCCAGCGAAGGACATCTCCGGTCTGCCAATCAAGCACGGGTGCATGTCTCTGGAGCCAAGGTAGGCCTAGCAAGAGGGCGTGAGAGAGTCCAGGCAGAACATGGAAGAAGATGCTCTCAGAGTGCAGCATTCCCACCTGCAGAGTAATGGATTCGGTGATGAGTTGGATGGGATGCGGTAAGAGACCCCCATCCACGGAGGCGACAGATAAGGGTACAGCCAGAGGTTTGGTGGGAATGCGGTATTTCTCTACCAGGGACTGAGAAATGAGATTTCCGGCAGCTCCAGAATCAAGTTGAGCAAGTTCAAAGTAACGGTTCTCCCCGCAGATGATAGAGACCGACAGCATCAGAGAAGGAGAGGATTTATTTTTGTCTAGGACGACCTCTCTGAGCGATCCTAGACACAGGCGTTTCCCGACCTCTCCGGGCAGGAATGGATCCGGTGCTCCTTACTACCGCAGTAGAAACAGCTCCCCTCGGCACGGCGAGACTCTTGACTGGTTTTGACCATCTTGGTTTGGTCGACCTGCATGGGCTCTGGCGAGTGCGCCCGGGGAGTTACAGAGGAAGAGATGGGATTCAGAAAAGTAGGAGCAAGGCGTGGAAACCTCCTCTCACGGGTGACCTCTTTGGTGCGCTCCTGGAACCGGATGTCAATCCGGGTGGCAAGTGTCACTAAGTCATCGAGAGTGGTAGGAATGTCCCGACCGGCAAGTTCATCTTTAAGCCGGCCGGACAGGCCCTCCCAGAAGACGGAAACCAGTGCCTCATTATCCCAGGCAAGCTCGGAAGCAAGGGTACGGAACCGTATGGCATATTGGCCCACGGTGAGACTCCCTTGACGGAGGCGTAGCAGAGATGAGGCGGATGAGGTCTTTCGTCCTGGTTCGTCGAAGACTTCCCGGAAGGCCGTGAGAAAGGCTGGCAGGTTGGATACCAGGGGGTCTCCTCTCTCCCATAGAGGATTTAGGCAAGCCAGTGCCTCCCCAGTGAGATGGGACATGATGAAGGCCACCTTGGCTCGGTCAGTGGTGAACTGGTATGCCAAAAGTTCGAAGTGCAGGGTGCACTGGTTAATGAAGCCCCGTGCCTGACCGGGATCTCCACTAAAACGAGGCGGGGCGGAAAGGCGGGGACCGGGAAGGAATGCCATGGTATTGATGGGCAGCGATGCTGCCGGGGTAGGAGTCGTGCGACTGGAAGCAGGTCCTGAAGAGGTAGTCAGTGTGTCCAGGCGGGAGTTAACACTACGCAGGTGGCTCAGGATGGACTCCTGTTGGGACCTCTGACGGGACAGTTCATGGCATAGGTCCGAGAGTGAGGGAGTTTGGGTGCCACCGGGTTCCATGGCCCGAGCAAACTGTAACGGGACTGGGAGGTGGAACCTCTGAGCTACTATACAAAGGGGCAGTCCTTGTAAGGAAGCGGGTGGCTCCCAGGGAAAGCGGGCAGGCAGTCACGTCAAGTGACAGGGACAGTCTCTGGATAGAAGGGCAGGAGGTCACGGCAAGTGACGGGGACAGTCTCTTGACAGGCGGGGGGTCACGGCAAGTGACAGCAGGATAAGAGTCTCTAGACAGGCGGGTGGTCACGGCAAGTGACAGCAGGGTAAGAGTCTCTCGACAGGCAGGTGGTCACGGCAAGTGACAGCAGGATAAGAGTCTCTGGACAGGCAGGTGGTTACAGCAAGTGACAGCAGGGTAAGAGTCTCTGGACAGGCAGGTGGTCACAGCAAGTGACGGCTAAGCCTCCAGGTAGGCTAGCAGGCGGGTAGCAGGTGAGCGCTCCCAAGTGAGCGGGTAAGAGTCTCTGGACAGGCTGGCAGGCAGGCAGGTATCAGGCAGGTATCTGGCAGGTGCTTCCTGGTCTGCGGGCGGACTGATCCATAGACAGACTGGCAGATGCTGGTAGGCAGACTGTCGGACCGCAGGATTGAAAGCAGGTAGACAGGTATCAGGCAGGTATCAGGCAGATATCTGGCAGGTACTTCCTGGTCCGCAGGCGGACTGATCCATAGACAGACTGGCAGATGCTGGTAGGCAGACTGTCGGACCGCAGGATTGCAAGCAGGTAGACAGCACTGGAAAACAAGCTGGCAACGAGACCTGAGGGCTGAAGCAGAGTTGAAAGGCTTTGCAACAACATTGCTCGGGCACCTCCATTTTGGAGGAGGTGCCTTATATATGGTGAGATCCTCCGGCCATTGGCCGGGGACTCCTTAGGACGGCGCGCGTGGCCCTTTAAGAGAGAGGGAGCGCGCGCGCCCTAAGCGCAGTGACCGGGAAGCAGCGCGCGCTGCCAGCAGAGCGGGAGGAGAACGCCGGGCATGGAGCGAAGAGGTGAGGGGAACGGCGTCCCTGCCTAGCAGGAGGCAGGGACGCCGACGCTACACTTTGTAGTAATGTATTCTTGTTTTTTACCTTAGTAATAAATATCCATTTTATGTATTTTCTCACCTGTCCTTTAAAGGGAAACTGTCAACTCTAAAAATGCTATTTACCTGCAGATATAGTTGTAATCTGTAGTGTTGAGCGAATTTGTTTGGCATTTTAAATTCGGGTTCGTGTTCGGGTTTCCGGCTTGTTCGTGCCAAAAAATCAGCTCCGCCCACGAACATCTGCGTGACAGCGTGGCAAATCAGGGATGTTCGTTGGCGGAGCCGATTTTTTGGCGTGAACAAGCCGGAACCCCGAACATGAACCCGAATTTGAAATGCCGAACAAATTCGCTCAACACTAGTAATCTGCAAGTAAATAGTGTTTTAGCCATGTTTTGAGGTGTTACTGAAAGCACAGCTGCAGGGAGAAAATGAAGTTATATTCTCTCTGCAGCCGCTTGCTTCCAGTCATCGGGGCGGAGCAAGAGACTGTAACAGTCACCACTCACTACACAGTGATTATGCGGTTATCACTCCTCTCACATCTTGACTGACAGGTTTCTCTGCACACACGCGCAAACGCACACACAAACACACATGCTGTCAGTCAAGATGGAGGAGGGAGTGATAACAGCGCCCTCACTGTAGTGACTGTTGACTGTTACAGCCCCCTGCAATGCACTCATGACTGGAAATGAGTTGCTACAAAGAGAATAAAACTTAATTTTCTCCATGTAGCTGTGATTCTAATAACACAGCAAAAAATTGGTTAAACATTATTTACCTGCATATTATAACTACATCTGTAGATTAATTACATTTTTGGAGGTGACAGGCTCCCTTCAAATTATAAATGTTAAATCTATGTTGTCTAAGGAATTTCAAAGTCAAATGTGTAGAGGCTCTTAATGAAAAGAAACAAAGAAAAAAAAACATCTGAGGAAACACCCTGATGATCACACGATGATCAGAATCATATCTTGTTATAAAGCATTGTTTATGTTGCTATCAAAACTAGTGACATCACTTGCGTAACTATCTTTCATCATTATATTCAATGGTATGAAATTAGTTGTTTGTACTCTACTAAGTTGTAGTAACCTGCGCCTCCAGGATCTGAGACTTTTGTTGTTTTATTGTACAGTTATGGTTATGGTTATGTTGATTCAAGACATAACAAAGCATCAGTATGAAAGTCAAACATTGCCAGAAAACACAAGTACGCAAATGTCTCCGGGCTGACGTACAGGAGCGGCACAGAGAAGAATGTGTAGAGAGGACAAAAGTCAGCCAATTATTGTTATAGGAAAGAAGGAATATAAAATAATTAGTTTTAGGTATGCAATTAATTGAATTACTGATTGGTGAAAATATAATTCTATAAAATATTCTTTGATGGTGTATTCTCTGATAAGTTATTTTTTATCCTTTATAGATTGCAAAGCCGAAATACATTTACCCCAAAAGAGTTATTCTCTGATAAGTTATTTTTTATCCTTTATAGATTGCAAAGCCGAAATACATTTACCCCAAAAGAGTTTGGCTAGGGCTACACAACACTGAAATTGTAGTGATTTCCATTGAAACCTATGACCTCTTGCGATTGTGACACATAGTCGCAAATGTTTCCAAATGTGTTGGATTTTCTGTCGCTGGTAACAAGTTGCACACGACTCGCTTGCCATAGACTTCAATGTAAGTCAAATGTGACTTACGTGCAATGTCTGGGAGTTTTGGGCATTTTTTTACAGCAAAACCCTAGCTCTAAATTATTCACATTACAGTAAGTCGCAGACTAGTAGCACAGATGTTTTTTTGTCTGAGAATTACTGTTTTGCAATACATGTTGCAGTATAGAGCTAGCCTTAAATAGAGTCAGCCCAACTGATAGTATAAACTAAGCAAAAAGCCTTGTAGGGGATATAACACTTATAAATATTAGACCCTTAGTGTTAAATAGCTGCCTCCACTCTGCAGAAACTGACTTTAAAGCAAATATGCTAATTAGGGTGCTTGGTGCACCCTTAGTGAGGCCAAGAGGCTTAGTGCACTGTTCAACCCACTGGTTTTGCATACTCATTTACTCGTGATTGACAGTGCTGTCAATCTTTAAGTAAAAGGGGTAGGGACATGCAAAGCCAGTGGGTGGAACGCTGCACTAAGCTTTTTGGGGGGCACAATGGGTGCACCAAGCACCCTAATTGGCATATTTGATTAAAATTTTGTTTCTGCAGAATGGAGCTAGTCATTAGAATAATAAAGGTGCAATTTTTATAGGTCATCAAATTGTGAGAAGAAAAAATCAAGAGGCATTCAAACCTATCTTCTAAAATGTCACTTTATTCATTTAAAACAATATACAAAACATAGAGCGGGCTCCCTTCCAGGCATATGGTATGGTGTCTGTTTTGCATCACATGACGCTTCATCTACAAATGCCTCATCTTCATCCATAACGCAAAACGGGTTTCATGCCATACACCTTCATGGGAACCCACTAACACCTGATTTTTTTATCTAAACATATATACAGTCATATGAAAAAGTTTGGGCACCCCTATTAATCTTAAGCTTAATGTTTTATAAAAATTGGTGTTTTTGCAACAGCTATTTCAGTTTGATATATGTAATAACTGTTGGACACAGTAATGTTTCTGCCTTGAAATGAGGTTTATTGTACTAACAGAAAATGTGCTATCTGCATTCAAACAAAATTTGACAGGTGCATAAGTATGGGCACCTCACCAGAAAAGTGACATTAATATTTAGTAGATCCTCCTTTTGCAAAAATAACAGCCTCTAGTCGCTTCCTGTAGCTTTTAATGAGTTCCTGGTTCCTGGATGAAGGTATTTTTGACCATTCCTCTTTACAAAACAATTCCAGTTCAGCAAAGTTTGATGGTCGCCGAGCATGGACAGCCCTCTTAAAATGATCCCACAGATGTTCAATGATATTCAGGTCTGGGGACTGGGATGGCCATTCCAGAACATTGTAATTGTTCCTCTGCATGAATGCCTGAGTAGATTTGGAGCGGTGTTTTGGATCATTGTCTTGCTGAAAGATCCATCCCCTGCGTAACTTCAACTTTATCACTGATTCTTGAACATTATTGTCAAGAATCTGCTGATACTGAGTGGAATCCATGCGTCCCTCAACTTTAACAAGATTCCCGGTGCCGGCATTGGTCACACAGCCCCAAAGCATGATGGAACCTCCACCAAATTTTACTGTGGGTAGCAAGTGTTTTTCTTGGAATGCTGTGTTTTTTTGCCGCCATGCATAATGCCTTTTTGTATGAACAAAAAACTCAATCTTGGTTTCATCAGTCCACAGGACCTTCTTCCAAAAAGAAATTGGCTTCTCCAAATGTGCTTTTGCATACCTCAGCTGACTGTAGCGCCGGCGTCCCTGCCCTCTGCTAGGCAGGGACGCTGTTCCCCTCACCTCTCTGCTCCGTGCCCGGCGTCCTCCTCCCGCTCTGCTGGCAGCACGCGCTCCTTCCCGGCCACTGTGCTTAGGGCGCGCGCGCTCTCCCTCTTAAAGGGGCCGCGCGCGCCGTCCTAAGGAGTCCCCGGCCAATGGCCGGAGGACTTCACCATATATAAGGCACCTCCTCCAAAATGGAGGTGCCCGAGCAATGTTGTTGCACTGTTCACTACTCTGCTTCAGCCCTCAGGTCCCGTTGCCAGTTACCTGCCAGATTCCTGCCAGCTTGCTGTCTTATTCCTGCCTGATATTCTGCTACCTGCCTGCTAGCCTGAGGTCCGACGGTCTGCCTTACTACTCCTGTCAGTCTGTCTAAGGACCAGCTTGCCCGCTCACCTGGGAGCGCACATCAACTACCTGCCTGCTTGCCTGAGGTCCGACGGTCTGCCTTCCAACTCTTGTCAGTCTGTCTATGGACCAGCTTGCCCGCTCACCTGGGAGCGCACATCTGCTACCTGCCTGCTAGCCTACCTGGAGGCTCTGCCGTCACGTGCTGTGACCACCTGCCTGTCCAGTGACTCCTGCCTGCTCACCTGGGAGCGCTCATCTGCTGCCTGTCTGCTAGCCTACCTGGAGGCTCTGCCGTCACGTGCTGTGACCACCCGCCTGTCCAGAGACTTCTGCCCGCTCACCTGGGAGCGCTCATCTGCCGCCTGTCTGTTGGTCTTCCTGGAGGCTCCGCCGTCACATGCTGTGACCACCCGTTTATCCAGAGACTCTCGCCTGCTCACCTGGGAGCTCACGTCTACCATCAGCCGCCACAGGTCGTACCAACCCTTTACCCAGAGACTGCCCCGGTCACTTGCCGTGACCATCTGCCCGTTCACCCAGAGACTGCCCCGGTCACTTGCCGTGACCATCTGCCCGTTCACCCAGAGACTGCCCCGGTCACTTGCCGTGACCATCTGCCCGTTCATCCAGAGACTGCCCCGGTCACTTGCCGTGACCTCCTGCCCGTTCTTCTAGAGACTGTCCCGGTCACCTGCTGTAACTGCCTGCCTGGTCGCCACCCGCTCCCTTACAAGGACCGCCCCCTTGTATAGTAGCTCAGAGGTTCCGCCTCCCAGACCCGTTACAGTTTGCTCGGGCCATGGAACCCGGTGGCACCCAAGCTCCCTCGCTCTCGGACCTGTGTCATGAACTGTCCCGTCAGAGGTCCCAACAGGAGTCCATCCTGGGTCACCTGCGGAATGTCAATTCTCACCTGGACACTCTGACTGCTCCGCCAGCAACCTCCGCCAGTGCCATGACTCGCAATCCGGCAGCTCCGCTGTCCACTAATACCATGGTGTCCTACCCCGGACCCCGGCTTTCTGCACCTCCTCGCTTCGGAGGCGACTCCGCCCAGGCTCGGGGCTTCATAAATCAGTGCACCCTGCACTTTGAACTCCTGTCCCACCAGTTTAACTCCGACCGGGCCAAAATTGCCTTCATCATGTCCCATCTCACCGGGGAGGCCCTGGCCTGGCTAAATCCTCTATGGGAGAGAGGAGACCCCCTGGTGTCCGACTTGCCTGCCTTTCTCATGGCTTTCTGGAAAGTCTTCGACGAACCCGGACGGAAGACCTCATCCGCATCATCACTGCTACGCCTCCGTCAGGGAAGTCTCACCGTGGGCCAATATGCCATACGGTTCCGTACCCTTGCCTCGGAGCTGGCCTGGGATAACGACGCTCTGATATCCATCTTCTGGGAGGGTCTGTCCGGCCGTATTAAAGATGAACTTGCCGGTCGGGACATTCCTACCACTCTCGATGACCTAATAACTCTTGCCACCCGGATTGACCTACGGTTCCAGGAGCGTGCCAAAGAGGTCACCCGTGAGAGGAGGTTTCCACGTCTAGCTCCTACTTTTCAGAAATCCGTCTCTCCCCAGGTACACTCTCCTGAGCCTATGCAGGTCGACCAGACCAAGATGGTCAAAACCCGTCAGGACTTACGCCGTGCCGAGGGGAGCTGCTTCTACTGTGGCAGTAAGGAGCACCGGATCCGTGCCTGCCCGGAGAGGTCGGGAAACGTCTGTGTCTAGGTTCGCTCAGAGAGGTCGACCTAGACAAGAATAAATCCTCTCCATCTCTGCTGCTGTCAGTCTCAATCGTCTGCGGGGAGAACCGTTATTTCGAACTAGCCCAACTTGACTCTGGAGCAGCCGGGAATCTTATTTCACAGTCCCTGGTAGAGAAATACCGCATCCCCACCAAACCTCTGGCTGTACCCTTGTCTGTTGCTGCCGTGGATGGGGGTCTCTTACCATGCCCCATCCAACTCATCACCGAATCCATTACTCTGCAGGTGGGAATGCTGCATTCTGAGAGTATCTCCTTTCATGTTCTGCCTGGACTCTCTCACGCCCTCTTGCTAGGTCTACCTTGGCTCCAGAGACATGCACCCGTGCTTGACTGGCAGACCGGAGAAGTCCTTCGCTGGGGACAGGACTGCCATAAGACCTGTCTGGTTCCCGTCCATCCCGTCCGTCCTTCTCCTACCCCAGCTAATCTACCTGGACTTCCGATTCCTTATTGGTCTTATGCTGATGTCTTTAATAAAAAGGAGGCAGAGACACTACCCCCTCATAGACCATACGACTGCCCTATCGACCTGTTACCTGGTACTACTCCTCCCCGTGGGCGTATTTATCCATTATCCGCTGCTGAGACCCGGTCGATGTCCGAATATATTGAGGAGAATCTGGCCAGGGGATTCATCCGGAAATCTACCTCCCCGGCGGGAGCAGGCTTCTTTTTCGTCAAAAAGGACGGCTCTCTCCGTCCCTGTATAGACTATAGAGGCCTTAACCAGATCACGGTGAAGAATAAGTACCCCCTTCCGCTCATTCCGGAGTTATTTGATCGTCTGAGGGGGGCTAGAATCTTCACCAAACTGGACCTCCGTGGGGCGTACAACCTGGTTCGTATCCGTCAGGGGGATGAATGGAAGACGGCATTCAACACCCGGGACGGCCACTATGAATATCTGGTAATGCCCTTTGGTCTCTGTAACGCTCCCGCCGTCTTTCAAGAGTTGGTCAATGACATCTTCCGGGACCTTCTCTACTCCTGCGTAGTGGTGTACCTGGACGACATCTTGGTCGTCTCTCCGGATCTCCAGACTCACCGGAGGGACGTTCGTCAGGTCCTGCTCAGGCTCAGGCAGAATCACCTCTTCGCTAAATACGAGAAGTGCCTCTTTGAGCAGACCTCGCTTCCGTTTTTGGGCTACATTATTTCTCAGACCGGCCTACGAATGGATCCAGAGAAACTGTCTGCCATCGAGAAATGGCCTCGACCGGAGGGGTTGAAGGCCATTCAGCGGTTCCTGGGCTTCGCCAACTACTACCGCCTCTTCATACCGCACTTCTCTTCCCGGACTGCCCCAATTTCCGCGCTCACCCGTAAGGGTACTAATCCCAAAGAGTGGCCGCCCGAAGCAGAGGAGGCCTTTCTTTCCTTAAAACAGGCCTTCTCTTCCACCCCGGTGCTGCATCACCAGGACGGCAACAAGCAGTTCTTCCTGGAAGTTGACGCCTCCTCCTCTGGAGCCGGAGCGGTACTTACTCAAAAATCATCTTCCGGGAGGATGGTAACTTGCGGCTTCTTCTCTAAACTCTTCTCCTCCTCAGAGCGCAATTATTCCATAGGAGACCGAGAGTTATTGGCCATCAAACTGGCATTGGAGGAGTGGCGTTACCTGCTCGAGGGGGCTCTTCACCCGGTAATAATTTACACTGACCACAAGAACTTGGCTTACCTCCAGCATGCCCAGAGACTTAACCCGCGCCAAGCCCGGTGGTCCTTGTTTTTTGCTCGCTTTGATTTTGTTCTTCATTTTCGCCCGGCTGACAAAAACGTCAAGGCGGACGCCTTGTCTCGATCCTTTCTGGTGTCTGATCTCGAGGAAGATCCGAAACACATCATCGATCCCGCCAGAGTAATGCAGGTGGCTCCCGTGAGTCTAAATCGTCTCCCTCCCGGAAAGACGTTCGTATCAGTACCTGATCGGGAGAAGATCCTTCACTGGGGTCACTCGTCTAAACTGGCTGGCCACGCCGGTCAGAAAAAGACCCTCCAGCTTATTACCCGGCACTACTGGTGGCCTACCCTGCACAAGGACGTAATAGACTTTGTTTCTGCCTGTGTGTCCTGCGCCCGCAACAAGGTTCCGAGACATCTGCCAGCCGGTTGCCTCCTTCCGCTTTCTGTACCTGCTGCCCCCTGGCAGCATATAGCAATGGACTTTATAACTGACCTCCCAGTCTCTGCCGGTTGTACGGTCATTTGGGTGGTCGCTGACCGCTTCCCCAAGATGGCTCATTTCGTTCCCCTGCCAGGCCTCCCGTCTGCACCCGAGCTAGCTAAAGACTTTATTCGTCACATCTTTCGTCTTCATGGCCTGCCCCTCCACATCGTGTCGGATCGTGGGGTACAGTTCACCTCACGCTTCTGGAGAGCCACTTGTAAACTGCTAGACGTCACCCTGGACTTCTCTTCCGCTTACCACCCACAGTCCAATGGTCAAGTGGAGCGGATCAATCAGAACCTGACCAGTTACCTCCGGCACTTCGTTAATGCCCATCATTCAGACTGGGTGGATCTCCTACCATGGGCCGAGTTCTCTTATAACAATCACGAGAGCGAATCCTCCTCCAAATCCCCGTTTTTTGTAGTCTTCGGTCAGCATCCTCGGATTCCTTTTCCTGTCTCCACCTCTGTGGACAACCCGGCTGCGGAATCTCTCGTTAGCAAATTTTCCTCCATTTGGGAGAGTACCCGATCCGCACTCCTTCAGTCGTCCGAACGGATGAAAAGACACACTGACAAAAAACGCCTGGATCCTCCACAATTTCATCCTGGAGATAAAGTCTGGCTCTCATCTAAATATGTCCGACTCAAGATACCTTCTTACAAGTTAGGGCCTCGGTTCATCGGTCCTCTGGAGGTCATCAGTCAGATCAACCCGGTGGCCTATAAATTGAAACTCCCGGCCAACTTACGGATCCCTAACTCCTTCCATGTATCTCTCCTCAAACCTGTGGTACTTAACTCTTTTTCCAAGTCTACAGGTACGCCTCCTGCTCCGGTTTCTGCTGAGGACGAGTTTGAGGTAGAGAACATTCTTGCCACCAAAAGGGTAAGAGGAAAGACCTTTTTTCTAGTAGATTGGAAGGGGTTTGGTCCTGAGGAGAGAACGTGGGAGCCCCGGGAGAACATCCATGCCCCGCTCATCCTTGCTAAATTTCTGTCTGGCCTAAAAAAGGGGCGGCCTAAAGGGGGGGATACTGTAGCGCCGGCGTCCCTGCCCTCTGATAGGCAGGGACGCTGTTCCCCTCACCTCTCTGCTCCGTGCCCGGCGTCCTCCTCCCGCTCTGCTGGCAGCGCGCGCTCCTTCCCGGCCACTGTGCTTAGGGCGCGCGCGCTCTCCCTCCCTCTTAAAGGGGCCGCGCGCGCCGTCCTAAGGAGTCCCCGGCCAATGGCCGGAGGACTTCACCATATATAAGGCACCTCCTCCAAAATGGAGGTGCCCGAGCAATGTTGTTGCACTGTTGACTACTCTGCTTCAGCCCTCAGGTCCCGTTGCCAGTTACCTGCCAGATACCTGCCAGATTCCTGCCAGCTTGCTGTCTTATTCCTGCCTGATATTCTGCTACCTGCCTGCTAGCCTGAGGTCCGACGGTCTGCCTTACTACTCCTGTCAGTCTGTCTAAGGACCAGCTTGCCCGCTCACCTGGGAGCGCACATCAACTACCTGCCTGCTTGCCTGAGGTCCGACGGTCTGCCTTCCAACTCTTGTCAGTCTGTCTATGGACCAGCTTGCCCGCTCACCTGGGAGCGCACATCTGCTACCTGCCTGCTAGCCTACCTGGAGGCTCTGCCGTCACGTGCTGTGACCACCTGCCTGTCCAGTGACTCCTGCCCGCTCACCTGGGAGCGCTCATCTGCTGCCTGTCTGCTAGCCTACCTGGAGGCTCTGCCGTCACGTGCTGTGACCACCCACCTGTCCAGAGACTTCTGCCCGCTCACCTGGGAGCGCTCATCTGCCGCCTGTCTGTTGGTCTTCCTGGAGGCTCCGCCGTCACATGCTGTGACCACCCGTTTATCCAGAGACTCTCGCCTGCTCGCCTGGGAGCTCACGTCTACCATCAGCCGCCACAGGTCGTACCAACCCTTTACCCAGAGACTGCCCCGGTCACTTGCCGTGACCATCTGCCCGTTCACCCAGAGACTGCCCCGGTCACTTGCCGTGACCATCTGCCCGTTCACCCAGAGACTGCCCCGGTCACTTGCCGTGACCATCTGCCCGTTCATCCAGAGACTGCCCCGGTCACTTGCCGTGACCTCCTGCCCGTTCTTCTAGAGACTGTCCCGGTCACCTGCTGTGACTGCCTGCCTGGTCGCCACCCGCTCCCTTACAAGGACCGCCCCCTTGTATAGTAGCTCAGAGGTTCCGCCTCCCAGACCCGTTACACCGACTCTGTTTGTGGCGTGCTTGCAGAAACGGCTTCTTTCGCATCACTCTCCCATACAGCTTCTCCTTGTGCAAAGTGCGTTGTATAGTTGACCGATGCACAGTGACACCATCTGCAGCAAGTTGATGCTGCAGCTCTCTGGAGGTGGTCTGAGGATTGTCCTTGACTGATCTCACCATTCTTCTTCTCTGCCTTTCTGATGTTTTTCTTGGCCTGCCACTTCTGGCCTTAACAAGAACTGTCCCTGTGTTCTTCCATTTCCTTACTATGTTCCTCACAGTGGAAACTGACAGGTTAAATCTCTGAGACAGCTTTTTGTATCCTTCCCCTGAACAACTATGTTGAATAATCTTTGTTTTCAGATCATTTGACAGATGTTTTGAGGAGCCAATGATGCCACTCTTCAGAGGAGATTCAAACAGGAGAACAACTTGCAAGTGGCCACTTTAAGTAGCTTTTCTCATGATTGCATACACCTGGTATGAAGTTCAAAGCTCAATGAGGTTACAAAACCAAAAAAAGTGCTTTTGTAAGTTAGTAAAAAGTAGGTAGGAGTATTTAAAACAAGAAAATGATAACGGTGCCCATACTTATGCACCTGACAAATTTTGTTTGAATGCAGATTGCACATTTTCTGTTAGTACAATAAACCTCATTTCAAGGCAGAAACATTACTGTGTCCAACAGTTATTACACATATCAAACTGAAATAGCTGTTGCAAAAACACCAATTTTTATAAAACATTAAGCTTAAGATTAATAGGGGTGCCCAGACTTTTTCATATAACTGTATATAATATACTGTATATATGTATATATATAAAACTTTTATTTCTATAGCACCAACATATTCTGCAGTACTTTGCAATTCAGAGGGGACATGTACAGGCAATATCATATATTACAGAGTAACACATAAATCAATTCATACCAAGAGGAGTGAGGGCCCGGCTCACAAGCTTAAAATCTATGAGGAAATAAGGGGGGCACAAAGAATGAATGGTAAAAAGTGCTTGTCGTGTAACAATCAGTCATCTGTAATAAATAGAGTATTCAAATAACTTGAACTGGTGACCTGCACAGAGTGCTATTAAGTGCATTGAGGGTGCGTAAACAGATGATACGATGGACCCGATTCTGAGGAAAATTTAGGAAGGGCAAAGAGGAAATAGTTAGATTAGCGAGGTGAGGTGATAGGCCAGTCTAAAGAAATAAATTTTCAAGGCATGCTTTAAACTGTGGATATAATCCAATTTTCCATGGCAGGTCATTAGCGGAACGGAGAGCATGCGTTCGGTGGTTGACTGAGATGAGGGAGAAAATGTGGAGCGGTGCAGAACTGTGGAGTAGTTTTGGGAGTGAGAGTGATAAGTTTATATTGGACTCTGCTGTAGTGGATGGGCAAGTAGTGCAATGACTGGCACAAGGTGGAGGCATCGGTGTAGCTGTTGGACAAGAATATGCTGCTGGCTGCTGCATTTGTGGCGCCCCTGAGGGTTCAGTCGCCGCAGGGGTACTGCACCTCAGCTTGAGGTGTGGTATCTCCTCTTCCAGGTAAGGATGGAGCACTTCTCAGGACCCTACTTCATCATTCAACACTACACCACTCCTGTCCTGTAGGGGGGCCTAAATGCACCAGTGTGCTGCCCCGTCCCGGGATATAGGAGATGGGGGGAACAAAAGATAGGGGGAACCATGTAGTGGGTGAGGGTGGAGGACACACTTTTAGGAAACACTTATTCATTCATATTTAATCTTCAGCCATCTTAAGTTCAAGGTCTTTGATTGTGATCTTCATCACTGAATGCGGCTTTCTGCTAGAACCTACTGTTAGAACCTTGCTCTTAGGTTTTTACCTTTGCTGGTCACATGACCTTGTTGGCCTATTTAATCCTGCTCCGCCCTTCTGGCTTTGCTGGACTTCATTGTATAACTACTTTCTAGCTAGCCTGTGCTCTGTATCTAACTCTGTTAGTTTGCTTGGTCTACGGACCTCTATGTTCTATATATTTTGTTTGTTCGTCTGTCTGCTACTATTTCTGTTAGGAGGTGTCCCATATTCCTCCCAGTCCTTAGTACTTGTAGGGATTCCTTCCCCACATCTATAGGTCTCCGTACAGACTAGCTTAGGACTTTAGCAGGTCTGATCGCAGGATCAGGTTCCCTGATACATCGTAGGGATTCAGCTGAGTTCTATCGTAGGGACAGATCTCCTCTCTTTCCTTAGCTCTGGTAGCAGAACATAACAGTAAGTCCAGCCTGCAAATTCTCTAAGGAAAGATTTTTCTGTTCCATCATGGTGTCGGTTCAGGATTTGGCTCATCGCCTGCAGGGACTCTCTCTGGAGGTGGCCGAGCTCCGTCAGCACGTGAGTAACTGTCCTGGAGCACATTTCTTGGAGCCTAAGGTATGTTTGCCGGATTTATTTTTTGGTGAACATCGAGAATTTTTTTCATTTAAAAATGCTTGCTTATTGTATTTTCGTTTGAGACCCAAGTCCTCTGGGGATGAATCCCAGCGCATAGGGTTCATAATGTCACTTTTGCGCAAAGAGCCTCAGGAGTGGGCCTTTTCTTTGCAACCTAGTGATACATGCTTTAGATCAGTGGATAGTTTTTTTTCTGCTTTGGGGCTATTATATGATGATCCTGATCGTGTCTCATCTGCTGAGACTGAGTTGAGACGTTTGAAACAGGGATCAGGTAATGTGGAAAAATATTGTACTCATTTCCATCGTTGGTCTACTCAAACAGGGTGGAACGATTCTGCTCTGAAAAGTCTATTTCTTGCTGGGCTCAATGAAAGGGTTAAAGACCTGCTAATTGCTTATCCTACACCTGAAGATTTGCAACAGGCTATGCAATTAGCTATACGAGTGGATAGGAGACTGCATGCAAGGGTTAATGAGAGCAAATCCTCTGCTATGTCAGTTTCTGGTTATGAGAATGTGTGTACTAACAGTGGTGAACCGATGGAGATTGGATCGGTGGCACCTCGCTCTCAAGAAAAAGACCGTAGATTTTCTGAAGGCTTGTGTTTCTATTGCGGAAAATCTGGTCATTTGATTAAAGGCTGTGAGCTTCGTATGAAGAAAGAAAAAAAAATGGTCAGTCATGCCCGTATTGCCTGTTTAAATTCCAAGGGTGTATTTTTAGCTGCTTCCACGATTGCTCAGGAAAAATTAATGGAATTTCGGGTGTTTGTTGATTGTGGGTCTACTCTGAATGTAATTGATGGGGGATTCTTGGAAAGACTCAATTTAAAACCCGAACCTTTATCATCCCCCATTGCTGTGGTTTCTGTGGATGGTTCCCCTTTGAAGAATATTACTCTCAAGGTCTGTGAATTTCCTCTCACTATTAATGGTGTTCACCATGAGAAATTGGATTTGGTAGTTTTGAATAACTTGCCTTCTCCAGTAATATTGGGATTGCCCTGGTTAAAATTTCACAATCCTGTACTGGATTGGTCTACCAGTGAAATTAAATCCTGGAGCCATAAATGTTATGACAAGTGTTGTAACGGGCGTATTGCAGCTTTGGATAGGGGAGAATTGCCTGTTCCTATTCAGGATTTTTGGAGAGTTTTTTCTGAGAACGAATCGCAGGTTTTGCCTCCCCATAGAGACTATGATTGTTCTATTGAATTTGTCCCTGGAGCGACTCTTCCTAAAAGTCGTTTATTTAACCTTACTATTCCTGAGAGGAAGGCTTTGGAGGAATACATACAGACAAGTTTGGCTGCCGGTCACATTAGGCCCTCTAAGTCTCCTGTGGCGGTTGGATTTTTTTTTGTAAAAAAAAAAGGACGGCGGTTTACGTCCTTGTCTGGATTTTCGTGAGATTAACAAAATTACTGTACGCAATCCTTACCCACTGCCATTGATTCCTGATCTGTTTAACCAGTTAATGGGGGCCAAGTGGTTCTCTAAAATTGACCTTAAGGGGGCATACAATCTGTTGCGCATGAAGGAGGGTGACGAATGGAAGACTGCTTTTAACACTCCTGTGGGTCATTTTGAGAATCTGGTTATGCCTTTTGGTCTTACTAATGCTCCTGCATTTTTTCAGAATCTTATTAATGACATCCTTAGATCTTTGATCGGCAAAAATGTGGTTGTGTATTTGGATGACATTTTGATTTATTCGCCGGATCTGGAGTCTCATTGGCGGAGCGTACGTGAGGTATTACAGTTATTAATGGACAATTCGCTTTTTGCTAAGCTGGAGAAATGTGAGTTCGCTGTACAGAGAATTAGTTTTTTGGGTTACATTATCTCCAGCGAAGGTTTTGAGATGGACCCGGTTAAAGTTCAAGCTGTACAGGAATGGCCTAGGCCTATTGGTTTGAAATCGATACAGAGGTTTTTGGGTTTCGCCAATTATTACAGAAAATTCATAAAAAATTTTTCTAGTATTGTCAAACCTCTGACCGATCTCACCAGGAAAGGTGCTGATGCGGTTCAGTGGTCTTCTGAGGCCATTGAAGCTTTTGTGTATCTCAAGGAGAGGTTCACCTCTGCTCCCATCCTTATGCAGCCTGATGTGACTAAGCCGTTTTTGGTTGAGGTTGATGCTTCCTCTGTGGGGGTTGGCGCAGTATTGTCTCAGGATAACGGGGATGGATTACATCCCTGTGCCTTTTTTTCAAAAAATTTTTCGGAGACTGAACTGAATTACGATATTGGTAATCGGGAATTATTGGCTATTAAACTCGCATTTGAACACTGGCGCCACTTCTTGGAAGGTGCGGAATTTCCCGTTCAGGTTGTTACGGATCATAAAAATCTGATATATCTTGATGCTGCCAAGCGCCTGAATGCCCGTCAGGCTAGGCGGGCACTGTTTTTCTCGCGGTTTAATTTCTCCGTTACTTACATCCCTGGTACTAAGAATGTTAAGGCGGATGCCTTGTCTCGCAGTTTTTCTCCCATAGTCGGTGCTGAGAAAGAGGAGAACATTTTACAAGAAGGTGTTGTGATAGCTGCTTTGGACTCCGTTTTGGAAGATGAGATTCTTAAAGCACAGGAGAATGCCCCATCTAACACTCCTCATGGGAGGTTGTTTGTGCCTGGGACCTTTAGGAGAGATTTGTTTGTTGAGTGTCACGAATCTCGGTTGGCAGGTCATCCCGGAATCTCTGAGACCAAGAGACTGGTTGGTCGCAGTTTTTGGTGGCCTGGATGGCAGAAGGAAGTCATTAAGTGGGTGCGTCAATGTACTATATGTGCTAGATCTAAGTCCTCACATATTCCTGCTGCGGGGTTGCTTTGTCCTTTGGAGGTTCCCAGTGCTCCTTGGACACATTTGGCTCTGGACTTTATAACTGACCTTCCCCCCTCTGAGGGTTTTACTGTCATCTGCGTGGTCGTGGACCGTTTTAGCAAGATGTGTCACTTGGTTCCCTTCGTCAAACTGCCCTGCGCTAAAACTCTCGCTAAGGCCTTTGTCAAGGAAATTGTCAGACTTCATGGCGTTCCTACTGACATTGTTTCTGATAGGGGTCCTCAGTTCGTGGCTCGTTTTTGGCGTGCTTTTTGTGACAGGTTGGGAGTTCATTTGTCGTTCTCGTCCGGATATCATCCTGAATTTAATGGCCAGACAGAAAGGAAAAACCAGGATGTTGAGCAGTTCTTGCGTTGTTTTGTGGCAGACAATCAAGAGGGGTGGTCTGAGTTTCTACCACTTGCTGAATTTGCTCTGAACAATCATACATCTTCTTCTGCTGGTTGTTCGCCTTTTTTTTGTTGTTCTGGGAGACATCCGTCGTTTGGGTCGTTCTCCAAGTTGGGATCTGCCGTGCCTGAGGAGGAGAATTTTTCCGGTGATTTGGAGAGAGTTTGGACGGATGTGCGTGGTAATCTTCAGGAGGCCAACAGAAAATCTAAAGACTACTTTGATAGGAAACGACAGGAGGTTTTGTTCGCTGTTGGTGACATGGTTTGGTTGTCCTCTAGGAATCTGCGGTTGAGGATTCCTTCTAAGAAATTGGGTCCCAAGTTTGTAGGGCCCTTTAAGGTGCTTCAGGTTGTCAACCAATCTGCTGTTAGGTTGGAGGTTCCTACCTCCTGGAGAATTAATCCGGTATTTCATGTCTCTCTGTTAAAAAAAAGCTGTTGTGTCGGATGGTGACGCCTCTGCCTCTGTTCCTCCGGTGGTGGAGGACGGGGAATATGAAATTTCTCGCATCCTTAACTCTAGACGGTATAGAGGTAGTTTGCAGTATCTTGTGGCCTGGAAAGGTTTCGGACCCGAGGATAACTCTTGGGTGAGGTCAGATGATGTTTCCGCGTCCAGACTTATCAGAGCGTTTCACAGGAGATTTCCTGATAAGCCTGGTCCTAGGGGATCCGGAGGATCCTCTTAGAAGGGGGGGTACTGTTAGAACCTTGCTCTTAGGTTTTTTCCTTTGCTGGTCACATGACCTTGTTGGCCTATTTAATCCTGCTCTGCCCTTCTGGCTTTGCTGGACTTCATTGTATAACTACTTTCTAGCTAGCCTGTGCTCTGTATCTAACTCTGTTAGTTTGCTTGGTCTACGGACCTCTATGTTCTATATATTTTGTTTGTTCGTCTGTCTGCTACTATTTCTGTTAGGAGGTGTCCCATATTCCTCCCAGTCCTTAGTACTTGTAGGGATTCCTTCCCCACATCTATAGGTCTCCGTACAGACTAGCTTAGGACTTTAGCAGGTCTGATCGCAGGATCAGGTTCCCTGTTACATCGTAGGGATTCAGCTGAGTTCTATCGTAGGGACAGATCTCCTCTCTTTCCTTAGCTCTGGTAGCAGAACATAACACCTACAGCCTATTGAAGATACACGGTCCTCGTTCTCTGGCCTTGAGGCGAGGAGCGGGTCAGAGTTAACTATTGCCTCTACCCAGTCAAGGTCCCTACCTAAGAAGGCCTGGAGGGGAGTAGAGGAGACAAGCTCCACAGGCAAAAGAATCCCTGGAGGATACGGACGGAGTGGCATACGCCACCTGTATTTCTTAATTCTGGCCTAGTCAGAGGGACTCCTGCTGCAAGAGGGGTGACCTGCCCCCGATATCTGACTCTGTTACTTCACGTCTCAGACAGAAAAGCCCGGAGGCTTAGTGGATCCCAGGAGGGATATGGACGGAGCGGCATACGCCACCTGTACCTCTCTACCTGCATTCACCCAGTGGGACCCGGCCTTACACCTAGTTCTAACCACACATACAGTCAGGAGAAGACTTAGTGGGAGAACTCACCAAGGAGTCGAACACACACCAGGGGGTCTCGACAGGTGCTCCTGATCTATCTGGAAAGTGCTGGACCCCCTTCCTGGTAGCCGCAGCACGACGCGAGGAGCAGAGGGAAGCTTTGCGGCTAAAGTTCATCTTAATGTGAGTAAAAACCCTGGATGACTTCACACCCCGCTTCAGCCTGTTATTTCCTGCGCGGCACTGCACCCACCATCCTTCCTCGCACTGCCCTGAGGCCTCCGTCCCATCTTAGCTGTCCGTAACACCTGCCTCAGTGGACTGAAACAGCGCTGGTGTCCATCACAGGAAACCATAGGTGGCGTAGTCGGAAAATTACCACTCAACCCTGAAATCCCATTAAATCTTTTATGTGACCGCCCTGGGCACGGACCGGGTCCGGGCCACGACTGCAACCCCCAACATCTGACCCGGCTCCGAGTAACCCCACTTCCCAGGGTGAGGGCTGTGAGCGTCACACATTCAGGGTGGAGTGGAGAAGGGAGATTTGAGAAAGAGTGAGACCGATTAGTAGAGAGTTACAATAGTCCAGGCGAGAATGAATAAGAGCAATTTTAAACGTTTTTATGAAACGTAGAAAAGGTAAGAAAAGTTTGAATTCTAGAGAGGTATTTGAGGTGCAGGTGAGTGAGTGATGGGATATAGGGAGCGAAGGAAAGATGAATCAAATATAACCTTAAGATAGCGGGCATTCTGCCTGGGAGTTATAGCAGAGCTACACATGGAAATGGAAATATTGGGTTTAGTTATGTTAGTGGAGGGAGGAAACACAAGGAGTTCAGTTTTTGAGAGGTTCAAATTTAGACAGAGGGAGGACATCATCTTAAAGACAGCGGACCGACAATCACTGGTATTTTGTAATAATGCATGGGTGCTATCAGGAGAAGATGTTTATAATTAGGTGTCATCAGCATAGTGAGCATTGAAAACCAAATCTGCTGATGGTTTGTCCAGTAGGGGCAGTATATAGAGACTGAACCCTGAGAAAGTCCTACAGCAAGGAGAAAAGGAGAGGAAAAAGAGCCAGCAAATAATACAGTGAAAGAGCAATCAGAGAGGTAGGAGGAGAACCAAGAGAGAGTAGTATCCTTGAGATCGATAGAGTGGAGCATAGTTTTGTTTGCAGGATATTGTAATTTTTATAAAGGTTATAGTCCCTACAAGGCTATATGCCTAGTTTATGCAACTGATTTGGGTTGACAGCCCAAATGTTTGGATTCATTTTATTGTCTGTACAAAGAGAGAAAGTCCGCACCTGTGCAACTGGTGAACAAATATCCTGGACCGCAATCCAAATGAGAGACAAAGAGAGTCCACAACTTCCAACAAGACCAGGTGCTTACCAATAGTAGAGTAAATGTCCAAAGCAATGAAAAAAGAAAAAAAGGTAGCACTCACCAGTCTTCTTGTTAAAAAGCCATAAATGTATTATTCCATTAAAAATGGTACAGGGGGACCCGTTGAAGCGCAAGAAAGTGCGAAACTGCCATCGTCCGGAGGTTTCCTTCCATTCTCCCCCCTGTACCATTTTTAATGGAATAATAAATTTATGGCTTTTTAACAAGAAGACCGGAGAGTGCTACCTTTTTTTCTTTTTTCATTGCTTTGGATTCATTTTATTGTGCATCTAAAATGAATCAACACAACTTTGCGTACAGTCCTAATAAAAAATATCCAAAGTGATTTGCATTTAAAATAGCTATGCAGATCTGTTGATCACCATGGTAACAGACTACAAAGAATATCAACAGTAGTCTCATCCTGTAGTCATAATGGCATCTGTCTGTCCCCCTTTCTAATCTACCAAATGTGCATTTGTTAGGCTATGTGGCCATGATGCAGAAACGCTCAGGATTTTTTCTTGAGCGTTTCTGCATCTCCCTGGCAGAAAAAAACGCATGCGGATTGTACATGCGGATTGTACATGCGTTTTCCTGCCAGGGACATGCGGAAATGAAGCGTTATTCACTGACATTTCCGCATGCGGATTGGCAAGCGCTTTCCAAGCGATTAGCATCACTTGGAAAGTGCTTGTGACAACTAGGTCACACTATATAAATCCATGCAAACGGCATGGATTTATATAGTGTGACCCGAGAGAGTGGTTAAAAATAAAAAAATAAACCTATACTTACCTTCCAATGGCCCCCGAGACTTGCTGTGCTCCTGTGCTGGCTGCTGGCAGATCACAGTACGCTGTGCTGAAAAGACCTGCCGTCACATGACTGTGACGTCACCGCAGGTCCTTCAGTCCTGCGCAATCTGTCAGCAAGCGAAGAGAAGGAGTCCGGGGGCCGTCGGAAGGTGAATATAATCTTTATTTTTTATTTTATTCTTTTTTTTATTGTACCTGGGTGTGGAGGAGACTCTCCTGTCCTCTACACCCGGGTACCATCCGCACATTAGAACGCGCCAATTACGCAAGTACAGATGCGGTCTTGCGGAATTGGCGCATTCTAATGCAAGTCAATGGCGGCGAAAACGCCGCGCTTCCGCAAAATAATTGGTAGTGCTGCATTTTTTTCCGCAATGATAATCCGCAGCGGAAATTTCCGCAGAATGTGCACAGCACATGCGGATTATCATTGGGGGACATGGCAGGCCTTCTACCATGCATTTTTAATGCGTTTCCGCAGCTGCAAAAACGCTGCGGAAACACATTAAAAACGCATCGTGGGCACACAGCCTTAAGAAATAGATGTCAGATGGGAGGGAAAGGGCTTGCTATACGAGACTTTGTTAATAGTCAGTGCCCATCGATATGCAAGCTGTAGACATAAGCTGGGTAGGTAAGGAAGAGCTGCAAGGTTATGTCTCTCTTTAGCCTCTCAATTTACAATCTGAAAGCTGTTTTGTTTGGACAGTGGGACCCAGATCAAGACATATGAATACAAGAACTTTTTACAATTTTCTCTATGAATATTCTTTATTAGAGATCAGTGAACTTAATCAAGCGGAATTGAATTCCACTTGAGTATACAGAAAAAAAAATTTTTTCTTTGTAAACTTATTTTGTGGAGATCCAACAAAACATTAGCTGGTTGGCCTCCATTTTGCTGAACTGTCGACAGACACCAAATGTGTAGAAACAAAGCAAAAAAAACAAACTGACCTCTTCGCTCACCTGTCTGGCCCCTCTGCAGCTACCTGTGCTTTCCATTCTGCAACTGTTCTAAGGCTAACAGCCTCCATAATCTGAACCTTCCACTTCTGTTTCCAAGAATTCTCTCGTGCTGCGCCAGTTTTCTGGAAATCACTACCCCAGACGATCCGATTAATACCTAGCCCCCAAATTTTTAATCATGCTTTACAAATACTTCTCATTAGACAGGCCTTTCAGCTCACTTCACTAATATAACTCTTCCCTGTTCCCCCTTTTTAAATTTTACTCAGAATCTGGTCCCTCCTATTCATCTGTGTCCACATCCTCCATGCACGCAATAACACTTGATAACTGTATTTAGACAGATACTGGCTGATGACTGGTTCATGCAGCTTAATTGGAAAACCCCTATTTATTATAATGATGGCTGGACATACATGACAAGCACTTTTTATCTATTGTGTCCCTCCCATTTCCTTATAGATGTAAGCTTGTGAGCAGGGCCCTCAAGCATTCTGTAACTGTTGAACTATGTGTTATTTGGTAATGTTTTTATTGTCTGTACATGTCCCAGCTTAACTGTAAAGTGATGAGGAATACATTGCTGCTAATAAAATTAATATTATTTACTTATATACAGTTTTGTGCCCCCCAAAGCCACCACCATACACCTTCTACCTCAATACTATTTTAGTGCCCTCTCTATGCCTCCACACAGTAATAGTGCCCCCACGCAGGTTGTGACCACTATACAATGTGCTGCTTTGTGCCCCATAAATGCTTTAGAGGAGGTCAAGTGTGTGTACCTCCACTTTATTTAGGATGGGCTTCAGAACCCCATTACCAGCAACATTGGTGGTACCAGAGGTCATACATCCCAACTTTTGAAGAAGAGAAAGAGGGACAGAATATGGGGCAAAAATGTATGCCACATCCTTGACCACATCCACAGCCACACCCATTTCATTCTTACCTGGCCACATTAAGAAAAGTTTAGAAAGTGATGGACAACCCCTTGAAGGCTGTGTTCACACTACTCCTACTAAATCTTTTTGTTGCCATGTCCATTATAGGAACAGAACAATGGAAATCAGCTGGTGACAGATTTGTCATCTAAGTTCTTGTTCCTATCAGTCCATCTCCTCAGTGCTCCTCTCTGCCTTTAGGCTGTCTCCTCAGGGCTCTTCTTTACCTCAGACCATCTCCTCTGGGCCTCTCTCTGCCCTCAGGCCATCTCCTCGGGGCTCCTTTCTGTCCTCAGTCCATCTCCTCAGTGCTCATCTATTCCCTCATTCCATTTCCTCCTTGCCTTCTCCTTAGCACTCCTATATACCCTCAGGCCATCTCCTTAGGGCTCCTCTCTGCCTTCAGGTTGTCTCCTCAACGCTCTTCTCTTTCCTTTGGCTGTCTGCTCAGCACTCTTCTCTACCCTTAGGCTGTCTCTTTGGCACTCCTCTCTGCCCTCAAGCCATCTCCTGATGGAATATCAGTTTGGCACGTTGGTTAAAACTACTTACCTGCTGATATATGGGTAATCTGCAGGTTAATAGCATTATGAAGGTGCCTGACTGCTGTGCTGAAAGTGTGCGTACCAGGCGGGAATTAACTTTTTTTCCTCCCAGGAGCTGTTGGATTTTAGTTATACAGGTGTGGCAGCATGGCTACATTAATTGCTCACAGCACAGTCCCGGCTCTGACTGACAGTCGGCTCTGTACTGATACCCTAATGAGTAGACTGTCAGTCAAAATGCTGAGACATGCTTATGTAAAGTGCATGAGAGTAGTAGTCATGACCGAGTCGCTGTCCAGTTACGCTCTGGTACTTTATAGACAAACGGTGTCCCAGTCGCAGTCTGCTGTCAAATGTGGGATGCGTCACACTCACTTGTAGGCCGCAGGCCTCCGCTTCATCCAGGATTCTGTCCTCAGGAGTTGCCGCACACAATTCAGGGGACACTAAGTTCTTTACAATAGGCAAACAAGTTCAGTCAGTTCAAGTTCATCAGGTGGTGACATGTGAGATAGGGCACAACAGTTCATGTTTCTTCCTTCTTTAGTACAGTACCTCTTCAGCTCTGCCACTCGTTTATCCCTGACTACCCCTAAGCCCGCTGACTCCATCAGCCTCAGGGATCTTCTTTCCATTTCAGCAGTGCACCCAAGACTGGCCACCCGTCCCCCACATAATTCTACGTCCAATGAAGCGAAATAACAGTCGCTAAACATCCTGAAATGTGGATCCCGTAATGGGGAATGTAGAAAGTAAACGATAATAAAGAAGGTAGCCACAATGTGAATACCTGTATAATAATTCTGCTGTGCCTCAAAAACTATTATACTGCAGCCAGTTCTAATAATTCACCAATTCTCAGTTTTTGGTTCTAGAAACCACTATTATGTACAGTAGCTGTGCAGTAATAATTTCTTAAACCCACTTACTACTAACTGAAAGTGATGAGTATATATAAAAGAGAAAGATATTATAAAGAGAGAGTAGTTAAAAGCTATATACAGTGGGTACGGAAAGTAATGGCAGAGGATCCCCAAATCCAGGTGTGAAAAACTTGTTGCATCATTCCCAAGAAGACTCATGGCTGTACCAGCTCAAAAGGGTGCTTCTACTCAATACTGAGCAAAGGGTCTGAATACTTATGACCATGTGATATTTCAGTTTTTCTTTTTTAATAAATTTGCAAAAATTTCTACATTTCTGTTTTTTTTCAGTCAAGATGGGGTGCAGGTTGTGCTTTAATGAGAAAAAAAAGAACTTTTTAGAATTTACCAAATGGCTGCAATGAAACAAAGAGTGAAAAATTTAAAAGGGTCTGAATATTTTCCATACCCACTGTACATATAACATCAATATTAATAACTGACCATTAAATAACTTTCATAATATTGGGAATCTAGACTGTATACCCCAACGGGGACAGCGCCAACAATGCCTGCAAAGCGCCGCAGAATCAATGGCGCCATACAAGTGAGCAAAACAAGCAAAATAAATAAATATTTGTACATAGTAATTGAAATAAAACATATAGCAGAAAAAGTCTACTAAGGCATTGTTAATAACCCTGCCACTCAATTGTCAGTTGTTTTTCCGACATTTACCCTTAGCCGCTCCCAACGACTCAAGGGCACCCATATTAGACATATATTGCTCTAAGTTTGTAGTTCACTTGATGACATTTGCCCTTAGCCACTCCAACTAGCTCAAGGGCATGGGGTATAGGCATATAGCCCTTTGTGTTAATGCACTTGATTACTTTACCCTTAGCTGCTCCCACCAACTTAAGGGAACACAGGATAGACACATTGCCCTTCATGCTATTGCACTTGATTATTTTATCCTCAGTCGCTCCCACCAACTCAAGGGCACCTGGGATAGGCATACTGCCCTTCATGCTATTGCACTTGATTACTTTACCCTCAGTTGCTCCCACCGACTCAAGGGCACCCAAATTTGGTTCATTGCTCTTCATTTTAATGCACTAGATTACTGCATTGTCCCGACGACAACCTTGAAAGAAACAGGGGTTGGTCAATATAAACAGTCAAAATCCATACCTCAGAATTCTCAAGTCACATGAAAAAAGAGTGTCCATGAAGTTACAAATTGTATTGAAAAACATGCCTACCTCTTTTTCTTCTCCCCTCCAGCCGCTGTTTCTATCTCGGAGGAGCCAATTTATTCTGTAGGCATGCAAAATATGATTGCCATGACCCCAGGGATTTTACCATAACAGGGTCTTATAAGATAAATGCTTCTGGAGACCAGGGGGCCATACTGTGATGGTCACCCCTCCACAGTGGGGGGCCATATCCAAGATGGTTACCCCTCCACAACAGGGGGCCATACCTGAGATGCTTATCCCTCCACACCAGGGAGCCATAACCAAGATGGTTACCACTCCACACCAGGGAGCCATACCTGAAATGGTTACCCCTCCACACCAGGGGACCATACCTAAGATGGCTACCCCTCCATACTAGGGGCCCATACCGTGATGGACACACCTTCAAACCCGGGGTCCATACCTGAGATGGTTACCCCTACTGACCAAATTATAAGTAACGTCAAGAACCTACTAAGGACCCACTAAAACAGAAAAACAAATAATTGCTCCTTTTTTTTTTTAGATTTATTATATAGATACATATAATGACCAGTAACAGTGTATCCACAGACAGCTAATTCTGAGGGTTAATTGAAAATGTAGGTATTTTTCACTAATGAACACTAATGTTAAGAACCCTTTACCCCTACAACCATTTACCAAAAACCGTTCCTGAAATGTATGGTATGTGGGATAAGTGAGGATGAAACACAATGCTGAGGTACTTATAAGTTAAAGTTTACAACCAAGGTATACAACAGGTTGATACTGGAAAATATCCCATCATATGGTCAGATATAGTCAGTGATGGGCAATGCTGTATTATATGGTACAGTATAACAATAAATGAGAAGAAGCCGCCTGCTCCTCTGGTTATAGAAAGGCTCTGTAATCACCAGCTGCACAAAAATAGTAAGAAATATAATATGTAGGTCTAGTATTAGCTGCATACAACCATAGGTGTATGTGTGGAAGACTGCAAGGTCTGTACCCCAGTCATTCACACTATACCTGATAGACAAGGCTGAAAACTGGGCCCATGATGTGTCCTCCAGAGCTGAGTGCAGCATCACACTGGCAGTGCCCACTCACTGCCCCGCCAGGTTCTGAGTTATTAGTGCCCAATCACTGCCTGCCATGTGCTCAGTTATTAATGCCCACTCACTGCCTTCCATGTGCTGAGTTATTAGTGCCTACTCACTGCTCCGCCATGTGCTGAGATATTAGTGCCCGCTCACTGCCCGCCATGTGCTGAGTTATTAGTACCCACTCACTGCCTGCCATGTGCTGAGTTATTAGTGCCCACTCACTGCTCCGCCATGTGCTGAGTTATTCGTGCCCACTCACTGCCCGCCATGTGCTGAGTTATTCCCCAAATATTTCATTATTTTATACATGAGAAAACATATATGATAAGGCTCCAGGTAATCCACTCAGGCCTGTGCTATCCACTATCTTAGGTAAAGTAAAATAAGCACATGATGCGTCTACATGGATCCTGCAAACACATGAGGGGGACAATATACAGAAGCCGGATGAATATATCAGGCAGGGCGGCATGTAAAATAAGAGGACTAAAGCTGCCATATCTACAGAGATAAAGCACTGAGCTGGAAGTCATGTACAGCTTATGTATATAGGAGAATAAACCTGTACCACATGATCTGTATACACAACATGATCCATATATAGCAGAGATGGAGGTTACATACACATGCCAAATATATAGTGAGGGATGATAACCAGGATAGACAGGATCTATATACAGCACAGACCAGACCAATAGTTTGGACACACCTTCTCATTTAAAGATTTTTCTGTATTTTCTTGACTATGGAAATTGTACATTCACACTGAAGGCATCAAAACTATGAATTAACACATGTGGAATTATATACTTAACAAAAAAGTGTAAAACAACTGAAAATACGTCTGATATTCTAGGTTCTTCAAAGTAGCCACCTTTGGCTTTGATGACTGCTTTGCACACTCTTGGCATTCTCTTGATGAGCTTCAAGAGGTAGTCACCGGAAATGGTCTTCCAACAATGTTGAAGGAGTTCCCAGAGATGCTTAGCACTTGTTGGCCCTTTTGCCTTCACTCTGCAGTCCAGCTCACCCCAAACCATCTCGATTAGGTTCAGGTCTGGTGACTGTGGAGGCCAGGTCATCTGGCGTAGCACCCCATCACTCTCCTGCTTGGTCAAATAGCCCTTACACAGCCTGGAGGTGTGTTTGGGGTCATTGTCCTGTTGAAAAATAAATGATGGTCCAACTAAACGCAAACGGGATGGAATAGCATGCCGCTGCAAGATGCTGTGGTAGCCATGCTGGTTCAGTATGCCTTCAATTATGAATAAACCGCAACAGTGTCACCATTATAGCACCCCCACACCATCACACCTCCTCCTCCATTCTTCACGGTGGGAACCAGTCATGTAGAGTCCATCCGTTCACCTTTTCTGCGTTGCACAAAGACACGGTGGTTGGAACCAAAGATCTCAAATTTGGACCAAAGCACAGATTTCCACTGGTCTAATGTCCATTCCTTGTGTTCTTTAGCCCAAACAAGTCTCTTCTGCTTGTTGCCTGTCCTTAGCAGTGGTTTCCTAGCAGCTATTTTACCATGAAGGCCTGCTGCACAAAGTCTCCTCTTAACAGTTGTTGAAGAGATGTGTCTGCTGCTAGAACTCTGTGTGGCATTGACCTGGTCTCTAATCTGAGCTGCTGTTAACCTGCGATTTCTGAGGCTGGTGACTCGGATAAACTTATCCTCAGAAGCAGAGGTGACTGTTGGTCTTCCTTTCCTGGGGCGGTCCTCATGTGAGCCAGTTTCTTTGTAGCGCTTGATGGTTTTTGCAACTGCACTTGGGGACACTTTCAAAGTTTTCCCAATTTTTCGGACTGACTGACCTTCATTTCTTAAAGTAATGATGGCCACTCGTTTTTCTTTACTTAGCTGCTTTTTTCTTGCCATAATACAAATTCTAACAGTCTATTCAGTAGGACTATCAGCTGTGTATCCACCAGACTTCTGCACAACACAACTGATGGTCCCAATCCCATTTATAAGGTAAGAAATCCCACTTATTAAACCTGACAGGGCACACCTGTGAAGTGAAAACCATTTCCGGTGACTACCTCTTGAAGCTCATCAAGAGAATGTCAAGAGTGTGCAAAGCAGTCATCAAAGCAAAAGGTGGCTACTTTGAAGAACCTAGAATATAAGACATATTTTCAGTTGTTTCACACTTTTTTGTTAAGTATATAATTCCACGTGTTAATTCATAGTTTTGATGCCTTCAGTGTGAATGTACAATTTCCATAGTCAAGAAAATACAGAAAAATCTTTAACCCCTTAAGCCCCGCGGGTGGTTTGCACGTTAATGACCAGGCCAATTTTTACAATTCTGACCACTGTCACTTTATCAGGTAATTACTCTGGAACGCTTCAACGGATCCCCCTGATTCTGAGATTGTTTTTTCGTGACATATTGTACTTCATGATTGTGGAAAAATTTCTTCGATATCACTTGCGTTTATTTGTGAAAAAAACAGAAATTTGGCGAAAATTTTGAAAATTTTGCAATTTTCAAAATTTGAATTTTTAAGCCCTGAAATCAGAGCGATATGTCACACAAAAGAGTTAATAAATAACATTTCCCACATGTCTACTTTACATCAGCACAATTTTGGAACCAAAATTTTTTTTTGTTAGGGAGCTATAAGGGTTAAAAGTTGACCAGCGATTTCTCATTTTTCCAACAAAATTTACAAAACCATTTTTTTAGGGACCACATCACATTTGAAGTCACTTTGAGAGGTCTTTATGACAGAAAATACCCAAAAGTGACACCATTCTAAAAACTGCACCCCTCAAGGTGCTCAAAACCACATTCAAGAACTTTATTAACCCTTCAGGTGCTTCACAGGAATTTTTTGAATGTGGAAGAAAAAAATGAACATTTAACTTTTTTCACAAAAATGTTAATTTAGACCCAATTTTTTTTATTTTCACAGGGGTAACAAGAAAAAATGGACCCCAAAATTTGTTGTGCAATTTCCCCTGGGCACGCAGATACCCAATATTTGGGGAAAAAATACTGTTTGGGCGCACGGCAGGGCTTGGAAGGGAAGGAGCGCTATTTGACTTTTTGATTGTAAAATTTGCTTGAATAATTAGCGGACGCCATGTTGTGTTTGGAGAGCCCATGTGTGCCCAAACTTTGGAGCTCCCCCACAAGTGACCCCATTTTGGAAACTAGACCCCCCAAGGCACCTTTCTAGATGCATAGTGAGCACTTGGAACCCCCAGGTGCTTCACAAATTGATTCGTAACAATGAAAAAGTGAAAAAAAAAAACAGTTTTTCATTTTTATGAATCAATTTGTGAAGCACCTGAGTGTTCCAAGTGCTCACAATGCATCTAGATAGGTGCCTTGGGGGGTCTAGTTTCCAAAATGGGGTCACTTGTGGGGGAGCTCCAATGTTTGGGCACACAGCGGCTCTCCAAACGCAACATGGTGTCGCTAACAATTTGAGCCGATTTTCCGTTAAATTTGTTAGAGGACACCATGTTGCATTTAGAGAGTCCCTGTGTGCCCAAACATTGGAGCTCCCCCACAAGTGACCCCATTTTGGAAACTAGACCCCCCAAGGCACCTATCTAGATGCATAGTGAGCACTTGGAACCCCCAGGTGCTTCACAAATTGATTCGTAACAATGAAAAAGTGAAAAAAAAAACACTTTTTCATTTGTATGAATCAATTTGTGAAGCACCTGAGGGTTCCAAGTGCTCACTATGCATCTAGATAGGTGCCTTGGGTGGTCTAGTTTCCAAAATGGGGTCACTTGTGGGGGAGCTCCAATATTTGGGCACACAGCGGCTCTCTAAATGCAACATGGTGTCCGCTAACAAATTTAACGCAAAATTGGCTCAAATTGTTAGCGACACCATGTTGCGTTTGGAGAGCTGCTGTGTGCCCAAACATTGGAGCTCCCCCACAAGTGACCCCATTTTGGAAACTAGACCCCCCAAGGCACCTATCTAGATGCATAGTGAGCACTTGGAACCCCCAGGTGCTTCACAAATTGATTCGTAACAATGAAAAAGTGAAAAAAAAAACACTTTTTCATTTTTACGAATTAATTTGTGAAGCACCTAGGGGTTCCAAGTGCTCACTATGCATCTAGATAGGTGCCTTGGGGGGTCTAGTTTCCAAAATGGGGTCACTTGTGGGGGAGCTCCAATGTTTGGGCACACAGGGACTCTCTAAATGCAACATGGTATCCGCTAACAAATTGAATGGAAAATCGGCTCAAATTGTTAGCGGACGCCACATTGCGTTTGGAGAGCCCCTCTGTGCCCAAACTTTGGAGCTCCCCCACAAGTGACCCCATTTTGGAAACTAGACCCCCCAAGGCACCTTTCTAGATGCATAGTGAGCACTTGGAACCCCCAGGTGCTTCACAAATTGATTCGTAACAATGAAAAAGTGAAAAAAAAAACACTTTTTCATTTTTACGAATTAATTTGTGAAGCACCTAGGGGTTCCAAGTGCTCACTATGCATCTAGATAGGTGCCTTGGGGGGTCTAGTTTCCAAAATGGGGTCACTTGTGGGGGAGCTCCAATGTTTGGGCACACAGGGACTCTCTAAATGCAACATGGTATCCGCTAACAAATTGAATGGAAAATCGGCTCAAATTGTTAGCGGACGCCACATTGCGTTTGGAGAGCCCCTCTGTGCCCAAACTTTGGAGCTCCCCCACAAGTGACCCCATTTTGGAAACTAGACCCCCCAAGGCACCTTTCTAGATGCATAGTGAGCACTTGGAACCCCCAGGTGCTTCACAAATTGATTCGTAATAATGAAAAAGTGAAAAAAAAAACACTTTTTCATTTTTACGAATTAATTTGTGAAGCACCTAGGGGTTCCAAGTGCTCACTATGCATCTAGATAGGTGCCTTGGGGGGTCTAGTTTCCAAAATGGGGTCACTTGTGGAGGAGCTCCAATGTTTGGGCACACAGGGACTCTCCAAATGCAACATGATATCCGCTAACAATTTGAGCCGACAATTTGTTAGCGGATATCATGTTGCATTTGGAGAGTCCCTGTGTGCCCAAACATTGGAGCTCCCCCACAAGTGACCCCATTTTGGAAACTAGACCCCCCAAGGCACCTATCTAGATTCATAGTGAGCACTTGGAACCCCAGGTGCTTCACAAATTGATTCATAAAAATGAAAAAGTGTTTTTTTTTTCACTTTTTCATTTTTACGAATCAATTTGTGAAGCACCTGGGGGTTCCAAGTGCTCACTATGCATCTAGAAAGGTGCCTTGGGGGGTCTAGTTTCCAAAATGGGGTCACTTGTGGGGGAGCTCCAAAGTTTGGGCACAGAGGGGCTCTCCAAACGCAATGTGGTGTCCGCTAACAATTTGAGCCGATTTTCCATTCAATTTGTTAGCGGACACCATGTCGCGTTTGGAGAGCCCGTGATGTGCCTAAACAGTGGAGCTCCCCCACAAGTGTCCCCATTTTGGAAACTATACCCCTCAAAGATTTTATTAAGGTGTATAGTGAACATTTTGAACCCAGAGGTACGGCACATTATTTGTTTACATTAGGTCATCATATTGAATAAGTTTTCATTATTCTTGAGCGCAAGTGCTCGCTACTTGAGTTTGCATCGGGTACTCAGGTATGCACCATGTACAGCGTGTGCTCGAGTGACATGCTCGAGTCCCTGCTCCGCATGTTTCACGGTTATTAGACACCCAAAAAAAAACATGCGGGGATCGCTCGTGCATGGCAGGCAATCCCCGTAAAGTTTTTTGGCCGCGAAGCATATGGGGCAGAGACTCGAGCATGTCACTCAAATACCCACGATACTAAATGCATACCAGAGCACCCGATGCAAACTCAAGTAGCAAGCACTTGCTCTCAACACTAGTCGCCATATCGTCATCTTTTTTTCTTACTTTTGAAAAAAATCCCAACCCCAGCCCTAACCCTAGCACAACCCTAGCCCCAGCACAACCCTAGCCCCAGCACAACCCTAGCCCCAGCACAACCCTAGCCCCAGCACAACCCTAGCCCCAAACCCAGCCCTAACCCTAGCCCAATCCTAACTCAAGAGTTTATTTTTGACGCCGTTCCTTGTGCGGTATAAGTGATTAGACGACTTTATTCTTCGGGTCGGTGTGATTACAGCAATGCCAGAATCATATGGGGTTTTTATGACTGACAGCTGTCACACACTAAAAGACGCATTTTTTGTAAAATCTAGTTTTTGCATCGCCATATTTTGAGAGCTATAATTTTTCCAAATTTTGGCAGACAGTCATGTGACGGCTCGTTTTTTGCGGGATGACTTGACGTTGTTATTGGTGCCATTTTCAGGCACGTGACATTTTTTGATCGCTTTCTATTCCGATTTTTGGGAGGCAGAATAAACAAAAACCAACAATTCAGGAATTGTTTTTTTTTTTTTTTTTTATTCTGTTCCGCGTGTGGTAAAATTGATGAGGCAGCTTTACTCTTCGGGTCAGTACGTTTACAGCGGTACCACATTTGTATAATTTTTCTATGTTTTGGCGCTTATACACAATAAAAGCTATTTTATAGAAAAAAATATTTTTTAGTATCGCTTTATTCTGAGAGCTATAACTTTTTTATTTTTCGGCTGATGGAGCTATATGGCGGCTTGTTTTTTGCGGGACGAGATGACGTTTTCAGCGGTATCATTTTTATTTATATGCGTCTTTTTGATCGCGTGTTATTCCACTTTTTGTTTGGCGGTATGGTGATAAAGCATTGTTTTTTGCTTGGTTTTTTTTTTTTTTTTTTTTACCGTGTTCACTGAAGGGGTTAACTAGTGGGACAGTTTTATAGGTCAGGTTGTTCCGGACACGGCGATACCAAATATGTGTACTTTTATTGTTTTTTTTTTATTTTTTTTATAATAATATTTATTGATGGGTACATTATATTTTTATTTTTGGTGTATTATTTTTTTTATTTTTTTATAATATTTTTGCACATTTTTTTTTTTTTTTTTTTTCCACTTTCACACAGTTTATACACTTTATTACTTTGTCCCACTCTGGGACTTTCACTTTTTTTTTTCTGATCGCCTGCATGGCACAGGAATGGAGCACCATCCCTATGCCATGAAGGCTGTCAGAAGTGCACAGTGTGAAGATTGCTTGGAGATGCACTGCGCATGTCCAAGCAATCTTCCTGCTCTCTGGTGACCCGGATGTTGTCATGACGACATCGGGTCGTCATGGCAACACCCGGGAAGCCTTTGCAGACTGCGCTGGAAGCCGGAAGAGGAGGTGAGTATCGGCGATCACCTCCCCTTGCCCCCGCAATGCCGCGATCGACTTCGATCGACTTCGATCGCAGCATCGCGGGGGTTAATGTGCTGGGAGCGGTGCGTGACCGCTCCCTGCACATAGTACCGGGTGTCAGCTATGACAATCAGCTGACACCCGGCGGCGATCGCGCCCGCACAGCCTGTGTGCGCGCGCGATCGCCATGACGTACTAATACGGGTCTGGCTCTTAAGTCCCAGGGCACAGACGCGTATTAGTACGTCAGATGTTATTAAGGGGTTAAATGAGAAGGTGTGTCCAAACTTTTGGTCTGTACTGTACATGATAAGTATAATGAGTGGAATACCCTGGATACACAGGATCTGTGTACATGATAAGTATACAGCACAGGGATGGATCTTTACCCAGATTGCCCAAATATAGTGAGGAGAATACCCTGGATACACAGGATCTGTGTACATGATAAGTATACAGCACAGGCATGGATCTTTACCCAGATTACACAAATATAGTGAGGAGAATACCCTGGATACACAGGATCTGTGTACATGATAAGTATACTGCACAGTAATAGATCTTTACAAATATTACACATATATAGTGAGAATACCCTGGATACACAGGATCTGTGTACATGATAATTATACAGCACAGGGATGGATCTTTACCCAAATTACACATACAGGTGCATCTCACAAAATTAGAATATCATCAAAAAGTTAATTTATTTCAGTTCTTAAATACAAAAAGTGACACTCATATTATATAGAGTCATTACAAACAGAGTGATCTATTTCAAGTGTATATTTCTGTTAATATTGATGATTATGGCTTACAGCCAATGAAAACACAAAAGTCATTATCTCAGTAAATTAGAATACTTTATAACAACAGCTTGAAAAATGTTTTTAAAATCCGAAATGTTGGCCTACTGAAATGTATGTTCAGTAAATGCACTCAATACTTGGTCGGGGCTCCTTTTGCATCAATTACTGCATCAATGTGGCATGGCTTGGAGGCGATCAGCCTGTGGCACTGCTGAGGTGTTATGGAAGCCCAGGTTGCTTTGATAGTAGCCTTCAGCTTTTCTGCATTGTTAGGTCTGGTGTCTCTCATCTTCCTCTTGACAATACCCCATAGATTCTCTATTGGGTTAAGATCAGGCGAGTTTGCTGGTCAATCAAGCACAGTGATACTGTTGTTTTTAAACCAGGTATTGGCTCTTTTGGCAGTGTGAACAGGGGGCAAGTCCTGCCGGAGAATGAAATTTCCATCTTCAAAAAGCTTGTCAGCAGAGGGAAGCATGAAGTGCTCCAAAATTTCCTGGTAGATGGCTGCGCTGACTTTGGTAAAACACAGTGGGCCTAGACCAGCAGATGACATGGCTCCCCAAACCATCACTGATTGTGGAAACTTCACACTAGACCACAAGCAGCTTGGATTGTGGCCTCTCCACTCTTCCTCCAGACTCTGGGACCTTGATTTCCAAATGAAAATTGGAACTCTGGAACATTGTGGAGTGTGTCAATGACTGCCTTCTGGACATCTGTCAAGTCAGCAGTCTTCCCCATGATTGTTGAGCCTACTGAAACAGACTAAGGGATCTTTTTAAATGCTTAGGATGCTTTTGCAGGTGTTTATTTGTTAATTATTTTAATTTTCTGAGAAAATTACTTTTGTGTTTTCATTGGCTGTAAGCCATAATCATCAACATTAACAGAAATAAACACTTGAAATAGATCACTCTGTTTGTAATGACTCTATGGCCCAGTCTGCTCCTCTCTCACCAGTCTCTAGTACGTGTGACTGCCCAGCTCCACCAAAGTAATGTGTGACATACAGGAAGTGTTGTGCTTCAGAAGCATCCAGCAATTAGAGGGGTTAACACAGTCACAGGAGACAGGGAGTGTTTTAGCAGAGCCCCAGTGGGATTGTGGGGAAGTTGTTTACTGTCTGGCTGAAGCCGAAGAGAAAGGTGGTGTCTTATCTGGATCTGACAGAAGGCAACTGAACAGGATTCAGACCAGGAGAGAAACAAAGCACAGGTCAGATAACCTCCCTGAACTAACAGTGCAGAGTATTATCAGGCAGGGAGATAAGGACTGGAAGGAATTGTGTCACAAGGATCATCTCCCTCATCAAACTTTCTCCCCCTCCATCTACATGTAGGATTAAGAATGCTGTGTATTATTATATGTTTGTGAAGGAAAAGCCTGTGGTTGTGTATGCATAGAAGTGTGCTGCTAAGAGATCTAATCTATGCTGAATTATGCTACTGAAGAGACTGTAATACTGTGCCTTGTGAAGAAACTACTGTAGTGTTATTGGAGCCAGTTGCTCAAGAAACTTAGACTGTACTGTAATGAAGATTATTGCTGTTATAACCCTGAATTCCACTGTTAAACTGTTAAAAAAGACTCTTGTCAGATGTGTCTGGTCAGCAATTGAGTCTGAGAGAAGCTGTAGCCTATGGTCGCCCTGAATAACGGTTCCCCCAGGATGCCAAAGAATTCATGAAAACCGTATCGCCCTATCTGAACCTAGTGGCGTGTATGTAAAATTGGTGGCCCGTACAGGGAATCCTGAGTGGGAATTAGCGTGCAGAGGGAGAAGAGGAAAAGCGTATCAGTTCCCCCGGTATTCCAAAGAATTCATGAAACCCGTCTCGCCCTATCTGAACCTAGCGGCATGCGTGTAACATTGGTGGCTCGTATGGGGAGTCCTGAGCGGGAATTACATGTAGAGGGAGAAGAGGAAAAGTGTCTGGAAAAACACAGCAGCACAACACCTCAACTCAACTCTGCTACACCAGTTAAAGGGGACCAGCCCTAAAGAAAACTCACTAGCAGCAAAGGATGTGGAAATACAAATGGACAGAATTAGTGAGATGATTCTTCAGTTAACCTGTGAAGAATTGAGAACAGTAGCAGAACATATAAAGATGTCAGAAGAACAGATTTCTAAAGCACACAATCGCAGGCAACTGTTAGCTCCCATTAATGCAAAAATGGATGAGCTGGGGGAGAAAGAAGTGGAAGACATCATGGGCACATTCCTCCAGGAGCTAACAAAGTTTCTAACCAGGTTGAAGTTGGAGGATGGAGGAGCGGCTTCAATTACCAAAAGCAGGAATCTCCGTCCGCAGACAGAACTACAGGAATTGAAAGAACAATTCAAAGCCTTAACAAAAGCCCTGCAGGAATTGACCAAAACCTCTGAACGGGTGACAGACTTAGACAGAACTTTTACCTTGCATGGGTTAGATAAATCAGGAAGACAGTCCTCTCTAACACCACAAATCATCATAAGGAAAGAACTCAAGATCCTGGGACAGATTGGAGAGTGTGAACAGAAAGAGGAACTGTCTTATATGAACTTGTTGCACCAGATCGATGCAGGCTTACAGAAAGGCTACCAGCCAGATGAGATCGTTGAGGGGGTGGTGAAAGCGATCAGCCCAGGACTGAACCTCCTTAATATGCTAGAAATGAAGAGTCAATTGACCTTGCAACAAATAAAGATGATTTTAAAAGGGCAATATAAACAAGAGAGTACTTCAGAATTTTTCCACCGACGCATTAACCTCTCACAGAAAAATAATGAATCACCCCAAAGTTTCTTGTTCAGAGCAATTGAACTGAAGGATAGACTGTTGTTTGCATCCAGAGATGTAGAAGTGGAGGAGAAGTTTGATGCTGGACTTGTCCAGAAGAAGTTCTTGAGATCATTGGGAATAGGGTTAATCAGCAAAGACATAAAGTTGCAGCTGAAACAGTACCTAGAAGATCCTGGCATTCTGGATGACGTCCTAATTGAAAAAATGAATGAGGCAGCTAGTTTGGAGTCAGAGAGCGAACAGAAGTTAAAGAAAGGCTCTGCTCCTAAAATCACCAAAATGAGTCAGCTGAAGTTGGAGACCCCCGGTGGCCAGTCCAAAGATCATCATGGAGACCCTCCAGTGCCACTTCCGAGAGGGAACCTTAAATCACCAACAAAAGAAAGGATCGCCAGCGCTAACTGGGAGGAAGTAATAGGAGAGCTACGAGCCGAGTTGATTGAGGTTAAAAAGTTGATTCGTTCCAGGTCAGAACCTGTATCACTCAGACCCAGGAGTGGGTTCCAAAACAGAAGATACCCGGCTTGTGAAGCGTGCCATTCATGAAATCAGAGTACGGTGTGTGTCCACTGTCTAAGATGTGATGAAGAAGGACATTATGCCAAGGAATGCCAATGGTCACGGTCGTTTGGGTTAAAAGACAGGAGGTTGCCAGTGCGGGGCGACTGGTAACCATGACACGGAGGAGGCCCCAGAAGCAAATCCAAACCTCACCAAACCCCAGAACGGCGCATGAGATAAAACGGCTGCGTCAGTACTATCCCCAAGTGTATTCCCATCTGCAACAGCTGCAAGAGAGATAGGGGCATCAGTTACTTAATGCCCAGTGCAGAAGTCAAACAATGTACTCATGGGAGGATTCCTTGGTCAGTAAAGATAGCCTCATCAGCCTAATAGGTGAAAGGTGCTTTATACAGTGCCAGCTAGATGGACTCCTGGTAAAAGCACTGTGGGGCACAGGAGTCCAAGTGAGCCTTTTAAATGAAGAATGGAGAAGGCGCTACCTGTCACATACCTGCCTTCGGTCGCTAAAAGAACTCTTAGGACCAGTGGAATTCCACGGCAAAGCTCTCAACCAGACTGAAATCCCTTTCATAGGCTGGGTGGAAGTGACTTTCCAACTGAGGGCCGCGAAGAATAGCAACACCATTGAGCTTTTGGTACTTTTTCTCGTGACCAGTGATCAGAATGTGGCACAGGATCCTATCCTGGGTTATAATATAATCGGTGAGGTCATCACGAAACACAAGTCAGGGACGCTGGTGGTGAATGCAATTGCCACATCACTTGCCATACCCAACGCCGTGGTGGAAAATGTGATTCATAGAGAAAAGAAAGCACAGAATACAATGGACCTAAAAGAAGTCAAGGTAGGCTGGCGCCCAACCATCATCCCTGCAAACCAAATGGTGGGGGTGAGGTGTGAAGTCCGGGTAGAACCGGGAAGAAAAGTTCAGAAAAGACTGTTTGTGCCAAAAGACTCCTCAGAACTTCCGGAAAGCCTAGTTCAAGGTGAGACTGTCCTTACGATTCCTACTGGTGGGTTTGCTCGAGTGACAGTACCGGTGATGAATACTACGAAACACAAAATCAGACTGGATCCAAAGACTGTGTTAGGTCACATTGAAACCGTTAAAACGGTATATCCAGCCAGTGTGAGACCCGCCCAGGGGTCTACCATGAATTCAGTCTCCCCACCAAGGAACAGGAGTTGCCCATGGGAGGAAAGTGCACGACCCACCTCAGGGTCCTGGGATCCCCCAGTATCCCTGGAACACTTGTGTGCTGAAGATATAGCGATAGCAAAACAGATGCTGAGAGAAGCGTGTAATGCATTCTCTAAAGATGACTCTGATATAGGCTGTATCCCGTCGTTGCAAATGAAAATTATTTTGAAAGACACGACCCCAGTAACCAGAAGTTACATGTCTGTGCCGAAACCATTACACCGTGAAGTGAGAGTATTTACAAGATCTAATCAATAGAGTTGGTCCAAAATTCAAAGTCGTCTTATTCCTCTCCTATTGTTTGTGTTAGGAAGAAGGATGGTATGTTGAGGCTGTGATTACCGGGAACTAACCCGAAAGTCAGTACCTGATCGGCACCAGATACCAAAGATTCAAGATATGCTGGATAGCCTATCAGGAAGTACCCGGTTCTCTGTACTCGATCAGGGTAAAGCATACCATCAAGGGTTTGTTGAAGAGCCCAGTAGACTCTTGACAACATTCATCACACCATGGAGGTTATATGAGTGGATCCGCATACCATTTGGGCTCAGTTCAGCTCCAGCAGAATTTCAGAGGAGCATGGAGACCTGTTTGGAAGGATTGAGGGACGATATCTGCCAGCCGTACTTGGATGACAATGTGGTACACAGCAAAACCTTCCGGGAGCATGTTGAACACGTGAGGACCGTATTACAGCGGTATTAACAACACGGAGTTAAATTGACCCCAAAGAAGTGTGAACTGTTCAAAAGGCAAGTCCGATTTCTAGGGAAAATTGTGTCCAGAGAAGGATATACAATGGACCCAGCAGAAATCGCTCCGGTACTGGCCTTAAAAGACAAGCGTCTCTCTACTGTCGGGGAGTTGAGGCAGATATTAGGATTCCTCTCCTACTATCATACTTATGTTCGGAACTTCTCCATGATTGCCGCCCCGCTATACCTCCTCTTGGGGGGGGGGGGGGGGCGACAGAGTCAACAACACCCACGGAGAAAAAGAAGAACGCGGGTAGGATCAGGCTTAAAAGAAATAACGCCGTTTCATCCCAACAGCCCATTCTCTGGACAGCAGACCACCAGGAGGTATTGGAAGAACTAGTAGACTACCTGGTAAAACTACCCATCTTGGGATATCCTGATTTCAACTTACCATTTGTTCCTCATTGTGATGCATCTCAAGTTGGACTGTGAGCTGCCCTGTATCAGCATCAAAATGGAAAATTGAGAGTTATCGGTTACGGTTCAAGAGTGTTGACAGACGCCGAAAAGAATTACCATCTACATTCCGGAAAATTGGAGTTCCTAGCATTGAAATGGGCTATCTGTGAACGATTTAGAGATTATCTCTACTACAGCAAAGAGTTTAAGGTATACACTGACGACAACCCTTTGACCTAGGTCTTCACTACAGCCAAACTGAATGCAATGGGTCAGAGATGGGTCGCTGAACTAGCTGACTTCAATTTCAGCATCAAGTACAGGCCAGGAAAATGAAATACGGATGCTGACAGATTGTTGAGAATGCCACGAGAGCCTGAGGAGTTCATACAAGAATGCTTGGAGGAAGTCAGTCTGGAAGCAATTGAGAGCACTACCCAAGCAGTGCAAGCTTATCAAGAGGAAGATACACCATTGTGGTGTCCACTGATGGTGGAAACCACCATAAAAGCGAGAGAACAAGATCACCCCCTGTCCATTCAACAACTACCAAAAGGAAAAATCCATAGAGCACAACGGGAAGATCAGATAATTGGTAGAATACTACTTTATGTGGACCAAAATTGGTTTCCAAGTAAACGAGAGAGAGAAAAGGAGTCACCAGCAGTGTCTGTTTTAGTTAAAGAATGGACGAAGCTCTAGCTCAGTGAAGACGGTATCCTGTATCGTAAAGGAGGACAAAACCGGCCGTTGGTGCTACCCAGAGTATTCCGTAGGTTGGTCTTCAAAGAACGCTATGAAAACATGGGACTCCTGTGAGTGGAACTTTATCTGTGAACGTTTCCTCTGGCTGTACGTGCAGAGAGATATTGAGAGGTATATGACCAGGTAGTGTGGGTGTCTGAAAGATAAATGTCCCAACACATCAACCCGGGCACCTATGGCCAACATGCAAACTATATATCTATTTGAGATGGTTTCAATAGACTTTCTACATCTCGAGACGTGCAAGGGTGGTTACGAATACATATTGGTGGTGATGGACCATTTTACTTGATTTGCTCAAGCATATGCCACCACCAATAAATTGGGTCGAACAGTAGCAGAGAAGATCTTCAATGATTTTGCTTTGAAGTTTGGGTTCCCTACGAGGTTACAACAAGACCAAGGAAGAAAATTTGAGAACCAGCTCTTTGCCAAGCTAGGAAAGTATTGTAGAATTCAGAGATCCCACACAACACCCTATCACCCAGAGGGTAATGGATATGTGGACCGTTTTAACCGGACATTATTGTCGATGTTGCACACTTTAACAGCTGACGAGAAGAAAGACTGGAAGAGTTCTCTGGCAAAAGTGGTACATGTCTATAACTGTACAAAGAGCGAGGCAACAGGTTACTCACCTTTCTTCCTATTGTATGGACGATTCGCAAAGACTGCCAATCGACATCATGTTCGATACTCCGGTGTCAGAGACTTACAAAACGTATCCGGAGTACGTTCGGAAATGGAAGGAATGTACAGCAGAGGCATACAACATAGCATCCAAAGAGGTTACATAAGGGCAAAGCAAGAGTTAGGAGTACTATGATCGAAAATGCTATGGAGCAGAATTGGCACCGGGAAGCCCGGTGCTAGTCAGGAACTTACATGAGAGAGGTGGTTCGGGAAAACTTCGTTCATACTGGGAAGACAAGGTGTATGTGGTCGTAAAGGGGAAAGCCGATAACAGTCCAGTGTATGAAATCCGATTGGAAAGAGGGGACAAGAAAGCCAGAATAGTCCATCAGAATTTATTACTACCCTGTGATTATCTCCCACCACAACAAGACTTCCCAGAAGCAGACCGACATCGACCGAGATCGACTAAGGGACCACCACAGACTGAAGCCCCGGAGGTGGATAGTGACCTTGAAAGTTACGATGAGGAAGAGCACATCGTTGTATTTCTCGGACCGGCAAGGAGAGGGATGTACCATCCTTAATGTTACGGATCCGGGTGGTGGAACCTCTGTGCTGCTGTGCAAGGAGGGACCCAGAGGGGCGTAACTAGGTATCAACTCGGAACGACCAGGGTCATACGGCGGCTCAATCGACTCCGTGACCAGGGAGGGACCGAGCAGATGGACCAGGTGCTACTCTGGGGACGACCTTGTAAGAGAGCAGGTGACTCCCATGGGTCTGATGGCAAGGACTGACCAGTACAGCAGATGAGCACGGCAAGCAGGCTGACGGGTGGTCCGGACAGATGGACTGACAGACACGGCTGGTAATAAGCAGGAGCCGCCAGGTAGGCTGACAGGTAGGCACGGCAGGTACCAGGCAGGAGCCTCTAGGTAGGCTGTCAGGCAGGCACGGCAAGTGACTGGCAGGAGCCTCTAGGTAGGCTGTCAGGTGGTCATGGCAAGTGATGGGCAGGAGCCTCTAGGTAGGCTGTCAGGCAGGCACGGCAAGTGACGGGCAGGAGCCTCTAGGTAGGCTGTCAGGTGGTCATGGCAAGTGACAGGCAGGAGCCTCTAGGTAGGCTGTCAGGCAGGCACGGCAAGTGACGGGCAGGAGCCTCTAGGTAGGCTGTCAGGCAGGCATGGCAAGTGACAGGCAGGAGCCTCTAGGTAGGCTGTCAGGTGGTCACGGCAAGTGATGGGCAGGAGACTCTAGGTAACAGCCAAGTTCTCCAAGTAGGCAGGCTAGCGGGCTGACCGTAGGCAGACCGTCGGGCTGGAGAGTGTCCTTGGCTGGCGGAGACAGGTAGCAGGTGAAGACTCTGGATAATCGGACTGGCCAAGCCCATAGACAGACTGGCAGACGGAGCTGTAAGCAGACTGTCGGGCTGGACGGATAGTCAGGAGTAGACTGGCAGACTAGGCTGGTAGTCAGGCAGGCAAAGGGACCTGAGGGCTGAAACAGAGATTAACACACAAAGCTACAACCTTGCACTGGCACCTTCATATTGTAGGAGGTGCCTTTTATAGGTGAAGTCCTCTGGCCATTGGCCGGGGACTTTTTAGGATGATGCGCGGCCCCTTTAAGAGGGAGGGAGCGCGCGCGCGTGCCCTAAGCACAGAGCCAGGGAAGCTGCATGCACCAGCAGCAGCTGCAGGGAGGCCAGAAGACACCAGAGCAGGACCACGGCGGTATGGGGAACGGCATCTCTGCCGGGCAGGAGGCAGAGACGCCGATGCTACAGTACCCCCCCTTTAAGCCCCCTCTTTTTCAGGCCAGCAAGAAATTTTTTAAGGAGAAGCGGGGCGTGGATGTTCTCCCTGGGTTCCCAAGTTCTCTCCTCTGGGCCAAACCCCTTCCAATCCACCAGAAAAAAGTTTTTTCCTCTTACCCTCTTGGTGGCCAGAATGTTCTCTACCTCATAGACGTCCTCAGCGGAGACCGGAGCTGGGGAGGTACCTGGATTGTCAGAAAAAGAATTAAGCACAACTGGTTTGAGGAGAGATACGTGGAAGGAGTTGGGAATCCATAAGGTGGCCGGGAGTTCTAACTTGTAGACTACTGGGTTGATTTGTTTGAGGACTTCGAACGGACCGATGAACCGTGGACCCAACTTATAGGAGGGTATTTTGAGACGAACATGTTTGGAGGAGAGCCAAACCTTATCTCCCGGACGGAATTGAGGTGGATCCAGACGTCTCTTATCAGCATGTTTCTTCATCCGCTCGGAGGATAGAAGAAGTGCGGATCTAGTGTCCTCCCAAATAGTGGAAAATTCGCTGACCAGAGACTCCGCGGCCGGGTTGTCCACTGAAGCGGAGACGGGAAACGGAATCCGGGGATGTTGACCATAAACCACAAAGAACGGGGACTTGGAAGAAGATTCGCTCTCATGGTTGTGGTAGGAGAACTCGGCCCATGGTAGGAGCTCCACCCAATTGGTATGGTGAGCGTTGACAAAGTGCCGGAGGTAGCTGGTAAGGATCTGGTTGATACCCTCCACTTGGCCATTGGACTGTGGATGGTAAGCGGAGGAGAAATCCAGGGTGACATTCAGCAGCTTACACGTAGCTCTCCAGAAGCGCGAAGTGAACTGGACCCCTCGATCAGACACAATGTGGAGGGGTAGGCCGTGGAGACGAAAGATGTGATGGATGAAGTCCATAGCCAGCACAGATGCAGACGGGAGACCAGGCAGAGGGATGAAGTGGGCCATTTTAGAAAAGCGGTCAGCGACCACCCAAATGATCGTACAACCGGCAGAAACAGGGAGATCCGTAATAAAGTCCATGTTGCCACGGAGCAGCAGGTACAGGAAGAGGCAGGAGGCGGCCGGCAGGAAGATGCCTGGGAACCTTGTTGTGGGCACAGGACGAACAGGCCGTGACGAAGTCTACCACATCCTGGCGCAGGGTAGGCCACCAGTAATGCCGGGTAATGAGCAGGAAGATCTTCTTCTGGCCTGCACGGTCAGTGTTATGTTCTGCTACCAGAGCTAAGGAAAGAGAGGAGATCTGTCCCTACGATAGAACTCAGCTTTATCCCTACGATGTAACAGGGGACCTGATCCTGCGATCAGACCTGCTAAAGTCCTAAACTAGTCTGTACGGAGACCTATAGATGTGGGGAAGGAATCCCTACAAGTACTAAGGACTGGGAGGAAAATGGGACACCTTCTAACAGAAATAGTAGCAGAAAGACAATCAAACAAAATATATAGAACACTGAGGTCCGTAGACCAAGCAAACTAACAGAGTTAGATACACAGCACAGGCTAGCTAGAAAGTAGATATACAATGAAGTCCAGCAAAGCCAGAAGGGCGGAGCAGGATTAAATAGGCCAACAAGGTCATGTGACCAGCAAAGGAAAAAACCTAAGAGCAAGGTTCTAACAGTACCCCCCCTTCTAAGAGGATCCTCCGGATCCCCTAGGACCAGGCTTATCAGGAAATCTCTTGTGAAACGCTCTGATAAGTCTGGACGCGGAAACATCATCTGACCTCACCCAAGAGTTATCCTCGGGTCCGAAACCTTTCCAGGCCACAAGATACTGCAAACTACCTCTATACCGTCTAGAGTTAAGGATGCGAGAAATTTCATATTCCCCGTCCTCCACCACCGGAGGAACAGAGGCAGAGGCGTCACCATCCGACACAACAGCTTTTTTTTAACAGAGAGACATGAAATACCGGATTAATTCTCCAGGAGGTAGGAACCTCCAACCTAACAGCAGATTGGTTGACAACCTGAAGCACCTTAAAGGGCCCTACAAACTTGGGACCCAATTTCTTAGAAGGAATCCTCAACCGCAGATTCCTAGAGGACAACCAGACCATGTCACCAACAGCGAACAAAACCTCCTGTCGTTTCCTATCAAAGTAGTCTTTAGATTTTCTGTTGGCCTCCTGAAGATTACCACGCACATCTGTCCAAACTCTCTCCAAATCACCGGAAAAATTCTCCTCCTCAGGCACGGCAGATCCCAACTTGGAGAACGACCCAAACGACGGATGTCTCCCAGAACAACAAAAAAAAGGCGAACAACCAGCAGAAGAAGATGTATGATTGTTCAGAGCAAATTCAGCAAGTGGTAGAAACTCAGACCACCCCTCTTGATTGTCTGCCACAAAACAACGCAAGAACTGCTCAACATCCTGGTTTTTCCTTTCTGTCTGGCCATTAGATTCAGGATGATATCCGGACGAGAACGACAAATGAACTCCCAACCTGTCACAAAAGGCACGCCAAAAACGAGCCATGAACTGAGGACCCCTATCAGAAACAATGTCAGTAGGAACGCCATGAAGTCTGACAATTTCCTTGACAAAGGCCTTAGCGAGAGTTTTAGCGCAGGGCAGTTTGACGAAGGGAACCAAGTGACACATCTTGCTAAAACGGTCCACGACCACCCAGATGACAGTAAAACCCTCAGAGGGGGGAAGGTCAGTTATAAAGTCCATAGCCAAATGTGTCCAAGGAGCACTGGGAACCTCCAAAGGACAAAGCAACCCCGCAGCAGGAGTATGTGAGGACTTAGATCTAGCACATATAGTACATTGACGCACCCACTTAATGACTTCCTTCTGCCATCCAGGCCACCAAAAACTGCGACCCACCAGTCTCTTGGTCTCAGAGATTCCGGGATGACCTGCCAACCGAGATTCGTGACACTCAACAAACAAATCTCTCCTAAAGGTCCCAGGCACAAACAACCTCCCATGAGGAGTGTTAGATGGGGCATTCTCCTGTGCTTTAAGAATCTCATCTTCCAAAACGGAGTCCAAAGCAGCTATCACAACACCTTCTTGTAAAATGTTCTCCTCTTTCTCAGCACCGACTATGGGAGAAAAACTGCGAGACAAGGCATCCGCCTTAACATTCTTAGTACCAGGGATGTAAGTAACGGAGAAATTAAACCGCGAGAAAAACAGTGCCCACCTAGCCTGACGGGCATTCAGGAGCTTGGCAGCATCAAGATATATCAGATTTTTATGATCCGTAACAACCTGAACGGGAAATTCCGCACCTTCCAAGAAGTGGCGCCAGTGTTCAAATGCGAGTTTAATAGCCAATAATTCCCGATTACCAATATCGTAATTCAGTTCAGTCTCCGAAAATTTTTTTGAAAAAAAGGCACAGGGATGTAATCCATCCCCGTTATCCTGAGACAATACTGCGCCAACCCCCACAGAGGAAGCATCAAACTCAACCAAAAACGGCTTAGTCACATCAGGCTGCATAAGGATGGGAGCAGAGGTGAACCTTTCCTTGAGATACACAAAAGCTTCAATGGCCTCAGAAGACCACTGAACCGCATCAGCACCTTTCCTGGTGAGATCGGTCAGAGGTTTGACAATACTAGAAATTTCTTTTATGAATTTTCTGTAATAATTGGCGAAACCCAAAAACCTCTGTATCGATTTCAAACCAATAGGCCTAGGCCATTCCTGTACAGCTTGAACTTTAACCGGGTCCATCTCAAAACCTTCGCTGGAGATAATGTAACCCAAAAAACTAATTCTCTGTACAGCGAACTCACATTTCTCCAGCTTAGCAAAAAGCGAATTGTCCATTAATAACTGTAATACCTCACGTACGCTCCGCCAATGAGACTCCAGATCCGGCGAATAAATCAAAATGTCATCCAAATACACAACCACATTTTTGCCGATCAAAGGTCTAAGGATGTCATTAATAAGATTCTGAAAAAATGCAGGAGCATTAGTAAGACCAAAAGGCATAACCAGGTTCTCAAAATGACCCACAGGAGTGTTAAAAGCAGTCTTCCATTCGTCACCCTCCTTCATGCGCAACAGATTGTATGCCCCCTTAAGGTCAATTTTAGAGAACCACTTGGCCCCCATTAACTGGTTAAACAGATCAGGAATCAATGGCAGTGGGTAAGGATTGCGTACAGTAATTTTGTTAATCTCACGAAAATCCAGACAAGGACGTAAACCGCCGTCCTTTTTTTTTACAAAAAAAAATCCAACCGCCACAGGAGACTTAGAGGGCCTAATGTGACCGGCGGCCAAACTTGTCTGTATGTATTCCCCCAAAGCCTTCCTCTCAGGAATAGTAAGGTTAAATAAACAACTTTTAGGAAGAGTCGCTCCAGGGACAAATTCAATAGAACAATCATAGTCTCTATGGGGAGGCAAAACCTGCGATTCCTTCTCAGAAAAAACTCTCCAAAAATCCTGAATAGGAACAGGCAATTCTCCCCTATCCAAAGCTGCAATACGCCCGTTACAACACTTGTCATAACATTTATGGCTCCAGGATTTAATTTCACTGGTAGACCAATCCAGTACAGGATTGTGAAATTTTAACCAGGGCAATCCCAATATTACTGGAGAAGGCAAGTTATTCAAAACTACCAAATCCAATTTCTCATGGTGAACACCATTAATAGTGAGAGGAAATTCACAGACCTTGAGAGTAATATTCTTCAAAGGGGAACCATCCACAGAAACCACAGCAATGGGGGATGATAAAGGTTCGGGTTTTAAATTGAGTCTTTCCAAGAATCCCCCATCAATTACATTCAGAGTAGACCCACAATCAACAAACACCCGAAATTCCATTAATTTTTCCTGAGCAATCGTGGAAGCAGCTAAAAATACACCCTTGGAATTTAAACAGGCAATACGGGCATGACTGACCATTTTTTTTCTTTCTTCATACGAAGCTCACAGCCTTTAATCAAATGACCAGATTTTCCGCAATAGAAACACAAGCCTTCAGAAAATCGACGGTCTTTTTCTTGAGAGCGAGGTGCCACCGATCCAATCTCCATCGGTTCACCACTGTTAGTACACACATTCTCATAACCAGAAACTGACATAGCAGAGGATTTGCTCTCATTAACCCTTGCACGCAGTCTCCTATCCACCTGTATAGCTAATTGCATAGCCTGTTGCAAATCTTCAGGTGTAGGATAAGCAATTAGCAGGTCTTTAACCCTTTCATTGAGCCCAGCAAGAAATAGACTTTTCAGAGCAGAATCGTTCCACCATGTTTGAGTAGACCATCGACGGAAATGAGTACAATATTTTTCCACATTACCTGATCCCTGTTTCAAACGTCTCAACTCAGTCTCAGCTGATGCGACACGGTCAGGATCATCATATAATAGTCCCAAAGCAGAAAAAAAACTATCCACTGATCTGAAGCATGTATCACTAGGTTGCAAAGAAAAGGCCCACTCCTGAGGCTCTTTGCGCAAAAGTGACATTATGAACCCTATGCGCTGGGATTCATCCCCAGAGGACTTGGGTCTCAAACGAAAATACAATAAGCAAGCATTTTTAAATGAAAAAAATTCTTGGTGTTCACCAAAAAATAAATCCGGCAAACATACCTTAGGCTCCAAGAAATGTGCTCCAGGACAGTTACTCACGTGCTGACGGAGCTCGGCCACCTCCAGAGAGAGTCCCTGCAGGCGATGAGCCAAATCCTGAACCGACACCATGATGGAACAGAAAAATCTTTCCTTAGAGAATTTGCGGGCTGGACTTACTGTTATGTTCTGCTACCAGAGCTAAGGAAAGAGAGGAGATCTGTCCCTACGATAGAACTCAGCTTTATCCCTACGATGTAACAGGGGACCTGATCCTGCGATCAGACCTGCTAAAGTCCTAAACTAGTCTGTACGGAGACCTATAGATGTGGGGAAGGAATCCCTACAAGTACTAAGGACTGGGAGGAAAATGGGACACCTCCTAACAGAAATAGTAGCAGAAAGACAAACAAACAAAATATATAGAACACTGAGGTCCGTAGACCAAGCAAACTAACAGAGTTAGATACACAGCACAGGCTAGCTAGAAAGTAGATATACAATGAAGTCCAGCAAAGCCAGAAGGGCGGAGCAGGATTAAATAGGCCAACAAGGTCATGTGACCAGCAAAGGAAAAAACCTAAGAGCAAGGTTCTAACAGTCGGCTAATTTGGATGAATGACCCCAGTGAAGAACCTTCTTAGGATCCAGAACCGCTACAAATGTCTTACCGAGTGGGAGGCGAGACAGATCCAAGGGGGCCACAGTCATCACTTTGGAGGGGTCGACAATATGCATAGGCTCCTCCTCTTGATCGGAAGACAGAAAGGATTGGGACAAGGCGTCTTCTTTAACGTTCTTGTCTGCCGGGCGGTAATGTAGGGTACAGTTAAAGAGGGCGAAGAACAAAGACCACCGGGCCTGACGCGGATTGAGTCTTTGGGCATTCTGAAGATATGCCAAGTTTTTGTGATCAGTATAGATGACCAGCGGGTGCAGAGTCCCCTCGAGCAGGTAACGCCACTCCTCCAGTGCCAATTTGATGGCTAGCAGTTCTCGGTCTCCTATGAAGTAGTTGCGCTCAGACGAGGAGAAGAGCTTGGAGAAGAAGCCGCAGGTTACCATTATCCCGGACGGAGATTTCTGTGTGAGCACCACTCCGGCTCCGGAAGAGGAAGCATCAACCTCCAGAAAGAACTGTTTGTTGCTATCTGGACGATGCAGCACTGGGGCAGAAGAGAAGGCTTGTTTTAAGGAGAGGAAGGCCTCCTCCGCTTCAGACGGCCATTCCTTAGGATTTGCTCCCTTTCGGGTGAGCGCAGAGATGGGAGCAGTCTGGGAAGAAAAATGTGGGATGAAGAGACGGTAATAGTTGGCAAAGCCCAGGAATCGCTGAATTGCTTTCAACCCCTCCGGATGGGGCCACTTTAAGACGGCAGAGACCTTCTTGGGGTTCATCCGTAGACGTGTCTTAGAGATAATATAGCCCAGGAACAGAAGAGAGGACTGCTCAAACAGGCATTTCTCAAATTTTGCATAAAGGTGATTCTGCCTGAGCCTAAGCAGAACCTTACGAACATCCCTCCGATGTGTGGGAAGATCCGGAGAGAAGACCAAGATGTCGTCCAGGTACACCACCACGCAAGAATATAAAAGGTCACGGAAGATGTCATTAACTAATTCTTGGAAGATGGCGGGAGCATTACAGAGACCGAAGGGCATCACACGGTATTCATAGTGACCGTCCCGGATATTGAATGCAGTCTTCCACTCGTCTCCTTGGCGGATCGGGACCAGGTTACACGCCCCACGAAGATCGAGCTTGGTGAAGATCTTTGCGCCTTTAAGGCGGTCGAACAGCTCAGAGATGAGCGGCAGGGGGTATTTGTTTTTGACAGTGATTTGTTTGAGTCCTCTATAATCGATACATGGATGTAGTGAACCGTCTTTCTTTTTAACTAAGAAGAATCCGGCTCCAGCCGGGGAGGAAGATTTCCGGATCAATCCCCTAGCCAGATTTTCTTCAATGTACTCCGACATGGCCTGGGTTTCGGCCAACGACAACAGGTAGATCCGCCCATGGGGTGGAGTGGCACTGGGTATCAGGTCGATAGGGCAATCATATGGCCTATGGGGTGGCAGAGTCTCTGCCTCCTTCTTGTCGAAGACATCAGCATAGGACCAGTAGGGTGCCGGTAGACCGGGTAAATTAGTCGGAGTAGATGGGGGTTGAGCAAGGCGAACCGGAACTAAGCAGGTCTCATGGCAATCCTGCCCCCAGCGGAGCACCTCACCGGATTGCCAATTCAGAACGGGCTCATGTTTCTGTAGCCAGGGTAGACCTAGCAAAAGGGGGTGAGAGAGTCCGGAAACCACAAGGAAGGAGATCCGCTCTGAGTGCAGCATTCCCACCTGCAGGGTTACGGCCTCTGTGACGAGCAAGATGGTCACCGGAAGGAGCCTTCCATCCACGGAAGCGACTGCCAATGGTTTGGCCAGAGGTTTGGTAGGAATCTGATACTTCTCTACAAGGGACTTGGATATGAGATTCCCAGCGGCTCCGGAATCCAGATGTGCGGTTTCAAAGAAGCGGTTCTCTCCACAGGAAGTAGAGACGGATAAAGTCAAGGACAGAGAGGATTTACTTTTGCCTAGGACGACCTCTCCGAGCGGTCGTAGACACTGGAGTTTCCCGGCTTCACCGGGCAAGAACGAATCAGGTGCTCCTTACTACCACAGTAGAAACAGCTCCCCTCGGCTCGGAGTGACTCTTGGCGAGATTTGACCATCTTGGTCTGGTCGATCTGCATAGGTTCGGGCGAGCGTGCCCGGGGAGTTGCTGATTGGGAAGCCGGTTTCTGGAAAGTAGGAGCAAGACGAGGAAATCTTCCCTGCCGGGTAGTCTCCTTAGCACGTTCAAGGAAACGGAGGTCAATTCGGGTTGCTAGTGACACCAGGTCATCCAGGGTGGTAGGAACGTCCCGGCCGGCTAACTCGTCCTTAATCTGACCGGAAAGGCCCTCCCAGAAGGTGGACACCAGGGCTTCGTTGCCTCAGGCAAGCTCAGAAGCGAGGGTACGGAACCGTATGGCATACTGGGCCATGGTGAGACTCCCTTGGCGAAGACGGAGCAATGAGGAGGCAGTAGAGATCCTTCGTCCGGGTTCATCGAAGACCTTCCGGAAGGCAGTGAGGAAAGCCGGAAGATCGGACACCAGGGAATCCCCTCTCTCCCATAGAGGGTTTATCAATGCCAATGCTTCCCCGGTGAGGTGAGACATGATGAATGCCACCTTGGCCCGGTTGGAGGGAAACTGATGTGGCAGAAGTTCAAAGTGCAGTGTGCACTGGTTCAGAAAGCCCCGACATAGGACGGAGTTACCTCCAAAACGAGGAGGCGCAGAAAGCCGGGGTCTTAAGCTGGATGCCGTGGTATTGGTAGGTAACTTTTTAGGACAACGCACGCGGCCCCTTTAAGAGGGAGGGAGCGCGCGCGCGTGCCCTAAGCACAGAGCCAGGGAAGCTGCGTGCACCAGCAGCAGCTGCAGGGAGGCCAGAAGACGCCGGAGCAGGACCGCGGTGGTAAGGGGGACGGCGTCTCTGCCGGGCAGGAGGCAGAGACGCCGATGCTACACTTAAGAGAGTGAACTAAGTCCCGAGGCTCCAGAGTTTGTACCAAGGAGAACAGATGAAGTCCAATTCAGATCTGATGATCGAATACCAATCATTGGAGAGGCAGATTGACACTCAAGAGGAGCGGAATTACCAGACCGTGTGGAAACAGGCGATTCAGGAGAAATACAGGAACTTACAGACAGCTCCAAGAGCATCTGAGGAAGCAGAGGAAATGAGGGCAGTGGAAGAAACTCCTGTAACCAAAGAACCTGATGAACAACCTACCAGGAGGATGTCGACTCGAGAAGTGAGGAGGCCCGTGATGCTGACGTACCAAGGACTGTCGACTGGAAACAGGTATCTCTGCCTGAGGACTAGGTAAGCCTTCTTGAGCGGTATTCACCCCCCGAGAGACAGTATGGACAATGTTACCTGGTGGAAAAACTTGTTTTGGCCCAATGAGAGAGAGAGCTGGTTGAAGACGTATGAAAAGCTCAAGCGGAAGAGATAGTAACATAGTAACATCGTTTTTAAGGTTGAAGGAAGACTAGTCCATCTAGTTCAACCCATAGCCTAAAATGTTGATCCAGTGGAAGGCAAAAAAAACCATGTGGCAAACACTGAGCTCCACATTGGGGAAAAAAATTCCTTCCTGACTCTATACAACAATCAGACTAGTTCCCTGGATCAACGCCCTATCAAGGAATCTAGTATATATAACCTGTAATATTATACTTTTCAAGAAAGGCATCCAAGCCCTTCTTAAATTTTAGTAGTGAATCACTCATTACATCATTCGGCAAAGATGCGGCAAAGAGCTCCATAGTCTCACTGCTCTTACAGTAAAGAATCCGCGTCTGTGATTATGATTAAACCTTCTTTCCTCCAGACGTAGAAGATGCCCCCTTGTCCCCGTCTCAGGCCTCAGAGTAAAAAGATCAGTAGAAAGGTCTTTGTACTGTCCCCTTATATACTTGTACATAGTAATAAGATCACCCCCAAGCCTTTGTTTTTCCAAACTAAATAACCCCAAGTGTAATAACCTGTCTTGGTATTGCAGACCCCCCAGTCCTCTAATAACCTTGGTTGCTCTTCTCTGCACCCGCTCTAGTTCAGCTATGTCTTTCTTATACACCGGAGACCAGAACTGTACACAGTATTCTAAGTGTGGTCGCACTAGTGAGTATAGAAGGAAAATGATGTTCTCCTCATGAGCATCTGTGCCTCTTTTAATGCATCCCATTATTTTATTTGCCTTTGCAGCAGCTGCCTGACACTGAGATGCTGATAGTTTTAATTTTAATTGTTTATTTGTTACAGGAGTCCTACAAGAAAAAGGTTGTAAGAATAGGTTGCTATCAATGTTTATAAATGTTATGCCAATTTGACAATGACAAATTTACATATATAGTTACTAAGCGTTCACCACTGTCTCAGAATTGGTCAGATTGACCAATTAAGACGAATGTCGAGGACGACATTCAAAAAGGAGGGAAGAGTGTGACATCCAGGAAGTGTTGTGCTTCAGAAGCATCAAGCAACTAGAGGGGTTAACACAGTTACAGGAGACAGCGAGTGTTTTAGCAGAGCCCCAGGGGGATTGTGGGGAACTTGCTTACTGTCTGGCTGAAGCCGAAGAGAAAGGTGGTGTGTTATCTGGATCTGACAGAAGGCAACTGAACAGGATTCAGATCAGGAGAGAAACAAAACACAGGTCAGATAAACTCCCTGAAGTAACAGTGCAGAGTATTATCGGGCAGGAAGATAAGGACTGGAATGAATTGTGTCACAGGGATCATCTCCCTCATCAAACCCCCCTCCCTCATCTCCATGCATCCATGCAGGATAAAGAATGCTGTGTATTATTGAGTCCTTGTGAAGGAAAAGCCTGTGGTGGTGTATGCATAGAAGTGTGCTGCTAAGAGATCTAATCTATGCTGAATTTTGCTACTGAAGAGACTGTAATACTGTGCCTTGTGAAGAAACAACTGTATTGTTACTGGAGCCGGTTGCTCAAGAAACTCAGACTGTACTGTAATGAAGATTGTTGCTGTAATATCCCTGAATTGCACAGGCCATGCTTCAGATTAAATTCCACTGTTAAACTGTTGAAAAAGACTCTTGTCAGATGTGTCTGGTCAGCAATTGAATCTATCGTGTGCTTGAGAGAAGCTACAGCCTATGGTTGCCCTGAGTAACGGTTCCCCCAGGATTCCAAAGAATTCATGAAACCCGTATCGCCCTATCTGAACCTAGCGGAATGCATGTAACAAATGGCAGAAACTGTATGTGCCCCTGCTCTGTCCTCCACTATTACAGAGTGATGGCAGATATCACAGCCCTTGTTCCCCATATAATACAGTCACAAGCAGCCCAGAACTCATGAAGAATCTGTATAACACTGCACTAAATGTGTGATACATCAGCCATGTCTGCAGTGAGGTTACACAGGAGCTGCATCTGCAGTGTGTGTGTGGGGGGGGGGGGGTGAGTGGTAGCAGAAACATGAGGTAGCATGGTTTCTACATGCCCAAAATTTGGAAAAACCTCAATACACCTTTGAAGAGACGTAGAGGAGGGCCTCAGTTAAAAAAATGTTCCCATTATAAAGGAGCGGGTCTCCTATACTGTTATTGTGTATGCAGTGACTGCAAGGGCTGCCCAAAAATTGGGAAAACCCCTATACCCCTTTGAAGAGACATAGAGGAGGGCCTCAGTTTAAATAATGTTCCCATTATAAAGGAGCGGGTCTCCTATACTGTTATAGTATGCAGTGCCTGCAAGGGCTGCCCAAAATTTGGAACAGGGATGGATCTTTACCCTGATTACACATATATAGTGAGGAGAATACCCTGGATACACAGGATCTGTATACATGATAAGTATACAGCACAGGGATGGATCTTTACCCTGATTACACATATATAGTGAGGAGAATACCCTGGATGCACAGGATCTGTATACATGATAAGTATACAGCACAGGGATGGATCTTTACCCTGATTACACATATATAGTGAGGAGAATACCCTGGATACACAGGATCTGTATACATGATAAGTATACAGCACAGTGATGGATCTTTACCCAGATTACACATATATAGTGAGGAGAATACCCTGGATACACAGGATCTGTATACATGATAAGTATACAGCACATTGATGGATCTTTACCCAGATTACACATATATAGTGAGGAGAATACCCTAGATACACAGGATCTGCATACATGATAAGTATATGTAGCACCCCGAGGGCTCGGCTGCTACAGGGGTATTGCACCTCAAACCAGAGGTGTGATATTCCACTCCCGGGTAAGGATGGAGTGTGGACCAGGACTCAGTAGGCTGCATGCATCACATACACCCCATTTCCGAGGGACAGCTCAACGGTGCTCCCACTAGACAGAAGTGCAGGCACGACAGCATCTGTCCCTGGCTGGAGTGGGGCGGGGGGTGGAGTACCCAGTGGTGTAGGAGCAGATAGGGGTGGGTCTCTGGGCATAGGTAGGAGCCCATTGGTTGCTAGTCACCTGGGCTCGGGTGTTAGAAGGAGGTATATAAGGTGGGCACCATCTTAGGACAGCGTTCAGTTAAGTTCAGAGAGGAGGAGAAGAAGACAGGAGCTCAGCCAGATAGGGCTGACAGGGAGCTGTGGCTCAGTCTGGGCCCAGCTCCAGAGGCAGGCCTGGAGTGGAGGCCAGAAACAGCAGAAAGAGAGAGGAGAAGGAGCGGAAAGGAAAGTAAGAAAGGAACTGGAACAGAGGAGAAAGGAAGCAAGGAACACAGAGAAAGGCCCAGAGACACGAGGACCGAAGGAACCCCATATGCCCAGAGGAGATACAGGGTGAAGGGTTGGCAGAACAGGGTACCGGAACCCAAATTGGTGGAGGCAACAGATTCCTCAGCCAAAGACCGGAGGTTGTTACCACATCTTGGTGCGACCCCTCACTACATCCACCAGAAAGGCATACCGTATGGGGTCAGGGAAACCGGGAGAGGTTTCGCCAACAGAAGGCCCGAGGAAGCTGGACAAAGGTGGGTCACTGGTGGGGACGGCCAGAGAAAGGTAGAGAAGGGAGCTCTGAACCACACTCTGGAATTACCTGGGAGTTGACCGAGTCCCTTGCCTGGTGGACGCAGCACGGCTCGGGCAGTCATCGCCTGCAGCATTGACATGAACAACAACTGTGAGTAAAGCATTGAAAATTGCAACCGCACGTCTCTGTGGTTCCTCGCCGCACCAGCACCATTAGCACTGGGACGCTCACACCATCACTCCCATCATCTCTCACATTAGCTGCCCTGAGGCAATACTTCTCCCGTGGGGAGTTATCCCATACTCAGCTGCGCAAACAACATCAGCCTCAGCGGTCTGCAGCGCGGCGGCGGTCCCCACTGACCGCAATCCACGGGTGGCGTAGTCGGACATTTGCTATACATTAAGACTGCCACTGGTTTGACCACCCTGGGCACGGACCGGGTCACCGCCACACGGAGACTACAACCCCCAGCATTCTACAACAGGCCCGGTTCCGGGTTCCCCTGCACAACATAGGCCCAGGGGGCGCGTCAACTTTGGCGTAGTCGGCAGGATCATTACCAACCCGCCACAAGCGGGTATTGCGTGCCTGGAGAAAACTGCACATGTACCTTAAAAAGAAGTCTCCCGCCATTTCCAGAAGTTTCCCGCCGTCCGGAGTCGTTTCCCACCATCCGGAGCCGATTCCCGCCATCGGACGCCATCTTGGACCGTTTCCCGCCGTCTTCATCCATTTTTCCCGCCCTGGCAGAGCGGACGCCATTATGTGCGCACCAAAAGACAGCAGGAAGCCACCTCCCATCGTGGGCCAGGTCCCAGAATGGCGCCAAAGAAGGAGCCCGCCCCCACCAGCCATGAGTGCAGCAGTGGAGATGTCCATCAAAGTGGGGGGCTGCCCCTGAGGGTGATTGTCAGCAGATGCCCCCAAGACTAACCCCCATGGGGGCGGATAGGAAAGAAAACTGAGGGGCTGGGTGCGGCCTTGATCAGTCTGGACCTGCTGCACCCGGAGATGGAAGGAGCAGAGAACTCCACCAGCACCCTGGCCCGCAGCCTGCTGCAAGCTGAGCCACCCTGCAGCCTGACAGAGTTGCTGGCCCAGCTGCCTAGAGACCCGGGCAGTGCGCGCGCAGCGCTGGAAGACCTAAACAAAAGAATGGTCCGGGCGCAGCGGGATGTGTTTGCCGGGTGGAAGGAGGAGATGACCCGGCAGCACGAAGGCAGCCAGCGGAGGACCCCGCCGGGACCGGCAGCTGCAGACGACGCCGCAGAGGAGGCCATGGAGACCGAGGCAGGTAATGGGGACGCCACCACCCCAAGCCCTGGGAACACCAGCCTGCCCTCACCCTCCGTTGCGGGACCCAAAGCCCCAGGGACCGTACCTGACACCACGTCTCCACCGCCGCCAGCTAGGCCTCAGGCAGCGAGAACCGTCATCACACCCCGCCCCGCGCTGTGCCCTCTGAACCCGGGCGCCGTAACGCGGGAGACGTCACAGGCCAGGACGCAAGGCCCAGCACACCCGGGCGCCGCTGCCTCACCAGCGCCCCCTACCTTGGCGGTGCCACCCCCGGGCGCGACCAACAAGCGACCACCGGCCTGGTCGCAAGGCCGAGTGCCCCCGGGCGCTGCCACACGTCCGAAGCCCGCGGTGCCGCCCCTGGGTGCGGACCTGTACGCCCAACATACCAGCCCGGACGGGCTGCCCTTTGAGTGGCCACCAGAGTTTGACAACCCCCGTCTCCGGGGAGAACAACCCCTGAGCGAGCCTCTGATCCCGGCCCCGGAGCCCGCCAACATCGCTCCACCCCCGCTGGAGGATGCCCAGTTTGCATGGGACCCCACCGGCGAGAGTCTCATGGGGTTCACCCAGGAGACCCGGGCAGAAGCAGCCCAGCGCCTGGATTGCTGCCGTCAGCAGCTGGCCACCTATGAAAGAGAGCGGCGGCAGAGGCGCATCAGGGAGGAGCGACTCCAGGCCAGGAGCGCGGAACAGAAGAGGAGGGCCCGACAAGACACCCACGCCATCCGCGGCCCCAGAGCCACCGGGACCGTAGTCAAGTTCCAGCTAGAGCATGGCTGGGGCTTCATCAGAGACCCGGAGGCTGACACCGACCTCTTCGTCACTAGAAGGGACGTTGAAAGTCACCTGCCAGAGGGACATCATGGCCGTGACCTGTACCCAGGTGACTTGGTCACCTACACCCGGCACAAGGGCGCAAAGGGACTGTACGCCCTCCACGTTCACCGGCTCACGGAGGAGGAACTGCAGTACCGCCCAGACACGGAGTACACTGAGGGTCCGGACGGACCAGAAGATTACCCGGAAGAGCAAGGAGCATCAGGAGGACACCGTTACCAGTAAACGGTAAAGTGGAACTGTACATAGTTACCCGTACGGGTATAAGAACTGTTGCTGAATGAAGTGTGGTCCCCGTTGGGACTAGTGTGGAATAGTTAAAGGACTGTTACCCGTGTGCAAGTTAACCCCCTTAATCCCTAACCAGGCTGAGGACTGTGAACAGCCATTCCCCTATCCCCACTGGCCGAGGACTGAGAGCGGCCACCCCTGTAAATAGTTGCGCTTCTTAAAGCGCCCCCTACTGGTTTTATAAAAGAACTGCAACGTCTACCTCAGAATTAAATGGACTGTTGCACCTTTACCTGGTCACAAGTTGCACAGCGGCCAGAGCTCAAGAATGTTCTACTTGAAAAAGTTTTATATTGAAAAGTTTTATATGCTGCTAGAATAATAATGCAAATGTTTCATGTGATGTTTTATATGCTAAAAGAGTTCCGGTAGTTTTGACCATAGCTAGTGACAGAAGAATGTTAAAGAAAAGAAAAAGAGTACCAGCAACGTTAAAAAAGAAAAAAAAAAGTGCCTCCCATAAAGGGATGGGTTTATAGTTATTGTCTTATATACGAATGCATTCTAAAAATTTGTATGTTTAAATTGTTTTGCTCTTTTCCAGCCCGAGGACGTGCTGTGATTTACCAGGGGGGAATGTAGCACCCTGAGGGCTCGGCTGCTACAGGGGTATTGCACCTCAAACCAGAGGTGTGATATTCCACTCCCGGGTAAGGATGGAGTGTGGACCAGGACTCAGTAGGCTGCATGCATCACACACACCCCATTTCCGAGGGACAGCTCAACGGTGCTCCCACTAGACAGAAGTGCAGGCACGACAGCATCTGTCCCTGGCTGGAGTGGGGCGGGGGGTGGAGTACCCAGTGGTGTAGGAGCAGATAGGGGTGGGTCTCTGGGCATAGGTAGGAGCCCATTGGTTGCTAGTCACCTGGGCTCGGGTGTTAGAAGGAGGTATATAAGGTGGGCACCATCTTAGGACAGCGTTCAGTTCAGTTCAGAGAGGAGGAGAAGAAGACAGGAGCTCAGCCAGAGAGGGCTGACAGGGAGCTGTGGCTCAGTCTGGGCCCAGCTCCAGAGGCAGGCCTGGAGTGGAGGCCAGAAACAGCAGAAAGAGAGAGGAGAAGGAGCGGAAAGGAAAGTAAGAAAGGAACTGGAACAGAGGAGAAAGGAAGCAAGGAACACAGAGAAAGGCCCAGAGACACGAGGACCGAAGGAACCCCATATGCCCAGAGGAGATACAGGGTGAAGGGTTGGCAGAACAGGGTACCGGAACCCAAATTGGTGGAGGCAACAGATTCCTCAGCCAAAGACCGGAGGTTGTTACCACATCTTGGTGCGACCCCTCACTACATCCACCAGAAAGGCATACCGTATGGGGTCAGGGAAACCGGGAGAGGTTTCGCCAACAGAAGGCCCGAAGAAGCTGGACAAAGGTGGGTTACTGGTGGGGACAGCCAGAGAAAGGTAGAGAAGGGAGCTCTGAACCACACTCTGGAATTACCTGGGAGTTGAGCAAGTCCCTTGCCTGGTGGACGCAGCACGGCTCGGGCAGTCATCGCCTGCAGCATTGACATGAACAACAACTGTGAGAAAAGCATTGAAAACTGCAACCGCACGTCTCTGTGGTTCCTCGCCGCACCAGCACCATTAGCACTGGGACGCTCACACCATCAGTCCCATCATCTCTCACATTAGCTGCCCTGAGGCAATACTTCTCCCGTGGGGAGTTATCCCATACTCAGCTGCGCAAACAACATCAGCCTCAGCGGTCTGCAGCGCGGCGGCGGTCCCCACTGACCGCAATCCACGGGTGGCATAGTCGGACATTTGCTATACATTAAGACTGCCACTGGTTTGACCACCCTGGGCACGGACCGGGTCACCGCCACACGGAGACTACAACACCCAGCATTCTACAACAGGCCCGGTTCCGGGTTCCCCTGCACAACACAGGCCCAGGGGGCGCGTCATATACAGCACAGTGATGGATCTTTACCCTGATTACACATATATAGTGAGGAGAATACCCTGGATACACAGGATCTGTATACATGATAAGTATACAGCACAGTGATGGATCTTTACCCAGATTACACATATATAGTGAGGAGAATACCCTGGATACACAGGATCTGGACACGCTGCAGGATCAGTATGTATTACATAGAAGAGGTCACATACAGGTCACCAGACTCCATACATGGGAAGAGGGGGGGGGGTAATCAGCACACAGCAGGGGCAGTATACGCTGCACTGACATTATGTGCAGCCTCTCCTCATCATACATATACTGTAACATCACCCAACCTCGGCTGCTCCTCTCTCACCAGTCTCTAGTAAATGTGACTGCCCAGCTCCACCAAAGAGAATATTGTAATGGCAGACACTTTATGTGCCCATGCTCTGTCCTATCATACTTTTGCCATCCCCCGGCCCCATCTGCTTCTCTCTCACCAGTCTCTAGTACTAGTGATGAGCGAGTACCGTAATATTCGTAATCGCTATACTCGTAACTTTATAATAATTGCATATTCGTTCCGAATTGCGAGTACAATGTAAGTCAATGGGAAATGTGAGTCATTTTCTGCTGGACCCTACAGAGGGGTCTGGGGGCCTGAGGAAAGGGCTGAAATGGATGGGAAGAGCCTGGAGAATGTGCCTGCATGCATTTCTGACTCACATATGGTTTCTGGGAATAAGTTTGTCACAGTGTGACGCCACTTTTACAGACACACAAGAACAACTACCAAACCTAACCTAAATTGCATTTAACAGGCCAAAAAGGTTAAGAAACAGTTTTTCCTGCACAATCACTTGTATATAAGGCTAAATAAACCAGAGAAACAAAAAAAATATCCTTTTTAGCCTTTGTTCACACATACTGTTGTGGCTTTTTTTCGCCTTTTACAATTGGGAGGGCCCTGACTTATACATTTTGTAGGTCCCTCTGTCATACATCATTTTTAGTTTGCTATTCCCCAGCACTTTACAAGCACAGCTGGAACGCACCAGTAGGTATGTTGATCTTTGACCTGAGAGGCCTCAGGTGGCTCTGTAACATGCGTTTTGGAAGGACAGCTGTTACTACGACATTTGGGTGGTCCCTCCATCATTGACACTCAGAAAGTGGAATACATATTCCATAGCAGTTTACAATGTGCCCATTGTAGCGTTGGGCTTGACCCTCCTCCTCCTCCACCACCATGTGATACTGCGGCCCTAAATTCAAATGTTCAGAGGGCCTGCAGTAGGCAGGAAAGCTGAGTTTTGTGAGAGCCCTCGTGTGGCCCTGTGACATACATTTTGAAGTGCCCTCCTCTAGAGATTTTGGAGGTGCCTCTTGTGTACATTTCAGAGTGCCCTCACTTATTCATATTGTAGGGCCCTCACTCTATTATTTAACTCATTTAAGGGCAGAGACTACAGAGAAAATGGCCAAGAGACATGGAGTACTAGAAGGTAGCAGTGAGTGCGGCCTGCGATCCTCAGGTATGGCTGAACTCTGTCAACCGGAAAAATAAAGCTGCACTAGTCAACTGGATGACGAGCTGAAATATATCACTTGTGCAAGTCAATGGACAAAGGATATATGGTGTCCCCCTCCAGGATGGGTTGGAGAAGTTTCTCCAAATGGCTCAGAGATTTTGATTGACAATATTCCCCAGATTTTATAGGAAGAAAAGGCTTCTTGATACTGTACTACTTGATCTAGTGCAGAATGTGCATCGTATTTACAAAAATTACTCCTGGGGCTGGGGGCTGTGTCAGAGGTGCAGGAAGATTCCATGACAAGGGCCTCCCTTGACAAACATTAATAATGTAATAATTAATAATTATTAATAATAATAATTGTGTCCCTTAATTCAAGTTTTCAGAGGGCCATCAGTCGGTCATCAACAGTCAGTGTAAATTTCTATTGAATATGTATCCCCTATCTCAGTCACAATGTGGAACAAGCCAGGCATTTTTTTTTTTTGGGCCAAATAGGGTGACTGACAGTACATTTCTATTGAATATGTATATATATCCCCTATCTCAGTCACAATGTGGCACAACCTGTGACAAGGGCCTCCAATGACAAATATTAGTTTGGTAGGACCGCTGTACATTCCAGATTTGTCCACTGCACAATGTACATAGGGTTTGTAAAAATTAGCCCTATGGGCTGAGTCATGTTTGATGCCAGAAGCCACCATCCCAAGGGCCTCCAATCACAAATAGTAGTTAGGCTGGAGTAGGAATACTGTCCTGGTTTGTCCACTGCACAATGTGCATAGGGTTTGTAAAAATTAACCCTATGGGCTGAGTCATGGTTGACGAAGGAAGGAAACGGGTTTTTATGGGAAGGGGGAGACGCTAACAGCAGTGGCATGAATCTGCATTTTTGGTGAATTTAGGTTGGCTTGCTGTCATCTGGAGGGATTACAAACTGTGGAGATATCCAGTCCTTGTTGAATTTAATCAGGATAAGTCTGTCTGCATTTTCCGTGGAGAGGCGTGTGCGCCTATCAGTGATAATTGCCCCAGTGGAACTGAAAACACACTCTGACACCACACTAGCCTAGCAGCCGGGCAGGCCAGCACCTCTAAGGCATATAAGGAGAGGTCAGGCCAAGTGTTCTGCTTAGACACCCAATAATTAAAGGGAACTGAATCGTCAGAAAGGGCGCACATATGGTCACTTAAGTACCCCTTGACAATGTTCTGCAACTTATCCCTCCTTGGCATTGTTACAGGCACAGATAGCCTTTGCTGTTGTGCTGGTTTATTGAAAATTGCCCAATTTGTGCACATTTTCCCCCCACCTCTGTTGGAGCTGGTGTTCGTGTCTCTCCCCATTATCCCTTGGTGCTGGAAAGAGCCGGTACGTCTGCCACCAGCATTGTCTGAGGGTGATGTTTTCAGCAACTGATCTACAACGGCCCTCTTGAATGATTCCATTGTAAAACTCTTTGGTGACTACAAAAGGAGAGAAGGAAATTTCTCCTTGTACCGTGGATCGAGAAAGGTGGCCAACCAGTATAGGTTGTTGGATAAAATGTGTATCACATGAGGGTCTTGCCACAGACACTTACACATGAACTGTGCCATGTGGGTCAAGCTGCAAAAAGGCAAATCTTCTGTGTCCCCAACAGTAGAAACAGTACCCATCCTCTCCTCACGCTGACTCGCCTCCTCCTCCTCCACCTCCTCCTCTCCAGCCCATCCAGGCTGGACAGACATGAAGCTTGGGTTGGGTGTCCCCCCTGTAGCATTACGAGTCCCCTCGGTAGCACAGAAAAACAAGTCCTCATTTTCCTCATCTTCCTCCTCATCACCCAATCTTGCCCCAGAATATTGGCTGGGATGGGTAGTATCACCCATTGGGAAAATCTGGCTCCATACCAACATGCTGGGCACTCAAAGCTTCCTCTATGAGATTATGCAGTGACTGTTTCAAGAGACACAGCAGCGGGATGGTTACGCTGATAATAGCCTGATCATCGCTCACTAGTTTGGTGCAGTACTTCTCAAGAACCTCACAAATGTCAGCGATCCACACCCACTTGACAGTTGTTATGTGTGGTGGCTGACTCTCAGTCTGACGGGCATGTTGAAGCTGGTATTCAGCTACTGCCCTCTGCTGTTCACTAATCCTCGCCAACATATGATAGGTTGAGTTCCACCGCGTGGGCGGGTCGCAAATAAGTCGGTGACTTGACAAATTCAAGCGCTTTTGCAGCACTGTAAGAGCAGCAAAAGCGGTAGAGGAATGGCGGAAATGGGCGCTAATACGGCGTACCTTCTCAAGTAGGTACGGCAAGTCACGGTAAGCTTTCAGAAATTTCTGAAAAACTAGGTTCAGCACTTGAGCCATGCATGGCACGTATACCAGCTTGCCAACCTTTAAAGCCGCCACCAGGTTACGCCCATTATCGCAGACGACCAGACTGGGTTGGAGGTGCAGCGGGGAGAGCCACTGATCGGTCTGTTGTTTTAAAGCTTGCCACAGCTCTGCAGTGTATTCTTTCTGACCTAAACAGATCAGCTTCAGCATAGCGTCTTTCCGCTTTGCTGATGCGCTGCTGCACAGGTCCCAGCTTGGCAGTGATGGGGAGGGTAATTCAGCAGAGGAGGAGGAGCAGGAGGAGGGGAGAGAGAAAGTTGATTCTGAAGAGTCGGAAACCCTGACAGAAGTCCCACCCTCCACCACGTTCACCCAGTGTGCCGTGACAGAAATGTATCGTCCCTGTCCACAACAACTTGTCCAGGTGTCTGTTGTTGTGTGGACCTTCCCGGTTGTGGCGTTGGCGAGAGCACGGTTCAGATTGTTTAACATGTGCTTGTGTAATGCAGGGATGGCACACCGGGCAAAATAGTGGCGGCTGGGAACACTGTATCATGGGGCAGCCACAGCCAAGAGATCACGGAAAGATTGTATTCCCACAAGCCTAAACGGCAACATCTCCACAGCTAGCAATTTGGCAATGTGCGAGTTTAGTATTTGTTCCTGTGGGTGCGTGGCTGGGTATTTATGCTTTCTTTCCAAGCTCTCAGGCACGGACAATTGGACGCTTCACTGGGACAAGGAAGTGGAAGTGGCTGATGTTTGTTGTTCTGAGCAACCGCAGCTTGTGGGCAGGAGGTATGAGTGCCTGATTCCTGAACAGCAGATTCTGAAGGACATAGCCCAGGCGACATGGCATTGGTTTGACCCGCAGATGCAGATTTGGTACCCTGATGTCCCGCCCACCTATTGGGGTGCTTATCTGCCATGTGGTTTCGCATTGTGGTGGTGCTTATGTTGCCTTTGCCCTGGCTTCTGCTCAACTTGGTATGGCAGATGCTACAGACTGCAATGTTTTTCTCTGAAGGACTTTCAGAAAAAAAAATTCCACACAGCTGCTGAACGCCCCCTTGCCGTGACTTGGCGCATATCAGGAGTGCTCTTGGGAACTGTTGACACACTCTGGGCAAACCACGAAGCCTTGGTGCCTGTGTTAGTGCTGCATATCCATTTTCGTCTGTGTTGCTGTCATGGCTATGCATGCCAACGGTCCAGGTCAGATCAGTGGACTCATCATCGACCACCTTGTCTTCCATCTCATCCTCCTTCCCAGTTGACATTGTAGACTGACCTGATGGCAACTGTGTCTCATCATCATCAGCCACCACCTCTGGAGACAGTAAATGACGTTCCTCCAAGTGGCTTTCTTCTGGCCGTAGAGCCTCAAATACTTGAGCATCAATGCACGCCACCTCCTCTTGTCCCTCCTCAATGCTGCACAGTTATAGGCCAGAGCCAACCAAAGGATACGTACCAAACAGATTGTTATGATCTGCAACAAGAACTAAGGAAAGATAGGGGAAAGCTGTCCCTAAAATAAGACTAAGCTGAATTCCTACAATGTAGCGGGCTGCCTGCTCCTTGTGAACAGACCCGCCTTTGTCCTCGGCTAGTCTGAACGGAGACCTATAGAAATAAGGGAGGGGTCCCTAAAAGTACTAAGGACTGGGACAAAAAAGGGACACCTCCTAACAGAAGTTGCTGCAGAACACAAAAGACAAACTGACAAAAAGTACTAGAGGTCCCAGAGGACCAAGCGAACTAGAAAGAGATACGCACCATTAGCACCTGGCTAGAGAGATAGTCAAACAACACTGAAGTCCAGCAAAGCCAGAAGGGCAGATCTGGAATATATAGGCAGATGGTCACGTGACCGCAAAACACAAGATAGAAAAAACAAACAGGAGGGTTGTAACAGTACCCCCTCTTTTATGAGGATCCTCCGGATCCTCCAGGCCCAGGCCTATCCGGAAACCTCCTGTGGAAAGGTTTAACAAGCCTAGGAGCAGAGACATCATCCTGCCTTACCCTGGAGTTGTCTTCGGGACCGAAACCCTTCCAGGAGACAAGATACTGTAATCTCCCTCTATGCCATCTAGAATTGAAGATACGCGAAATTTCAAATTCGCCGTCTTCCACCACAGGGGGAGCTGTGACAGTGACGTCCCTATCAGATACATCAGCCTTTTTCAACAAGGAAACATGAAACACAGGATTAATCTTCCAGGAAGTAGGGACATCCAACCTAACAGCAGACGGGTTAACAACCTGAAGCACTTTAAATGGACCCACAAACTTAGGACCCAGTTTTTTAGAGGGAATACTCAACCGCAGGTTCTTCGAGGACAACCAAACCATGTCACCCACAGTAAACAAAACCTCTTTATGTTTCCTGTTAAAATACTTCTTGGACTTCTTGTTAGTCTCTTGGAGGTTGCAACGTACATTAGTCCAAACTGTCTCCAAATCACCGGAAAAATTCTCCTCCTCCGGCACCGCCGACCCTAATTTGGAGAACAAACCAAAAGACGGATGTCTCCCAGTAAAGCAAAAAAAAGGAGAACACCCAGCAGAGGAGGATGTATGATTGTTAAGAGCAAATTCTGCGAGAGGCAGAAACTCAGACCACATCTCTTGATTGTCTGCCACAAAACAACGCAAAAACTGTTCAACATCCTGTTCAGTCTGTCCATTAGACTCAGGATGATAACCAGACAAAAATGACAAATGGACTCCCAACCTGTCACAAAAAGCACGCCAAAAGCGAGCCACAAACTGAGGTCCTCTATCAGAAACAATATCTGTGGGAACGCCATGGAGCTTGACAATCTCCTTAACAAACGCCTTAGCGAGTGTCTTGGCGCAGGGCAACTTAATGAATGGAACCAAATGACACATCTTACTAAAATGGTCCACGACCACCCAGATGACAGTAAAACCCTCGGATACAGGAAGATCAGTAATAAAATTCATAGTGAGATGCGTCCAAGGCGCACTAGGAACTTCCAGACGGCAAAGCAACCCCGCAGCAGGAGTATGTGAAGCCTTTGACCTAGCGCACACAGTACACTGACGCACCCACTTGATGACTTCCTTCTGCCATCCAGGCCACCAAAAACTGCGACTGATCAGTCTCTTAGTCTCCGAAATTCCTGGATGACCTGCCAACAGAGACTCATGACACTCCACAAACAAATCTCTCCTAAAGGCTCTAGGCACGAACAACCTCCCATGGGGAGTGTTAAATGGAGCATCATTTTGAGCTTTCAGAATCCCATTCTCCAAAATGGAGTCCAAAGCCGCCACCACAACTCCTTTCTGTAAAATGCTCTCCTCCTCGGCACCGACCGTAGGAGAGAAGCTGCGAGATAAAGCATCGGCCTTAACATTCTTAGTACCAGGGATATAGGTAACAGAAAAATGAAACCGAGAAAAAAAAAGTGCCCACCTAGCTTGACGGGCATTCAAGCGCTTGGCAGCATCCAGATAGATCAAATTCTTAAGATCTGTGAAAACCTGAATAGGAAATCTAGCGCCTTCCAAAAATGAACGCCAATGTTCAAACGCGAGTTTAATAGCCAGCAACTCCCGATTTCCAACATCATAATTCAGTTCGGTTTCCGAAATTTTTTTCGAAAAGAAGGCACAAAGATGTACTCCACCCTTGTTCTCCTGAGACAAAACTGCTCCGACCCCCACCGATGAAGCATCGACCTCGACCAAAAAAGGCTTGGTCTCATCAGGCTGCATAAGGATAGGGGCAGAACTGAACCTCTCTTTGAGATACGCAAACGCTTCAATGGCCTCAGTAGTCCACTGGGCCGTATTCACACCTTTCCTGGTGAGATCGGTTAGAGGTTTAACAATTACAGAAAAATTCTTAATGAATTTCCTGTAATAATTGGCAAAACCCAAAAATCTCTGTATAGATTTCAAACCAATAGGCCTAGGCCATTCCTGCAGAGCCTGAACCTTCACAGGGTCCATTTCAAAGCCCTCGCTGGAGACAATGTAGCCCAAAAAACTAATTTTCTGCACAGCGAACTCACATTTCTCCAGCTTAGCAAAGAGTGAATTATCATTCAATAACTGCAAAACTTCACGTACACTCTGCCAATGGGACTCCAGATCTGGTGAATAAATCAAAATGTCATCCAAATACGCAACCACATTCTTACCAATCAGACGTCTCAGGACATCATTAATAAGGTTCTGAAAAAATGCAGGTGCATTGGTAAGACCAAAAGGCATCACCAGATTCTCAAAATGTCCTACCGGAGTGTTAAAAGCAGTTTTCTATTCATCACCCTCCTTCACACGTAACAAATTGTATGCCCCCCGGAGATCAATTTTGGAGAACCACTTGGCTCCCACTAACTGGTTAAACAAGTCAGGAATTAACGGTAATGGGTAGGAATTGCGTACGGTAATCTTATTAATTTCACGAAAATCCAGACATGGACATAAACCGCCGTCCTTTTTTTTAACAAAGAACAATCCAACTGCCACAGGCGACTTAGAAGGTCTAATGTGACCAGCAGCCAGGCTAGTCTGTATGTACTCCTCCAAGGCCTTTCTTTCAGGGATAGTCAGATTAAACAAGCGACTTTTGGGAAGAGTAGCACCCGGAACAAACTCAATGGCACAATCATAATCCCTATGAGGAGGTAAAACTTGCGACTCCTCCTCTGAAAAAAACCTCCAAAAATCTTGAATAGGTACAGGTAATTCCACTTTTTCCACAGCCGCAATGCGACCATTACAACATTTATTATAGCACTTCGGACTCCAAGACTTAATCACATTAGTAGACCAGTCCAATAAAGGATTGTGCAGTTTTAATCAAGGCAATCCTAGAACAACTGGAGACAGTAAATTATCCAAAACAACCAAGTCCAAAATTTCTTGGTGAACTCCATTGATAGTGAGAGGAAATGCAGCAGTCTTGTGAGTAATGCATTTCAAAGGAGTGTTATCAATTACAACCACAGAAATAGGTGATGACAAAGGTTTGGATTTCAATTTAAGGTTTTCCAAAAACCCTTTATCAATTACATTATGTGTTGAACCATAATCCACAAATACCTGAAATTCAATCAAATCTCCCTGCAGAGTAACACTCCCAGAAAGGAATACTCCTGCAGAGCTTAAACAAGCTATACGGGCATAACTGACCTTTTTTTTTTCTTTACTTAAACGACGCTCACAATACTTAATCAAATGATCACCTTTACCACAATAAAGACAGAATCCCTCAGTGAACCTCCGGTCTTTTTCCTGAGAGCGGATCGACATACCCCCAACCTCCATCGGTTCCCCACCGTCAGAGCAGATTTTCTGGGGACTGGGACCTGACATTACAGGAGTCTTTACCTCATTGAGCCTGCACCTCAGTCTCCTGTCTATGCGAACAGCTAACTGCATAGCTTCCTGCAGAGTCTCAGGTGCAGGGAATGCAATTAGCAAATCCTTAACCCTTTCACTTAGACCAGCAAGAAATAAACATCTCAGCGCCGAATCATTCCACTTAACTTCTGAAGCCCACCATCTAAACTGTGTGCAATAATTTTCAACATCATCAGACCCCTGATACAAACATCTAAGTTCTGATTCAGCAGATGAGATTCAATCAGGACCGTCATATAATAGCCCCATAGCAGAAAAAAATTCTTCAACAGAACTTAAACACGGATCATTAGGCTGGAGAGAAAAGGCCCAACCCTGTGGTTCTTTGCCAAAAGTTACATAATAAAACCAATGCGCTGTGATTCATTCCCAGAGGATCTTGGTCTCAAATGAAAATATAACAAACAAGCATTTTTAAAAGAAAAAAAATCTTGCTGTTTACCATAAGAAACATCAGGCAGTCCTACCTTCGGTTCCACAAAATGCGCTCCAGAACAGCTACTCACGTGTTGCTGAAGCTCGGCCACCTCCAGAGACAAACACTGCAGGTGTTGAGCCAACTCCTGGACGGAAACCATACTGATCCCCGAATTTCTTTCCTTTTAGTTTTTTTTGGGCTGGACTTACTGTTATGATCTGCAACAAGAACTAAGGAAAGATAGGGGAAAGCTGTCCCTAAAATAAGACTAAGCTGAATCCCTACGATGTAGCGGGCTGCCTGTTCCTTGTGAACAGACCCGCCTTTGTCCTCGGCTAGTCTGAACGGAGACCTATAGAAATAAGAGAAGGGTCCCTAAAAGTACTAAGGACTGGGACAAAAAAGGGACACCTCCTAACAGGAGTTGCTGCAGAACACAAAAGAAACTGACAAAAAGTACTAGAGGTCCCAGAGGACCAAGCAAACTAGAGAGAGATAGGCACCGAAGCACCTGGCTAGAGAGACAGTCAAACAACACTGAAGTCCAGCAAAGCCAGAAGGGCGGAGCTGGAATATATAGGCAGATGGTCACGTGACCGCAAAACACAAGATAGAGAAAACAAACATGAGGGTTCTAACACAGATCCTCGGAGTGGTCAAGATTGGGGTCATATGTCTCCTGTGACGGATAATGGTGGGAGGAAGGAGAACCAGCTTCAGGATTGGATGGGCCAGCCTTCTGTGTATTGACAGTGTGGTCGTGGAAGATTTGTTGCTGCTTGGCAAATGCGTAGAGGTCTTGTCTGCTTTCCAAGACCGAATCTGCTCTCGCTCTTCTGGCTTCCACACACGTTTATGTTCCAGACTGGGAAATTTTTCCAGGAACATAGTGGATGCATCAAGCTTCTTCTGACCTGACACAGACTGAGTGCCTTCTCGCGCACCACTGAGAACACCACGTCCGCGTCCCTTAACAACAGGCTTTTTAGGCATTTTGTGTTTTATTGACAGATTTTCAGATGTTAATGGCACAAGCCAAGCTAGCTGTCACAGCCAAAATAGTGGGTAAAATGGCCTGGTGCGTGCTTGGTAGCAGGCAGTAGGAAATGTTTGGACTACTGCTTTGCGTAGAGCACTAAACACCTTTTTAAGTGGACTAATGTGGACAGAAGGCAGGCTGTCACACCAAAAACAGTGGGGAAAATGGCGTGGTGTGTGCTTGGTAGCAGGCAGTAGGAAATGATTGGACTACTGCTTTGCGTAGGGCACTAAACTCCTTTTTAAGTGGACTAATGTGGACAGAAGGCAGGTTGTCACCCCAAAAACAACGGGGAAAATGGGCTCCTCTCTCACCAGTCACTAGTGCGTGTGACTGCCCAGCTCCACGATAGTAATGGCAGACAAAGTATATGTTCTTGCTCTGTCCTCCACTATTACAGAGTTATGGCAGATATCTGCTCACAGCCCTTGTTCCCCATATAATACAGTCACCAGCAGCCTAGAACTCATGAAGAATCTGTATAATACTGCACTAAATGTGTGATACATCAGCCATGTCTGCAGTGAGGTCACACAGGAGCTGCATTTGCAGTGTGTGAGGTGAGTGGTAGCAGAAAAATGAAGTAACATGGTGGCTACATGCCCAAAATTTGGAAAACCCCAATATACCTTTGAAGAGACATAGAGGAGGGCCTCAGTTTAAAAAATGTTCCCATTATAAAGGAGCAGGTCTCCTATACTGTTATTGCGTATTCAGTTACTGCAAGGCCTGCCCAAAATTTGGAAAAACCCCAATACCACTTTGAAGAGACGTACAGGACGGGCTCAGTGAAAAAAATGTTCCCATTATAAAGGAGCAGCTCTGCTATACTGTTATTGCGTATGCAGTGACTGCAAGGGCTGCTCTAAATTTGTGAAAACCCCAATACCCCTTTGAATAGACATAGAGGAGGACCTCAGTTTAAAAAATGTTCCCATTATAAAGGAGCGGGTCTCCTATACTGTTATTGTGTATGCAGTGACTGCAAGGGCTGTCCCAAATTTGAAAAAACCCAATACCTCTTTGAAGAGACATAGACGAGGAGCTCAGTTTAAAACATGTTCCCATTATTAAGGAGCGGGTCTCCTATAGTGATAATGTCCATGCAGTGTCTGCAAGGGCTGCCCAAAAATTGGACGCGTTACAATTCCCCTTTGAAGAGACGTAGAGGAGGTCCTCATTAAAAAAAATGTTACCATTGTTAAGGAATAGGTCTTCTATACTGGTAATGCCCATGCACTAAGTGCATGGGCTGAAAAACATTTACCCCTGAGGGGTATACATGACCATACTGTATAACATACAAAATGTTAGAGGTAGGCCTCTAAAAAGTTTCCTACGTTCATCATAAACACCCTTAAAAAAATGATGTGGGTGTTGCATCACGGTCACCCTAGTGATATGAAGAAGGAGGACAATAAAAAATAGACAAAATCAGGAAGCATATACCCATATCTGGGTGTGAAGAGGTGCATGGAAATAGACCCCCCCCCCAAAAAAAAAAGCCTCTGGATTTGACTTTATATTCCTCTGCTATAATCCGGTTGTGTTGAGAGGTCTGTCCCAATCAAGCCCTTGCTCATTTTGTTATGAGTCAGCTTGTCAACATTTTCAGCTGACAGGTAGATGCGCCTATCAGTTATAATGCCCCCAGTGACACTAAAAACTCGCTCTGACAAAATGCTAGCGGCAGGGATCTCCAAGGCCAGGATCTCCAAGGCATAGAGAGCCAGTTCATGCCACATGTCCAGCTTGAATACCCAATAGTTATAAGGCACGGACGACGTTAGTACGGTCAGCAAGGTACTCCTTCAGCATCTTCCAAAACTTTTCCCTCCTTGTCAGAGTACCCTGCGCATCAGGGCCTGGGCGCTGGGAGGGTCTGAGAAAACTGTCCCACACCTTTGACAGTGTTCCCCTGCCTCTGCTATATTGTATTTGTGTCTCTCTCGCCTGTACTCCTTGGTTGTCCAAGGAACTATAACCTCTGCCGCCAGTGTTTTCAGACGGGAATTTTTTTATTAATTCCTCAACAAGGGCCTTCTGGTACTGCAACATTTTACTAGACTTCTCCAACGCGGGAAGGAGAGATAGAAAGTTCTCCTTGTAGCATGGGTCTAGAAGTGTGACCAACCAGTAATTACTGTCGGCCGAAATGCGTACAACGTGAGGGTCTCGGGAAAGGCAGAGGAACATAAAGTCAGCCATATCAGCCAGACTGGTAACAGCCAAGTATTTTATGTCCTGACCAAGAGGACAACTGTCCATGCTCTCCTCCTCATCCTCCTCGTTCTTCCTTTCCTCATGCCATCCACGCTGAACAGAAGGTATGACAGTTGTGTGGGTAGTACCGTCTGTAGCGCAGGAAAACAGCTCCTGTTCCTCCTCCTCTTCCTAATCCTTATTGTCACCCAATCTGCATTTGAATGAGATGAGGCTGGGCTGTGTGGCATCACTTTGTATGGTTCCTTGTTCCATCTCATCGTGCTGCTCCTGCAATGCCTCCTCTTTAATTGTGATCAGCGAGCGTTTCAGAAGACAGAGTAGTGGGACGGTGATGCTAATTTTGGCGTTATCGCCTCTCACCATCTTGGTTGAGTCCTCAAAGTTTTGGAGGACATCCATGCCCACTCATCAGTTCTTATGAGTGGAGGCTGACCTGAATACGACGGGCGTGTTGAAGCTTGTACTCAACAACTGCCCTCTGCTGCTCACAAATCCTTCCCGACGTCTGCAGCGTTGAGTTCCAAAATGTAGGTACATCACACACCAGTTGGTGAGCTGGAAGCTGCAAATGCTGCTGAAGCACTGCGAGGTTGGCAGAAGCTGTAGGTGACTTTTGAAAATGGGCACACACGCAGCGTACTTTGACAAGCAGCTCAGGCAGATCTAGGTAGGTTTGAGAAACCGCTGAACCACTAGGCTGAGCAAATGGGCCAGGCATGGTACGTGTGTGAGGTTGCCTAGCTTCAGAGCCGCCACCAGGTCCCGGCCATTGTCACACAAGACCATGCCTGGCTGTAGGTTCAGCGGTGTAAGCCACAGATCTGCCTGCTCTGTTACAGCAGTCAACAACTCTTCAGAGGTGTGCGGTTTGTCCCCTAAGCATATTAGCTACAGCAGTGCCTGTTACCACTTGGCCGAGGCAATGCTGCAGTGCTTTCAGCTTCCGACTGATGTGGTCATTTCAGAGATGGAGACTGAAGAGGAGAAGGAGGATGTGCAGGAGCTGTAGAATATGGGGGCAACCCTGGTTGAACCAGGGCCCGCAATTCTTGGCGTCGGGAGGACGTCTTCCTTCCCAGGGTCCGACAGGGTGCACACTGGGAGAAATAGTGGCCGCTGGGGACGTAGTGACGAGAGACGGCCGCCGTCATCAGGTTGCGGAAAGATTCCGTCTGTCCTAAAAGGCAGCATTTTAAGTGCAAGCATTCGAGAAATGTGTAAGTTTAGTAGTGTGGGGCTTTGGCTGCATATTTGCGCTTGTGTTCCAAGGACTGGGGTAGGGACAACTGAACACTGCGCTGGGACAAGGATGTGGACCTGTTTGCTGATGGTGGTAGTTGCGAGTGTGCAACGATAGGCGCAGGGAGTGAGGCATCTTCGCATTCGGCCCAACTAGTGGGATGCTTTGCTGTCATGTGCCTGAGCATACTGGTGGTGGCCAGGCTGGTAGTTTTGCTGCTCCTGCTGATGCTGGCATGCAGAGGGGGCAAATGGCCTTTTTGAGGTTATATGGACAGTCTTTAAAAAAGAGCCAAACTCTGGAAGACCTAACAGTTGGACTGGCAACTTCCCTTGTGTTGGTGTTCCAGGAAACTGTTGCTCACCTTGTGTCAGTGGCCACCCCACTGCTTGTTCCTCCCTATTGTGGTGCTACACCCCCCCCTCTGTGCTGCTGTCCTCATTATGCATGTCCTCTTGCCAGGTTGGGTCAATAACTTCATCATCCACCACCTCGTCTTCCACTTACGCACCCTGGGTCTCCTTCTGACTTGGTGGCAATTATGTCTCATCATCATCATCCACCTCTTGTGACAGTTTCCCACCGTCACCTTCATGTGACTGTGGCTGCTCCAGTATTTGGGCATCGCTACATGCGATCTCCTCTTGCCACACTTAAGTTGTCTCGGGACACTCGGCATGGTGGGAGGAAGGAGGATCAGGGTGAGGAATATGTGGTCCAGACTCATGGCTATTGAGACTTGACCGTGTGGAAGACAGGGTGGTGGTGGTGGCAAACTGACTGGAAGCATTATCTGCTATCCAACCAATAACCTTTTCACACTGCTCTGACTTCAAGAGTGGTTTTCTGTGGCCCCCTAGTAATTGGGACAGGAAGGTAGTTCGACATGATGTGGGTGTTTGTTGTGTTGACCATTTTAAATAGAGTGCAATATTTGGGACGCTCCAAAAAATGTCTGTATTATTACCGCACTAATATGGAATCACGTCTGATGACCACGGTTTTAAGAACTGGCCTTATAGATGTGGTATTGGTCAGCGACCAAGTGTGAATAGGTTAAACAAAACACAGCTGGCTGACTTTAAATGGAGGTTAATATTTGGCACGCTCCAAAATATGTCACAATTATTACTGCAGTAATATGGAATCACGTCTGATGACCACGGTTTTAGGAAGTGGCCTTATAGATGTGGTATTGGTAAGCGACCAAGTGTGAATAGGTTCAACAAAGCACAGCTGGTTGACTTTCACTGGAGTGTAATATTTGGAACACTCCAAAAAATATGACGATTATTACTGCAGTAATATGGGATCATGTGTGATGACCACGGTTTTAGGAAGTGGCCTTATAGATGTGGTATTAGTCAGTGACCAAGTGTGAACAGGTTTAACAAAACACAGCTGGCTGACTTTAACTGGAGTGTAATATTTGGAACGCTCCAAAAAATGTGACGATTATTACTGCAGTAATATGGAATCACGTGTGATGACCACGGTTTTAGGAAGTGGCCTTATCAATGTTGTATTGGTCAGCACCAAGTGTGAATAGGTCAACAAAACATAGCTAGCTGACTTTAACTGGAGGGTAATATTTGAGACGTTCCAAAAAATGTGATGATTTTTGCCGCAGTAATGTGGGATCATGTGTAATGACCACGGTTTTAGGAAGTGGCCTTATAGATGTGGTATTGGTCAGCGACCAAGTGTGAATAGATTCAACAAAACACAGCTAGCTGACTTTAAATGGAGGTTAATATTTGGCACGCTGCACAAAATATCTGCATTATTACCGCAGTAATATGGGATGACGTCTGATGATGGAAAAGTTTCTCTGCTTCCACAATACAGCAATGCGAATAAAATAAAAAATATCTGGCTGTATTCTGCCACCAAGCTAATGGAGCAGTAAAATGGTGTACTGTATTGCTTTTTAAGCAAATAATCAGGATTAAAAGCAAAAAAAAATAGCCCTGATATGTAGGTCTATGGATAGCTGTAACAGCAGCAGCAGACATAACGTGCAATGGATTGTATACACTGTCCACAAACCCTGCCTGCCTAACTTACTATCACCAGTAATATATGCAGCTGGATTAGTCCTCAGAAGGACTGTTAGTTCAGATGGATATATATCTTGCTGTGGAATATCTATATCTTATCTAACTATTAAACTGCCAATTCTGTCCCTCACTCAGCAGCACCTCTCCCTACTCTGCCTGTCTGAAGGGTAGACTGTGACGAGCTTAGGGTCACCAGGTCTTATATACACCTGATGACACTATGCGGCCAGCCAATCACTGTAATGCCACAACCAACATGGCTACAGCATTGCAGTGAGTGGAAGGCAATCCCTGCAAGTAAATTAGCTGTCTAAAGAGCGCCAAACATGCGGGACGGGGACCTGAGCTCCCGCCCGAGCATCCCAGAAATACTCGCCGAGCATCTCGGGCAGTGAGATGCTTGGGCGAGCCACAAGCAGTGGCGAACACGGTCGCTCATCACTGAGGCTATGTGCCCACGATGCAGACATGAAGCTAAAAATTTCTGCAGCATTTCTGCATCTCCCTGGCAGAAAAAACGCATGCAGATTGTACATGCGTTTTTCCTGCAGAATTCATGCGGAATACATGCGGATTCACATGCGTATCCACATGCGTTAACGCATGTGTTTCTGCATGCGGACTGACAAGCACTTTCCAGGCGATAGCATCGCTTGGAAAATGCTTGACAACTAGGTCACACTGTATAAATCCATGCAAACAGCATGGATTTATACAGTGTGACCGTAAAAATAAAAAAAATAAAGCTATACTTACCTCCGATGCCGCCGCGTGTGCTGTCGCGCTCCTTCCTGGTTCCTTCCTGGCTTGCCGGCATCTCGCGAGACAGGCTGCGGTCACATGACCGCGACGTCATCTCAGGTCCTGGAAGGAGAAGCGCTGCAGGGGCCGCCGGACAGGTGAATATAAACTTTATTTTTTATTTTATTCTTTTTTTCACAGGTACAATGGTACCCAGATCTGGATGAGAGTCTTCTCTCCTCCAGAGCTGGGTACCATCCGCACATTGAAACGCATATTATCCGCTTGTACAAATGTACAGACACGGATTCTATGCGTCTCAATGCAAGTCAATGGCGGCGCTTCCGCAAAAATAATGAACATGCTGCAGATTTATGAGCGCTGCAGAAACGCTGCGGAAAAATCCGCAGCATGTGCATTGACATTGCTTAATGCCATTGGGGACCATGGGGTGCGGATTACCATGCGTTTTTGATGCGTTTCCGCTGCGGAAATTCCGCAGCGGAAACGCATGAAAAATGCATCGTGTGCGCGCAGCCTAACTTACATGGGCAGGTGGCATAATGCACAACATGAGAGGTGCTGCATGAGATGTAGCTAGTAATACGGAATTGTTTTCTACCATCAGATGAATCGAATGTGGAAGTCTGCACCATGTCTTTACATGCAAGGCAATTACCACAGGGGAAATATCCCCATCTTGGGCCTTTGGTGTTAAAAGGTGAAATAGATTTTCCAACGTAATGGCTTCTTAAAACTAGATCCTTGATGTTTTTATTCCCATGTGCAGTTAATAAGAGTTTGTCAGGTAAGGTCACGGCTAATGTGGAGTCCGTCTTGAGGAAGTTCCCATGTTTACTGAGAAAGGACCGAATATTTTCCCATTTTGAATTATATGTGGAAATAAATCTCACTGTATAGTTATCCTGAGATTTTTCCAAAGGTTTTTTCATGAGCAACTTGGATCGAGATGTCAATTTGGCTCTCTGATATATTTTTACTGTCCCCAATCTAGTCCTATCAACTAATCTAAAAACCCCAAAAAACAAGAGTCGGATGCCAATTAGTTATGTGCGTCACTGATCAGCGCTGGATGGCTGTAAGACACACGCACAGAAGTGATTCAGGTGATACAAGGCAGGAGTTTTTGATCTCCCGGCAATAGACTTCAGGAAAATATCAGCGGTGCAAGGCAGCAATGGAGTCCCTGCTCTGCACATTGATCTCCCGGTGGTGGGCTTAAGGAAAATGGTGCCGGAGGTGGCCAATGCGCAGATTGAGGTCTCGGCTCGTCATTGAGCCAAGATCTCAATCTCTCAATCTGCGCATCCGCCGACTCCGGTGGCCATTTTCCTGAAGCCCACTGCTGGCAGATCAATGGCTCCTGCTGTGCACCACCGGGACACACCCTCCTCCCAGCCCAGGGCCTGCAACATTGCCCCATTCTTGCAGGCTTCCTGCAGCGGCGACCCTGCCTACTGTGACCCTGCTCCACTACTCCCCGCTGCTAGTAAGCTACATTTGGACTATATGATACACTACCATTTTCCTCCCAAATTTTGGGAAAAAAGAGTAGGTCTTATAGTCCAAAACATACGATAAGTTAAAGTACTGAGGGAACAATAGGAAATTTTTGATTGATGTACGAAACAAAGGTAGTTGGTTTTTACAATTAAATCATTATATATTGATTATTTTATTCACTGTTATATTGCAGACAACCCCTTTAATAATTTTGTGAATAACAAACCTGCTGAAGATCCCAAAATGGATACTTTTTCAATCCTAGTTGAGAAGCCAATACTTCTTCACTTTCAAAACAATACACATGTTTTGCCTCCCTAAATAAAGGGATAATTTTGTATGGCTTGTGAAGAAGCTATAATGACTTAATTTTGCAAAGAATAAAGATCTTTATACTCCCCAAACAGGGATAATTTTTAGACTCTCTGCATATAAAAAACAAATTTTTTTCCACCGCACGGTCAGTCACTACTCACAGCATTGAGAGTGGCAGCTGTAAGCATAACCCAGCACTGACTGACAGCCAGCTTTGCACTGATGCATCTGCTTACAGCCACCGATCTCAATGCTGTGAGCAGTGACTATAATTGCTTTGGGCACACCTGCATTACTGAAAGCCGGCGGCTCTTAGAAGAAATAAAGTTAATTTTTTTCCGGGTGCTACACTTTCAGTACTGCAACCAGGCATCATATTAACCTGCAGATTATCCTTATATCTGTAGATTAATAGCATTTAGTGTTGAGCGAGCATGCTCGACACTGCTCGTTACTCGCCCGAGCATCTCACTACTCGGGATGTTCGGCGAGCACCGAGCATTTCCGGGTTACTCGAGAGGGAGCTCGGGTCTCCGCCCTGCACGTTTGGCGCTCTTTACAGAGCCATTGAACATGTAGGGATTGCCAGCCAGTCACTGTCATGCCGCAGCCATGTTGCTTGTGGGCATTACAGTGATTGGCTGGCCGCACAGCGTCACCTCGAGTATTTAAAACTGGGCGCCGCCATCTTGGACACAGTCACTCCGGATCAGCTAGTGTAGGGTCAGTGCTGCTGAGCTAGGGAGAGATTTATACTACGAAATAGTTAGAGTAGGGTCTCTAAAGCCTGCCAAATCAAACAAACAGTCCTTCTCAGGACTAATATCCATCCCAGATATCAGGCAGGCAGGCAGGCTGTATAGGAGACGCAGTGGTTATACCAGAAAACGCTGCATTACAGTCCTGTGTGCTCCTGTTGGTCAAATTGCTAGACTTATCCCCCGGTCTCAGGGGCCAGGAAAAATCCTTTTTTTTTTTTCATCTAAATCCTTTTTTTTTTCCCTCAGTCAGACTGTACAAATACGGGTCTTACTAACCTTTTCAAGTAATGAGAAAGCAAGCAAAGATGTCTCCAGCAGGACCAGGGTTGTATATATCTTAGTTCTCACATTATTCCATGAATAAGGTTTAGCCGAAACGCGTTGGAATGTGCTGTACCTAAGAGCCGCTATATTGCTCATTCTGTAACTCATCCTTGGCTTTTACAATTTGAAATTAAAAGTGAAGTTTTAACAAGATATATACAACCCTGGTCCTGCTGGAGACATCTTTGCTTGCTTTCTCATTACTTGAACCTTGGTAGCCCGTGACTTGGGCGTCTCCGCTGCAAGACTTCGTTGGGACTGGATGAGTCTGGCTACTACATGGTGAGCTGACATACGTTTTCCCTTTCCCCTTGTTTTTTCATTGTTACTTGGATGGTCCTATTAGTCTTGCTCCCTATTTTTGCTGTCTAATATACTCTATTCTCCTTATATTGAAATGGAGAACTATAATGATGAAAACAAACGACAACAGAAATTAGCCTCCATTTTTTCTGTAAATACAGAAGCCAGTACACCCACAACTAGCGGCTCTTCAAACTGCGATTTTAAATCTCTTTTTAAAGAATTGGAATCAAAAATGAGAAAAGAAACAAAAATGTGGTGGGATTGCACTTTTTTAAAATCCTATGTCTCTAGAAACATGATCCCGCGTGGATTAAGGATTAGAGATGAGCGTTGTTCTACTCGAACTGTTCGCCAATCTCAAATTCGAGCTGTTTTGGGCGGTGTTCGAGCCGGTCGGCGAACACGAACAATTTGAGAAAAATTCGGCTGTTCGAGGTTATGTTCGATAACTGTTCGTGCACCAAAATCATAACTGGATTTTTTCTCAGTAATGATGAAAATTAATGTTAATACGCAGTTTGAGTGTACAGCGGGGCGGGGGGAGGGGCAGGGGATGGATCTCTGCAGGAACAATGAAGATCTCCATTTTTTTTTCTCTTTCCCGCATTTGCAGTGGGGAGGTGCAATCTGTCAGCCTATCAGCAGCGCACACACGGAGCGAAGTGCTTTTTTTCACACAAGCAAGGGCATGTGTGATTGGCAGTGTATGTCACATGTCCTTGCCCTATAAGACCAAGCCATTTTCCCCGTCGCCACCATTTTCTCACTGCTGCAGCTGCGTGTTAGACGGCACCGCTGTTGCTGTGTGCGCTATACCTTGTTAATTTCAAGCCAATTTTCGCACAAATATACAGATAGCTTGGGAGTAGGGAATAGTTGTGATTGCAGTCCTTTTAAGGACTAGGTTACAGCATTTCCTACGACTTTTATCAGGCAGGTCTGTGCTCTTAAATAGATAGATTGTGGGAGTAAAGACTAATTGTAATTGGAGTCCTTTTCAGGACTAGGTTACATCAGTTCCTATCAGTTTTTGCCAGGCAGGTCTGTGCCAGTGCTGTGCAAGTTTTTTTCACAGCATTTGGCTGAATCTAGCAAAGCTAATCCTTTTTGGCCTATTGCAGAGTGTGTTAGTCAGTGGAGTAGCCTATCTGTGTTGCAAGATATACCACCTGTGTATAGAATACCAATTTTTTTACTGCACCTAGTGAAGTAAAATCTTTTGGGCATAGCATCATTCTATTAGTCCATCTATACTGACCTCCATCAGGTTGCAAACTGAATATAATTTTTTTCTGCATCTAGCTCTGAAAAAATATTTGGGCTTCTAGCAGTGTGTGGGACTTGGTCTATTAGTCCATCTATACTGACCTCCATCAGGTTGCAAATTAAAAATAATTTTTTTCTTCATTTAGCTCTGAAAAAATATTTGGGCTTCTAGCAGTGTGTGGGACTTGTTCTATTTGTCCTTCTATACTGACCTCCAGCAGGTTGCAAATTGAATATAATTTTTTTCTGCATCTAGCTCTGAAAAAATATTTGGGCTTCTAGCGGTGTGTGGGACTTGGTCTATTAGTCCATCTATACTGACCTCCATCAGGTTGCAAATTAAAAATAATTTTTTTCTGCATCTAGCTCTGAAAAAATATTTGGGCTTCTAGCAGTGTGTGGGACTTGGTCTATTAGTCCATCTATACTGACCTCCATCAGGTTGCAAATTAAAAATAATTTTTTTCTTCATTTATCTCTGAAAAAATATTTGGGCTTCTAGCAGTGTGTGGGACTTGTTCTATTAGTCCAACTATACTGACCTCCATCAGGTTGCAAATTAAAAATAATTTTTTTCTGCATCTAGCTCTGAAAAAATATTTGAGCTTCTAGCAGTGTGTGGGACTTGGTCTATTAGTCCATCTATACTGACCTCCATCAGGTTGCAAATTAAAAATAATTTTTTTCTGCATCTAGCTCTGAAAAAATATTTGGGCTTCTAGCAGTGTGTGGGACTTGGTCTATTAGTCCATCTATACTGACCTCCATCAGGTTGCAAATTGAATAAAAAAATTTTCTGCATCTAGCTCTGAAAAAATATTTGGGCTTCTAGCGGTGTGTGGGACTTGGTCTATTAGTCCATCTATACTGACCTCCATCAGGTTGCAAATTAAAAATAATTTTTTTCTGCATCTAGCTCTGAAAAAATATTTGGGCTTCTAGCAGTGTGTGGGACTTGGTCTATTAGTCCATCTATACTGACCTCCATCAGGTTGCAAATTAAAAATAATTTTTTTCTTCATTTAGCTCTGAAAAAATATTTGGGCTTCTAGCAGTGTGTGGGACTTGTTCTATTAGTCCTTCTATACTGACGTCCAGCAGGTTGCAAATTGAATATAATTTTTTTCTGCATCTAGCTCTGAAAAAATATTTGGGCTTCTAGCGGTGTGTGGGACTTGGTCTATTAGTCCATCTATACTGACCTCCATCAGGTTGCAAATTAAAAATAATTTTTTTCTGCATCTAGCTCTGAAAAAATATTTGGGCTTCTAGCAGTGTGTGGGACTTGGTCTATTAGTCCATCTATACTGACCTCCATCAGGTTGCAAATTGAATAAAAAAATTTTCTGCATCTAGCTCTGAAAAAATATTTGGGCTTCTAGCGGTGTGTGGGACTTGGTCTATTAGTCCATCTATACTGACCTCCATCAGGTTGCAAATTAAAAATAATTTTTTTCTGCATCTAACCCAGCCAATAGTTTTGGCCTAATACCACAGTTTGGCCACTCAGCTCTGCTCGGTTACCATCCATTGTTTTTTTGTGCAAACAACTCCAGAGTTGTGAATTAGTTAACCACCAAAATGAGTGGAAAAAGGCCTGCTGCTGGTGGAAAGGGGAATAGGCGTGTTGGGAAGGGGAAAAAAGGTTGTGTCCGTGGGGTAGGTGCAGAAGAAAGACCATCTTCCAGCCAAACTAAAATGTCTACTTCTTTTAGCGGACAATGTGATAAGATCCCTTTCTTACGGCCACGCCAATCGCTACAAATTCCAGATGAGGCACAAAAACAGCAGGTGCTTCAACGGATATCAAGTGCTCCTTTAAGTGGGCTCTCCTCCACATCAACTTCAACATCACAAATACTCCAGTCCTCAAAGGTGTCACCCAAATCGCACTTGCTTCCTCACAGCTCCCAAATCTCCAGCTGCCCGTCTGAGTATGAGGTAGAACAGATGGTTGAGTCTGCAGAGCTGTTTACTCATACTATAGCCTGGGAATCAGAGGTCGACTCCAGCGCTTCTGTGAATCCAGACGAGGAAATGATCTGCACTGATGCCCAGAATCTTTATGAGTCGGATCCAGGACCAGACGCAGAAGGTTCTGACCATAATGTAGACCCTCATTCCCAAACTGTAACTCCTGTTGGTGGAGACAATGAGGAAGACGATGATAAGACTCAAATACCTGATTGGAGCGACAACTTTAGTTTTTTGTCAGGGCAGGAACAGGTTGGCTCTGAGGACGACGGGTGTGATAACGTACAGGGTGATGATGATGAGGTCGGAGATCCCACTTACTGTCAACCCACAGTCAGCCAAGAGATGAGGTCAGCAGAGGAGGTGGAGGAAGATGCTAGTGACGACGAGGTCAGGTTGCGCCTTCCTGGACAGAGACGTAGTACTGGAAGCACGTCAACAACTGCATCCTCAAACACAACTCTGCCTCTCACCACAAGTCGTGGTGGCTCTTCAGGTCGCATGGGTGCTAAGCCTTGCATAGCCTGGGCATTTTTTCAGATCGATAAAGATGACCCAACTCGTGTTATCTGTAACATTTGTCAGCAAAAGCTAAGTAGAGGCCAAAAAATACATAGTTTGAGTACTTCATGCATGAACCGGCACATGGACATGAAGCATAAGTTGCAGTGGGAAGCTCAGTGTGCTACAATGCGGCCTAGCCGGCCGGGCCAATCACCGTCTGCCATATCTTGTGCATCCGCGGCCTCTTCATCCTCTGTGACTGGGGGGACAGCAGTCACACCTGTTTTGGGGCGCAGACCTGCCACCTCTTTACCCGCAACAGCCAGCGTGATTGGCAGGTCATCATTTTCTTTGGAGGTGGTAACACCAGCTGGTGTTGAGCGCTGTCCGACATCGATAGCACCACCTTTGGATCAAGGCAACCTAACATGTCCGCCTGCATCTTCCTCACAGACCGGCAGTTTGCCGGGGACACCTTTATCAACCCCGTCTAAGCACAATAGCCAGCCCTCGGTCCCTCAGATGTGGACAAGTAAAAGACCATTTCCTCCTAGCCATGAGAAAGCTAAGAGGTTGAATTTCACCATCTGCAAGCTCTTGGCTACAGAAATGCTGCCTTTCCGCCTGGTGGACACAGAGGATTTTCGAGACCTTATGTCCGTCGCAGTGCCCCAGTACCAGATGCCCAGTCGGCACTACTTCTCAAAGAAAGGTGTGCCTGCGCTCCACCAGCATGTCGCACACAACATCACCGCTTCTTTGAGAAACTCTGTGTGTGACAGGGTGCATTTCACCACAGACACTTGGACGAGTAGGCATGGACAGGGGCGTTACATGTCGCTGACTGGGCACTGGGTAACTATGGTGACAGCAGGACAAGGGGCTGCTGTCCAAGTCTTGCCGTCCCCACGAGTTGTGCGTCAATCCTCTTTATGTCAAAGTTCCTCCACTGCTTCTGCCTCCTCAACCTCCTTTCGGTCTTCCACCTGCACCCAAAGCCTGTCTGGTCATGCCACAAGCTTTCTAACTGCGCAGAAGGGATCCTGCACACCTCCTTACTATGCTGGCAGTAGGGCTCAACGTCATCAGGCGGTTTTTACATTGAAATGTCTGGGAAATGTGAGTCACACAGCTGAGGAGTTGTGGTCAGCTCTGGAGAACCAATTTCATGAATGGTTGTCTCCACTGGACCTGAAACCAGGGAAGGCCGTGTGCGACAATGCTGCAAACCTGGGTGCGGCCCTTCGCCGGGGCAATGTCACACACGTGCCTTGTATGGCTCACGTGTTGAACCTGGTTGTCCAGCAATTTTTAGCCCACTATCCCAGACTAGATGGCCTTCTGCAGAGGGCACGGTCGCTGTGTGCTCACTTCCGCCGTTCGCATCCCGCAGCTCAGCGACTTACATCTCTACAGAAGTCGTTGGGCCTGCCACTTCACCGGCTAAAATGCGATGTGCCTACCCGGTGGAATTCAACTCTGCACATGTTGCAGCGACTGTGGCAGCACCGACAAGCCCTGGTGCAATACGTTCTGACGTATAGCCTGGGCCAACGAGATTCAGAGGTGGGGCAAATCACGCTGGAGGAGTGGTCTCAGATCAGGAACCTATGCACCCTTCTGCACAGTTTTGAAATGGCGACGAAGATGTTTAGTGCTGACGATGCCATTATCAGCATGACTATTCCGGTGATTTACATGCTGGAGCACATGTTAAACAGAATTCGGAGTCAGGTGGTGGCACAAGAGGAGGTGGAGGAAGTAGAGGAGGAGGAGTTGTATGCGGAAGGGCTAACATCTGCAAGGTCCAGACGGTCGGCAGCACCAAGGCGGCAGGCATGTGAGGGTGGGGGAGATGGTTTTACCAGGGCGCATGGTAGCAGCCAAACTAGTGAGGAAGGTGCAGGAGCCCAGGAAGAAGTGGAGGACGAACTGATGGAAGACTCATCAGATGAGGGAGACCTTGATCACATTTCTGTTGTGCGAGGTTGGGGGGAGAGGACAGAGGAAGGAAGCATGATTGTTACCTCGCCACCAACACAACAGGGACTTGGTGCTCCTGGATGCGCAACACACATGAGTGCCTTCTTGCTGCACTACCTGCAACATGACCCTCGAATTGTGAGAATTAGAAATAATCCTGACTACTGGGTTGCCACACTGTTAGATCCCCGGTACAAAAGTAAATTTGCAGAAATTATTCCTGCCATAGAAAGGGATGCACGCATGCAGGAGTATCAGCAGAGACTGTTGCAGAATCTTACATGTGCTTTTCCACAAAATACCAGTGGTGCACGTAGTGAATCTCACAGTTCCAACTTGCCAACCGTGGGACCGTCAAGTGTTCAGCACTCAAACCGTAACAGAACCACAGTATCTGCTGGTAACATCAATTTTGCGGAATCATTTCACCACTTTTTTAGCCCATCCTTTGCAAGGCCACAGGAGACAAGAAGTCTGACACATAGTCAACGCCTAGAGACGATGGTACAGGAGTATCTCCAAGTAAACATTGAAGCCACGACTGTGTCACTGGACCCTTGCTCTTTTTGGGCTTCCAATCTGGATAAATGGCCGGAGCTAGCCACTTACGCCTTGGAGATCTTGTCATGCCCCGCAGCCAGCGTTCTGTCTGAACGTGTGTTCAGCGCTGCTGGTGGTGTGCTGACAGATAAGCGCACGCGGCTCTCCACTGATAATGTAGACAGACTCACGTTCATAAAGATGAACAAATCATGGATCCGAAACGACTTTTCTACCCCTGTGTCATCCTGGGGAGAGTAAAAGCTTGATGATTGGTTAAAATCACCCTACCAACCGTTTTAAGCTTTCAAATTACTAATCATGTTTATCTGTATCTTGACTGGAAAATAATTTGGGCTTTGTAGCAGTGTGCAGCACTGATCCTATTAGGCCATCTATAATAAGCTTCACCAGATTTAAAATTAAAAATAATTTTTAGCTGCATCTAGCCCGGAAAATAATTTTGGGGCTCCGAGATGCGCAAGACACATAAGTGCCTTCTTGCTGCACTACCTGCAGCATGACCCTCATATTGTCAGAATTCGAAGTAATCATGACTACTGGGTTGCCACACTCTTAGATCCCCCAAACTTTTCGATCAACCTTTTCATTTTAATAAAGACCAAAAAAATGGTCATTTTTGAAATTATAAGCATTAGCAGGTTGTTAGAAACTGAAATCAAACAGTTTTCAACTCAAAACTTTATTCTAGGTGATGTTACATTTTCACATAGGACCCCTTGTTCGAAAGGAGCTTCTGAACTCTCTCGTCCATTGAATTTGTCAGGTTTTGGATGGTTTCTGCTTCAATTGTTTTGCATGAGGACAGAATACCCTCCCAGAGCTGTTGCTTAGATGTGAACTGCCTCCCGCCATCATGGACACTCCTTTTAATGATGCTCCAAAGGTTCTGAATGGGGTAGAGGTCAGGGGAGCATGGGGGTCACACCATAAGTTTGTCCCCTTTTATGCCCATATCAGCCAGAGATGCAGATGTTTTATGTGCAGCATGAGATGGTGCATTATCATGCAGAAAAATGATCTTGCTGTGAAATACACGGTTCTTCTTCTTGAACCATGGCAGGAAGTGCTGTTTGAGAAAATCCACATACATTATGGAGTTCATCTTTAGCGCCTTCAGGGATCCTAAAGGGGCCGACAATCTCTCTCCCCATGATTCCAGCCCAAAACATTACTCCACCTCCTCCTTGTTGGCGCTGTAGCCGTGTTTGCGTGGGGTGTCCATCAACCAGCCATCCTCCACTCCATTCATCTGGACCATCGAGCGCTGCACGGCACTCATCCGTGAACAAAACAGTTTTGAAATCAGTCTTCATGTAATGTTTGGCCCACTGGAGCCGTTTCTGCTTGTGTGAAGTGGATAGAGGAGGTCGACAGGATGGCATATGCACAGCTGCAAACCTCTGAAGGACCCTGCATCTTGTTGTTCGGGGGACGTTGGAGGCACAAGCAGCTTCAAAAACTTGTCTGCTGCTATGACAAGGCTTTTTTGCCGCTGCTCTTTCAACCTGACGTAATTGCCTGTAGGAAAGAGTCCTCAATTTGCCCTTATCAGCACGCACACGTGTGTACTGTGAATCAGCTACATACTTCTTGATTGCCAAGACACTTCATCCTGATCATCGCACAATGTTGATTGTAGTCATGCCTTGACCTAAACACTCCACAATTTGTTGCTTCTCAGCAGCCGACACATCCTTTTTCTTTCCCATTTTGGCAGAAAATGTAGGCTGCTTAATAATGTGAGAGAGCCTTCTTAAGTAGTCTTGCCTTTCATTGGACACACCTGCCAAACTAATTAGCACAGGTGTCTGCAATTGCTTACAGTGATATAAAGAGCCCTGACACACATCACCATCAATGAGTTTAACTGACAAACAAACAAATTCTTCCCTTATCACTCCTAAACACTTTTTGTATAATAATTTGGAACGCGGTGTACATGTGCTTTTCCACAAAACACCAGTGGTTCACGTAGTGAATCTTACAGTTCTAACTTGCCAACCGTGGTCTGTATGGAATTGTTCAATAAAGGGCCCAAAATTAAGATAACATAGATGGGAGAGGTCTCTATGAATAGGAATTCCTAAGTATTTGATACCCTGTGAGGGCCAGGCAAAGGGAAAGTTGGACTGGATGGAATCCTATATGGATTTAGGGAGGGAGACATCGAGGGCCTCAGACTTCGCTGCATTGATTTTAAAATTTTACCATGTAACAAAGTGATCTATTTCAGCCATAACAGCAGGGATGGATATATGTGATTGAGTGATATATACTAGGACATCATCAGCAAATAGAGAGCACTTGTACTCGGTGCCTCCCACCTCAATCCACCTAATATTGGGGTTATGGCGAATTGATGAGAGCAGGTGCTCCGTCACTAGGATGTATAAGAGAGGGGACAGAGGACATCCCTGCCTTGTCCCATTGGTGATTGTGAAAGGTGATGAAAATGTTCTGACGCACCCCCTGGGCCTTGGGACACCCGGAGCCGGACCCTTTTTGGTGGATGCTGGTGGTTGTAGTCTTCGTGGCGGCGATCCGGTTCCGTGGCTCAGGGCGGTCAAACCAGTGGCGGAACTATTTATGTGGTTTTGATGTTTAAATGTCCGACTACGCCACCCGTGGATTGCGGTCAGAGTGAACCGCCGCTACAGGGCAGACCGCTAAGGCTGGTGTTGTGGGTGCAGCAGAGCGTAGCATAACTCCCCACGGGAGGAGTATAGCCTCAGGGCAGTGTATGCGGAGGATGGGGGTGATGGTGCAGGGCAGCAGCAGTAACGACACGGAGTCAGTGATGCAGTTCAGGGCCTTTACTCACAGTTCTTATTATCCAGACCACGTCTGCAGGTAACGGCTGCCCACGTCGTACTGTGCTCACCAGGTGAGGGGCTCAGACAACTCCCAGATAACTTTGGAGCGCTTCACAGGACCCCCTTTGTGTGTCCTTTGTCTGACCTTTCTTACCAACACTTCTGTCCGGCTGCCTCGGGCCTCCTCTTGGTAAACTTGGCGCCAGTTTCCCTGACCCTATGTGGTGCCTTCCTAGCGGGTGGAGCAAGGGGCTGCGCCACATAAAATGTCAGAGCCTCCGGTTTCTAGCTGAGGGTCGTTTCCTGCCTCCACTAGTTCGGGGACCGGTCTCCCCCTTTGGCCTGACCCCTCCACGCAGGTGGATTCGGGCGTGCGGTGGCGACTCGCCCGTCCGCACCCCTGGGATCCCTTCATTCCTCGTTCCTGGAGCCTTCTCCGCTCCTCTTCCTTCCTTCTCCCTCTTGCAGGCCTGGGCCTCTGTTACTAGGCCCGCCTCCGGAGCAGAGCTCATGCAGAGCCCCTGCTCCCTGCCACTGCTGCTCAGACTTCTCTGCACTGAACTAAGATGGTGCCCACCTTTTATACTCCCTTCTCAATGTACCCAGGAACTGCTTCCTCCCTGCTCCTGCACTGCAGGGTTCCCCTTCCTCAGTGTTCCCTCCCTCCACTCCAGCCAGGGACAGGGACTGTCGTGCCCATCTCAGGGGCATATTGGTCGCCCTGCCCCACGGCAATGTGGTGTAATGCATGCAGGTGTCGGGTCCTGATCCACACTCCATCCTTATCTGAGAGTGAGATATCACACCTCTGGGTGAGGTGCAATACGTCTGTAGCAACCGAGCCCTCGGTGCTACAGTTCCATTTATCTTCAGCCTAGGTGACGTATTGTGATACAGGGCCGTGATTTTGGCTATAAAAGGGTCCCCTAGACCCCTACCCCAAGCTTTTTAAGAGAATCATATATGGCGTGCCAGGAGACTCTATGGAATGCTTTCTCAGCATCCAACGAGAGTATCTACTTACAAATTTTTAACTGCATCTAGCCCAGGAAATACTTTGTGCCTAGTAGCAGTGTCTGCTAGTCAGCGGATTATCCCGGCTGTTAAGCAAGCTACACCACCTGTAGTTTGGACACTTAATTTTTTCAAAGGAAATGCTTCGGGACCACGGGATACTTAGTGAAGAGCATCAGGAGGCACCCCAAGGCATAGGGGCTGGGACTGGCACTAGGATGCCTTGCGGTGGACAGCCGAGCTCGATCCTTATAAAAGCTTTTTAACTGCAGCAGCTTTAGTGGACGCTACTGGAGCTGGAATTACGCGGCTGCTGGCATGAGACTTGCCCTCCAATAGATCCTTGTAAATGGATTTAAAGTGTATTCATTCAAATTAGAGGGACAATTTAAATTAAAAAGCTTAGAGCTGCCTCCACCACAGGGGGGCTCTCTCGACCCACCAGCGGACAGGCACCAGTATTGGGAGAGGGGGGCTGGCCGTCAGGGTTCACCGCGGCTCTGGCACAAACCCGGCGACACGGAGGTGGCACGGGCAGGAGCGGACTGGCCGTCTCGGCTTCTCACTTTTTGGATTTTAGAAGGGCATGACATGCCTATATCTGTGTCTCCCCCTCCTTTTACTCCTCCACCTCTTTTCTTTTCGCATGACTATATGTACTTGTCACTTTTCCATGTGTTAGTTGTGTCTTCTGAGCAGTTTGTCAGCTTTTGGACACCTTTGAAGGTGTTTTCTATGTGTTTCTATGTGTTTTTGTTTGCCTGCCATTGTTTTTAACGGTGTTCGAAGGTGTTCGACGAACAGTTCGACGAACAGTTCGGCGAACACACGGGTGTTCGACGAACCGAACCGAACTCGAACACTACGGGGGTGGCTCAACACTATTAAGGATAAAAAAATCCTGCACTTTTCCTTATCCAGAAAATTTCAAAAAGGAGTGGGATGAAATACTCTCTACATGTTCGTTAAATCTGATGTCTTTGATTATTAAATATGAAGATATGGAACTTATAAAAATAAAGGAGGAAATTAATTCTGTACGTGGCTCAATAAATTCTTATGGGCACAATGAAGAAATTACAGCATTAAACAAAGAAATCCTTCAAAATATTGAAAAACTGGAAAATGAACTGATTGAAAATAAAAAATCTAAGTTCAACAGAGACCTACAGGATTATGAAACTAATGAAGTTTACTCCTGGAAAGCTAATAGACGGTTAACCAGAGGAAAAGACAGGTACAGAAACAGATCGGTCAGCTTTGCCAGCTACAACACCTCTGTTAACTCCTCACTGTCAACATCAAGGGAAAACGGGTCAGATACCTCACTAAATTCAGAAGCCAGCTCATCATACAGTTTAAGATCAAGCAGTGATAAACATCTCTTGACTTCAAAAAACGATCAAGGAGAGGGGGCAAGAAACATAAAAAGAAAACAAACGAAAAAACAACATCTTCACCATTAGTATTGACTTCAGAGATATGGAACCTTTCTTCCTACATCCTATCAGAAAATCAGATAAATGTCTTATCAAAAGGACTGAATTTTGCACCAACATCGGAATTTGATCTGTTTAAAACTATTCTTGATGTCAAGAAACTGGCTAGAAATCTTACGATCAAATGTCATTTTTATAATGAAAGAGAGACACGTGATTTACTTTTTCCTGAGGATCCTTTGCATGAAGCACAAGAATTGATTCCACCATTTAAAGACTTATGTAATCTAACACTCTTAAGAAATCTACAGACTCTAGAACTCCAGAAATTTCACTAAATAAGTCTTTCAAAACACATAATCCCTTGTTTTATCCGCTTAAATCTAGACCAGCGGTATTAGACAACTTTCAAGAACTAATTGAAAGAGACTTGGTCAATCTGAATAATAACCATACCTTTGCTCTGCAGAATTTGAGAAAAGAAGAGCAAAAAGCCTTAGAGGAAATCAAAGAGAACAAGGATTTAATAATTAAAAGAGCTGATAAAGGAGGGGCAATAGTGGCATTAAATGCAGGTCTTTATAAAAAACTTAATTTAAATATGCTCAATGATAACACCATTTACCAAAATTTGCCAACTAATCCAACTAGTATTATTCAAAAAAAATTTTTTTCTTTATTGAATGAAGGCCTAAGTTTGGGAGCACTGGATAAAAAAATCTTTGAATATCTTGCTATAGAACATCCTGTTATTCCCATTCTCCACTCACTTCCTAAAATACATAAAGATGTCTTTCCCCCTCCGCTTAGACCCATCATCTCAGGAATTGGCTCTCTTGGTGAGAGACTTGGAGAATGGGTGGATCATTACTTACAACCTTTGGTTGTTGATATACCAGGATATATTAGAGATTCTAAAACTATCGCCAATACTTTTGATGGATTTGAGTGGAACAGGGATTTTCAATGGCTTACATGCGATGTAGAGGGGTTATACCCCTCTATACCGCACGATATTGCCATTCGCTGTTTAGATAAGTTCCTTGAAAAATATAGCTCTTATGAAACCAATATACAAAATTTTCTTATTTCAGCAGTAGGATTTTTGTTGAATAATAATTTTTTCACCTTTGATGGTCGCTATTATCTGCAAAAACGTGGAGTCAGCATGGGGGGAAAATTCTCCCCATAATATTGTCATGGCCACCTGGGAGGAGACCGATGTTTTTTCAGATTCAAACCCGTTTTTGAAATATATTGCTTGGTATGGGCGATATATAGATGATTTACTTCTTGTTTGGACAGGCTCTCCCCATCTTATCACAGATTTTGTCAAATATATCAATAAAAATAATTATAATCTTAAATTTACATCTCACACTGACAAAAAATCTATTAACTTTTTAGATGTAACACTTGAAGGTAATGATGATATGAAGCGAGTTTTGATCTCACCATTTAGGAAAAAAACGGCAGGTAATAGCATTCTGCAAGCAAGCTCTTGCCATCCTCCCCACAATATTAAAAATATCCCAGTGGGAGAAATGATCAGGTTAAAGAGGAACTCCTCAATAGAAAAGAGTTATCAAGAGGCAGCCTCCAGCACTAAAAACAGACTAGCTTTAAGAGGATACTCTAAAGGCATTCTAAACAGAGCAGAAAAAATAGTAGCTAATATAGACAGAAAGGATTTATTGAAAAATCGATCCAAAAAAGAACCAAGCAGATTTAAAAATACGAAAAATACGGTTGTGTTTACTACACAATTTAGCCCACAGTTCAACAGTATTGTCAATATCATAAAAAAATATATACCCATGCTAAATCAGGACCCCACTCTAGTGAAAATCATGGACAATTGTTCCATAAAATATATAGCTAAAAAAGCTCCCACTATAGGTTCACTGGTTTCTCCGAGTCTTTTTTGTACAAAAAATTCTCATTTTCCATCAGAAACCTGGCTCACTTTAAAAGGGTTTTATAATTGTGGCCATAGTAGGTGCATTTCTTGTAAATACGCACACAAAAGTGTTTCCTTTCAGGCTGAAATCACCAAAAAAATATACAAAATCAGCACCTTCTTAAACTGCAATTCAGAAGGGGTTATATACCTTGCAGAATGTATTGCTTGTAAGCTACAGTATGTAGGCTGTACCACAGGACCTTTAAAAATACGCATCCGTCGTCATATGTCGGATGCATGTAATCCTAACAGCCTAAACAAATCGGCAGTTTCAAAACACTTTGCAAATGTCCACCATGGAGATCTAAATAACTTCAGATTTAAAGCAATAGAAAAAGTTTTTAAGCCGGAGAGAGGTGGTGACCACAGGAGAAAAATCCTGAACCGAGAATCATTCTGGATTTTTCTCCTGTGTACTAGATTTCCGCAAGGTTTGAATGTGAGACAGGATCTCATTTTACAATACACTTAGTCTCACGTATTCATGTTCGACAGTACTTTGATAATATATTTCCTTTGTGGTCACAATAGAATGCACTGTCTAACTGTTTAACTGCTTTATTGTTCAATGCTTATATTTATGACTTTTGCATGATTTTTCCATAAAAGGGAAAGAAAAAAAGAAAATATATATATATTTTTTTTGTGTGTGTTTTTTTTTTTTTTTTAATGGGACCACATATACTAACTATATTTATACTCTAATGGTGTTTAAACAGTCATGCTCACCAGACACAAAGGATGCTTAGTGATTATTATGATCGTTATTATGTGTTTTACTGCTCCACGGCATAAAAGATCTTTTTGCTTTTGTTTCTGCATGTATCTCTCACTCATTTTGTATTTTCACTAATTTTGTATTCCATTCTATCTCATGTCCAATTTTATGTAGTTTTTGTGCTTTTTTGCTGTAGTTAATTTTAGCTGCCAATAATGGGTTAATTCTCCTCTGGGCTGGGGTCCAACACCTGAAGCAATCACCAAGAAGTGTTTTTTATTTAACTTCAGCTAGTAGGCTTAGTTCTCACATTATTCCATGAATAAGGTTTAGCCGAAACGCGTTGGAATGTGCTGTACCTAAGAGCCGCTATATTGCTCATTCTGTAACTCATCCTTGGCTTTTACAATTTGAAATTAAAAGTGAAGTTTTAACAAGATATATACAACCCTGGTCCTGCTGGAGACATCTTTGCTTGCTTTCTCATTACTTGAACCTTGGTAGCCCGTGACCTGGGCATCTCCGCTGCAAGACTTCGTTGGGACTGGATGAGTCTGGCTATTACATGGTGAGCTGACATACGTTTTCCCTTTCCCTTTCCCCTTGTTTTTTCATTGTTACTAACCTTTTGGTATTCCCCCCTCTCCCCCCCAAAAAATTGAGTGCGTCTGTGACTGTTCAGACACCAATATATCTGTTTAAAAGAATCTGGTGTACGCCACATAACTATAACTGTGATTTTGCAGTTCCACGGGTCAAATCTCTGTATTATCCTGCCTTTGGCATTTTTTGCCGTAAAAAAAAACTGTAGTAGTGTCTCCCTGACTGGTCAGACACCAATATATCTGTTTAAAAGAGTCTGGTGTAGGCCAGAGAAACAGAACTGTGGTTTTGCAGTTCCACGGGTCAAATCTCTGTATTATCCTGCTTTTGGCATTTTTTGCCATAAAAAAAAACTGTAATAGTGTCTCCCTGACTGGTCAGACCCCAATATATCTGTTTAAAAGAGTCTGGTGTAGGCCAGAGAAATAGAACTGTGGTTTTGCAGTTCCACGGGTCAAATCTCTGCATTATCCTGCTTTTGGCATTTTTTGCCGTAAAAAAAAAACTGTAGTAGTGTCTCCCTGACTGGTCAGACACCAATATATCTGTTTAAAAGAGTCTGGTGTAGGCCAGAGAAACAGAACTGTGGTTTTGCAGTTCCACGGGTCAAATCTCTGTATTATCCTGCTTTTGGCATTTTTTGCCATAAAAAAAAACTGTAATAGTGTCTCCCTGACTGGTCAGACCCCAATATATCTGTTTAAAAGAGTCTGGTGTAGGCCAGAGAAATAGAACTGTGGTTTTGCAGTTCCACGGGTCAAATCTCTGCATTATCCTGCTTTTGGCATTTTTTGCCGTAAAAAAAAAACTGTAGTAGTGTCTCCCTGACTGGTCAGACACCAATATATCTGTTTAAAAGAGTCTGGTGTAGGCCAGAGAAATAGAACTGTGGTTTTGCAGTTCCACGGGTCAAATCTCTGTATTATCCTGCTTTTGGCATTTTTTGCCATAAAAAAAAACTGTAGTAGTGTCTCCCTGACTGATCAGACACCAGTATATCTGTTTAAAAGAGTCTGGTGTAGACCAGAGAAATAGAACTGTGGTTTTGCAGTTCCACGGGTCAAATCTCTGTATTATCCTGTTTTTGGCATTTTTTGCTGTGAAAAAAAACTGTAGTAGTGTCTCCCTGACTGATCAGACACCAATATATCTGTTTAAAAGAGTCTGGTGTAGGCCAGAGAAATAGAACTGTGGTTTAGCAGTTCCACAGGTCAAATCTCTGTATTATCCTGCTTTTGGCCTGTTTTACGTAAAAAAAAACAGTAATAGTGTCTCCCTGTCTGTCAGTCACAAATATATCTGTTTAAAAGATTCTGGTATAGGCCAGACAAATAGAACTGTGGTTTTCCTCTTCCACAGTTCTAATCTTCTTTTTATTACCCTTTTTCCATTGATAGTGCGAGTGTAAGCTATTTTACTTCATTTACAATGGGCAAGGCGCGTGGCAAGGGACGTGGAACTGGATGTTCTGGTGATGGTGCGTGTAGAGGACGGGGCCGTGGCCAAGGTGAAAAAGTGCCACAACCAACAGCAACATCTACTCGCTCCCACTTCTTGACCGAATTATTAGGGAAGCACACTACAACACCAGTATTGTGAACTGATCAGTGTGAGCAGGTTATTAATTGGATAGCAGATAATACTTCCAGTTACCTGGGCACCACCACCTCCGGTCTGTCTTCCACACGGTCAATTTTAGTAGCCGTGAGTCTCGACCGCATACTCCTCCTCACCCTGATGCTCCTTCCTCCCACCATGCCGAGTGTCGTTAGACAGCAACTGATCCCACACTTGGACACTCTGAAGAGCTATTCACTGGTCCATTTCCAGATTTGTGCCCCTCGCCTGCTCCGCTTGAAGTGGTGGAAGAGGAGATCCCATGTAGCAATGCCCAAATATTTGAACAGCCACGGCCACAGGAAGTCAACGCTGGCAATTTGTCACAAGAGGTGGACGATGACGAGACACAATTGCCACGAAGTGAGGAGGAGGATCGTGGTGCGCAAGTGGAAGAGGAGGAGGTGGTGGATGATCTAGTAACTGACCCAACGTGGCAGGAGGACATGCAGAGCGAGGCCAGCAGCACACAGGGTGAGGGAGGCAGAGTACCCCAACAGGCAGGAAGAAGCAGTGTGGTGGCCACACACAGAAGGCAGGCAACAGTTCCCCATAACATCAACACGAGGGACTTTGCCAGTACAACCTGTAGGTCTTCCAGAGTCTGTAATTTTTTTAAAGACTCTGCTGATAACCCCAAAAAGGCCATTTATACCACCTGCCAGGCCAGCATCAGCAGGGGTGACAAAACTACCAGCCTGACCACTACCAGCATGATCAGGCACATGGCAGCAAAGCACCCGACTTTGGGGGGCAAACCCCAGGGTCCACGACCAGTGTCAGCGGGTGTCACCACTGCTTCTTCCGCTGTTGTGCGTGCAATAGAACCCCCTGTTGTGTGTGCAAGGCAATCCCCTGTCCATACTGCATGCAAAGATGCCCTCTCCTCTCAGTCTTCACTTGTTATGGCAGTTTCTAAGAAACAGCATCAACGTCCACGTCCACGTCCCACCGCAGCGTTCAATTGTCCATATCCCAGACCTTTGAATGAAAGCGGAAATTCGCAGCCAACACCCCACAGGCCACAGTCCTAAATTCGCACATTTCACGACTGCTTGCGTTGGAAATGCTGCCTTTTAGGCTCGTGGAGATGGAATCCTTCCGCAACTTTATGGCGGTGGCCGTCCCTCGGTACTCGGTCCCCAGCCCACACTATTTTGCCTGGTGTGCCATCCCCGCACTACACAAGCACGTGTCCCAAAACATCTGCCGTGCCCTCAACAATGCAGTTACTGGGAGAGGAGAGTCCACCTGACAGCGGACACGTGGACAAGTGCTTGTGGGACGGTACATCTCCCTGACGGCACACTGGGTAAACATAGTGGAAGCCGGGACCCAGTCAGACCTTGGGACGGAACACATCCTCCCCACACCGAGGATTGCGGGCCCTATGTCAGTCAGAGTTGCCCCCACAGTGTACAGCTCATGTGCATCATCCTCCTGCTCCTCCTCATGTTCAGCCTCCATCTCAGATATCACCACATCAGTTACAAGCTGGAAGCACTGCAGTACTGCCTTCGCCAAGCGGCAACAGGCTGTGCTGAAACTCATAAGCTTAGGTGAGAAACCTCACACTGCTTGTGAGTTGTGGACAGCTGTGAAAGAGCAGGCAGATCTGTGGCTGAGACTGCTGAACCTACATCCAGGCATGGTCGTGTGTGACAATGGCCGTAACCTGGTGGCGGCTCTGAGGCGAGGCGAGATCACACACGTACCATGCCTGGCTCATGTGCTTAACCTCGTGGTTCAGCGGTTTCTTAAATCGTACCCTGAGTTGCTAGAACTGCTCGTCAAAGTACGCCGCCTGTCAGCTCATTTTCGCAAGTCGGCTACAGCTTCCGCCACCCTTGCTGTGTTGCAGCAGCATTTGCAGCTTCCGTCACACCGACTGGTGTGTGATGTCCCCACACGTTGGAACTCTACCCTCCACATGTAGCAAAGGATTTGTGAGCAGAAGAGAGCAGTTGTGGAGTACCAGCTGCAACAAGGCCGTCGATATTCAGGTCAGACTCCACACATAAGACCTCAGGAGTGGACCTGGATGTCTGACATATGTACCATCTTCACAAACTTTGAGGAGTCCACCAAGATGGTGAGTGGCGATGACGCCATCATTAGTGTCAGCATTCCACTTGTCTGTCTTTTGCAACGCTCTCTGCAGAAAATTAAAGAGGAGGCATTGCAGCCAGAGTATGATGAGATGGATCAAGAAACCGTAGCGGTCGATTACACACAGCCCAGCCTCATCTCATCCCAATGTGCATTGGGGGACAATGAGGGAGAGGAGGAGGAGGAGGAGGAGGAGGAAGAACAGGAGCTTGTATCATGCGCTGTAGACGGTAGTACCTGTACAACTGTCATACCGTCGGTTCAGTGTGGGTGGCCTGAGGACAGGGGGGAGGAGGAGGAGGAGAGCATGGTCAGTCGTCATCTTGGTGAGGACACGGAAGTCTTGCCCATTACCAGTCTGGCACGCATGGCTGACTTTATGTTACGCTGCCTTAACCGTGACCCTCGCGTTGTCAAAATGTTGGGTGATAGTCATTACTGGTTGGTGACACTTTTAGACCCCCGCTACAAGGAGAACTTTCACTCTCTTATTCCTGAGGTGGAGTGGTCTACAAAAATGGGGCAGTACCAGAAGGCCCTTGCTGCAGAACTGTTTAAAAAATTCCCATCTGAACACGCTAGCGGCAGAGGTCACAGTTCGTTGCCCAACCAAGGCGTACATGCGCAACTCCAATCCAGCAGAGGCAGGGGAACACTGTCAACGTTCTGGGACAGTTTTCTCAGATCCTCCCTTCGGACAGACCCTGAGGCGCGGGGTAGTCTCACAATGAGTGGAAAGTTTCAAAAGATGGTGAGGGAGTACCTTGCCGACCGTACCAGCGTTCTCCGTGATTCCTCTGTGCCTTTTAATTATTGGGTATCCAAGCTGGTCACTTGGAATGAACTCGCTCTGTATGCCTTGGAGGTCCTGGCCTGCCCCTCCACTAGCGTGTTATCGGAGCGTGTTTTTAGTGCCGCTGGGGGAAATTATAACTGATAAGAGCACTCACCTGTCAACTGACAATGCTGAAAAGCTGACCCTTATCAAAATGAACAAGGGCTGGATTGGGCCAGACTTCTCATCACCACCAAATGACAGCACAGTAACATAAAGTCAAATCCACTGTGTTATTTCGGGAGGTATATTCACATGCACCGCTTCACACCCACACATGGGTATACGCTTCCTCATTTCGGCTGTTTTATGTTCTTCTCCTTATCCTCAGCCTCCATCACCACTATACCACCAGGGTGACCGTGGTCCGTGTTGCCATTGTAGAAAGTTCCTCCGTCCTTATTTTTGTCAGCTTTTTCTTGGAAGGCATAAGCAAAGACTGTGGGAGACCCACTCCCCAATAATGGGAATAATATTTTTAAGATGCTGTACTGTATGGCTCTTGTAAGGGGCATTAAAACCGTCTTGTTAAGCTACTGCGACCACCACCACTTTTCCAAGGGGCATTAAAACCATCTTGTTAAGCTACTGCCACCTCCACATCTCTTCCGAGGGGCATTAAAAGCATCTTGTTAAGCTACTGGGACCTCCACGTCTCTTCCAAGGGGCATTAAAACCATCTTGTTAAGCTACTGTGACCTCCACCCCTTTTCCAAGGGGCATTAAAACTGTCTTGTTAAGCTACTGAGACCTCCACGTCTCTTCCGAGGGGCATTAAAACCATCTTGTTAAGCTACTGGGACCTCCACGACTCTTCCGAGGGGCATTAAAAGCATCTTGTTTAACCACTCTGAACTCCACAGCTCTTCCAAGGGGCATTGAAATGTTGTTTTTAATTAACAGTAACCTCCACGACTCTTCGAACGGGCATTGCATTTCCTACTAATTTTTGGCAGCTTTTGCTTGGAAGGCATAAGCAAAGACTATGGGAGACTCACTCCCCAATAATGGGAATAATGTTTGTAATATGCTGTACTGCATTTCTCTTGTAAGGGACATTGTAAGTTCCTCTGTCCTAATTTTTGGCAGCTTTTGCTTGGAAGGCATAGGCAAAGACTATGGGAGACCCACTCCCCAATAATGGGAATAATGTTTGTAATATGCTATACTGCATGGCTCTTGTAAGGGGCATTGCAAGTTCCTCCATCCTAATTTTTAGCAGCTTTTGCTTGGAAGGCATAGGCAAAGACTATGGGAGACCCACTCCCCAATAATGGGAATAATGTTTGTAATATGCTATACTGCATGGCTCTTGTAAGGGGCATTAAAACCGTCTTGTTAAGCTACTGCGACCTCCACCACTTTTCCAAGGGGCATTCAAAACGTCTTGTTAAGCTACTGTGACCTCCACCACTTTTCCAAGGGGCATTAAAACCGTCTTGTTAAGCTACTGCGACCTCCACGTCTCTTCCGAGGGGCATTAAAACTGTCTTGTTAAGCTACTGTGACCTCCACCACTTTTCCAAGGGGCATTAAAACCGTCTTGTTAAGCTACTGCGACCTCCACCTCTTTTCCAAGGGGCATTCAAACCGTCTTGTTAAGCTACTGTGACCTCCACCACTTTTCCAAGGGGCATTAAAACCGTCTTGTTAAGCTACTGCGACCTCCACGACTCTTCCAACGGGCATTGCTTTTCCTCCTAATTTTAGTCAGCTTTTGCTTTTCAATGAATAGGCGAACACTAAGGGAGACCCACTCCCCAATAATGGGTAGAAGGTTTTTAGTACGCTGTAATCCACGTCTGTTTCAAGGGGCATTGCAGTTCCTCATAATTTTTGGAAAGCCTTCCATTCACTGCTTAGGCCAACAGTGCACAGGAGACCTAGTTGCTATAAATGGAAAAAATGGTTTAGTTAAGGCCCTCTGACCTCCATGTCACTTCCAATGGGCATTGGAGTGCCTCTAAATTTTTGGTAGGCATTGCACTCACTGTATGCCCTATAACTGTGTAGCCGAACCGCTCCTTTTGGTACAGAAACATATCCTACAAGACATGTGTGGTTGACTAGCCTGATATTGATGTGAATGGTCCCTGTTCCTCCTGCTCTTTCTCCTTTGCCACCACCTCATCCATCATTAATCACCTGAAGCTTTGTTTTAACGGGAGTCATAGAACTGGGATAGTAGCAGGAAAACATCCAGCAATCCTCGGAGGAGGTAGGATATGCGCCAAAATGCTGACCACCTCAGGTCTAGCCGCTACTACATACATGCGCTTGCATTCCAAGAAAACAAAGCAGATGCTAACTTCTATCATCATCATCATGCTCCTCACCTTGGCACTCTCAACTCTCCTGGTGGGCTCGTCCAATGCTGCCCTAAAGCAGGTCTGGCTAAGAAAAGTGTGTGGGAAGGTGACAGGAGAAATAGGGGCGGCTGGGGACCGTTTATGGACACCCGGCCGTCGGGCGGCTGGGGACTGAGTATGGATACCAGGCCGCCGAAGCAGCCATGAGGTAGTGGCCAGCTTCGGCCTCCTCCAAACTAAAAGGCCCCATTTCAAGTGCAAGCTAGCAGTATGGCATTGCAGCCTGGGGGTGGGTGGGTGGCAGGCTGCACACTTACGCTTGCATTAAAAGAAAACAAAGCAGATGCTAACTTCTATCATAATCATCATGCTCCTCACCTTGACACTCTCAACTCCCCTGATGGAGAAGCCAGGGCCCACCGGAGGAGTCTGGTTCTCTGGTGGCTCATCCAATGCTGCCTTAAAGCAGGCCAGGCTAAGAAAAGTGTGTGGGAAGGTGACAGGAGAAATAGGGGCGGCTGGGGACCGTTTATGGACACCCGGCCGCCCCCAGGCGGCTGGGGACCGTGTGTGGACACCCGGCCGCGGGGCGGCTGGTAACCGAGTATGGACACCCGGCCGCCGGGCAGCTGGGGACTGAGTATGGATACCAGGCCGCCGAAGCAGCCATGAAGTAGTGGCCAGCTTTGGCCTACTCCAAACTAAAAGGCCCCATTTCAAGTGAAAGCTAGCAGTATGGTATTGCAGCCTGCGGGTGGGTGGGTGGTTGGCTGCATATTTGTGCTTGCATTGCAAGGAATGGGGGAGGTACAATTGAACACTGCCCTGGGACAAGGACTTGCACGGGGATAGTTGCAAGTCTGCATCTTCTGATGCGGCAAGGATCACTTCTGATGGGCACACTTTTAGGCAGTGACCTGGGTGTCAGAGATACTTCCAGAGGTCTTCCCCATGCTGTTCCCATGTCTTTTCAGCACTGTATGCATGTGTCACACAGCACATGGCCAGATAAGGTTGTAAAATGTTAAAATGACATTTCCAGGTGAATGCATTTGTCACGGTTGAAAGCAATACAAAAGTGCAAAAACGCATAAAAAATGCTACTTGTGAACATAGCCCAAGGTGTGGAGGAGTATTTTTGTTTTTGGTTATTTATTTTACCTTATACACAAGTCTTTACCCTGGAAAGGAAATTCCTTAACATATTTCACAGGAAAACCATTTCAGTTTCGTTTTTGAACGTTTTATAGTGAGCCCGTAAAAGTGGCTTAATACCTCTGACCACGTTGTTGACAGCAGTGACCTGGGGGTCATAAATGCTTCCAGGGGCGATCCCCATGCTGCCCCCATGTCTTTTGAGCACTGTCAATATCGCTTTGGGCACTTTTTAGGCTTTCTACAGACTGGCAGGGGTGCTGCCGCAAAAATGCTCGGGTCTCCCATAGACTAACATTGGGCTCGTTGCTCGGGTCGAGCACCCGAGTATCACGGTGAGCTCGGCCAGAGCTTTGAGCACCCGAGCATTTTAATGCTCGCTCAACACTAGTCTTAACCAATCTAGACAGACCGCACCCGGCAGGCAACATGGAGGAGAGTCCTGAGCAAGCTCCCATCCATGGCCTGCAGCGGCCAGAAGTGCCTCTCACCCTGGAGGGGGTGCTAGCAAAGTTATCCCTGGAGGATGCGGAGTTCCTCCACGCTGAGATACAAGAACTAGGTCGGCTGATAGAAGTGGCCCTGCAAGCTGAGATCGCTGCCTGGAAAGCGGAGCTTGTGGAGAAGTTGGCGACCCGGCAGCGGTCGGCACTGCAAGTGATCAGCGGCGTCCAAGCCCCGACGGAGCTGCTCATGGATCAGGAGGTGATAGGCCGAGCTGAAGCGGTCGCGTGAGCAGGTAGGAGTGATGTCCCTGTCCCGGACGCAGCTGGCGCTGCACCGTCCCTGGTCCCCCTGCCGGAACCGCTTATCCCGGGCCCTCACACCCCAGACCTGTACCCTGGTGATCACGTCATCTACACCAAGCACCAAGGTGAAAGGGGCTGGTATGCCCTGAACGTCCACAGGGTGGTGGAGGAGAGTGAACCCTCGCCATCTAGAGCTGATGACCCGGCTTGGCCAGCCAATTGTGGACAGGTGCTTCCCCGGAGGGAGCACTATTATTGAACTGCTGAAAAGTACTGTACATAGTTACCCATAAGTGTACAGTAAAGAAAGTTTGTTTTTGTGTAAACTAAAAATAATTATGTGTGCATTAAGTTACCCATAAGGGTATAGAGACTTGTAGGCTGAGGACTGTGAGCAGCCAAAAGCTTTCCGTTGTATATAGTTACTAATTAATTACTTATTAAATTGCCCCATATTGGTTCTAAAGTAAAAGACCACTGAACAAAAACCCGTTTGGCATGGCCGAAGACGTGGTCCAACACCTGGATCACTTATGCCCTGTAGCCCAGCCCAGGGCCTACGTTGAGGGTTTTCAGACGGGTCCCTCATGCTGCTCAAATTGCGCCTTTACCAGTGAAACGGACACCTGGTATTGGGACTCATCGTAACTTTAAGAAAATGTTTTATAAGTGTTAGGGAAAATGTTATTTAAAAAGTTTTATAATGTTTCTGAAAAATGTAACCAGTAGCGTTCAAGAAAAAGTACCTCCCATAAAGGGAAGAAAGTTTGTTTATTATCTTATATGCAAATGCATTCTAAAATTTTGCATGTCTTTAATATACCGTGTTTTACTCTGTTCCAGCCCGCGGACGTGCTGAGCTTTGTCAAGGGGGAGTGTGGCGCCCCTGAGGGTTCAGTCGCCACAGAGGTACTACATCTAGTGGTGCCTCACTCTCAGGTAAGGAGGGAGTACTGCCCGGGACCCCAACACCCGCATTCAACACTACACTGCTCCAGGCTGGCAGGAAGGGCAAGATGCACTATGTTTCTGCTCAGCCCTGTCCCTGGCTGGAGTGGTGGGAAGCAAAGAGAGGGGGAACCAGTAGTGGGTGTGGGTGGAGGACGTAGAACAGGGGAGCACACGTATAGGAGGTATATATAAAGGGAAGCCATCTTAGGGTGGCAGTGCAGTGCTGTGCAGTGAAGTGAGCAGTAAGGAGAGGAGCAGGTGCTCCAAAGGATCTCTGCTCCAGAGTGGGCCTAGTAAATGAGGCCCAGCAGAGGAGAGAAGAGGAGGGGAGCCGAGGAGGAAGGCTCCGGTAACTGAAGGGGTCCCAGGGGTACAGAATGATCAGGAAGCCACCCGTACGCTTTAATTTGTCAAGTGTCAGACGGACCAGGCCGCAACTAGGGAACCGGTCCCTGGGCTAGTCGTGTCACTTCAGGTCTCGGCTAGGAAACCGGAGGCTTCTGACTTTTATGGTGCAGTTGCCACAGCCTCACCCTAGTCGCCGTGAAGGGCATCTAGTAGGTCCGGGAACTCCAGGTTGCCCAGAGGGACTTCAGAGCACCCGATCGGGACAGTGTGTGGGGAGCGCAGGGCAGGAGGGAGAATACCCAGCGCGGAAAGTCGGCTGAGGAAAGGTACATATAGAAAGGGGGTCCCAATAAGTACTCTCGAATTGCCGGAGGGACTTCTGAACCCCTGCTTGGTGAAAGCAGCGCGACGCGGGAAGCGGTAACCTGTACAGTGTACTGAGGAATCTAGAAAGAACTGTAGTAAAATCGGATGACTGCACTCCACTGTCTCTGTCGGTTATTGCTGCTGCGCCATCTCTCACCTGCATCCCATCCATCTACCCTGCCCCGGGGGCTCGCTCCGCCTGTGGGGAGCAGAAACATCCCAGCTGCCATGCCATCACCCCCGGAGGTCTGCAGCAGCGCCGGTAACCATTACCGGAAACCACAGGTGGCGTCACGAGACAAACTGTACACTAAAACCCCTTTTAAACAGTGACCCAGAGGACAGGCCCGGGAGCCGACCGCCGTGATATCCTGCAAAGAAGGTAAAGGCCCGGGTACCGAGTCCCCCCACATCTCCCCCTGGGCGAGACATTTTCATCTAGCCAGATAGGTAGACATCATTTGGACATTAATAAGGCAGTTTGCATTAATATGCTCAAAATGGATTCCCTACAGTCCTAGGAGACCTCTGCATTATACACCTACACTGAGTGCAATTACAGGCTTTGCAGTACTTTGATTTGTAGCGAATTTATTTGCTTCAAATCCAATTTTTGAAGACAATTCGGCGAATCCTACAAATTCAAATTGAAAATAGTTCGCTCATCTCTACTAATGAGTCAATGTTAACACATGTGGTTCAATATATAAGCAATAAATAATCTGATAAGGTATATCATCCTGAATTTTTACCAGCATAAGAGACTTTAAGACACTGACTGCAGTTTCGGGAGGTAGCTATTGTGTGCCTCTTGTGGCTGAAGGATTTCAGGTGGTAAAGTACAGTGATTCAGATAAACATGAATCCATCAATGTACGTACATTCCTCTGATCATAGTCAGCAAATATTTATTTCAACTGGGCAATTGTTTGGGCTGGGTTAAAATGACTCAGTCAATGACCTTTTTCCAAAATTCTTTACCTTGGACCTCTCAATAGAATTTATAAAGTGACATACTGTACTTGCTTCAGGCACAGGTGTGTCACTTGCCTCACTCCTAAAAAAGTTAACACAGGTGCTTAAGCAACTGCAACTTTTCATTATCATAAGTCTTTGAGGTAGAAAAGGGACACAGCAAGGATTATTTTTCACAGCCTCTCATACGAAGCAGGAGGAATGGATTGGTACAGCCATGCTCTTCCACCTCAACTACGGTATACAGCTATTTTGATGGTTCTTTTCAGCATGCAATTAGGTATGGATTCTAAATATTTGTTATCTATTTTATTATCTATTATTCATTTATGTGTGTAGATAGAATTTATCTATTCATATTTCTTACCAATACCTATTGATCTCAGTCTATGTATAGTAAATAAAACAATCATGGTTTTCAATTAATCATGAATAGTGTGGATAAAACTGAACTTTTTTTTTTAAATCATTGTTAGAGTAGATAGGAAAATAATCTATGTTAGTGAATATCTTGTCATATCTAGGAAATTTGCGCTGGACAATTCCTAAAACATAAGTAGTGTTCTTCCAGGATACTAGAATTAATGTACATTGTAATTGGCATTGGACTCTTACTGTAATATCAGTGGCTAGTTTGTAAGCATTATATAGAATTCCCTTCACTTCATTTTGATGATATTTTTCGACTAATTAGAACATAATCAACATACTGTGTTTGTTAGCATAGAGTTTTTTTTGTGGGATTTTGGTGTAGAGGGCGCACAAAAAATACTTACATTTATTTTAATGGTAAAACATGCCTTTTTAGAAAAAAAAAATTCTTGGCATGTTTTCCGGGCAAGGCAATACACCACATTTGGTTACGTGATGAGACAAATGCCTCTTAAAAAAAAACCTCATCAATAGAAAAATCTATTTTTTTAAATGTGATATCAGCATAAAATCTTTCCAACATAAAAATTGATTTAAAAAAACTCATCGTTAAGATTTGTTCACAATTATTCACACTCCGAAAACACTAATTATTAACTTCCTGTAAAATTAGCTATGAAGTGTGTTTATCAAGGAAATTAGATTGTGTGAATGTTGAGAATCTCTATACATTGCTGTGCAATATGTTGGTATTATAAAAGCTTAAAAAAAATATATAACAACCAGAACTCTTGGATCGCTAGTCAATTTCATTGGTATTATTGCTGTTTTGCATCACTTCAGATCATTTAGTTGACCATGAAATATTTTCCATTGCCTTTTTGTTGGGTACATGCCATATTCCTTACCTAACACAACATTCATATTTTTATTAAAACAATAGTGATGCTTTAGAAAATATACTGATACAATAATTTCCTATGAAATTATCTTTAGTGTCTAAATATGGTTGTGTTAGAAAAATTAGGTTTTGAATCCTATAAGGAAATGATATGAAAAATTAACTACAGTCTAATAGCATGTGTGACTAATTTACTAATTCTAAAAAAAATGATTGTTTTTAAATGACACTGGTATTTTAGCGAAGTAAAAATTAGAAAAGTTAAATATGACACTATTATGAACTAAATGTAAAAAAATGTAATTCCTTATAGAAGATGGTATTCAAGTAAAATATCATCTTTGTCAGTCAAACAACTTGTTCTTTTTACATGCAATGTTTTTAATTGTTATAATTTTCAATTGCTTCAATTGTTAAGGAGGACCTCTCAACTGTTCACTCAGATCCTATTTAATAACAACTGATGTTCCCATAATCGTATGTTTTCTGCATTATGGGAGCTATTCATTTAAGAGCCCTTTATGCTTATCAGTCAGTAAGTTGGCAACTAGACAGGCTAGCTGTGATCAGCAGTTTTAGAACACCTTTCCTAGAGATGTTTCATTAAAAAAAATTGCGAGACCTAGGAAAGGACGCTATGACATTGTTAGGCACTGATTGGACCGATCAAAGCAATGTAAAGAAACACCTTTGTGGCTTTAGCGACATAGTTATTAATTATTGCTTGTTCACGTGTTGTGTATAAATAGCGGTATTCATAACAAGTGAGCAGCGCATCTTGAAAAAAAGTAAGGGCACTGATGTGAGGTGCACAAGTGTATCACATGGCCGAGTGCTATGCAATAAAACATTGGATTGCACTCGGACCAGTGTTATTCCATGGGGCAGCTCAGATCTGCGATTATTTTCTCATGCCGATACGGCATGAGAGAACTAGCGTAGCATGCAGCAATTGCATCCAAGAATCGGTGCCTATGGGTGCATGTGAAATATCGGACTGCACTCATGTCATGCACATGGATGTCATCTGAGTGGAGTGTGATTACAGCAGGTGCCGGCAATGAAGGAGATGGAGAAATGACTTTCTCCGTCTCCTCTACAGCTGTGCTGCGATTCTCTCATGCAAGAGAATCGGAGCACAGAGCACTGATATTCGGCTCACATTCGCAGCACAGCTTGAGCTGAGTGTCATTAGCATATTGCTAATATTAATTTAATATAAATATATTGCATATTTTGAATGAGACTATTCATTTTACAATACAATGTACTGGAAAACAGGCAAAAAAGTCCAAGTGTGCTAAAATTGTGCAAAAAACACAATTCTGCATTTTTGTTTTTACAGTGTTCATTGTGCAATAAAAAGTGGCAACATGATACTGTTAGGTCAGTACAATTACGGCAATGCCAAACATGTATAGTTATTTTTTAAACCAGTGAAAAAATTAGGAAATTCACAAAAAAAAAATTTGCTTGTATTGTCCTTTTCTAAGACTTGTAAGGTTTTCATTTTTCCATAAATGTAACTGTGTGATGTTATGTTTTTTTTTGGGTGGCACACTGATGTTTTTATTGATCCATATTAGAATGGAAGAAATGTTTTGAGTGCTTTTTTTGCATTTCTTTGGGGTGGTAAGGTAGCCAAAAAAAGTGTTCCCATTTTTCTCTGTATTTACCATTTTCTGATTAGAATAATTAATTTTATATTTTCATAGATCAGACTTTTAAGGATGTAGATCCCAAATATGTGTATTTTTTATTTCTTTAAATTGTATTAATTTTAATGGGGGAAAAAGGGAGGTGATACCAAAATTTAAATACTTTTTTTTTAGATTTTTTTTTAAAAAAAAAAACACTAGCGCCAGACTGGTCTTCACAAGAATAATAAAATGTCAGGCACGGAAATCTTTAGACCCAATGCTGCCATAGCAATCCATCAGCACCCTTCAAATGTGCTGAAAAGAGCAGATAGAAGCATTCCCCCATGGTTTGTGCTGATTAAATGCCACTGTCGTAGACTGACAGTGGCTTTTAAAGTTTATCAACAGCGGACACAGCTCAGCTCCACTAACAACTGTTAAAGGCAGACGATGGCTGAGTAAAAAAGAAAGTGTCTGATGGAAATTATGTAAGGTCTACTAATCAGTTTGCATCTAAGAAAGAAATTAGACATATCATAGTACATAACATGTCATAAAGGAGTTATTCAGCTCTACTGCTCCTTCGCTCTGTAGGGAGTCATGGAGGTAAGCCACGTACTGATCATAAAGCGATGCCATACTATAATAAAATGATATCACTTCAAAAATGAAAAAACACCTCTAAATAAAATAAAAGTGAACAGCTGAAGGTCATCCATTAAAAAGTTATAAAAATAATGGTATTTATAACGATATTCTTTTTATTTCCAAAAGCTTCAAGGGCACAAAGTACTACAAATGAAACAGCAACCACAGCTCCAATTTCAACTGAATCAGGAACTACAAGTATATCTACTACAGATTTATTAACCACATACACTGTAGATACTACAACAGGAACTGAAACAAGCACTAGCTCAGCAACAACCACTGTGGTGCCATTAACGTCTCCAGAGGCTACACAATCAACTAAACTGGAAACCACCTCGGAAGCAATAGTATCAACCACTGTTCAAGAAACAACAGTTCCTACAACTGAATCAACAACGATAATTACTACTTTATCAACAAATGGAGAAACTACAACATCCATTCCAGAAACATCAACAACAGGCCAAACAAGCTTGCCACTTCTTTCTTCTACTACAACAACTGAAAGTTTAACAACAGAATTAACTTCACCAACAACGTCACTATTAATAACAACAACCCCATTAACAACTTTATTTCAAGAAACAACTACGTCTCCAGCGATAAGCCAAACAACTGCTTCTCCTCAGTCTTCCACTACTGATGTTATAACTACAAGTCCAGAAGCTACTACAACAGGAACAGAAACAAGTACTAGCTCAGCAACGACCACTGTGGTGCCATTAACTTCTTCAGAGGCTACACAATCAACTAAACTGGAAACCACCTCAGAAGCAAGCGTATCAACCACTGTTCAAGAAACAACAGTTCCTACAAGTGAATCAACAACGATAATAATTACTTTATCAACAAATGGGGAAACTACAACCTCCATTCCAGAAACATCAACAACAGGCCAAACAAGCTTGCCACTTCTTTCTTCTACCACAGCAACAACTGAAAGTTTAACAACAGATTTAACAACTTCACCAACAACTTCAGTATTAACAACAACCCCATTAACAATCTTATTACAAGAAACAACTACGTCTCCAGCAATAACCCAAACAACTGCTTCTCCTCAGTCCTCCACTACAGATGTTATAACTACAAGTCCTGAAGCTACTACAACAGGAACAGAAACAAGTACTAGCTCAGAAACGACCACTGTGGTGCCATTAACTTCTTCAGAGGCTACACAATCAACTAAACTGGAAACCACCTCAGAAGCAAGCGTATCAACCACTGTTCAAGAAACAACAGTTCCTACAACTGAATCAACAACGATAATTACTACTTTATCAACAAATGGGGAAACTACAACCTCCATTCCAGAAACATCAACAACAGGACAAACAAGCTTGCCACTTCTTTCTTCTGCTACAACAACAACTGAAAGTTTAACAACAGAATTAACAACTTCACTAACAACGTCACTATTAATAACAACCCCATTAGCAACTTTATTTCAAGAAACAACCACGTCTCCAGCAATAAGCCAAACAACTGCTTCTCCTCAGTCTTCCTCTACTAATGTTATAACTACAAGTCCAGAAGCTACTACAACAGGAACTGAAACAAGTACTAGCTCAGCAACAACCACCGTGGTGCCATTAACTTCTTCAGAGGCTACACAATCAACTAAACTGGAAACCAACTCAGAAGCAAGCGTATCAACCACTGTTCAAGAAACAACAGTTCCTACAAGTGAATCAACAACGATAATAACTACTTTATCAACAAATGGGGAAACTACAACCTCCATTCCAGAAACATCAACAACAGGCCAAACAAGCTTACCACTTCTTTCTTCTACCACAGCAACAACTGAAAGTTTAACAACAGATTTAACAACTTCACTATTAATAACAACCCCATTAACAACCTTATTACAAGAAACAACTATGTCTCCAGCAATAACCCAAACAACTGCTTCTCCTGAGTCCTCCACTACAGATGTTATAACTACAAGTCCTGAAGCTACTACAACAGGAACAGAAACAAGTACTAGCTCAGCAACAACCACTGTGGTGCCATTAACTTCTTCAGAGGCTACACAATCAACTAAACTGGAAACCACCTCAGAAGCAAGCGTATCAACCACTGCTCAAGAAACAACAGTTCCTACAACTGAATCATCAACGATAATTACTACTTTATCAACAAATGGAGAACCTACAACCTCCATTCCAGAAACATCAACAACAGGCCAAACAAGCTTGTCACTTCTTTCTTCTACCACAGCAACAACTGAAAGTTTAAAAACAGAATTAACAACTTCACCAACAACTTCATTATTAACAACAACCCCATTAACAACCTTATTACAAGAAACAACTACGCCTCCAGCAATAACCAAAACAACTGCTTCTCCTCAGTCCTCCTCTACGGATGTTATAACTACAAGTCCTGAAGCTACTACAACAGGAACAGAAATAAGTACTAGCTCAGCAACAACCACTGTGGTGCCATTAACATCTTCAGAGGCTACACAATCAACTAAACTGGAAACCACCTCGGAAGCAATAGTATCAACCACTGTTCAAGAAACAACAATTCCTACAACTGAATCAGCAACGATAATTACTACTTTATCAACAAATGGGGAAACTACAACCTCCATTCCAGAAACATCCACAACAGGCCAAACAAGCCTGCCACTTCTTTCTTCTACTACAACAACAACTGAAAGTTTAACAACAGAATTAACAACTACACCAACAACGTCACTATTAATAACAACAACCCCATTAACAACTTTATTTCAAGAAACAACCACGTCTCCAGCAATAAGCCAAACAACTGCTTCTCCTCAGTTCTCCACTACGGATGTTATAACTACAAGTCCTGTAGCTACTACAACAGGAACAGAAACAAGTACTAGCTCAGCAACAACCACCGTGGTGCCATTAACTTCTTCAGAGGCTACACAATCAACTAAACTGGAAACCACCTCAGAAGCAATAGTATCAACCACTGTTCAAGAAACAACCGTTCCTACAACTGAATCAACAACGATAATTACTACTTTATCAACAAATGGAGAAACTACAACCTCAGCTCAAGAAACATCAACAACAGGCCAAACAAGCTTGCCACTTCTTTCTTCTACCATAGCAACAACTGAAAGTTTAACAACAGATTTAACAACTACACCAACAACTTCAATATTAATAACAACAACCCCATTAACAACCTTATTACAAGAAACAACCACATCTCCAGCACTAAGCCAAACAACAGCTTCTCCTCAGTCCTCCACTACTGATGTTATAACTACAAGTCCTGAAGTTACTACGACAGGAACAGAAACAAGTACTAGCTCAGCAACAACCACCGTGGTGCCATTAACCTCTTCAGAGGCTGCACAATCAACTAAACTGGAAACCACCACAGAAGCAATAGTATCAATCACTGTTCAAGAAACAACAGTTCCTACAAGTGTACCAACAACGATAATTACTACTTTATCAACAAATGTAGAAACTACAACCTCCATTCCAGAAACATCAACAACGGGCCAAACAAGTCTGCCACTTCTTTCTTCTACCACAGCAACAACTGAAAGTTTAACAACTGATTTAACAACTTCACTATTAATAACAACAACCCCATTAACAACTTTATTTCAAGAAACAACCACGTCTCCAGCAATAAGCCAAACAATTGCTTCTCCTCAGTCTTCCACTACTGATGTTATAACTACAAGTTCAGAAGCTACTACAACAGGAACAGAAACAAGTACTAGCTCAGCAACAACCACTGTGGTGCCATTAACGTCTTCAGAGGCTACACAATCAACTAAACTGGAAACCACCTCAGAAGCAATAGTATCAACCACTGCTCAAGAAACAACAGTTCCTACAACTGATTCAACAACGATAATTACTACTTTATCAACAAATGGAGAAACTACAACCTCCATTCCAGAAACATCAACAACAGTCCAAGCAAGCTTGCCACTTGTTTCTTCTACCACAGCAACAACTGAAAGTTTAACAACAGATTTAACAACTTCACCATCAACTTCACTATTAATAACAACAACCCCATTAACAACCTTTTTTCATGAAACAACTACGTCTCCAGCAATAAGCCAAACAACTGCTTCACCTCAGTCTTCCACTACTGATGTTATAACTACAAGTCCAGAAGCTACTACAACAGGAACAGAAACAAGTACTAGCTCAGAAACAACCACCGTGTTGCCATTAACTTCTTCAGAGGCTACACAATCAACTAAACTGGAAACCACCTCAGAAGCAATCGTATCAACCACTGTTCAAGAAACAACAGTTCCTACAAGTGAATCAACAACGATAATAACTACTATATCAACAAATGGGGAAACTACAACCTCCATTCCAGAAATATCAACAACAGGCCAAACAAGCCTGCCAATTCTTTCTTCTACCACAGCAACAACTGAAAGTTTAACAACAGATTTAACAACTTCACCAACAACTTCACTATTAACAACAACCCCATTAACAACCTTATTACAAGAAACAACTACGTCTCCAGCAATAAACCAAACAACTTCTTCTCCTCAGTCCTCCACTACAGATGTTATAACTACAAGTCCTGTAGCTACTACAACAGGAACAGAAACAAGTACTAGCTATGCAACAATCACCGTGGTGCCATTAACTTCTTTAGAGGCTACACAATCAACTAAACTGGAAACCACCTCAGAAGCAATAGTATCAACCACTGTTCAAGAAACAACCGTTCCTACAACTGAATCAACAACGATAATTAATACTTTATCAACAAATGGAGAAACTACAACCTCAGCTCCAGAAACATCAACAACAGGCCAAACAAGCTTGCCACTTGTTTCTTCTACCACAGCAACAACTGAAAGTTTAACAACAGATTTAACAACTTCACCAAAAACTTCAATATTAATAACAACAACCCCATTAACAACCTTATTACAAGAAACAACCACATCTCCAGCACTAAGCCAAACAACAGCTTCTCCTCAGTCCTCCACTACTGATGTTATAACTACAAGTCCTGAAGTTACTACGACAGGAACAGAAACAAGTACTAGCTCAGCAACAACCACCGTGGTGCCATTAACCTCTTCAGAGGCTGCACAATCAACTAAACTGGAAACCACCACAGAAGCAATAGTATCAACCACTGTTCAAGAAACAACAGTTCCTACAAGTGAACCAACAACGATAATTACTACTTTATCAACAAATGGAGAAACTACAACCTCCATTCCAGAAACATCAACTACAGGCCAAACAAGCCTGCCACTTCTTTCTTCTACCACAGCAACAACTGAAAGTTTAACAACAGATTTAACAACTTTACTATTAATAACAACAACCCCATTAACAACCTTTTTTCAAGAAACAACTACATCTCCAGCAATAGGCCAAACAACTACTTCTCCTCAGTCTTCCACTACTAATGTTATAACTACAAGTCCAGAAGCTACTACAACAGGAACAGAAACAAGTACTAGCTCAGCAACAACCACTGTGGTGCCATTAACTTCTTCAGAGGCTACACAATCAACTAAACTGGAAACCACATCAGAAGCAATCGTATCCACCATTGTTCAAGAAACAACAGTTCCTACAAGTGAATCAACAATGATAATAACTACTTTATCAACAAATGGGGAAACTACAACCTCCATTCCAGAAACATCAACAACAGTCCAAACAAGCTTGCCACTTCTTTCTTCTACCACAGCAACAACTGAAAGTTTAACAACAGATTTAACAACTTCACCAACAACGTCACTATTAATAACAACAACCCCATTAACAACTTTATTTCAAGAAACAACTACGTCTCCAGCAATAAGCCAAACAACTGCTTCTCCTCAGTCTTCCACTACTGATGTTATAACTACAAGTTCAGAAGCAACTACAACAGGAACAGAAACAAGTACTAGCTCAGCAACAACCACTGTGGTGCCATTAACGTCTTCAGAGGCTACACAATCAACTAAACTTGAAACTACCTCAGAAGCAATAGTATCAACCACTGTTCAAGAAACAACAATTCCTACAACTGATTCAACAATGATAATTACTACTTTATCAACAAATGGAGAAACTACAACCTCCATTCCAGAAACATCAACAACAGTCCAAACAAGCTTACCACTTGTTTCTTCTACCACAGCAACAACTGAAAGTTTAACAACAGATTTAACAACTTCACCGTCAACTTCACTATTACCAACAACCCCATTAACAACCTTATTACAAAAAACAACTACGTCTCCAGCAATAACCCAAACAACTGCTTCTCCTCAGTCCTCCACTATGGATGTTATAACTACAAGTCCTGTAGCTACTACAACAGGAACAGAAACAAGTACTAGCTCAGCAACAACCACCGTGGTGCCGTTAACTTCTTCAGAGGCTACACAATCAACTAAACTGGAAACCACCTCAGAAGCAATAGTATCAACCACTGTTCAAGAAACAACCGTTCCTACTACTGAATCAACAACGATAATTACTACTTTATCAACAAATGGAGAAACTACAACCTCAGTTTCAGAAACATCAACAACAGACCAAACAAGCTTGCCACTTCTTTCTTCTACCACAGCAACAACTGAAAGTTTAACAACAGATTTAACTACTTCACCATCAACTTCACTATTAATAACAACAACCCCATTAACAACCTTTTTTCATGAAACAACTACGTCTCCAGCAATAAGCCAAACAACTGCTTCACCTCAGTCTTCCACTACTGATGTTATAACTACAAGTCCAGAAGCTACTACAACAGGAACAGAAACAAGTACTATCTCAGAAACAACCACGGTGTTGCCATTAACTTCTTCAGAGGCTACACAATCAACTAAACTGGAAACCACCTCAGAAGCAATCGTATCAACCACTGTTCAAGAAACAACAGTTCCTACAAGTGAATCAACAACGATAATAACTACTATATCAACAAATGGGGAAACTACAACCTCCATTCCAGAAATATCAACAACAGGCCAAACAAGCTTGCCAATTCTTTCTTCTACCACAGCAACAACTGAAAGTTTAACAACAGATTTAACAACTTCACCAACAACTTCACTATTAACAACAACCCCATTAACAACCTTTTTACAAGAAACAACTACGTCTCCAGCAATAAACCAAACAACTGCTTCTCCTCAGTCCTCCACTACGGATGTTATAACTACAAGTCCTGTAGCTACTACAACAAGAACAGAAACAAGTACTAGCTCAGCAACAACCACCGTGGTGCCATTAACTTCTTCAGAGGCTACACAATCAACTAAACTGGAAACCACCTCAGAAGCAATAGTATCAACCACTGTTCAAGAAACAACCGTTCCTACAACTGAATCAACAACGATAATTACTACTTTATCAACAAATGGAGAAACTACAACCTCAGCTCAAGAAACATCAACAACAGGCCAAACAAGCTTGCCACTTCTTTCTTCTACCACAGCAACAACTGAAAGTTTAACAACAGATTTAACAACTTCACTAACAACTTCAATATTAATAACAACAACCCCATTAACAACCTTATTACAAGAAACAACCACATCTCCAGCACTAAGCCAAACAACAGCTTCTCCTCAGTCCTCCACTACTGATGTTATAACTACAAGTCCTGAAGTTACTACGACAGGAACAGAAACAAGTACTAGCTCAGCAACAACCACCGTGGTGCCATTAACCTCTTCAGAGGCTGCACAATCAACTAAACTGGAAACCACCACAGAAGCAATAGTATCAATCACTGTTCAAGAAACAACAGTTCCTACAAGTGTACCAACAACGATAATTACTACTTTATCAACAAATGTAGAAACTACAACCTCAATTCCAGAAACATCAACAACAGGCCAAACAATTCTGCCACTTCTTTCTTCTACCACAGCAACAACTGAAAGTTTAACAACAGATTTAACAACTTCACTATTAATAACAACAACCCCATTAACAACTTTATTTCAAGAAACAACCACGTCTCCAGCAATAAGCCAAACAACTGCTTCTCCTCACTCTTCCACTACTGATGTTATAACTACAAGTTCAGAAGCTACTACAACAGGAACAGAAACAAGTACTAGCTCAGCAACAACCACTGTGGTGCCATTAACGTCTTCAGAGGCTACACAATCAACTAAACTGGAAACCACCTCAGAAGCAATAGTATCAACCACTGTTCAAGAAACAACAGTTCCTACAACTGACTCAACAACGATAATTACTACTTTATCAACAAATGGAGAAACTACAACCTCCATTCCAGAAACATCAACAACAGTCCAAGCAAGCTTGCCACTTGTTTCTTCTACCACAGCAACAACTGAAAGTTTAACAACAGATTTAACAACTTCACCATCAACTTCACTATTAATAACAACAACCCCATTAACAACCTTTTATCATGAAACAACTACGTCTCCAGCAATAAGCCAAACAACTGCTTCACCTCAGTCTTCCACTACTGATGTTATAACTACAAGTCCAGAAGCTACTACAACAGGAACAGAAACAAGTACTAGCTCAGAAACAACCACCGTGTTGCCATTAACTTCTTCAGAGGCTACACAATCAACTAAACTGGAAACCACCTCAGAAGCAATCGTATCAACCACTGTTCAAGAAACAACAGTTCCTACAAGTGAATCAACAACGATAATAACTACTATATCAACAAATGGGGAAACTACAACCTCCATTCCAGAAATATCAACAACAGGCCAAACAAGCCTGCCAATTCTTTCTTCTACCACAGCAACAACTGAAAGTTTAACAACAGATTTAACAACTTCACCAACAACTTCACTATTAACAACAACCCCATTAACAACCTTATTACAAGAAACAACTACGTCTCCAGCAATAAACCAAACAACTGCTTCTCCTCAGTCCTCCACTACGGATGTTATAACTACAAGTCCTGAAGCTACTACAACAGGAACAGAAACAAGTACTAGCTCAGCAACAACCACCGTGGTGCCATTAACTTCTTCAGAGGCTACACAATCAACTAAACTGGAAACCACCTCAGAAGCAATAGTATCAACCACTGTTCAAGAAACAACCGTTCCTACAACTGAATCAACAACGATAATTAATACTTTATCAACAAATGGAGAAACTACAACCTCAGCTCCAGAAACATCAACAACAGGCCAAACAAGCTTGCCACTTCTTTCTTCTACCACAGCAACAACTGAAAGTTTAACAACAGATTTAACAACTTCACCAACAACTTCAATATTAATAACAACAACCCCATTAACAACCTTATTACAAGAAACAACCACATCTCCAGCACTAAGCCAAACAACAGCTTCTCCTCAGTCCTCCACTACTGATGTTATAACTACAAGTCCTGAAGTTACTACGACAGGAACAGAAACAAGTACTAGCTCAGCAACAACCACCGTGGTGCCATTAACCTCTTCAGAGGCTGCACAATCAACTAAACTGGAAACCACCACAGAAGCAATAGTATCAACCACTGTTCAAGAAACAACAGTTCTTACAAGTGAAACAACAACGATAATTACTACTTTATCAACAAATGGAGAAACTACAACCTCCATTACAGAAACATCAACAACAGGCCAAACAAGCCTGCCACTTCTTTCTTCTACCACAGCAACAACTGAAAGTTTAACAACAGATTTAACAACTTCACCAACAACTTCACTATTAACAACAACCCCATTAACAACCTTTTTACAAGAAACAACTACGTCTCCAGCAATAAACCAAACAACTGCTTCTCCTCAGTCCTCCACTACGGATGTTATAACTACAAGTCCTGTAGCTACTACAACAAGAACAGAAACAAGTACTAGCTCAGCAACAACCACCGTGGTGCCATTAACTTCTTCAGAGGCTACACAATCAACTAAACTGGAAACCACCTCAGAAGCAATAGTATCAACCACTGTTCAAGAAACAACCATTCCTACAACTGAATCAACAACGATAATTACTACTTTATCAACAAATGGAGAAACTACAACCTCAGCTCAAGAAACATCAACAACAGGCCAAACAAGCTTGCCACTTCTTTCTTCTACCACAGCAACAACTGAAAGTTTAACAACAGATTTAACAACTTCACTAACAACTTCAATATTAATAACAACAACCCCATTAACAACCTTATTACAAGAAACAACCACATCTCCAGCACTAAGCCAAACAACAGCTTCTCCTCAGTCCTCCACTACTGATGTTATAACTACAAGTCCTGAAGTTACTACGACAGGAACAGAAACAAGTACTAGCTCAGCAACAACCACCGTGGTGCCATTAACCTCTTCAGAGGCTGCACAATCAACTAAACTGGAAACCACCACAGAAGCAATAGTATCAATCACTGTTCAAGAAACAACAGTTCCTACAAGTGTACCAACAACGATAATTACTACTTTATCAACAAATGTAGAAACTACAACCTCCATTCCAGAAACATCAACAACAGGCCAAACAAGTCTGCCACTTCTTTCTTCTACCACAGCAACAACTGAAAGTTTAACAACTGATTTAACAACTTCACTATTAATAACAACAACCCCATTAACAACTTTATTTCAAGAAACAACCACGTCTCCAGCAATAAGCCAAACAACTGCTTCTCCTCAGTCTTCCACTACTGATGTTATAACTACAAGTTCAGAAGCTACTACAACAGGAACAGAAACAAGTACTAGCTCAGCAACAACCACTGCGGTGCCATTAACGTCTTCAGAGGCTACACAATCAACTAAACTGGAAACCACCTCAGAAGCAATAGTATCAACCACTGTTCAAGAAACAACAGTTCCTACAACTGACTCAACAACGATAATTACTACTTTATCAACAAATGGAGAAACTACAACCTCCATTCCAGAAACATCAACAACAGTCCAAGCAAGCTTGCCACTTGTTTCTTCTACCACAGCAACAACTGAAAGTTTAACAACAGATTTAACAACTTCACCATCAACTTCACTATTAATAACAACAACCCCATTAACAACCTTTTATCATGAAACAACTACGTCTCCAGCAATAAGCCAAACAACTGCTTCACCTCAGTCTTCCACTACTGATGTTATAACTACAAGTCCAGAAGCTACTACAACAGGAACAGAAAGAAGTACTAGCTCAGAAACAACCACCGTGTTGCCATTAACTTCTTCAGAGGCTACACAATCAACTAAACTGGAAACCACCTCAGAAGCAATCGTATCAACCACTGTTCAAGAAACAACAGTTCCTACAAGTGAATCAACAACGATAATAACTACTATATCAACAAATGGGGAAACTACAACCTCCATTCCAGAAATATCAACAACAGGCCAAACAAGCCTGCCAATTCTTTCTTCTACCACAGCAACAACTGAAAGTTTAACAACAGATTTAACAACTTCACCAACAACTTCACTATTAACAACAACCCCATTAACAACCTTATTACAAGAAACAACTACGTCTCCAGCAATAAACCAAACAACTGCTTCTCCTCAGTCCTCCACTACGGATGTTATAACTACAAGTCCTGTAGCTACTACAACAGGAACAGAAACAAGTACTAGCTCAGCAACAACCACCGTGGTGCCATTAACTTCTTCAGAGGCTACACAATCAACTAAACTGGAAACCACCTCAGAAGCAATAGTATCAACCACTGTTCAAGAAACAACCGTTCCTACAACTGAATCAACAACGATAATTAATACTTTATCAACAAATGGAGAAACTACAACCTCAGCTCCAGAAACATCAACAACAGACCAAACAAGCTTGCCACTTCTTTCTTCTACCACAGCAACAACTGAAAGTTTCACAACAGATTTAACAACTTCACCAACAACTTCAATATTAATAACAACCACCCCATTAACAATCTTATTACAAGAAACAACAACATCTCCAGCACTAAGCCAAACAACAGCTTCTCCTCAGTCCTCCACTACTGATGTTATAACTACAAGTCCTGAAGTTACTACGACAGGAACAGAAACAAGTATTAGCTCAGCAACAACCACCGTGGTGCCATTAACCTCTTCAGAGGCTGCACAATCAACTAAACTGGAAACCACCACAGAAGCAATAGTATCAACCACTGTTCAAGAAACAACAGTTCTTACAAGTGAACCAACAACGATAATTACTACTTTATCAACAAATGGAGAAACTACAACCTCCATTCCAGAAACATCAACAACAGGCCAAACAAGCCTGCCACTTCTTTCTTCTACCACAGCAACAACTGAAAGTTTAACAACAGATTTAACAACTTCACTATTAATAACAACAACCCCATTAACAACCTTTTTTCAAGAAACAACTACATCTCCAGCAATAGGCCAAACAACTGCTTCTCCTCAGTCTTCCACTACTGATGTTATAACTTCAAGTCCAGAAGCTACTACAACAGGAACAGAAACAAGTATTAGCTCAGAAACAACCACTGTGGTGTCATTAACGTCTTCAGAGGCTACACAATCAACTAAACTGGAAACCACCTCAGAAGCAATAGTATCAACCACTGTTCAAGAAACAACAGTTCCTACAACTGATTCAACAACGATAATTGCTACTTTATCAACAAATGGAGAAACTACAACCTCCATTCCAGAAACATCAACAACAGTCCAAACAAGCTTGCCACTTCTTTCTTCTACCACAGCAACAACTGAAAGTTTAACAATAGATTTAACAACTTCACCAACAACTTCACTATTAATAACAACAACCCCATTAACAACCTTATTTCAAGAAACAACTACGTCTCCAGCAATAGGCCAAACAACTGCTTCTCCTCAGTCCTCCACTACGGATGTTATAACTACAAGTCCTGAAGCTACTACAACAGGAACAGAAACAAGTATTAGCTCAGCAACAACCACTGTGGTGCCTCTAGCGTCTTCAGAGGCTACACAATCAACTATACTGGAAACCACTTCAGAAGCAATAGTATCAACCACTGTTCAAGAAACAACAGTTCCTACAATTGATTCAACAACGATAATTGCTACTTTATCAACAAATGGGGAAACTACAACCTCCATTCCAGAAACATCAACAACAGTCCAAACAAGTTTGCCACTTCTTTCTTCTACCACAGCAACAACTGAAAGTTTAACAACAGATTTAACAACTTCACCAACAACTTCACTATTAATAACAACAACCCCATTAACAACCTTATTTCAAGAAACAACTACGTCTCCAGCAATAGGCCAAACAACTGCTTCTCCTCAGTCCTCCACTACGGATGTTATAACTACAAGTCCTGAAGCTACTACAACAGGAACAGAAACAAGTATTAGCTCAGCAACAACCACTGTGGTGCCTCTAACGTCTTCAGAGGCTACTCAATCAACTAAACTGGAATTCACCTCAGAAGCAATAGTATCAACCACTGTTCAAGAAACAACAGTTCCTACAACTGATTCAACAACGATAATTACTACTTTATCAACAAATGGAGAAACTACAACCTCAGTTTCAGAAACATCAACAACAGACCAAACAAGCTTGCCACTTCTTTCTTCTACCACAGCAACAACTGAAAGTTTAACAACAGATTTAACAACTTCACCAACAACTTCAATATTAATAACAGCAACCCCATTAACAACCTTATTACAAGAAACAACCACGTCTCCAGCACTAAGCCAAACAACAGCTTCTCCTCAGTCCTCCACTACTGATGTTATAACTACAAGTCCTGAAGTTACTACGACAGGAACAGAAACAAGTACTAGCTCAGCAACAACCACCGTGGTGCCATTAACCTCTTCAGAGGCTGCGCAATCAACTAAACTGGAAACCACCACAGAAGCAATAGTATCAACCACTGTTCAAGAAACAACAGTTCTTACAAGTGAACCAACAACGATAATTACTACTTTATCAACAAATGGAGAAACTACAACCTCCATTCCAGAAACATCAACAACAGGCCAAACAAGCCTGCCACTTCTTTCTTCTACCACAGCAACAACTGAAAGTTTAACAACAGATTTAACAACTTCACTATTAATAACAAGAACCCCATTAACAACCTTTTTTCAAGAAACAACTACATCTCCAGCAATAGGCCAAACAACTGCTTCTCCTCAGTCTTCCACTACTGATGTTATAACTTCAAGTCCAGAAGCTACTACAACAGGAACAGAAACAAGTATTAGCTCAGAAACAACCACTGTGGTGCCATTAACGTCTTCAGAGGCTACACAATCAACTAAACTGGAAACCACCTCAGAAGCAATAGTATCAACCACTGTTCAAGAAACAACAGTTCCTACAACTGATTCAACAACGATAATTGCTACTTTATCAACAAATGGAGAAACTACAACCTCCATTCCAGAAACATCAACAACAGTCCAAACAAGCTTGCCACTTCTTTCTTCTACCACAGCAACAACTGAAAGTTTAACAACAGATTTAACAACTTCACCAACAACTTCACTATTAATAACAACAACCCCATTAACAACCTTATTTCAAGAAACAACTACGTCTCCAGCAACAGGCCAAACAACTGCTTCTCCTCAGTCCTCCACTACGGATGTTATAACTACAAGTCCTGAAGCTACTACAACAGGAACAGAAACAAGTATTAGCTCAGCAACAACCACTGTGGTGCCTCTAGCGTCTTCAGAGGCTACACAATCAGCTAAACTGGAAACCACCTCAGAAGCAATAGTATCAACCACTGTTCAATCAACAACAGTTCCTACAACTGATTCAACAACGATAATTGCTACTTTATCAACAAATGGAGAAACTACAACCTCCATTCCAGAAACATCAACAACAGTCCAAACAAGCTTGCCACTTCTTTCTTCTACCACAGCAACAACTGAAAGTTTAACAACAGATTTAACAACTTCACCAACAACTTCACTATTAATAACAGCAACCCCATTAACAACCTTATTTCAAGAAACAACTACGTCTCCAGCAATAGGCCAAACAACTGCTTCTCCTCAGTCTTCCGCTACGGATGTTATAACTACAAGTCCTGAAGCTACTACAACAGGAACAGAAACAAGTATTAGCTCAGCAACAACCACTGTGGTGCCTCTAACGTCTTCAGAGGCTACTCAATCAACTAAACTGGAAACCACCTCAGAAGCAATAGTATCAACCACTGTTCAAGAAACAACAGTTCCTACAACTGATTCAACAACGATAATTACTACTTTATCAACAAATGGAGAAACTACAACCTCAGTTTCAGAAACATCAACAACAGACCAAACAAGCTTGCCACTTCTTTCTTCTACCACAGCAACAACTGAAAGTTTAACAACAGATTTAGCAACTTCACCAACAACTTCAATATTAATAACAGCAACCCCATTAACAACCTTATTACAAGAAACAACCACGTCTCCAGCACTAAGCCAAACAACAGCTTCTCCTCAGTCCTCCACTACTGATGTTATAACTACAAGTCCTGAAGTTACTACGACAGGAACAGAAACAAGTACTAGCTCAGCAACAACCACCGTGGTGCCATTAACCTCTTCAGAGGCTGCGCAATCAACTAAACTGGAAACCACCACAGAAGCAATAGTATCAACCACTGTTCAAGAAACAACAGGTCCTACAAGTGAACCAACAACGATAATTACTACTTTATCAACAAATGGAGAAACTACAACCTCCGTTCCAGAAACATCAACAACAGGCCAAACAAGCCTGCCACTTCTTTCTTCTACCACAGCAACAACTGAAAGTTTAACAACAGATTTAATAACTTCAGTATTAATAACAACAACCCCATTAACAACCTTTTTTCAAGAAATAACTACATCTCCAGCAATAGGCCAAACAACTGCTTCTCCTCAGTCTTCCACTACTGATGTTATAACTACAAGTCCAGAAGCTACTACAACAGGAACAGAAACAAGTACTAGCTCAGCAACAACCACTGTGGTGCCATTAACTTCTTCAGAGACTACACAATCAACTAAACTGGAAACCACCTCAGAAGCAATCGTATCAACCACTGTTCAAGAAACAACAGTACCTACCAGTGAGTCAACAACGATAATTACTGCTTTATCAACAAATGGAGAAACCACAACCTCTGTATCAGAAACATCTACAACAGGCCAAACAAGCTTGCCATTTCTTTCTTCTACCACATCAACAACTGAAAGTTTAACAACAGATTTAACAGCTTCACCAAGAACTTCACTATTAATAACAACAACTTTGTCTCCTGCAGTAAGCCAATCAACTTCTTCCCCTCAGTCCTCCACTACTGATGTTATAACTATAAGTCCTGAAACTTCTACAACAGGAACAGAAACAAGTACTAGCTCAGCAACAACCACCGTGTTGCCATTAACTTTGTCAGAGGCTACACAATCAACTAAACTGGATTCAACAACTCTAGAATTAACAGGTAAGTTATGGTGATGATAGCACAGATAATATGCACTCACTACCGTGAAACATACTAGTGGAAGAAACTAGTGGAACAGTTACATAAAGTTAAATGTTGCATTTTTCACATTACCCAATGTAGGATATCCGTTGTAGTCCTTTTGCCGAGTAGGTCTCTAAGTGATTCCAGAAATAATATTTACTGCTGTGGATATTATTGCAGAGAAGGTACAGAGAATCTACACTTAAGGCTATGTGCCCATGTAGCAGATTTGATGCAGTGCGTTTTTGCCTCTTTCTGGCAGAAAAAAAACGCATGCAGATTTACATGCTTTTTTTCTGCCAGAGAGAAGCGTTTTTTCAGCGTTTTTACAGCAGCGTTTTTTTAAGCACTTTTCCAAGCGATTTTGAGCATCACTTGGAAAAGTGCTTGACAAGTTGGTCACACAATATAAATCCATGCAACTGGCATGGATTTATATTGTGTGACCAACTTAGATGCTTTAAATGCTGCATCTATAGTAAAAAAAAAAAAGAATTAAAAAGTTTAAAATAAAAAAAAACCTGTATACTCACCTCTCCAGTCTCCTCCCGGCGGTGATCCTCTCTCCTCGGCGTCCCGCGATGTACTTGCAGGACCTGCAGTGACGTCATTTAGTCAGCTGATGGTCACGCGACCATCACCTGACCGCTGACGTCAGCGGTCTCATGACCATCAGCTGACTAAATGATGTCACCGCAGGTCCTTCAAGTACACCGCGGGACGCCGAGAAGAGAAGACGTGGCCGGGAGCAGACCGGAGAGGTGAGTATACAGTTTTTTTTTTCATTTGTAACCTTTTTATTTCTTTTTTTCACCGCGTGGTAGCTGGGATGAAGAGGAGTTGTAGTTTCCTCTTCATCATGGGTACCACATGCACCGCAATTACGCCGCAAATTCGTGGCCATTGAATTTAATTGAAACGCAGCAAATCCACATATACCTGCGGGTTTGCTGTGTTTCAATGTTCCTCAATAGCCGCGAATTTGCGGCGTAATTGTGGTAGAAATGGTCATGCTGCGTTTTGCAACGAAATGCGAATTTGGCGCGCAAATTAGCGCATCATGTGCACAGCACATCCGAATTCACATTGCTTTGAATGGCAGATGGTTTTACAAGCGTGTTCGCGGCCGTAAAAACGCTACAAAAATGCTACTTGGGCACATAGCCTAATACACTGCAATATAAAGGGTGAAAATCACACCAACAACAGCTGCATAAATGAAGATGCTGAGGATCTTACACCCACAGCTCTTGTCAATTTACACAGCAGATATTTTTTTCAGCATATGCATGAAATTTCTTAAAATCTCATGCACTGCAAAATGCAGCAGTTTGTTCCAAAATGAATACACAGTGAAAATTTCATTGCATTTTTTTCAACGTGGGAAGAAGACATACTATAGAAAGAGAGTAGACAAATTAAATTCTGTGAAGCTAAGTATCTAATTTATTATTATTCTCAAAGAATAGATTAACATGCTAAAAACCAGTAATGATATTCAGAAACATAACAAGGTACTTAATAGTTTTAGTTAGTTATTATATTTCTAATAATTTTGTATCTTGATGAATAACAATGTATGTGCATACAATATGCCATAAATGTTGTGTCATTTGTATCAGGAGTCGTCCAGCTGATCGTACCCAAAGTAGAGTAGAGATCACTTATACCCTACCGTTACCGGGAGTAGAAATTTGGAAAGTTTTCTATGTATCTTTATTGTAGCCAATTAATGCTTGTATTTTACCAATTAACATATATTTTACTACTCACATTCTCATGTTTAGTGAACATCCTAAGCTGTCACATCCCCACCATTCATATCTGTGCGTGCCACTGCATCAAGGCCCATTCAACAAGTTGAGGCTGACTGCAGATTTCTTGATTGTGAAATAACAGGGAGATCAAATGTTCAGAGCTTTAGAAGAAGACACACCACTCTCTGATCTTGAGCTTCTTTATTCCAGTGAGCCATGAATGTAGTAGAAGTCCAACTTGCATTTATTAGAAACTGATGGCATAACTAGCATTTTACCATCATTTTTTATGATGGGCAGTTTCACTTAGACAGCTTTTATGGTGAAACAAAAGTAATATACACTGCTCAAAAAAATAAAGGGAACACTCAAATAACACATCCTAGATCTGAATGAATGAAATATTCTCATTGAATACTTTGTTCTGTATAAAGTTGAATGTGCTGAAAACAAAATCACTCAAAAATTATCAATGGAAATCAAATTTATTAACCAATGGAGACCTGGATTTTGAGTCACCCCCAAAATTAAAGTGGAAAAGCACACTACAGGCTGATCCAACTTTGATGTAATGTCCTTAAAACAAGTCAAAATGAGGCTCAGTATTGTGTGTGGCCTCCACGTGCCTGTATGACCTCCCTACAACGCCTGGGCATGCTCCTGATGAGGTTGCGAATGGTCTCCTGTGGGATCTCCTCCCAGACCTGGGCTAAAGCATCCGCCAACTCCTGGACAGTCTGTGGTGCAATGTGACGTTGGTGGATGGAGCGAGACATGATGTCACAGATGTGCTCAATCGGATTCAGGTCTGGGGAATGGGTGGGCCAGTCCATAGCTTCAATGCCTTCATCTTGCAGGAACTGCTGACACAATCTAGCCACATGAGGTCTGGCATTGTCCTGCATTAGGAGGAACCCAGGGCCAACCGCACCAGCATATCGTCTCACAAGGGGTCTGAGGATCTCATCTCGGTACCTAATGGCAGTCAGGCTACCTCTAGCAAGCACATGGAGGGCTGTGCGGCCCTCCAAAGAAATGCCACCCCACACCATTACTGACTCACTGCTAAACCGGTCATGCTGAAGGATGTTGCAGGGAGCAGATCACTCTCCATGGTGTCTCCAGACTCTGTCACATCTGTCACATGTGCTCAGTGTGAACCTGCTTTCATCTGTGAAGAGCACAGGGCGCCAGTGGCGACTTTGCCAATCCTGGTTTTCTGTGGCAAATGCCAAGCGTCCAGCACGGTGTTGGACTATGAGCACAACCCTCATCTGTGGACGTCGGGCCCTCATACCACCCTCATGGAGTCGGTTTCTAACTGTTTGTGCAGACACATGCATATTTGTGGCCTGCTGGAAGTCATTTTGCAGGGATCTGGCAGTGCTTCTCCTGTTCCTCATTGCACAAAGGCGGAGGTAGCGGTCCTGCTGCTGGGTTGCTGCCCTCTTACGGCCCCTCCACGTCTCCTGGTGTACTGGCCTGTCTCCTGGTAGCGCCTCCAGCCTCTGGACACTACGCTGACAGACACAGCAAACCTTCTTGCCACAGCTCGCATTGATGTGCCATCCTGGATGAGCTGCACTACCTTAGCAACTTCTGTGGGTTGTAGAGTCCGTCTCATGCTACCACGAGTGTGAAAGCACAACCAACATTCAAAAGTGACCAAAACATCAGCCAGAAAGCATTGGTACTGAGATGTGGTCTATGGTCCCTACCTGCAGAACCACTCCTTTATTGTGGGTGTCTTGATAATTGCCAATAATTTCCATCTAATGTCTATTCCATTTGCACAACAGCATGTGAAATTGATTGTCAATCAGTGTTGCTTCCTAAGTGGACAGTTTGATTTCACAGAAGTTTGATCAACTCGGAGTTATATTCTGTTGTTTAAGTGTTCCATTTATTTTTTGTGCAGTGTATATTTTTTTCTGTAAACAGGATGCTATTGTACTAATGTAACAAAATCTGAAACATATACATGTTTATTATACCTACAATCATAATGCATTGCAAATGAAAGTTAAAGGAGTTATCCAGGAATTAGATTTTTTTTTATACAGGGCTAAGATCTTTCTGGTAGGTAATTGCTAACTACCTGCCTTTTTTGCCTGGAAATGATTTTTGTTGACTCAGTGTCATCACAGACCACTCCTGCCAGCCATTCTCCTGCTTCCGGTGACACCACATCAACTGAGCAGCTTCTCTTCTCTTTCTCTCTACTCTGTCGATGGAGAGCCTCTGCTGATATCATACTGATTTACTGCCGATTTGTCGCTGCCTGCTCTCTGAAGAGAATAAGCTGCTCTATTAATATGATGTCAAAGGAAGCAGAAAGTCATTTCCTAAGCTGGCGGAGATCATGGCCAGGCAGAACGGGCATGTAGTTAGCAACTCTATGCCGATAAGTTCTTAGCCTCATACAAACAAATATCCAAATTCTCTTATAACCCCTTTAACAAGTTATATGTATGTACACTAGCATTGAACCATTAAAAATCACAACTTGTTCTGCAAAAAAAAAATCCTCATAGGTCTATGGGAAAAATGTTGAATCCCTTAAAATGCAGTAATGAAAAAACAAATATCAACACTGAACCCTGAAAGGCCAAATTAGGCCATGTACTTTGGGTGTTCAGCATGAAAGTGAAAATATGAGGAAAAATGAGAATGCAAAAACTGTTTTTCTGCTTTCACAGCATTGTCAACCATTAGTGAGGCCCATCATCACCTGGGTTTGGTTGTTGAGATCCAAGCAGAAAATGTTTGCAGTGCTCTGGTTTTCGTAGTATAAAGGAATTTTAACATAAATGTATGATCACTGGAGGTCCATCTAGAGGGACCTCTTACAATCTCAACTTACTCTCCTCCTCCATCACCTAATGCCACTGAACATGTAACGGCCAATATAAACTAAAATATATATGACTGTGTCATCATTTTGGTTATTTGTTAATTGTGCAATAAACAATTATTCAACTAGCAGCATACTTTAAAGAGTATGGGGGTCATTAGGATCAAATTCTAGTAATCTAAATTTCTTTTGCTGCCATAAGACACGCTAACATGGGAAACCTGAGAAAGCCAATTTAGTCCCCAGTTTACTTTTATCAGTCCTGTGGTGGTGTATGAGGGTGGTACTATACAAATTGGTACATGTAAAAACATTCCCAGAAAAAAACAACCAAACAACAAAACAATGAATATGCAAAGGTATAAATGGGTTGGCTACAGCTAACATAAAAGCATCAATAGTTTTTAGTAACATACCTAAGTATTATTTATTGTATCATTTGCTAAGCATTGTCTTTTTACAGTATCTGAACTACCAATCCAAAAGGTTACTGTTAACCCGGCAAACCAGGCTCCAGCAAATACATCAACAATTCCAACTGCACAGAGCTCCACAGGTAAATTTAAAGGTCCCTTATACATTTCAGATAGCTGTCCACTGCCCAATCATTCAGCTATATCTCGCAACTCCCCCATACACAAAGATGCTCAGCTCGGACAAGCATTCCTGTCTTCTTTATTGGAGAGCCGTTACCGGACTCTTTTGACAGCAGCTTATCTTCCCAGCAAACAAGCGGATTGGCCTTAGAAATTTCAATAACCGAATCCTTCTTTTCCCCAACATCATCTGAGTAGGTACCGCTACACTGTAGACTGTTGGCCAATCCCGCCAATTCAACTTTAGTCTAAATGGGGCCTTTAGTTACTATATGTCATACAACCGTTGATCAATTGATGTCCTTTTGGGTTAAAACTTTGTATAGAATGCCTAAAGACACCACTAAAGTTTGTTTATATGTTACAGCTACGGAAGAAACAACTCAAACAGTTACAGCAAATGTAATAACTCAGTCTCCAATTCCAACTACATTGACTATGCACAGTTCCACAGGTAAGTAACATTTATATTCGGTAGAATATTATTACATTTGTCTATGGACTGGGTTCCAAATAATTAATTCATTCAAATTTGTAAATGCCTTTTTTTAAACTGTTGTACAAACAACGATTGTACCTAATCAAATGGAAAGTACACCAACAGATAAATCACAACATTATTACAAGATGATTTATTAGAAATGTATATATAATTTGAACAGTTGCATCCATAAAAGCTTCTTCATATGCAAATTAAAAATATCATACTTTATCCAATCTTTCAGTTTAAATCTGTCCAAATAGTTTAATGCATCATCAAAAAACAAAACTTGTTCAGTCCTTGAAGCATGTATACAACATTAACACTACATTGGTCTCAATAGAAGAAACACTGTAGCCCATGATCAAATGGTATAAAGCCACAATGAAGGAATAAAAGATTATACCAAAATAGGAAAATCCTAAAATTTATCTTTGCTGGCTATCATCTCATGAGAATAACAACAAAATAAAAGATGAAAAAATATAGGAACAGCTGATAAAGTGCATACTCCTTGAATTCAGGTGCATCTTTATTAACAACAGAATTTATAAGAAAAACTGAGCATATTTTGTGTACAATGGTGTTTAGTACAAAAGTACCTACCACAGAACAACAACCTGTTTCATCAACACAGATTACAACATAACTTCTAAGAATACTTGTATCCACCTTAATAAGCAATTTTGTTTGATTCACACTAATTAACCATGCTACATGGACATCAGTACCCTTAAAGCCGTTGTCCAATAACAAAAGTGCTGTTTAATAGATAGATAATGGAAAACTAAGCATTTTCACAAGTGTGTGTGTTTTTTTTTAAATGTTGCTTTGCAGAGATAAACTGAAAATAGCCATGATGTGGCTTGTGTAGTGGCTTGTGTCAACCATTTAGAGGTGCTTTAGCTGCTGGTCGACATGTTTATATTTACACTGGTACAACAGAAGGAGGGAGAAGTGACTATTCTCTACTAATGGCACTGGCAAGGGCTATTATATGCTTATGTCATTACTCCTCCCTGCCTGATTGTTTCTTCTAAGGGTGCAACCAGACGGCCGTTTAAACTGGACCAAGATCGGACCATAATGCTCAGACTGGCCAGCGGCTCTTCCCACCCCAGCATGACAGCTTCATTCATTTCTATGCAGCTATCATGCTCAGGTTGGGAGAACCGCCGGCCAGTTCGAGCATTGCGTTCCAATCTCGGTCCAATTTAAGTAGCAATGGTATGTGCTATAGCAGAAGACTTTTGAGCTCACCTCAATAAATCACACCAATTCAGTACAACAAGCTCAGTAGCTGGACATATACGCTGCTATTCAATGTACTACAATGGTGTGACTAATTAAGATGAGCTCCAAGCTCCTCTGCTATAGTACATACCATTGCTACTTAATTGAAAGGAACAGGCAGGGAGGAGTAATGATATAAGCTTGTAATAGCCCCTGCAAGCAATATCAGAAGAGAATATTCACTTATCTTCCATTCCTCCTTTTTTAGATCAATATAAACATCAGGTGCTGACCAGCCGCTAAAGCACTTCTATATGGTCGGGCATAAATCCTTACACAGGATACAGCAGGTGTACCATTTTCAAGTTCTCTGCATAGTAACATTATTTTTAAACACATCCATTTGTGAAACTGCTTAATTTTTCATTATGTATTAATTAGACAGCACTTTTGCTTATGTGATAAACCCCTTTAAGTAAAATGGGGAGAACAACCTAGTTTAGGACAATTTCTTTAAAAGGGTTCTCCACAATCATAAAAGTCCAAACAGGAACAAATTTGTCAGACTGACAAAGCTTTAGACTATCAGCAGCTGTTGACTAGCAGCAGCAGTTATGTGACCCCCCCCCCTGCCAGATATTGATGCCAGTTGACCGGCCTGGGTGTATAGCGCAGATTGTAGTGCAGGCTCTGGTTTGGTAGGTGAGTACACTCCCTGACAGAAGTTATGTCGCTTATCCATGTTATGTAAATGAAAACTTATAACCTGACGTTAAATTCACCCATTGTTTTTATAAATTACTCTTTTGAAAGCTGAAACCCTCCCAAATTTGGTTTAGGTTAAGAAAATAAATTGGCATCAATGCTGAAATATTGATCATTTAATGAACACAGAATGGTCCGATTTTGGCAAGACAAAAGTTTTGTCGCCCACAGAAAGTAATGTGATATTCAAACAAATAATTATCTTAAAATACAAATATATGTGGCATAACATTGGTGAATGAAGTTGTGGTGCTATTAGAGTCATATTTAATATTTTGTGTGACTTCCATGAGCTTGAAGGACTGCATCCATGCGGTTCAACAATGATTCATACAATTTATTAATGAAGTCATCAGGAATAACAAAGAATGCAGTCTTACATGCCTCCCAGAGTTCATCTAGAATCTTTGGTTTTGTCTTCCAAGCTTCCTCTTCCATCCTACCCCAAACATGCTCAATGATGTTCATGTCTGGTGACTGGGCTGGCCAGTCCTTGAGCACCTTGATGTTTTTTGCCTGGAGGAACTTTGTTGTAGAGATGGATGTATGAGATGGAACACCATCCTGCTGCAGAATTTGACCCCTTTTATGATTTGGAATGTAAGAGGTAGCTAATACTTCTTGATATTTTAGGCTATTGATATTGCCTTTCACCTTGCAAATGTTTTGCACACCCCATACTGAATGTAACCCCAGACCATGATCTTTCCACCACCAAATGTAACTGTTTTCTGTTTTTTTTATATCCATATGGGCTCCAGTAGGTCTCCTGCAGTATTTGCGGTGGCTGTGGTATAATTCTACTGAAGATTCATCAGAGAAATCCACCTTCTGCCACTTTTCCAGTATTTGGTCTTCAGCCTCTTGATAATGAAGGCTTTGGTCGCAGGGTGGATGTTTGGCATGTTGTCAGAGCTCAAGTTGCAGTTCAAGTGAAGGTCTGGGGTGCTGGGTTTCTTTTTATACACACCCACTAATTAATCAATCATTTACTGAGCACTGGTGAGGATGTAAACTAGGATTGGGTGCATTATATGACCAGGCAACAAAACTTTTGTCTTGCCAAAATCGGACCATTCTGCGTTCATTAAATGATCAATATTTCAGCATTGATGCCAATTTATTTTCTTTACCTAAACCAAGTTTGGGAGGTTTTCAGCTTTCAAAAGAGTAATTTATAAAACCAATGGATGAATTTAACGTCCGGTTATAAGCTTTTATTTACATAACATGGATAAGCGACATAACTTCTGTCAGGGAGTGTATAGGTTGTTTTGTTTTTGTGCTTTCTTTTACACAGCCCTTGGTTCATTAAGGCTTAAATTTTATACAAAATATGTTAAAGGAAATCAGCTTGCCGCTACACTACAAGCAATATCAAAATGTGCATGGAGTCGGAGCACGGAATCGTCCAGGCTTGCAACCTCGATCTATCAGTGGAGTAATCAAGGAAAGAGGTGGGGGGAAGGAAGAGAAAATTTCCAGCACCCTGAGTGCTAGAAGTTTTCCCCTCCTTTCCCCCTCCCTCTTTCCTTCATTACTCATTAAATCGTATAATAGTGGAGAACCTCTTTCATATCATTTTCAAGCACAACTTCATCAGTCACAGTTACAGAATCCTTGAGATCATCTATAATGTCTATCCAAAAAAAAAGAGTAAAATAAATGAAGTATAATGATGACATCTCTAACAAAGGTTATCTTTAACTCATATAATCCAGAACTGTGATATCATGGCACAGTAAAGAGTTATCAACACCTACATTTATCAAAGCTTGTCACTTCTTTCTTCTACCACAGTGACAACAACGGAAAGTTCAACAATAAAAGATTTAACTTCACTAAAAACTGCACTTACTACATCACCGTTACTACCAAGCCCAGAAATGACCATAACACAAGACACAACTACACCTTCAGCAATAAGCCAAACAACTCTTTCTTCTCTATCCTCTACTTCTGATTTGATAAGCACAAATGAAGGAATAAAAACAGGTACAAGCTCAACAACAACCACCATGGTGCCATTAACTAATTTAGAGACTACGCAATCAGCTAAACTGGTGCTAACTGGAACTGCAACCTCTGAAGCAAAGGTATCAACAGCCATTGAAGAAACAACAGTTACTACAACAAAAGATCCAGGAATTATAACTACTACTTTGTTAACAAATGGAGAAACAACTACATCTTTGACAGGCATATCAACATTAAGCCAAACAAGCTATTCACTTCCTTCTTCTACCACAGTGAAAATAACTGAAAGCTTAACAATAAAAGATCTAACAACCTCACTAAACACTACACCTACTACATCACTGTTAATAACAACAAGCCCAGAAATGACCTTATCACAAGACACAGCTACATCTTCAGCATTAAGCCTAACAACTCATTCTTCTCAGTCTTCTACTTCTGACTTGATAACCACAAATGCGGAAGCTACAACAGGAATAAAAACAAATACAGGATCAGCAACAACATTGATACCATTAACTACTTCAGAAACTACACAATCAACTAAACTAGTGGTAACTGAAACAGCAACTTCTGAAGCAAAAGTATTAACAACTGTTGAACAAACAACAGTTTCTATAACAAATGAATTGGGAACTACAACTACTACTTTATTAACAAATGGAGAAACTGCTACATCTTTAGTAGATATATCAACAAGTCAAACAAGCATTCCACCTCTTTCTTCTACCATAATCACAACAACTGCAGGTTCAACAACAGAAGGTTTAACAACTTCACTAAAAAATTTACCAACAAAATCATTGTTAATAACAACCCCAGAAACAACCTTATCAGATGACACAACTATATCTTCAACAATAATCCACACAACTCTTTCTTCTCAATCTTCTACTTCTGATTTTCAAACCACGAATGCTGAAGCTACTACAGAAACAAAAGCAAGTACAACTTCAACAACAACAGTAGTACCATCAACTACTTCAGAAACTACAGAATCAACTAAATTGGTGGTAACTGAAACAGCAACTTCAGAAGCAAAAGCATTAACAACTGTTGAAGAAACAACAGTTTCTATAACAAATGAATTGAGAACTACAACTACTACTTTATTAACAAATGGAGAAACAGCTACATCTTTAGTAGATATATCAACAAGTCAAACAAGCATTCCACCTCTTTCTTCTACCATAATCACAACAACTGCAGATTCAACAAAAGAAGGTTTAACAACTTCACTAAAAACTTCAACTACATTACCATTAATAACAACTCCAGAAACAACCTTATCACAAGACACACCTACATCTTCCGCAATAAGCCAAACAACTCTTTCTTCTCAATCTTCTACCTCTGATTTGCTATCCATGAATGCTGAAGCTACTACAGGAATAAGAAAAAGTACAACTTCAACAGCAACAGTGGTACCATTAACTACTTCAGAAAGTACACAATCAACTAAACTGGTGGTAACTGAAACAGCAACTTCAGAAGCAAAAGTATTAACAACTGTTGAAGAAACAACAGTTTTTACAACAAATGAACCTGGAACTACAACTACTACTTTATTAACAAATGGAGAAACTACTAAATCTTTAACAAATTTATTAATAACAAGCCAAACAAGCTTTCCACTTCTTTCTTCTACAATAATAACAACTGAAAGTTCAACAATAGAAGATTTAACAACTTCACTAAAAACGTCACCAACATCACTGTTAATAACAACCCCAGAAACACCTACATCTCCAGCAATAAGCCAAACAACTCTTTCTTCTCAATCTTCTACTTCTGATTTTCAAACCACAAATGCTGAAGCTACTACAGGATCAAAAACAAGCACAACTTCAACAACAGTAGTACCATCAACTACTTCAGAAACTACAGAATCAATTAAACTGGTGGTTACTGAAACAGCAACTTCTGAAGCAAAAGCATTAACAACCGTTGAAGAAACAACAGTTTCCATAACAAATGAATTGAGAACGACAAAAACTACTTTACTAACAAATGGAGAAACTATTAAATCTTTAGCAGATATATCAACAACAAGTCAAACAAGTATTCCACCTCTTTTTTCTACCATTCTGGCAACTGCAGGTTCAACAACAGAAAGTTTAACAACTTCACTAAAAACATCACCAACCTTATCACTGTTAATAACAACCCCAGAAACAACCTTATCACAAGACACAACTACATCTTCAGCAATAAGCCAAGCAACTCTTTCTTCTCAGTCTTCTACCTCTGATTTGCTAACCATTAATGCTGAAGCTACTACAGGAATAAGGAAAAGTACAACTTCAACAACAACAGTGGTACCATTAACTACTTCAGAAAGTACACAATCAACTAAACTTTTGGTAACTGAAACAGCAACTTCAGAAGCAAAAGCATTAACAACCGTTGAAGAAACAACAGTTTCTACAACAAATGAACCTGAAACTTCAACTACTACCTTATTAACAAATGGAGAAACTACTAAATCTTTCACAAAATTATTAACAACAAGCCAAACAAGCTTTCCACTTCTTTCTTCCACTATAATGACAACTGAAAGTTCAACAACAGAAGATTTAACAACTTCACTAAAAACGTCACCAACATCACTGATGATAGCAACCCCAGAAACAACTACATCTCCAGCAATAAGCCAAACAACACTTTCTTCTCAATCTTCTACTTCTGATTTGAAAACCACAAATCCTGAAATGACTACAACAGGAACAAAAACAAGTACAACCTCAACAACAACCACCACCGTGGTGCCATTAACTACTTCAGAGTCATCACAATCAACTAAACAGGTGCCAACTGGAAATGCAACTTCTGAAGCAACAGTGTCAACAACCTTTGGAGCAACAACAGTTTCTACAACAAATGAATCAATAACTACAACTACTATTTTACTAGCAAATGGAGAAACATCTGTATCTTTAACAGATATATCAACAACAAGCCAAACAAATTTGCCACTTCTTTCTCCTACCACAGTTACAACTGAAAGTTCAACAGAAGATTTAACAACTTCACTAAAAATTTCACCATCTACATCACTATTAATAACAACGACCCCAGAAACAACCTTATCACAAGACACAACTACATCTCCAGCAATAAGCCAAACAACTCTTTCTTCTCAATCTTCTACCTCTGATTTGCTATCCATGAATGCTGAAGCTACTACAGGAATAAGAAAAAGTACAACTTCAACAGCAACAGTGGTACCATTAACTACTTCAGAAAGTACACAATCAACTAAACTGGTGGTAACTGAAACAGCAACTTCAGAAGCAAAAGTATTAACAACTGTTGAAGAAACAACAGTTTTTACAACAAATGAACCTGGAACTACAACTACTACTTTATTAACAAATGGAGAAACTACTAAATCTTTAACAAATTTATTAATAACAAGCCAAACAAGCTTTCCACTTCTTTCTTCTACAATAATAACAACTGAAAGTTCAACAATAGAAGATTTAACAACTTCACTAAAAACGTCACCAACATCACTGTTAATAACAACCCCAGAAACACCTACATCTCCAGCAATAAGCCAAACAACTCTTTCTTCTCAATCTTCTACTTCTGATTTTCAAACCACAAATGCTGAAGCTACTACAGGATCAAAAACAAGCACAACTTCAACAACAGTAGTACCATCAACTACTTCAGAAACTACAGAATCAATTAAACTGGTGGTTACTGAAACAGCAACTTCTGAAGCAAAAGCATTAACAACCGTTGAAGAAACAACAGTTTCCATAACAAATGAATTGAGAACGACAAAAACTACTTTACTAACAAATGGAGAAACTATTAAATCTTTAGCAGATATATCAACAACAAGTCAAACAAGTATTCCACCTCTTTTTTCTACCATTCTGGCAACTGCAGGTTCAACAACAGAAAGTTTAACAACTTCACTAAAAACATCACCAACCTTATCACTGTTAATAACAACCCCAGAAACAACCTTATCACAAGACACAACTACATCTTCAGCAATAAGCCAAGCAACTCTTTCTTCTCAGTCTTCTACCTCTGATTTGCTAACCATTAATGCTGAAGCTACTACAGGAATAAGGAAAAGTACAACTTCAACAACAACAGTGGTACCATTAACTACTTCAGAAAGTACACAATCAACTAAACTTTTGGTAACTGAAACAGCAACTTCAGAAGCAAAAGCATTAACAATCGTTGAAGAAACAACAGTTTCTACAACAAATGAACCTGAAACTTCAACTACTACCTTATTAACAAATGGAGAAACTACTAAATCTTTCACAAAATTATTAACAACAAGCCAAACAAGCTTTCCACTTCTTTCTTTCACTATAATGACAACTGAAAGTTCAACAACAGAAGATTTAACAACTTCACTAAAAACGTCACCAACATCACTGATGATAGCAACCCCAGAAACAACTACATCTCCAGCAATAAGCCAAACAACACTTTCTTCTCAATCTTCTACTTCTGATTTGAAAACCACAAATCCTGAAATGACTACAACAGGAACAAAAACAAGTACAACCTCAACAACAACCACCACCGTGGTGCCATTAACTACTTCAGAGTCATCACAATCAACTAAACAGGTGCCAACTGGAACTGCAACTTCTGAAGCAACAGTGTCAACAACCTTTGGAGCAACAACAGTTTCTACAACAAATGAATCAATAACTACAACTACTATTTTACTAGCAAATGGAGAAACATCTGTATCTTTAACAGATATATCAACAACAAGCCAAACAAATTGGCCACTTCTTTCTCCTACCACAGTTACAACTGAAAGTTCAACAGAAGATTTAACAACTTCACTAAAAATTTCACCATCTACATCACTATTAATAACAACGACCCCAGAAACAACCTTATCACAAGACACAACTACATCTCCAGCAATAAGCCAAACAACTCTTTCTTCTCAATCTTCTACTTCTGATTTTCAAACCACAAATGCTGAAGCTACTACAGGAACAAAAACAAGTACAACTTCAACAACAACATTGCTACCATTAACTACTTCAGAAACTACAGAATCAACTAAACTGGTGATGACTGAAACAGCAACTTCTGAAGCAAAAGTATTAACAACCATTGAAGAAACAACAGTTTCTAAAACAAATGAACCTGGAACTACAACTACTACTTTATTAACAAATGGAGAAACTGCTAGATCTTTAGCAGATATATCAACAAGTCAAACAAGCATTCCACCTCTTTCTTCTACCATAATCACAACTGCAGGTTCAACAACAGAAGGTTTAACAACTTCACTAAAAACGTCACCAACAACATCACTGTTAATAACAACCCCAGAAATAACTACATCTCCAGCAAGAAGCCAAACAACTCTTTCTTCTCAATCTTCTACTTCTGATTTGAAAACCACAAATCCTGAAATGACTACAACAGAAACAAAAACAAGTACAAGCTTAACAACAACTGAAAGTACAACAAAAGATTTAACAACTTCACTAAAAATGTCACCATCTACATCGCTGTTAATAACAACGACCCCAGAAACAACCTTATCAGAAGACACAACTACATCTTCAACAATAATCCAAACAACTCTTTCTTCTCAATCTTCTACTTCTGATTTTCAAACCACGATTGCTGAAGCTACTACAGGATCAAAAACAAGTACAACTTCAACAACAACATTAGTACCATCAACTACTTCAGAAACTACAGAATCACCTAAACTGGTGGTAACTGAAACAGCAACTTCTGAAACAAAAGCATTAACAACTGTTGAAGAAACAACAGTTTATATAACAAATGAATTGAGAGCTACAACTAATACTTTATTAACAAATGGAGAAACTACTAAATATTTAGCAGATATATTAAGAAGTCAAACAAGCATTCCACCTCTTTTTTCTACGATTATGACAACAACTGCAGGTTCAACAACAGAAAGTTTAGCAACTTCACTAAAAACATCACCAACAATATCACTGTTAATAACAACCCCAAAAACAACTTTATCACAAGACACAACTACATATTCAGCAATAAGCCAAGCAACTCTTTCTTCTCAGTCTTCTACCTCTGATTTGCTAACCATTAATGCTGAAGCTACTACAGGAATAAGAAAAAGTACAACTTCAACAACAACAGTGGTACCATTAGCTACTTCAGAAAGTACACAATCAACTAAACTGGTGATAACTGAAACAGCAACTTCTGAAGCAAAAGTATCAACAACCTTTGAAGAAACAACAGTTTCTACAACAAATGAACCTGGAACTACAACTACTGCTATATTAACAAATGGAGAAACTACTAAATCTTTAACAAATTTATCAACAACAACAAGCCAAACAAGCTTTCCACTTCTTTCTTCTACAATAATGACAACAACTGAAAGCTCAACAACAGAAGATTTAACAACTTTACTAAAAATGTCACCAACGGCTAAACTGTTAATAACAACCCCAGAAACAACTTCAACTCCATCAATAAGCCAAACAACTCTTTCTTCTCAATCTTCTACTTCTGAGTTGAAAACCACAAATCCTCAAATGACAGGAACAAAACCAAGTACAACCTCAATAACAACAACAGCAGCAACAACAACCATGGTGCCATTAACTACTTCAGAGTCATCACACTCAACTAAACAGGTGCTAACTGGAACAGCAACTTCTGAAGCAACAGTGTCAACAACCTTTGGAGACACAACAGTTGCTACAAAAAATGAATCAAGAACTACAACTACTATTTTATTAACAAATGGAGAAACATCTGCATCTTTAACAGATGTATCAACAACAAGCCAAACAAGTTTGCCACTTCTTTCTCCTATCACAGTTACAACTGAAAGTTCAACATTAAAAGATTTAACAACTTCACTAAAAATTACACCATCTACATCACTGTTAATAACAAAGACCCCAGAAACAACCTTATCACAAGACACAACTACATCTTCAACAATAATCCAAACAACTCTTTCATCTCAATATTCTACTGGTGACTTGATGACCACAAATGCTGGAGCTTTTTCAACAGGAACAGAAATAAGTAGAAGCTCAGCAACAACACGGATGATGCCATCAGCTAAAATGGAATCAACAGGAGTTACAAACTCTGAGCAAACAGTATCATCAACAGTTCAGGAAATAAAAGTTACTATAACCAGTGAATCAGGAACTGCAACTACAAAGGAAGAAACCACTATACCTTTTACAGGAAAATCAGAAATATACCAAACAAGCTTCCCACTTCTTTCTTCTGCTACAGTGATAACTACTGAAAGTTCAGCAATAGATGTAAAATCAAGTTCACCAAATACTTCACTCTTTCTAACTACAACCCCTGAAACAACTTTATCACCAGACTCTACAACTTCAGCAATAGCCAAAACAAATTTTTCCTCACAATCTTCTACTACTGACTTCCTATCTACAAAAACTGAAGCCACTACAATAGGAACAGAAACAATTACTAGTACAACAACTATAGTGCTGCCATTATCTACTTCAGGGGCTGCTCTGTCAGCTAGACTACCATCAACTGCAACCTCTGAAGTGATAGTAGCTACAGTCATTGAAGAAACAACAGTTACTACAACACCTGAAGCTGGAACTACATCTCAAGACATAACAAAATCTTCAGAAATAAGCCAAAGAACTGTTCCCTCTCAATCAGCTGGAATTACAACCTCTGAACAAACACTATTATCAACAGTCCAGGAAAGTACAAGTACTCCAAAAACTGAATCAGGAACTACAATAACTCTTTTATCAACAAATGGAAAAAACACTACATCTTTTCCAGAAATATTAACAACATTAGGCCAATTAAGCTCACCTTCAGTGAGTACAACAACGGGAAGTTCAAAAACTGTAGAAACAACTACTGCTTTAACTGTAAGAACATCTCCAAAATTAATAGGTAAGTTAAACTGATGATACCACAAAAAAATTTCCCTTCCATCTATTGCACCAAATAGAACTCTGACAAAGTAAATTTTTACATTTTTATGGCATTCAATGGAGGGAATAGATTAAAATCTGGGAAACTAACCATTTTTATTTTTTTCTGAACACAAAGATTAACAAAAAGGGATGCAATAGTAATGTTTAGTCAAGGCCTCCATATACTGTATATTAGATTGAACGATTTCAACCAAAACAATCATTTGTCGGGTAAAACGTATGTTGTATGTACACCGCCTACAGGTTTTTCAATAGATCGTAGTTATATAAGTGAATAATTATTTGTAATATCTGTAATTTCTTTTACAGTAACAGAACCGCCAATCCAACAGGTTACTGTAAACCCAGCAAACCAGGCTCCAGGAAACACAACCATAAGACCAACTACACAGAGCTCCACCGGTAAGGTTTAGTTACTGTATGTTATATGGTGCATGAGAAATTCATGTCCTTTTGGATTAAACTATCTATAGAATGTCTGCCGACATTGCCTGAGGGTAGTCTTTGTGAATCTTTGCACACAACAGATATCATACAAAACTATAACCTTGGACTCTTTTCTTTGAAGTTTGAGGTTTTGTCTTAACAATGAAATGTTTATGTTGTTTATATATAACTATTATGTTCTATATTATAGTTTCGCAAGGAACAGTTCAAACAGCAACAACAAAACTAATAAACCAATCTACAATTCCAACTACATTAATGACTACACAAAGTTCCACTGGTAGGTAACATTTATGCTCTGTAGAATATTGTAAGATTTGTCTATGGACTGGGTTTGAAATAAAAATTAATTATTCAAAATTGTAAATGCCTTTCTTTAATTAGTTTCCCAAACAACTATTGTACCACAGACAGATGTAAAGTACATCAAGAGAGAAATCACTAAGAAAGTTACACAATGATTAGAAATTAGACTGTTTTAATTCTATCTTATGCAAACAAAAATGATCATACTTTACCACATCTATCCAAAAAGTTCATTACATCATCAATAAACACAACATATAAAGTAGATACAGCAGTTATATTGTCAGCAATAAAGTTACTGTATGATTAATGCTTACCGTAGTAATAGCTACATTCCCAAAACTTCATTGGTCTCAACAGAAATAGATATAAAGTATAAAGCCATAATTAAGGAATAAAAGTTAGAATTTATCAAAATAGGAAAATCCTAAAATCTATCGTTGCTTATTTTAATCCAATTAGAACAGAAAAATAAAAAATAAATAAATAACATGTCATAAGGAGCTTAGCAAAATGCATATAACTTTCATAGCAGCTGATAAAGTGCATAGTCCTACAGTTCAGGTGCATCGTTATTAACAACAACATAATCAATAAGAATATTTGGGCATATTTCATCTACAACAGTGTTCAGTACAAGGGTACCAACCACAGCAACATAACCAGTTTCATCAACACCAGTTAAAACATCATTTCCAAGTGTAACTGTGCCCACCACAATGAGTAACCCTGTTACTATGCCACAAATCATGTTATCTTCCAACTTCTGTATTCTAAAAATAATAATTCCACCTAAGTTTGGTTAGGAACAATTTATTCAGAAGGAATGTGAAGGCTGCAGTCTGTCAGCAGCTGCTGATTGGCTGCAGCTACCTCGTGGCACCATTCTTTTCCCCCGCTAGATGTTGATGTCAGGAGACCAGCGCTGAACACAGTGCAGAGTTGAGGGACACAGCAGCATGATCTCATAAATTCTCAAGAACGTTGCTTATGCGAGAAACATGTCAGAAGCTAAACTACCTACTAGGGAAGAATATTCAGATACACAATATGGTAATAAGTAATCAATAATCTTTTGGTATTACACTACCTACTACAGTCTTTTTTTTATTTAAAACATGTTGGTAGTGCTCTAGGGTTACGTTTTTAAAGTGTAGCAGACTCTATGTGATGTAAAAAAACAAGCAAAAAAACGATGGCATTTTGAAGATGAAATCGAGTTATTTCCACAATTCTGTGCTGTGTAATGTGCCATCAGTGCTTATTTACGCTGCACACTCCAGCTGGCAGGACCTGTGGACTCATGTGATCCTGATGATATTATGACTTCTGCACTTCTATGTTGCTGCCTGCTTATGATTGGTCAGTGTCATACAGGAGGCAAAAGTACACGCTAAAGTTAACTCATTAAGTAGCAAATATTTGGTTGATAATGTCTCCACTATGGGGAGGCGGAATTAAAAAAAAAAATTATTCTGCTCTGCAGCCACTATTACATGATGTGTCCAGTTCAACATGAAAATTTTGGAAGTCAAGTATATAAGATTTTATATAATCAACGAAAAAAAAGTAGTTTTGGTTAGATTTGGATATAACATTTTCCTAGCATTGGACAGTTATATTGTAAATGTCTACATTTATTTCCATTAAAATAAACTGTACAAGGGATTGAAACAGTAACTGACAGGTCTAATAATTTTGCTTAGCTATTTGAGACTGGGTTTGGCAAGTTGCAGGACAACATTTCTTAAATTACTTAATAAAAACTTGATCTGAGAGATGTTTTCTCTGAGTTGACAAGTTTCAAGCATTTTCTCATAGTATGTTAAAAAATCAGTGGTTGTTTCCAAAGCTGACTGATAATGTCAACAATTTGGACTAAGCACCTCCAACATGTCCTCCTTATTAGGTGCAAGCTATTTTAATAATTACTGTGGCATATAGGTAATCATGACTAAGGTATTGTAGATGACGTCGATGACTTCGCCTGTATGAATAAAACACACACGCTCAGTGACGTGGAAATGTATGGCCAAATGAGCCTATATTACATACCCATAATACAATTCACTGAATGGTACTGCCTACTGTACCATTTTAACCTATTCCCCAGGAACCATCCCAGCTGGAACAAAAACCATATCTCATAAATAGGTGTAACCATGCCTCTGATGCTAGCTTAACCACTTTAGTCAAGACCGTCCCTACCTTCCTCACCGCCAGCTGCTGTGACATAGTTTAAACTACCCAACTCCACTGAGCTATTTTCGAGAAACATTATGGCAGGTGGTAGGGTCATTATATGGTCATGGGCTCCAACTCAAATGCAGATTTCTTCTCCTCTTCTTTAAACAGGTACTGAACCCAATCCTTATTCCAGATAATTCCAGCCAAACCAACTTTTTTTTTATCCCATGAGATATAACTGGCTCACTCTTCTCCCCCCCCCAACTCCCACATCTCTACTCCTACCATTCTAATTAACCCCTTCATTGCCTCCACCCCTCCAAAACCTGTCATGGTTGGGCCTTCACTTAACTGGGCTTGTTCCGGCCCTCTGTTTAGCTGCATTGTTTTTTATTTTTTCCGTTTCTAACCCTTATATTTAATTTATTAAATCATTTATTTTAATCTATATTCTGTACAGTATAGGGGCTATAAAAATACAACTGTATTTGGAAGGGTTTTTGTTACCTTCCTCTTAATTAGCACATATAATAACACCAGGAAAGAAGAAACCTAGCTTGTCCCGTATAAGTCATTCTATAGTGCAAATGCCTTGTACTTGCAGAGGTTGTAAGAGGTTAGGTGAAGCCAGCGGCTGTGTATCCTCAAAATGTTAAACTTCATCCACAGTACATTAAAATATATACATTCCAATTGCAATTAGATAGGCGGTCCAACGTCAACGCATTTCGGGTTGCTGCAGCTTTTAAATTCTTGCTCGTATTTTACTCCCTTGTCTATTCTGTTTTGTAAATCTTCCATACAGTTCCAGAGATAAGGGATCTTTTATTTGGTGCTAATTTTTATAGTCTCTACCCAAGGGGCGTTGCTAACAGGATCCTCATGGGATGTCTTTTGTGAGCAATGCTCCTTTGGTAAAGAACATAAAAAATAGCACTAAATAAAAAAACAAAGAGCAAAATAATCAGGGGCGCAGCGCAAGTAAATTATGAGCAAAAACTGGCCACGTTTGACTAGTGACTTGTCCTCTCTAAGACACCAGAGAGGATAGCAAGGAAACATGGCTAAAAATTATAATCTTTATTAAATAATTATTAAAAGCAAAATACATCGAACAACACATGTTTGTAGCCCACAAAAGGTAAGGAACCAGATGGACAGAGAGGTGCCAGGCTATCTGGTCACTTGGATAATGTGAATTTAGTACAATCGTGCCATTTTAGATGTCTCTCCATTGTGAACTAAACAGTATCATACAATAATAGCGCTTACCAAGAAGAGAGGCCAAGTACAAGGAAAGCATGTAACACACTGATCATCATCATGAAGAAACAATGAAAGTTTTACAAAAAGAGTAAAGGAGGTAGCCACCCTCACCCGGAGCACATGTAATTATTTCGCCTAGCGACTGCAGACTGGGTTTGGCAAGTTGAAATATGTACCCTTGCAGGACAACATTTCTTACATTACTTATTGATAACCTGGTCTTAGGGGTGTTTTCTCACATGAATCGACAACTTTTAAACATTTTAAACATTTTCCCATAGTAACTAAGCAAGTTAAGAAATCAGCAATTCTTTTCAAAAATGACTGATGATTTCAGCAGTATAGACTCTGCACCTCCCGCTCGTCCTCCTGATGGTGCAGGCTACATTCATAACTATGTGGAGGCATATAGTTCATCATTAGCTACACTTTTTTCTTTGGGTCTCTCAACCCTAATGTGTAATCCATTAGAAAGGTTTTCTTTCTGTTCTAGGGGCTAAAAAATGACCGTCGCATTTACAAGAGTGTTCTGTCACCTTCCTTTGGATTAATTGTCATATGTAAGAATAAGAGGTTGAGCTTGATGGACTTAGGTCTTTTTAACCTCTATATACAGTAACTATGTACCAATCACAGAGGTGGAGGTAAATATAGCTCTAGGAAAGTTACCATAATTCTTGCTTTTAGATAAAAGAAAAATGTCAACAAACAGTAACTGTACTGTTTATGAAATTTTAGGTCTCATACACATGAGCATATCGCAGTCCTGGGCATTACCATAATAATTAGTGATAGGGACAGGATAAGATCCTATCTTATAGCATTGCAAAAGACTTTCCTAATGTCATAGCTCCGGTGACATTATTCAGTGACAAAGTATTACTGTATTTTCTGTGTTGCTAAGATCCCTTTGTTTAATCCCTATGTTCTTTCCTCAGCTGAGGCTCCTATTGTCCCTGTAACTAATGCGCCGGTGCAGCAGCCCAATGGACCCAACACAACAGCAGCATCAACTACAGGTGAGATCCAAATCCTCTCACATATTCCCTCATCTGTAACTATGATCGGCACTTGGTGAGTAACATCATTTCTTGCTTTATGTTATCAACAGAAGTCAGTCCATCAGTTAGTAGTACAGGACCAGTCCAGACAGTGAGCCAGTCTCCTACCACTACCAATGTGCCCGCCTCTACAATATCTCCTACAGGTGCCACATCAAAACCATCTACCACAGGTATGCTACATTTAGGAGCAACTTACATTTTCACATCACTTTCTGTTTTTTTTTAATATAATAAATATCCGGAAACCATCATGGAGGAGATGGTCATGGATCTGTTGTTTTTACTAGGTTTCTCTACTTAGTAATTAAAATGGAAAATTATCCATGATGTTAACAGAATATGGCTCAGATTTCTTTATTACCACCTTACTACTATTTATAACATATCTCTTCTCTCAGCTGCAGCTCCAACAACAGGAGCCGTAGTGAGTCCATCAGTCAGTAGCTCAGGACCAGTCCAGACAGTGAGCCAGTCTTCTGCCACTAACAATGTGCCCGCCTCTACAGTATCTCCTACAGGTGCCACGTCAAAACCATCTACCACAGGTATGCCACCTTTACCAGCAACTCAGATTTTCAGATTACTTTTAGTTTAAAACAAAATATGCATATCTCAAAATCACCAAGGAGGAGATGTTGATAGAACTGTTATTTTTACTCGGATTCCTTATGTAGCAATTTTAATAGAAAATTTCCCTTGCTTGTAATAGAATATGGCTCAGATTTCGTCATTACCACCTTACTACTGCTGACATAATAATCATTACGAATAAGCTAGAATACACATTTTCCTATATAAGCACAATTAATATACTTATATTATATCTCTTCTCTTAGCCACAGCTCCAACAACAGGAGCCGTAGTGAGTCCATCAGTCAGTAGTACTGGACCAATCCTGACAGTGAGCCAGTCTCCTACCACTACCAATGTGCCCGGCTCTACAGTATCTCCTACAGGTGTCACGTCAAAACCATCTACCACAGGTATGCCACCTTTCAAGCAACATAGATTTTTTCATTACTTTTACTTTTTTTGTGAAACACCTATCTAAAAACCATCAAGGAGGAGGTGCTGACGGATCTGATATTTTTCTACTATACTTCCCTAATTAGTCATTGTAATGGAAAATTGCCCCTGCTGTTATTGGGATATGACTCACATTTGTTAATTTCCACCTTACTACTATTTATAACATTCCTCTTCCATTATCTGCAGCTCCATCCACAGGAGCCGTAGTGAGTCCAACAGTCAGTAGTACAGGACCAGTCCAGACAGTGAGCCAGTCTCCTACCTCTATCAATGTGCCCGGCTCTACAGTATCTGCTACAGGTGTCACTTCAAAACCATCTACCACAGGTATGCTACCTTTCAAGCAACCCAGATTTTTTCATTACTTTTATTTTTTTTTTTTTGTAAAACACGTATCTTGAAACCATCAAAGAGTAGATGCTGACGGATCTGTTATTTTTTCGCTATACTTTACTAATTAGTTATTGTAATGGAAAATTGCCCCTTTTGGTCATAGAAAATGACTCAGATTTGTTCATTTCCACCTTACTACTATTTATAACATTCCTCTTCTTTTATTTGTAGCTCCAATAACAGGAGCCGTAGTGAGTCCATCAGTCATCAGTACTGGACCAGTCCAGACAGTGAGCCAGTCTCCTACCACTACCAATGTGCCCGACTCTACAGTATCTCCTACAGGTGTCACGTCAAAACCATCTACGACAGGTATGCTACCTTTACCAGCAACTTACATTATCACATGACTTTCAGATTTTTGTTTTTTTGCTAATTAAGCATATATCTGGAAACCATCAAGGAGATGTTGACAGATCTGTTATTTTTATTAGGCTTTCTTAATTAGTCATTTTAATGGAAAAAATGTCTATAATATTAACAGAACATGGCTCAGATTTCTTCATCATGACCTTACTACTACTGACGTAATACATATTACTAATAAGCTGGAATACACATTTGTATATATAGGCACTGTTAAAGGGATATAGTTCATATTTCTTCATATTATTATTATTATTTTTTTTTTTGCATAAACACACATCTAAAAACCATCAGAGAGGATATGTTGTCATATCTCTTATTTTTATTAGGGTTTTTCAATTAGTCATTGTAATGAAAAACTGTCCATGATGTTAATAGAACATGGCTCAGATTTCTTCATTATCACCTTACTACTGCTGACATAATAATCATTACTAATAATCTAGAATACACATTTGCCTATATAGGCAATTTTAATATACTTGTGTTATAACTCTTCTCTTAGCTGCAGCTCCAACAACAGCCGTAGTGATCCCATCAGTCAGTAGTATTGGACCAGTCCAGACAGTGAGCCAGTCTCCTACCACTACCAATGTGCCCGCCTCTACAGTATCTTCAACAGGTGCCACTTCAAAACCATCTACCACAGGTATGCCACCTTTATGAGTAACTCATTATCACCTCACTTTCAGTTTTTTTTAATTAACATATATCTGAAGACCATCAATGAGGAGATGTTGACAGATCTGTTATTAATTCTAGATTTCCCTAGTCATTGTAATGGAAAATTGTCCTTGATGTTAATAGAATATGGCTCAGATTTCTTAATTACTACCTTACACACTGCTGACGTAATATTTATTACTAATAAGCTAGAATACATATGTACCTATATGGACACTATGAATATACGTATAACATATCTCTTCTCTTAGCTGCAGCTCCAACAACAGGAGCCGTAGTGAGTCCATCAGTCAGTAGTACTGGACCAGTCCAGACAGTGAGCCAGTCTTCTACTACTACCAATGTGTCCGCCTCTACAGTATCTCCTACAGGTGCCACTTCAAAACCATCTACCACAGGTATGCCACCTTTATGATCAACTTACATTATCACATGACTTTCAGTTGTTTTTTTTTATTAAACATATATCTGGAAACCATTGGGAGGAGATGTTGATGGATCTGAAATTTTTATTAGGTTTACTTATTTAACCATTTTCATGTAAAATTGTCTATTCTGTTTACAGAATATGGCTGAGATTTCTGTATCACCACCTTACTGCTGCTGGCGTAATATAATAATATAATATACATTACTAATAAGCTAGAATACACATTTGCCTATACAGACAATGTTAAATGGAATCCATCAGCAGAAAACCACAATGAAATCTGAGAGCACCATAATATATGGCAAGAGAGTCACATTCCAGGGATGTATCAATTATTGGGCTGCTTGATGCAGTTTTAATAAAATTCCTTTTTTATATGCTGAGGATGTAGCAGTGACCAGATTATTGAGCTGTGTATAACCTGCCCACACCCCTGATTGGCAGCTTCCTGGGTACACTGTGCATTGTCAGCAAAATGCTAATCAGTATAGAGGCGGGGTTACACAGATTAGCCTGACTGCTGTGAATGTGAGACTTAGTCAGGAAGTGACAATCTCCTGCGAATAAAATACTGATTGTATTGAAACTATAACATACAGCCCAGTTGGTGACACATCCTTGTAATCAGGCTCTTTTGCCCTATATTATGCTTCTCTAAAACTAAATAGCAAAAACCTGCTGACAGATTCCCATTAATATATTTATAACATATCTCTTCTCTTAGCTGCTGCTCCAACAACAGGAGCCGTAGTGAGTCCATCAGTCAGTAGTACTGGACCAGTCCAGACAGTGAGCCAATCTCCTACCACTACCAATGTGCCCGGCTCTACAGTATCTCCTACAGGTGCCACTTCAAAACCATCTACCACAGGTATGCCACTTTTACGAGCAATTCAGATTTTCATATCACATTTATTTATTTTTTTACTTAAACACATATCTAGAAACCATCAGGTAGGAGATGTTGACAGATATGTTATTTTTGCTAGGTTTCCCTATTTAGTCTTTGTAATGTAAAATTGTTCATGATTTAAATACATTATGGCTCAGATCGCTTCATCATCACCTTACTACTGCTTGCATAATCATTACTAATAAGCTAGAATACATATTTGCTTATATATTGGCACAATTAATATACTTATAACATATCTCTTTTAGCTGCAGCTCCATCAACAGGAGCCGTAGTGAGTCCATCAGTCAGTAGTACTGGACCAGTCCAGACAGTGAGCCAGTCTCCTACCACTACCAATGTGCCCGCCTCTACAGTATCTCCTACAGGTGCCACGTCAAAACCATCTACCACAGGTATTCAACCTATATGAGTAACTCATTATTACATCACTTTCAGTTATTTTTAATTAACATATATCTGAAGACCATCAATGAGGAGATGTTGACAGATCTGTTATTAATTCTAGATTTCCCTAGTCATTGTAATGGAAAATTGTCCTTGATGTTAATAGAATATGGCTCAGATTTCTTCATTACCACCTTACTACTGCTGACATAATAATCATTATTAATGAGCTAGAATACATATTTTTCCATTTAATCATTATTAATATACTTATATTATATCTCTTCTCTTAGCCGCAGCTCCAACAACAGGAGCCACAGTGAGTCCATCAGTCAGTAGCTCAAGACCAGTCCAGACAGTGAGCCAGTCTTCTACTACTACCAATGTGCCCGCCTCTACAATATCTCCTACAGGTGTCACGTCAAAACCATCTACCACAGGTATGCCACCTTTCAAGCAACATCGATTTTTTCATTACTTTTATTTTTCTTGTAAAACACCTATCTAAAAACCATCAAGGAGTAGATGCTGACGGATCTGATATTTTTCCACTATACTTCCCTATTTAGTCATTGTAATGGAAAATTGCCCCTGCTGTTAAAGGAATATGGCTCACATTTGTTAATTTCCACCTTACTACTATTTATAACATTCCTCTTCCATTATCTGCAGCTCCATCCACAGGAGCCGTAGTGAGTCGATCAGTCAGTAGTATTGGACCAGTCCAGACAGTGAGCCAGTCTCCTACCACTACCAATGTGCCCGCCTCTACAGTATCTCCTACAGGTGCCACTTCAAAACCATCTACTACAGGTATGCCACCTTTATGAGCAACTCAAACTTTCACATTAATGTTACATTTATTTTTGCTGAACAAACACATATCTGGAAACTAACAGTGAGGAGATGTTGACTGATCTGTTATTTTTAATAAGCTTCTCTATTTAGTCTTTGTAATGGAAAATTGTCCCTTGTTAATGGAATGTGGCTCAGATTTCTTCATTACCACCTTACTACTGCTGACATAATAATCATTACTAATAATCTAGAATACACATTTGCCTATATAGACAATGCTAATATACTTATATCTCTTCTCTTAGCTGCAGCTCCATCAACAGGAGCCGTAGTGAGTCCATCAGTCAGTAGTACAGGACCAGTCCAGACAGTGAGCCAGTCTCCTACCACTACCAATGTGCCCGGCTCTACAGTATCTCCTACAGGTGCCACTTCAAAACCATCTACCACAGGTATGCTACCTATATGAGTAACTCATTATCACCTCACTTTCTGTTTTTTTTAATTAACATATGTCTGAAGACCATCAATGAGGAGATGTTGACAGATCTGTTATTAATTCTACATTTCCCTAGTCATTGTAATGGAAAATTGTCCTTGATGTTAATAGAATATGGCTCAGATTTCTTAATTACTACCTTACACACTGCTGACGTAATAATTATTACTAATAAGCTAGAATACATATTTACCTATATGGACACTATGAATATACGTATAACATATCTCTTCTTTTAGCTGCTGCTCCAACAACAGGAGCCGTAGTGAGTCCATCAGTCAGTAGTACTGGACCAGTCCAGACAGTGAGCCAGTCTCCTACCACTACCAACATGCCCGCCTCTACATTATCTCCTTCAGGTGCCACGTCAAAACCATCTACCACAGGTATGCTACCTTTACTAGCAATTCACATTTGCTTTTGTTTTTTTTTTGTAAAACACCTATCTGGAATCTATCAGGGAGGAGGTGTTGACGGATCTAATATTTTTACTAGGCTTCCCTAATTAATCATTATAGTAGAAAATTACAACTGGTTCAAATTCCCTCATTACCACCTTACTGCTGCTACGTAATATAATCATTACTGGTAAGCTAGAATAATCATTGGCCTGTATAGACACTATTATTATGGTTATAATATATCTCTCCTCTAAGCTGCAGCTCCAGTAACAGGAGCCGCTTAGCAACTGCAGACTGGGTTTGCCAAGTTGAAAAATGTACCCTTGCAGGACAACATTTACTAAATTACTAACTAAAAACTTATTCTTAGGGATGTTTCACAAGTTTCAAACATTTTCCCATAGTAACTAAGGAAGGTAAGAAATCAGTGATTCTTTCCCAAGCTAACTGATGATTTCTGCTATATGGACTCTGCACCTCCCGCTCGTCCTCCTGTTTGGTGCAGGCTACTCTCATAACCGCTTGGAGTCATATAGTTCACCATTAGCTGCACTTTTATCCTTTGCATCTCCCAACCCTAATGTCTAATCCATTATAAAGGTTTTCTTTATGTTCTAGGGTTTATAAAATGAAAATCACATTTACAAGGGTGTTAGCTTTGGATTAAATGTCATATGTAAGAATTAGAGATTGCACTTGATGGGCTTAGGTCTTTTCTAACCTTCTATATACACAGTAACCATGCACCTATCACAGATTTGGAAGAAAATATAGCTCCAGGAAAATTACTACATTTTTTTTGCTTTTACATAAAAGAAAAAATGTTGACAAACAGTAACTGTACTGTTTATGTAATTTTAGGTCTCATACACATGAGCATATCACAGTCCTGGGCATTACCATAATAATTAGTGCCAGGGACAGGATAAGATCCTATCTTAGAGCATTGAAAAAGACTTTCCTATCATCATAACTCCAGAGACAATTTATTATTTTCTCTGTTGCTAAGATCCCTTTGTTTAATCCCTATGTTCTTTCCTCAGCTGAGGCTCCTATTGTCCCTGTAACTAATGCGCCGGTGCAGCAGCCCAATGGACCCAACACAACAGCAGCATCAACTACAGGTGAGATCCAAATCCTCTCACATATTCCCTCATCTGTAACTATGATCAGCACTTGGTGAGTAACATCATTTCATGTTTTATGCTATCAATAGAAGTGAGCCCCTGCTGTTAATAGAATTTCTTCAGATTTCTTCATTACCACCTTAGCACCGCTGACATAATAATCATTACTAATAATCTAGAACATTTGCCTATATATACAATGTTAATATTCTTTTAACATATCTCTTCTCTTAGCAGCAGCTCCATCAACAGGAGCCATAGTGAGTCCATTAGTCAGTAGCACTGGACCAGTCCAGACAGTGAGCCAGTCTCCTACCACTACCAATGTGCCCACCTCTACAGTATCTTCTACAGGGGCCACTTCAAAACCATCTACCACAGGTATACCACCTTTACTAGCAACTCAGATTTTCACATTGCTCTCAGGGTTTTTTTTTTTAGAAAAGACATTTATCTGGAAACCATCACGTAGGAGATGGTGATGGATCTGTTATTTTTACTAGGCTTCCATATTTAGTCATTGTAATGGAAAATTGCCCCTGTTGTTAATAGAAAATGGCTCAGATTTCTTAATTACTACCTCAATACTGCAGACATAATAATCATTGCTAATAATCTCTTCTCCTATATAGGCAATGTTAATATACTTTTAACATATCTCTTCTCTTAGCTGCAGCTCCATCAACAGGAGCCGTAGTGAGTCCATCAGTCAGTAGTACTGGACCAGTCCAGACAGTGAGCCAGTCTCCTACCACTACCAATGTGCCCACCTCTACAGTATCTTCTACAGGTGTCACTTCAAGACCATCTACCACAGGTATGCCACCTTTATGAGTAACTCAGATTTTCACATCACTTTCAGGTTATTTTTTTACATAGAAACATAATCTGTAAACCATCTGGGAAGAGATGTTGATGGATCTGTTTTTTTTCATTAGGCTTAGTTATTTAGTCATTTTAATGGAAAATTGTCCCTGCTGTTAATAGAATATGGCTCAGATTTCTTCATTACCACCATACTATTGCTGATATAATACACATTATTAATAAGCTAGAATACACATTTTCCTATATAGTCACTGTTATTTTACTTATAATACATCTCTTCTTTTAGCTGCAGCTCCAACAACAGGAGCCGTAGTGAGTCCATCAGTCAGTAGTACTGGACCAGTCCACACAGTGAGCCAGTCTCCTACCACTACCAATGTGCCCGGCTCTACATTATCTCCTACAAATGTCACGTCAAAACCATCTACCACAGGTATGCTAGCTTTTACGAGTCATTTACATGTTCACATTACTTTTAATTAAAAATAATAAAAACACATATCTGGAAACCATTAGGGAGGAGCTGTTGATGGATCTAATATTTTTCCCTAACTAGTCATTGTCATGAAAAATTGTCACTGTTGTCAACAGAACATGGATCAGATTTCTTCATTACCACCTCACAACTGCTGATGTAATAATCATTACTAATAATCTAGAATTCACATTTGCCTATGTAGGCCCTGTTAATATACTAGCTGTATATTATATCTCTTCTCTAAGCTGCAGCTCTATTAACAGGCGATTAGCAACTGCAGACTGGGTTTGTCAAGTTGAAATAGCTGAGTTAAGCTGAATACCCTTGCAGGACAACATTTCTTAAATCTCCAATGGATAACTTGATCTTAGGAATATTTTCTCGGATGAGTCAACAAGTTTTAAACGTTTTCCCATAGTAACTAAGCAAGTTAAGAAATCAGCGATTCTTTCCAAAGCTGACTGATGATTTCAGCAGTATAGACTCTGCACCTTCCTGCCCGCTTGTCCTCCTAGTTTGGTGCAGGCTACTTTCATAACTATGTGGAGGAATATAGTTCACCATTAGCTGCACTTTTTTTGCATATCCCAAACCCTGATGTTTAATTAATTATAAAAATTGTCTTTATGTTCTAGAGGCTATGAAATGACAACTACATTTGAAAAGTTGTTCTGTTACCTTCCTTTGGATTAATTGTCATATGTAATAATAAGAGGCTGAACTTGATGGGCTTAGGTCTCTTTTAACCCTCTATACACAGTAACTTGTACCATTCACAGAGGTGGAGGAAAATATAGCTCTAGGAAAGTTACCATAATCCTTGCTTTTCATAAAGAAAAAAGTCGACCAACAATAATTGTACTGTTTTTGTAGCTATAGGTCTCATACACATGAACATATCACAGTCTTCTGCATTGTCATAGTAATTAGTGCCCAGGACAGGGACAGATCATGTCTCGTAGCATTGCAAAATACTTTCCTATCTTCATAACTTTGGTGACAAAGTATTATTGTATTTTCTCTGTTGCCAAGATCCCTTTGTTTAATCCCTATGTTCTTTCCTCAGCTGAGGCTCCTATTGTCCCTGTAACTAATGCGCCGGTGCAGCAGCCCAATGGACCCAACACAACAGCAGCATCAACTACTGGTGAGATCCAAATTCTCTCACGTATTCCCTCATCTGTAACTATGATCGGCACTTGGTGAGTAACATCATTTCTTGCTTTATGTTATCAACAGAAGTGAGTCCATCAGTAAGTAGTACAGGACCAGTCCAGACAGTGAGCCAGTCTTCTACCACTACCAACGTTCCCAGCTCTACAGTATCTCCTACAGGGGCCACTTCAAGACCATCTACCACAGGTATGCCACCTTTACTAGCAATTTACATTTTCACATGACTTACATGACTTTGCTTTCAATTAAATATATATCTGGAAACCATCAGGGTGGAGGCGGTGACAGATCTGTTATATTTACTAGGTTTCCCTATTTAGTTGTTGTACTGAAAAATTTCCCCTGCTGTTAATAGAATATTCATTACCACCTCACTACTGCTGACATAATCATCATTACTAATAAGCTAGAATACATATTTGCCTATAAATACACTGTTAATATCCTTATATTATATCTCTTCTCTTAGCAGCAGCTCCATCAACAGGAGCCATAGTGAGTCCATCAGTCAGTAGTACTGGACCAGTCCAGACAGTGAGCCAGTCTCCAACCACTACCAATGTGCCCGCCTCTACAGTATCTCCTACAGGTGCCACATCAAAACCATCTTCCACAGGTATGCCACCTTTATGAGCAATTCCAGTTTTCACATTATTTTCATTTTTTTTTTTAAAGACATTTATCTGGAAACCATCAAGTAGGAGATGTTGATGGATCTGTTATTTTTTACTAGGCTTCCATATTTAGAAATGTAATGAAAAATTGCCCCTTCTGTTAATAGAAAATGGCTCAGATTTCTTAATTACTACCTCACTACTGCTGACATAATAATCATTGCTAATAATCTAGAATACACATTTTCCTATATAGATAATGTTAATATACTTATATTATATCTCTTCTCTTATCTGCAGCTCCAACGACAGGAGCCATAGTGAGTCCATCAGTCAGTAGCACTGGACCAGTCCAGACAGTGAGCCAGTCTCCTACCACTACCAATGTGCCCTCCTCTACAGTATCTTCTACAGGGGCCACTTCAAGACCATCTACCACATGTATGCCACCTTTAGTAACTACTCACATTTTCCAATTGTTTTGAGTTTAAAAAAAGCACACTTATCTAGAAACTAATAAGGAGGAAATGTTGAGGGATCTGTTATTTTTACAAAGCTTCGCTATTTAGTCATTTTAATGGAAAATTGACCCTGCTGGCAATTGAATATGGCTCAGATTTCTTCATTACGACCTTACTACTGCTGACATACGAATTATTACTAATAATCTAGAATACATATTTACCTCTATAGATACTATAAATATACTTATAACATATCTCTTTTAGCTGCAGCTCCATCAACAGGAGCCGTAGTGAGTCCATCAGTCAGTAGCTCAGGACCAGTCCAGACAGTGAGCCAGTCTCCTACCTCTACCAATGTGCCCTCCTCTACAGTATCTTCTACAGGTGCCACTTCAAGACCATCTACCACAGGTATGCCACCTTTATGAGTAACTCAGATTTTCACATCACTTTCAGGTTATTTTTTTACATAGAAACATGATCTGTAAACCATCTGGGAAGAGATGTTGATGGATCTGTTTTTTTTTTATTAGGCTTAGTTATTTAGTCATTGTAATGGAAAATTGTCCCTGCTGTTAATAGAATATGGATCAGATTTCTTCATTACCACCATACTATTGCTCATATAATACACATTACTAATAAGCTAGAATACACATTTTCCTATATAGTCACTGTTATTTTACTTATAATACATCTCTTCTCTCAGCTGCAGCTCCAACAACAGGAGCCGTAGTGAGTCCATCAGTCAGTAGTACTGGACCAGTCCACACAGTGAGCCAGTCTTCTACCACTACCAATGTGCCCGGCTCTACAGTATCTCCTACAAATGTCACGTCAAAACCATCTACCACAGGTATGCTAGCTTTTACGAGTCATTTACATGTTCACATTACTTTTAATTAAAAAAAATAAAAACACATATCTGGAAACCATTAGGGAGGAGCTGTTGATGGATCTAATATTTTTCCTTAACTAGTCATTGTCATGAAAAATTGTCACTGTTGTCAACAGAACATGGATGAGATTTCTTCATTACCACCTCACAACTGCTGATGTAATAATCATTGGTAAAAATCTAGAGTTAACATTTGCCTATGTAGGCCCTGTTAATATACTAACTGTATATTATATCTCTTCTCTAAGCTGCAGCTCTATTAACAGGCGATTAGCAACTGCAGACTGGGTTTGTCAAGTTGAAATAGCTGAGTTAAGCTGAATACCCTTGCAGGACAACATTTCTTAAATCTCCAATTGATAACTTGATCTTAGGGATATTTTCTCGGATGAGTCAACAAGTTTTAAACGTTTTCCCATAGTAACTAAGCAAGTTAAGAAATCAGCGATTCTTTCCAAAGCTGACTGATGATTTCAGCAGTATAGACTCTGCACCTCCCTGCCCGCTTGTCCTCCTGGTTTGGTGCAGGCTACTTTCATAACTATGTGGAGGAATATAGTTCACCATTAGCTGCACTTTTTTGCATATCCCAAACCCTGATGTTTAATTAATTACAAAAATTTTCTAGAGGCTATAAAATGACAACTACATTTGAAAAGGTGTTCTGTTACCTTCCTTTGGATTAATTGTCATATGTAATAATAAGAGGCTGAACTTGATGGTCTTGGGTCTCTTTTAACCCTCTATACACAGTAACTATGTACCATTCCATCAACAGGAGCCGTAGTGAGTCCATCAGTCAGTAGTACTGGACCAGTCCAGACAGTGAGCCAGTCTCCTACCACTACCAATGTGCCCACCTCTACAGTATCTTCTACAGGTGTCACTTCAAGACCATCTACCACAGGTATGCCACCTATATGAGTAACTCAGATTTTCACATCACTTTCAGGTTATTTTTTTACATAGAAACATAATCTGCAAACCATCCGGGAAGAGATGTTGATGGATCTGTTTTTTTCATTAGGCTTAGCTATTTAGTCATTTTGATGGAAAATTGTCCCTTCTGTTAATAGAATATGGCTCAGATTTTTTAATTACCACCTTACTACTGCTGAGTGCTGATATAATACATATTACTAATAAGCTAGAATACACATTTTCCTATATAGTCATTGTTATTTTATTTATAATATATCTCTTCTCTTAGCTGCAGCTCCATCAACAGGAGCCGTAGTGAGTCCATCAGTCAGTAGTACAGGACCAGTCCAGACAGTGAGCCAGTCTCCTACCACTACCAATGTGCCCGCCTCTACAGTATCTTCTACAGGTGCCACTTCAAGACCATCTACCACATGTATGCCACCTTGAGTAACTACTCACATTTTCCAATTGCTTTGAGTTTAAAAAAGCACACTTATCTAGAAACTAATAAGGAGGAAATATTGACGATCTGTCATTTTTTCGAAGCTTCGCTATTTAGTCATTTTAATGGAAAATTGACCCTGCTGGCAATTGAATATGGCTCAGATTTCTTCATTACGACCTTACTACTGCTGACATACGAATTATTACTAATAATCTAGAATACATATTTACCTCTATAGATACTATAAATATACTTATAACATATCTCTTCTCTTAGCTGCAGCTCCATCAACAGGAGCCGCGGTGAATCCATCGGTCAGTAGTACTGGACCAGTCCAGACAGTGAGCCAGTCTCCTACCTCTACCAATGTGCCCGGCTCTACAGTATCTTCTACAGGTGTCACTTCAAGACCATCTACCACAGGTATGCCACTTTTATGTGTAACTCAGATTTTCACATTAGTTTCAGGTTATTTTTTTACACAGAAACATAATCTGTAAACCATCTGGGAAGAGATGTTGATGGATCTGTTTTATTTCAATAGGCTTAGTTATTTAGTCATTTTAATGGAAAATTGTCCCTGCCGTTAATAGAATATGGCTCAGATTTCTTCATTACCACCATACTATTGCTGATATAATACACATTACTAATAAGCTAGAATACACATTTTCCTATATAGTCACTGTTATTTTACTTATAATATATCTCTTCTTTTAGCTGCTGCTCCTTCAACAGGAGCCGTAGTGAGTCCATCAGTCAGTAGTACAGGACCAGTCCAGACAGTGAGCCAGTCTTCTACCACTACCAATGTGCCCGGCTCTACAGTATCTCCTACAAATGTCACGTCAAAACCATCTACCACAGGTATGCTAGCTTTTACGAGTCATTTACATTTTCACATTACTTTTAATTAAAAAAAATAAAAACACATATCTGGAAACCATTAGGGAGGAGCTGTTGATGGATCTAATATTTTTCCTTAACTAGTCATTGTCATGAAAAATTGTCGCTGTTGTCAACAGAACATGGATCAGATTTCTTCATTACCACCTCACAACTGCTGATGTAATAATCATTGGTAATGATCTAGAATTCACATTCGCCTATGTAGGCCCTGTTAATATACTAACTGTATATTATATCTCTTCTCTAAGCTGCAGCTCTATTAACAGGCGATTAGCAACTGCAGACTGGGTTTGTCAAGTTGAAATAGCTGAGTTAAGCTGAATACCCTTGCAGGACAACATTTCTTAAATCTCCAATGGATAACTTGATCTTAGGGATATTTTCTCGGATGAGTCAACAAGTTTTAAACATTTTCCCATAGTAACTAAGCAAGTTAATAAATCAGCGATTCTTTCCAAAGCTGACTGATGATTTCAGCAGTATAGACTCTGCACCTCCCTGCCCGCTTGTCCTCCTAGTTTGGTGCAGGCTACTTTCATAACTATGTGGAGGAATATAGTTCACCATTAGCTGCACTTTTTTTGCATATCCCAAACCCCGATGTTTAATTAATTATAAAACTTTTCTTTATGTTCTAGAGGCTATAAAATGACAACTACATTTGAAAAGCTGTTCTGTTACCTTCCTTTGGATCAATTGTCATATGTAATAATAAGAGGCTGAACTTGATGGGCTTAGGTCTCTTTTAACCCTCTATACACAGTAACTTGTACCATTCACAGAGGTGGAGGAAAATATAGCTCTAGGAAAGTTACCATAATCCTTGGTTTTCATAAAGAAAAAAGTCGGCCAACAATAATTGTACTGTTTTTGTAGCTATAGGTCTCATACACATGAACATATCACAGTCTTCTGCATTGTCATAGTAATTAGTGCCCAGGACAGGAACAGATCATGTCTCGTAGCATTGCAAAATACTTTCCTATCTTCATAACTTTGGTGACAAAGTATTATTGTATTTTCTCTGTTGCCAAGATCCCTTTGTTTAATCCCTATGTTCTTTCCTCAGCTGAGGCTCCTATTGTCCCTGTAACTAATGCGCCGGTGCAGCAGCCCAATGGACCCAACACAACAGCAGCATCAACTACTGGTGAGATCCAAATTCTCTCACGTATTCCCTCATCTGTAACTATGATCGGCACTTGGTGAGTAACATCATTTCTTGCTTTATGTTATCAACAGAAGTGAGTCCATCAGTAAGTAGTACAGGACCAGTCCAGACAGTGAGCCAATCTTCTACCACTACCAACGTGCCCGGCTCTACAGTATCTCCTACAGGTGCCACTTCAAGACCATCTACCACATGTATGCCACCTTTAGTAACTACTCACATTTTCCAATTGCTTTGAGTTAAAAAATGCACACTTATCTAGAAACTAATAAGGAGGAAATGTTGAGGGATCTGTTATTTTTACAAAGCTTCGCTATTTAGTCATTTTCATGGAAAATTGACCCTGCTGGCAATTGAATATGGCTCAGATCTCTTCATTACGACCTTACTACTGCTGACATACGAATTATTACTAATATCTAGAATACATATTTACCTCTATAGATACTATAAATATACTTATAACATATCTCTTCTCTTAGCTGCAGCTCCATCAACAGGAGCCGTAGTGAGTCCATCAGTCAGTAGTACTGGACCAGTCCAGACAGTGAGCCAGTCTCCTACTACTACCAATGTGCCCACCTCTACAGTATCTTCTACAGGTGCCACTTCAAGACCATCTACCACAGGTATGCCACCTTTATGAGTAACTCAGATTTTCACATCACTTTCAGGTTATTTTTTTACATAGAAACATAATCTGTAAACCATCTGGGAAGAGATGTTGATGGATCTGTTTTTTTTCATTAGGCTTAGTTATTTAGTCATTTTAATGGAAAATTGTCCCTGCTGTTAATAGAATATGGCTCAGATTTCTTCATTACCACCATACTATTGCTGATATAATACACATTATTAATAAGCTAGAATACACATTTTCCTATATAGTCACTGTTATTTTACTTATAATACATCTCTTCTTTTAGCTGCAGCTCCAACAACAGGAGCCGTAGTGAGTCCATCAGTCAGTAGTACTGGACCAGTCCACACAGTGAGCCAGTCTCCTACCACTACCAATGTGCCCGGCTCTACATTATCTCCTACAAATGTCACGTCAAAACCATCTACCACAGGTATGCTAGCTTTTACGAGTCATTTACATGTTCACATTACTTTTAATTAAAAATAATAAAAACACATATCTGGAAACCATTAGGGAGGAGCTGTTGATGGATCTAATATTTTTCCCTAACTAGTCATTGTCATGAAAAATTGTCACTGTTGTCAACAGAACATGGATCAGATTTCTTCATTACCACCTCACAACTGCTGATGTAATAATCATTACTAATAATCTAGAATTCACATTTGCCTATGTAGGCCCTGTTAATATACTAGCTGTATATTATATCTCTTCTCTAAGCTGCAGCTCTATTAACAGGCGATTAGCAACTGCAGACTGGGTTTGTCAAGTTGAAATAGCTGAGTTAAGCTGAATACCCTTGCAGGACAACATTTCTTAAATCTCCAATGGATAACTTGATCTTAGGAATATTTTCTCGGATGAGTCATCAACTTTTAAACATTTTCCTATAGTAACTAAGCAAGTTAAGAAATCAGCGATTCTTTCCAAAGCTGACTGATGATTTCAGCAGTATAGACTCTGCACCTTCCTGCCCGCTTGTCCTCCTAGTTTGGTGCAGGCTACTTTCATAACTATGTGGAGGAATATAGTTCACCATTAGCTGCACTTTTTTTGCATATCCCAAACCCTGATGTTTAATTAATTATAAAAATTGTCTTTATGTTCTAGAGGCTATGAAATGACAACTACATTTGAAAAGCTGTTCTGTTACCTTCCTTTGGATTAATTGTCATATGTAATAATAAGAGGCTGAACTTGATGGGCTTAGGTCTCTTTTAACTCTCTATACACAGTAACTTGTACCATTCACAGAGGTGGAGGAAAATATAGCTCTAGGAAAGTTACCATAATCCTTGCTTTTCATAAAGAAAAAAGTCGGCCAACAATAATTGTACTGTTTTTGTAGCTATAGGTCTCATACACATGAACATATCACAGTCTTCTGCATTGTCATAGCAATTAGTGCCCAGGACAGGGACAGATCATGTCTCGTAGCATTGCAAAATACTTTCCTATCTTCATAACTTTGGTGACAAAGTATTATTGTATTTTCTCTGTTGCCAAGATCCCTTTGTTTAATCCCTATGTTCTTTCCTCAGCTGAGGCTCCTATTGTCCCTGTAACTAATGCGCCGGTGCAGCAGCCCAATGGACCCAACACAACAGCAGCATCAACTACTGGTGAGATCCAAATTCTCTCACGTATTCCCTCATCTGTAACTATGATCGGCACTTGGTGAGTAACATCATTTCTTGCTTTATGTTATCAACAGAAGTGAGTCCATCAGTAAGTAGTACAGGACCAGTCCAGACAGTGAGCCAGTCTTCTACCACTACCAACGTTCCCAGCTCTACAGTATCTCCTACAGGGGCCACTTCAAGAACATCTACCACAGGTATGCCACCTTTACTAGCAATTTACATTTTCACATGACTTACATGACTTTGTTTTCAATTAAATATATATCTGGAAACCATCAGGGTGGAGGCGGTGACAGATCTGTTATATTTACTAGGTTTCCCTATTTAGTTGTTGTACTGAAAAATTTCCCCTGCTGTTAATAGAATATTCATTACCACCTCACTACTGCTGACATAATCATCATTACTAATAAGCTAGAATACATATTTGCCTATAAATACACTGTTAATATCCTTATATTATATCTCTTCTCTTAGCAGCAGCTCCATCAACAGGAGCCGTAGTGAGTCCATCAGTCAGTAGTACTGGACCAGTCCAGACAGTGAGCCAGTCTCCAACCACTACCAATGTGCCCGCCTCTACAGTATCTCCTACAGGTGCCACATCAAAACCATCTTCCACAGGTATGCCACCTTTATGAGCAATTCCAGTTTTCACATTATTTTCATTTTTTTTTTTAAAGACATTTATCTGGAAACCATCAAGTAGGAGATGTTGATGGATCTGTTATTTTTTACTAGGCTTCCATATTTAGAAATGTAATGAAAAATTGCCCCTTCTGTTAATAGAAAATGGCTCAGATTTCTTAATTACTACCTCACTACTGCTGACATAATAATCATTGCTAATAATCTAGAATACACATTTTCCTATATAGACAATGTTAATATACTTATATTATATCTCTTCTCTTATCTGCAGCTCCAACGACAGGAGCCATAGTGAGTCCATCAGTCAGTAGCACTGGACCAGTCCAGACAGTGAGCCAGTCTCCTACCACTACCAATGTGCCCTCCTCTACAGTATCTTCTACAGGGGCCACTTCAAGACCATCTACCACATGTATGCCACCTTTAGTAACTACTCACATTTTCCAATTGTTTTGAGTTTAAAAAAAGCACACTTATCTAGAAACTAATAAGGAGGAAATGTTGAGGGATCTGTTATTTTTACAAAGCTTCGCTATTTAGTCATTTTAATGGAAAATTGACCCTGCTGGCAATTGAATATGGCTCAGATTTCTTCATTACGACCTTACTACTGCTGACATACGAATTATTACTAATAATCTAGAATACATATTTACCTCTATAGATACTATAAATATACTTATAACATATCTCTTTTAGCTGCAGCTCCATCAACAGGAGCCGTAGTGAGTCCATCAGTCAGTAGCTCAGGACCAGTCCAGACAGTGAGCCAGTCTCCTACCTCTACCAATGTGCCCTCCTCTACAGTATCTTCTACAGGTGCCACTTCAAGACCATCTACCACAGGTATGCCACCTTTATGAGTAACTCAGATTTTCACATCACTTTCAGGTTATTTTTTTACATAGAAACATGATCTGTAAACCATCTGGGAAGAGATGTTGATGGATCTGTTTTTTTTTTATTAGGCTTAGTTATTTAGTCATTGTAATGGAAAATTGTCCCTGCTGTTAATAGAATATGGATCAGATTTCTTCATTACCACCATACTATTGCTCATATAATACACATTACTAATAAGCTAGAATACACATTTTCCTATATAGTCACTGTTATTTTACTTATAATACATCTCTTCTCTCAGCTGCAGCTCCAACAACAGGAGCCGTAGTGAGTCCATCAGTCAGTAGTACTGGACCAGTCCACACAGTGAGCCAGTCTTCTACCACTACCAATGTGCCCGGCTCTACAGTATCTCCTACAAATGTCACGTCAAAACCATCTACCACAGGTATGCTAGCTTTTACGAGTCATTTACATGTTCACATTACTTTTAATTAAAAAAAATAAAAACACATATCTGGAAACCATTAGGGAGGAGCTGTTGATGGATCTAATATTTTTCCTTAACTAGTCATTGTCATGAAAAATTGTCACTGTTGTCAACAGAACATGGATCAGATTTCTTCATTACCACCTCACAACTGCTGATGTAATAATCATTGGTAATAATCTAGAGTTAACATTTGCCTATGTAGGCCCTGTTAATATACTAACTGTATATTATATCTCTTCTCTAAGCTGCAGCTCTATTAACAGGCGATTAGCAACTGCAGACTGGGTTTGTCAAGTTGAAATAGCTGAGTTAAGCTGAATACCCTTGCAGGACAACATTTCTTAAATCTCCAATGGATAACTTGATCTTAGGGATATTTTCTCGGATGAGTCAACAAGTTTTAAACATTTTCCCATAGTAACTAAGCAAGTTAAGAAATCAGCGATTCTTTCCAAAGCTGACTGATGATTTCAGCAGTATAGACTCTGCACCTTCCTGCCCGCTTGTCCTCCTGGTTTGGTGCAGGCTACTTTCATAACTATGTGGAGGAATATAGTTCACCATTAGCTGCACTTTTTTGCATATCCCAAACCCTGATGTTTAATTAATTACAAAAATTTTCTAGAGGCTATAAAATGACAACTACATTTGAAAAGGTGTTCTGTTACCTTCCTTTGGATTAATTGTCATATGTAATAATAAGAGGCTGAACTTGATGGTCTTGGGTCTCTTTTAACCCTCTATACACAGTAACTAGGTACCATTCACAGAGGTGAAGGAATATTATAGCTCTAGGAAAGTTACCATAATCCTTGCTTTTCATAAAGAAAAAAGTCGGCCAACAATAATTGTACTGTTTTTGTAGCTATAGGTCTCATACACATGAACATATCACAGTCTTCTGCATTGTCATAGTAATTAGTGCCCAGGACAGGGACAGATCATGTCTCGTAGCATTGCAAAATACTTTCCTATCTTCATAACTTTGGTGACAAAGTATTATTGTATTTTCTCTGTTGCCAAGATCCCTTTGTTTAATCCCTATGTTCTTTCCTCAGCTGAGGCTCCTATTGTCCCTGTAACTAATGCGCCGGTGCAGCAGCCCAATGGACCCAACACAACAGCAGCATCAACTACTGGTGAGATCCAAATTCTCTCACGTATTCCCTCATCTGTAACTATGATCGGCACTTGGTGAGTAACATCATTTCTTGCTTTATGTTATCAACAGAAGTGAGTCCATCAGTCAGTAGTACAGGACCAGTCCACACAGTGAGCCAGTCTCCTACCACTACCAATGTGCCCGGCTCTACAGTATCTCCTACAGGGGCCACTTCAAAACCATCTACCACAGGTATGCCACCTTTACTAGCAATTCACATTTTCACATGACTTACATTACTTTGTTTTCAATTAAATATATATCTGGAAACCATCAGGGTGGAGGCGGTGACAGATCTGTTATATTTACTAGGTTTCCCTATTTAGTTGTTGTACTGAAAAATTTCCCCTGCTGTTAATAGAATATTCATTACCACCTCACTACTGCTGACTTAATCATCATTACTAATAAGCTAGAATACATATTTGCCTATAAATACACTGATAATATGCTTATGTTATATTTCTTCTCTTAGCAGCAGCTCCATCAACAGGAGCTGTAGTGAATCCATCAGTCATCAGTACTGGACCAGTCCAGACAGTGAGCCAGTCTCCAACCACTACCAATGTGCCCGCCTCTACAGTATCTCCTACAGGTGCCACATCAAAACCATCTACCACAGGTATGCCACCTTTACTAGGAACTGTATCTGTTAACCATCAGGAAGGAGATGCTGACTTCTTTTCCACTAGGCTTAACTAATTACTTTAGTCATTGTAATGGAAAATTGCCCCTTCTGTTAATAGAATATGGCTCGGATTTTTTCATTACCACCTTACTACTGCTGGCATAATAATCATTACTAATAAGCTAGAATACACATTTTCCTATATCGGCACTGTTAATATACTTATATTATATCTTTCCTCTTAGCTGCTGCTCCATCAACAGGATCTCCAAACCTAGTGGATTTCACATTCAACGTGACTTTGCTAAATGTGACCTACAACCCAGAGCTTGATAATCCATCTTCCGAGTTCAGCCGCTTCATGTCAGCTATCATGATATCACTGGTAAGATATGTCATATAGGAACCATTTGTCTAAGTCTTTATCATATTTGTATACTGTATGTAAACACATTTTCATTTCTTTAATAGAGTGACCAAGTGTTCCAAAATACCAGTATAGGTGGAGCATTTACAGGCTGCAGGAATCTTATATTCAGGTAAGGCCTAAACTCACAGCTAAATATGGTGAAATAAAGGCGTATCCAGCCTTAGGATATAAATGACATATGCTTAAGATCAGAGATTAAGATCAGAGACTTGATTTGAAACTAATTGAATTTGCTATGAATTTCCCCCCAAAGTTTTTGCAACCCCGTTGACTGTTAGCAGCGAAACTTTTGATCGTTCTTCTGCCATGTCTGAATATCTTATCAATTTCAAGAGTGTTGCACCTCTCTGCTGTAAGACTTGTAACAATTTTTCACTTTTCAGAGTTAGTTAAATCTCTTGTTTGACCCATTTTTCCTGAGGAAAACAAGCTTCCTAATAATTTTGCAGACTTTGACAAAGACTTGGTAAAATCTGACTCCACCCCAGGCCAGTCATCACTCTGATTGATAGGTCTCTCTCATGTGTATAGATAGGGAGAGATCTGTCAGCCAACTAGATCATTGCAGAGAGAAGCCTACTGTGGACTGTACTGGACTATGCTCATCTCTCCCTATGTTCCTTCACCCGCTCTGCAAATTATGTTTTCTCTGACACACCAGTCATAGTCAAGCACTGGTTCATGCTGGAATAGATCAGGCAACATGAATCCAGTGACAGGTTATTTTTAAGTTATGATGGCAAGGAAAGGCTATCCTAAGTTGAGATTTTGCCAGCTAGAGCCATCACCGTTTGTGCGACCACTATATGTGAGATAAAGGTACAGCTGTCAAGTGCAAAATATTGTCTATATGCTACAGTACACGTGCCTGTCCCTAGTCCCTTGGTAGGTCAACTGGAAAAGATTGGAACCATGTTGATGTGCTATCGATTTAGTCAGGAAAGAAGATATACTACATACTACATATGAATACATTTTACATGAACTATATATAATAATATCACCATTTCTTCTGAAAGAATATATGTCTGTGATGTTTCTATGCTTTCAGGATTGGAAAGATACCCAACTCTCTCAGTATCAACTCGGTGTGCTCATACATTAACAATACGGTAGGCCAAGCGTTCGACAGGATAGTTGTGTACAAGGAATTCAGTAACCTCACAAGTGGCATCAAGAAGCTGGACAAATACCCACTGGATAGCACCAGTCTGTATATTGATGGTAATAATGGATTAACTTAGCTCATACACTATACCTGTATTGGGAAAAGCCAAGCCCCAATAACTAACATTGCTCTCTATTTCAGGTTATAATGAGCCAACATCATCTTGGAGTAAGTTAACTTACATTAACCATCAGAAACTGAAACTAGTAATGAAATCTAAGCAATATTGTTACAAAGGTGCTTACACGTGTAATCATTGTATTTCTTTTACAGCTACTGTGGCCTCCACCCTCCCCCCTATTACCACCTCTCCACCAAATTCTATACTCACTGTGAATTTCACCCTGACCAATCTGAAATATCAGGAGGACTTTGGGAACCCCAATTCTGGGAACTTCATTATCATACGTCTTTTTATAACTAGTCAAGTGAGTATTTAGATCTGTTTCCCATAAGTGAAGAGAATTTAGAGTATTCTTCAAATTCAGAATATTTTTCTCTTCCTTTTAGTTGCATGCTGTAATGAACAACACCAGTCTGGGCTCTTCTTTACCTTCATGCCAGATAATAAAGTAAGGAATACTGCACATTGTAGGCAATTTTTAGTAATTTTACCACCCACCAGATGCGTTCCAAAGCCAGCAAGAGGCAACATGCCTTGTTTTCCTGTCTGACCATGAATTCTGGAGGGTTTCACACACATATATATATATATACACACAATATGTAAACCCACCCTTAAAGAAGACCTATCACCAGGTCAAAGGTGTTCAGTTTCTGCTCTTATTTTATTCCCAGTGCTCTCCTGGGTATTCCATTATTTTATTTTCAAAGCCACCATACAGTTCCAGAGCTAGGGGCCTTTTATTTAATGCTAAATGTTATAGTTTTTACCAAGGAGGCAGTGATCACAGGATTCCCCCAGAGAATCCTGTGAGCCACACCCACTTGGAAAAGACCATAAACGTAGCACTAAATAAAAGGTCCATAACTCTGGAACTGTATAGTGGATTTAAAATAAACTAAAAAGGAATACTAAGGGGAGCAGCGGGAACAAAATAAGAGCAGAAACTGGACACTTTTCACCTGGTGACAAATACTCTTTAAAAGTTTTTGTAACTCAGAGGTTTATGTTCTTTAAAATATGTTTATACTTCGTATAGAAGACCACCACACATTGTTCTATAGTTAACACTGCATTGTCATCTTTGCATGTTTTTTTAGTTTCTTTCATTCATGGAAGAATGTATACAACTATGGTAGAACAGTCCTTTATCACCTTTACATGGTACAAACTATCTCTATAAAAAATACAAGTATCAGTAAAGAGTAAATGCCTTATTTCTGATCCGCAGTTTGACAAACAGTAACAATAACACCAAAGTCGATGCCATCTGCAACTATACCAACAAGGCTAGCCCTGTATTTGATACAGTAAATTTCTACAAGGAACTGAAAAATGTGACATATAACATCACAAAGTTGGGAGTCTACACACTGGACCCAAATAGTCTTTATGTCAATGGTATTATCTATCTATGTATCTAGCTATCAATCTACCTATCCATATATCTATCTATAATATATCTCTGCATCTTTTTCATTATCAACCTTTCTTTCTTTTTCTTTCTTTTTTCTTTCTTTCTTTCTTGTATAAAATACTATACTATACAACTGTATGTCAACATATCTTGAAAACAAAACGCATAATTAAGAATAATGCAACAAAACACTAAAATGTTCATCTTTTTCTTCACAAAGGATACAATGAACAGGTGATACCAAGCCCAGCTCCATCTCAGAGTAAGTTATACGAGTTAATAAATGGCATGGCAATGTTTATGTATCATTGAATGATTTTTATCATAGTAAAAAGCAATAAAAATAACCTGTCATTGCACCAAGGACATGGAATATTTTTTGGATCGTCAAACATAAATACATTTTAATAAACTTGAATTTAGTTAAATGTTCATTGTATATTCTTAGGCCCACTTTCTTCTCTTTTACTTCAGGTACAAAACTGACCACATCTACAAATATTGTCAACAGCTTTACCTTGAATTTCACTGTAACTAATCTACCGTACACTGCAGATATGGGGTCAGCAAATACCTCAGTATTCAACAATACTCAACTTTCCATCATAACTTTGGTAAGTAAATTGTCATTGTAAATTAGGTGTACAGGTTAAAAGCAGTATTCATAGTCTATAGGATGATAAGCGTGATCAGACATATTTATCTGACAACAAATTCATATCAAGGCCGCAACATGTAGAATGCAGCTCCATTAAGGCAACCTTTAAAGGGAACCTGACAGCTGATACATGTATCCAACACTGGCTGTATTATTTTTCCTATGTATGTCGACTCACTTCAGAAATCAATAGATATTTTAAAAGCATCCAGCCACCAAGTTGCACAGATGACTTGTCAGACATGCGGATCCCCGACATCTTCTCCAACCTGCTTCCAATGACTGACATGTTTGTCCCTACATACGCACAAAGGGAGAGACCTGTCACTCCAGGGGAGCGTGTGGGGATAAGCCGACACCTGTCACATTGGTCCGACTAGTCGTCTGTGTGGTTTGGTCTCCGGACACTTTTAAAGTACGTTTTCTCTGTCCACGAGCAGCGTGTATCAGCTCACAGGTTCCCTTCAATCAAGGCTTTTTCAATAAAAATAATGGGTTTACCCATTGACCGAAACCCCAAAAATATGTAGATACTTTTTAAGATGCATTTTTTCTTATGTATTTCTATTTAAGACTTTTAATTCTTTTCTTCTGTAGTTGCATGCGGCGATAAATAAAACTAGCCTGAAGGACAGTTCGCCCGTGTGTAAAGTGGAGCAATTCATGTAAGACATATTCTGTTTTCATTTAAAATGTAACTCTGCTCATTTTTATGGTAAACTGCAACTCATGAACTAACGCTAAGAAATCTATAGGCCACTGCACACATGAGAGAAATGTCAGATGAATGCCCCGAATTCAGCCCCACTGGCCACCAACCTCTCACAGGAGCTGCTGTCAGAAGTGCCTGGCGGCTGATTATACCGCTCTCCGCACTGAAAACACACGAATGCTTGGCCAAACCAAGTGTGCTTGATACGGTGGGGTACGGTCAGTCAAAATAGCTATTGGCAAAACGAGCATTTTGATGAGAGCATTCCTTGGTGTATGGGCTCCTTATGGCTATGTTGAAGTGCCATCCTTCTTCCTACCTTACCCAACCAAGAGACGATATAGAAATGCAATGTGACAACGTGGCTTCTGGACCTTCTCATTTTATTTTTCCTGCAAAAATAGGCTACGGAAAGTTTTTTGCAGTGCTGTATATTTGACCTGTCATTTTGGACATGCTACAACATACGGGTATGTTATAGAACAGGAGAAACTAAACATACAAGTATCCGTATTTTGCAGGAAATTAACTAGTATAACTTGGCTTATGAGACCACCACTTAATAATTGACAACTTATATATGAACATATATTTTAGGAAAAGTTGTCAGTGTTTGAATGAAGGAGTGGAAAACCACCTACTGGAGTAAAAAGGGGACGTCTAGAGATTTTTGAGGATTTTAATATTGATGACATAGGATAGGCCATCAATATGAGACTGGTGGGGAAACCGGCTCCCCATACACACAGCAATCATGCTGTGGGACTCTGTTGAGTGTTGCTGCCTCTTTATTGCCGCATTCTTTGCACGCCATACATTTTGCATCATAGTCACCACTAAAGGGTAGTGATGATGTGATGACTGCCATTATGTCATGAGGCACCTGCTTTCAAATACATGTGTATATGTAAAATATATATAAATATATGTAAAGTTAGAGCACATTACTTCTGCTACATAAATAATTTTTGACAATGATATGCTTGAGATTTAATGAGCCTTTCATTATGTATGCAATATCAGGGCATGCTGAGTTATTTCCACACTAGAATTGTATTTGATGTGTAAAGGTGAGAAACATATCTAGTGCTGTTATGTTTAAAGGGGGTTTTCCATGCTGAAGATAAATGACTTCAGTCCTTGCATTCTGGATATTGTCAGACTTTGGCAATATGCAGTCACATAGAATAACTGCAGTAATTTATGTTCACCCTGGAAGACCCCAGTTAGTCCTATCTCAACCTTCCATGGCTGAGACCTCTAAGAAATCTATCAAGATGCCAACTATTGGAGGCAAGGTAAGAAATGGCTATGTATGGCTGGGCCAGGTGCTGTTCTGTATCTCATAATCTATGAACTATGACATACAAGAGGTATATAACAACAAATGTAATAGTTAATGTTAGTATTTAATAGAAAACTTTACATTGTTTCCTTTTTTCACGTCCTAGGTTGGCAAATTCCAAAGACACTAAGGTTAATGCCATCTGTACGTACAGCAATTACTCTGCATCTACCCCATTCAATACAGTCGCTTACTACAAAGAGTTGAAGGACCAGACAAGAAATGTCACCACACTTGGATCCTACACTTTGGATCCAAACAGCCTTTATGTCAATGGTAATAACAATATCCATATCTCCTTTTATTTATTTTCAGCTCTAAAGCATTTTCTACAGATGGTGACTTTTTTTCTTATCTTGTAGGATATAATGAGAAACAGCCAATTGTCCCAACTGCTTGTAAGTATTTCCTGCAAAGAAAATAGTGACTGGTGAATATTCTGTATTAGAGAGTCCTCCACATTAATAAAGTTAGGCTGTAAAAACAATGCAAATAAAATAATTAGAAGAAAGTGTGCGGCTAATGAAAGTAATCTCGTCAATATAAAACTGAGTCATGTACTGTAGTAATGTATTAAAGGGGACCTGTCAGCACATATATGCTGCCTAATCACTGCTGACAGCCTTGGTACTAAAAAACAAAATAGCTTGGCACTTCTTAGGGGAATAAAGATTTTTTAGTGCCACATCATCTCATCAAATCTTGAAGCATTTCTTCTCCTTTTTATTCCTTTTATCAGCGGTTGAGCCTCCTATAGGGGCGGCGACCCAACCTCCAGTTGAATCCACAGTATTTGAAGATGTCACTCTCAACCTTACACTGACAAACCTGATCTACACATCTGACCTTGGGATAAAAAACTCTGCAAAATATAACTCCACTACTGAAAATGTCATTGCCTTGGTAAGCAGTAACACATACAATAAGAATTATACATTGCCTTGGCCATTATTTTGTTTTATATGATTAAAATAAAATTCCTTTAATTTTAATAAAAAAAAACCTCAAAGGCGTATAAAAATATATAACTTACTGATCGATGGGGGTCTGACCACTGGGACTTCCAGCAATCCCAAAATTGGTGCATATTCACAGTCTCTGCTCCATTCATTGTCTATGGGACTGACAGAAATAGGCAAGCCATGTACTCACCAGTCCCTTAGACAATGTATGAAATAAAAGCTGATATGAGCACCTCAGCCCCATTTAGAATGGTGCCACAGTACCCTTTTCTCTGTGTTTCAGGCCCCGATCTCAGGATCGTTGGGGGGTCCAAATGGTCAAATTCCCAGCAAACAGCTAGTTATCCTATATCCATAACTTGATTTTTGGGGAATTTTCCTCTAACAGGTTTCTAGACCCAACAAATTTTACAGACTATAAAAGTTCAGGAAAGCCGAGGCACCAAAACCGCAGGTTCTTGATAAAAATTTGTTCTTTATTCCATGTCAGTTAAAAACATCACGGGATGACACAGAAGGCAACGTTTTGGCCATAATTGGCCTTTTTCAAGCCCTCAAAGATGTCATACAGCTATTTTGGTGCCTCGGCTTTCTTGAACTTTTATATTGCTTTTGGACCTGGTGGGAGACCCAGCCAAGTTCAGCACAAGTCTATCAATGGTGCATACGAATCTACCTTTAAACTTTACAGACTATTAGAAAGAGAATCTGGCAAATGGATATTCCCATTTGATAAAGGGATGGTATATCCCAGCAAAATATAATCACTTTATATTCTGTCATGGTTGGATCCCAGGAATCCCCATCAATCCTGAGAATGGAGGGGCCTCAACAAAAGATAGTGGTAGTGACGCGCCCCCTGGGCCATATTCTTTAGGGGAATACCCGGAGCCGGATCAGATGGGGGTTGTAGTCTTCCGAGTGGCTGTGACCCGGTCCGTGCCCAGGGTGTCAAGCTCAGAGTATGTGGCAGTCCTACAGATGTTATAAAGTTCTTAATGTCGACTACGCCACCCGTTGTATTGCGGTCACTATGGCCGCCGCTGCAGCAGGGTCCGCTGAGGCTGATGGTGTTGGTGCAGCTTTTGGTAGTATAACCCCCAACGGGTGGGGTATAGCCTCAGGGGGTCAGGTGCAGAGGATGGGGGTTGTGGTGGTGCAGCGTAGATGTTAAGTGAAGACAGAGTCGGGTTGTGCAGTTTAGGGTATTTACTCACTGCTGATGTTCCGGTCACTCCAGCTTCAAGTGACCACCCGAGCCGTGCTGCGTCCACCAGGTCCTGGATTCAGCAAACCCCCAAACAAGTCCGGAGCGTGACCCTGAGCTCTCCTTCTGTCCTTTCCTCTGGCCGTCCCCACTAGTGATCCACCTAGGTCCAGCTCCCTCGGGCCTTCTGTTGGGAGACCCTTGGCCTTGGGTTCCCTGACCCTCCACGTGGTCTGCCTTCGGGGTGGATGTGGTGGGTGGCCGTGGCAGACGCTGCCCACGGCCTCCGGTCTCTGGCTAGGGTGTGCTTTTGCCCCCACCAGTTTGGGATCCGGTACCCTATTGCCGACTCTTCACCCGGGGATTGAATTTGGGTTCTCAGAATCCTTTCTTTTCACCCCCTCTGGGTCTCTCTTTCTTCTCCTCTCTCACTCTGGGCTGCTCTGCTCTTCCGCTCTCTTTCACTCCTCTGCAAAGGCTGACTGACTGACCCTGATCTTTGATGGTGCCCACCTTATATACTCCCTCTATGTGTGAGCTCAGGTGACCAGCACCCAATGAGCTCCTATCTTTACCCAGGCTGCTCCCCCTATCTGCCCCTACACTACTTGGGATGTTCCACCCCCCTCCCACTCCAGCCAGGAACAGACTCGGTCGTACCTGCACATTTCTAAGTGGGAGTACCGTTGGTCTGTTCCTCGGAAATGGGATGTGTGTAGTGCATGCAGCTCTCTGAGCTCAGGTCCACACTCCATCCTTACCCGGGAGTGGAATATCACACCTCTGGGTTGAGGTGCAATACCCCTGTAGCAGCCGAATCCTCAGGGTGCTACATTCCCCCCTGGTAAATCACAGCACGTCCTCGGGCTGTAAGAACAAAACACCACAAAACATACAAATTTTTGCATAAACATATAAAACATCATACAAAACATTATATATATATATATATCAATAAAACTTTTCATATAAAACATTCTTGTAGACTTTTCCTCGCTTCTAGCTCCTCCTCCGGTCACTGTGCAACGCGTGACCGGGTAAAGTGCGACAGTCTTTTCTTGAAAAAAACTCGTGGCTTTCCTGTAAAACCAGTAGGGAGCGCTTTAGGACGCGCAACTATATACAGGGGATATGGCCGCTCTCAGTCCTCGGCCAGGTATAAGGGAGGAATGACCGCTCTCAGTCCTCGGTCAGTGGGATTTAAGGGATAAACGGGTAAACAGTTCACACATGCTGGTCCCAACGGGGACTATATTATCAGCAGTAACAGTTCACTGTGCCCCGACGGGCAACTATATACAGCTTCTACTCCGCTGTACTTAACGACGACGTCCTCCTGCTCTTTCTTTGTAGTTACCTCTAGCTTCAGACCCGTCCGGGTCCTCTTGTTCTTCCTCCTCACACCGCAGCTCTTCCTCCGTCAGGCGATGCACATGGAGGGCGTAGGGTCCTTTGGCACACTTGTGCCGGGTGAAGGTGACTTCGTCCCCGATGTAAAGGTCACGACCTCTGTGTCCCTCCGGTAGGTGGGACTCAACGTCTCTCCTGGTCACGAAGACGTCGCCTGGGGTGCGGTGGTCTCGGATGAAGCCCCACCCATGCTGCATGTTAAACTTGATCACAGTCCCGGTGGTGCGGGGACTATGCGCTGCACGGGGGTCTCTCCTGGCCCGGCTCTTCTGCTCCGCACTCCTTATTTGAGCTTGCTGTTCCCGGACCCGCCTCTCTCTCCGCTCCCTCTCGAAGACCTCGAGCTGCTGCCGGCAGCACTCTGCACGCTCCGCTGCAGCTGCCCGGGTCTCCTGAGTGAACCCCATGAGGTCTTCTCCGGTGGGGTCCCACTCAAACTGCGCTTCTGCTAGCGGGGGCGAGATCCTCTTTACGGGCTTTGGAGCCGGGATCAGGGGTGCACACATGGCCCCAGCCTTCCTCTGCCGTTCCAGTTCATGATATTCCTGGGGCCAGATGAAAGGCTGCCCATCCGGGCACGTGTGTTGGGTAAACAGGTCCTCTCCCAGATGCGGCACTCTTGGTCTTATGGGTGCGGTGGTGTTAGCGCCCGGGTTGCCCGGGCCTTGCGGCCAGGCCTGGGGTATCTGGAAAGTGAAGGGCACCGTAAGGATAGCGGCGCCCTGGGCTACTTGGCCCTGCGACCAGGCCGGGGGCTCCGCGGAGGTAGGGGGCGCTGTTGGTATTGCGGCGCCCGGGGGCACTAGGCCTTGCGACCAGGCTGGTGGTACTTCCTGCTTGGTCACGCTCGGGGTCGAGGCGTGTGACGTCACAGGGGTCGCGGCTGCGGCTTCCGGTTGAGGCCTAGTCTGTGGCGGTGACGTTGCGGTTACGGGCACGGCAGGGGGTACTTCGGGCTCTGCGACGGGGAGCTGGGGCAGGTACGCGGTTTCCCGGTTTGGGGTATAGACGTCCCCTTTACCTGCCTCCACTCGTTCGGCTCCCTTCTCGGCGCCGTCTCCGGCCTTGAGTCCTCCTGCGCCATCCTCAGAGGCGGTCTGTCTCCTCGTCTTGGGTGGCGTGCTCCGCTGACGGGTCTCGGTCTGCTGGGCCATCTCACGGCTCCACTCCGCCAACGTCTCTCGTTGCACCCGGGCCATCCTCCTTGCGAGGCCCTCCAGAGCGGTCTGCGCACACTCCCGGTCTCGGGGGAGCTGTGCTAGGACCTCCACTAGGCCTAGTGGGGTCGTTGCTTCCAGCAGGCTCCTGACCAACGGGTCGGTGCTGCTCTGCTCTCCTTCCACTGTTGTCTCCAGCAGGCTCCTGGCCAGCGGGCCGGTGCTGCTCTGCTCTCCCTCCTCTGTTTCTAGCAGGCTCCTGGCCAACGGGCCGGTGCTGCTCTGCTTTCTCGCCATCTCCGGGTAAGCTCCTCCGATACTTTTCTCCAGGCTTCTTGCCTCCGGGTGCGCTCGCTCCAGACTGCTCCAAGCGACACCCATCTTTGCTCTCTTCTTTCGTCTCCTCCCCCTTCGAGGGCGGTCCCGGGGCCACTTGGTGATTGTCAGCTCCAGGGGCTGTTCTTTCACGCTGACAGACACCTCTAGCATCACAGTCTCTGTTGGTGGGGGCGGTTTCCACTTTTGGCGCCATTTTCGGTCCTGGCCCACGATGGGAGGTGGCCTCTTGCCACCCTCTGGCACGCCCATAATGGCGTCCGCTCTGACAAGGCGGGAAACCTTTGGAAATGGCGGGAACCGCTTCCCAGTGGCGGGAAACTCTGCAGATGGCGGGAAAAAGCTGTTAATGGCGGACAACCGGCGGGAATCGACTGGTGATGGGGTCCGATGGCGGGGACCCTCCGGAACCGGCAGGAGACTTCTTTTTGAGGTAAACTTGTTCTTTTCTTCAGGCACGCAGTACCCGGGTGTTGCGGGCACGTAATCCTGCCGACTACGCCAAAGTTGACGCGCCCCCTGGGCCATATTCTTTAGGGGAATACCCGGAGCCGGATCAGATGGGGGTTGTAGTCTTCCGAGTGGCTGTGACCCGGTCCGTGCCCAGGGTGTCAAGCTCAGAGTATGTGGCAGTCCTACAGATGTTATAAAGTTCTTAATGTCGACTACGCCACCCGTTGTATTGCGGTCACTATGGCCGCCGCTGCAGCAGGGTCCGCTGAGGCTGATGGTGTTGGTGCAGCTTTTGGTAGTATAACCCCCAACGGGTGGGGTATAGCCTCAGGGGGTCAGGTGCAGAGGATGGGGGTTGTGGTGGTGCAGCGTAGATGTTAAGTGAAGACAGAGTCGGGTTGTGCAGTTTAGGGTATTTACTCACTGCTGATGTTCCGGTCACTCCAGCTTCAAGTGACCACCCGAGCCGTGCTGCGTCCACCAGGTCCTGGATTCAGCAAACCCCCAAACAAGTCCGGAGCGTGACCCTGAGCTCTCCTTCTGTCCTTTCCTCTGGCCGTCCCCACTAGTGATCCACCTAGGTCCAGCTCCCTCGGGCCTTCTGTTGGGAGACCCTTGGCCTTGGGTTCCCTGACCCTCCACGTGGTCTGCCTTCGGGGTGGATGTGGTGGGTGGCCGTGGCAGACGCTGCCCACGGCCTCCGGTCTCTGGCTAGGGTGTGCTTTTGCCCCCACCAGTTTGGGATCCGGTACCCTATTGCCGACTCTTCACCCGGGGATTGAATTTGGGTTCTCAGAATCCTTTCTTTTCACCCCCTCTGGGTCTCTCTTTCTTCTCCTCTCTCACTCTGGGCTGCTCTGCTCTTCCGCTCTCTTTCACTCCTCTGCAAAGGCTGACTGACTGACCCTGATCTTTGATGGTGCCCACCTTATATACTCCCTCTATGTGTGAGCTCAGGTGACCAGCACCCAATGAGCTCCTATCTTTACCCAGGCTGCTCCCCCTATCTGCCCCTACACTACTTGGGATGTTCCACCCCCCTCCCACTCCAGCCAGGAACAGACTCGGTCGTACCTGCACATTTCTAAGTGGGAGTACCGTTGGTCTGTTCCTCGGAAATGGGATGTGTGTAGTGCATGCAGCTCTCTGAGCTCAGGTCCACACTCCATCCTTACCCGGGAGTGGAATATCACACCTCTGGGTTGAGGTGCAATACCCCTGTAGCAGCCGAATCCTCAGGGTGCTACAGTAGTCCCAGAGGTCTGTCCCCTGCCAATAATAAAAGTGATGCCACATTTTACTAATATTAAATCTCTTAATGTGATTAGAATATTTGAAATCTTCTGCATTTTTTAGATCTTCAATTGTTCCCATCCGTATAAAAAACTTCCAGTTTACAGACATTTTCTGCTGTCTGGAGCACTTACAAGCTTTGCTGTGTAGACTGGGACAGTGTCTACAGAGACTAAGGGATTTAATGACTGTGCTATTGTACTGTTAAACGCCACATAATCCAGGATATCAACACTGTATGCAGAGATAAATCCTTGTATGAAGTGTTGGAAGTGTGTATCAGATATAGTCCCTCTCAACAAAACTTTAGAATAGCTACAATGTTGAGTTTCATTGATGAAACTAAATTTAAATAAACAATATATTCTCTTTAAGATTACAAAAAAATACACCCATGATAATATATCTATATTACCTTTAGAAATATATGCCATACATTTCTGTGAATTATAAGGAACAATTGACGCGTTTTTCTCTTCTTAGATAACCAGTTTAATGAAGAACAGCACAGTCAGCAGCAAACTGGTCGGCTGTAGCATTGATAGCTTTGGGTAAGTATATGAGATCTAGTGGCGGAGCTGGGGGATTAATCACATTTATTTGGATAATATGACCCTTGGATGACTTGCAAATCTGAGTTTTTACATTATTGATTCAATGGAAAAACAGAATCGTGAGGCATCCAAATGGCAAGTGGGGAGCCAACCACACCCAGAAGGTTGACTTGTGGCTCTGGTGATGCTTCATTAGTGGGTGACGCTGACGGCAGAGAGAGAATATCTGCAGGGGGTGCTACGAGAAGGAGGAGACACTGGACAGCAGCTAAGGGGAAATGCTGCACTCATCCCTTACACTCTGTTATACAGCTCATCATATATACTTAGTATCGCAGCAATACATCTTGTATACCAAGCATGATACACAATTCAGGCTCTATTCACATTAACACAGGAGTCTTCTCTAGGGTTCCATGACTTTTGACTGAAGTATTAGCGCAGAATACAGCGCACATAGAACATCATATATACGTACTTGAGAATACCCCTTTAATTATAGTACAGTAGTGCAGTAATATTTGTGCTTATTTTGTTTCTGTCAAATTTATTTCTTTTCAGGATTTCTGGTGTAAACAACACAAAAGTAAACTCCATTTGCAGAATCAAAAAAGACACATCTGGTACTCAGTTTGATAGAGTGGCTTTTTATGATGAAGTTACACATATGACTTCAAACATTACCAAACTGGGAAATTATACTTTGGACAAGAACAGCCTCTATGTCAATGGTAAGAGCAATAGGATCTATAAAGTGAATTAGTAAGAGTTACTCAGCACAAGTCAAAAATGCTTGTACATTTCACAGATACTTATTGGGCTTTAACATCATTTTTTTTGCATGAGTTGAGTCTTAAAAAAAGATTAGTGCATATCTCTAAAAAGGAAGAAAGGAATGGCAGCCACTCCTTACGATGCATTTACTTATATTGTACTAAAGTACTGTATAACATGGGCTTCATTTATTAAAACTGTTTAATAAATTATACAATTAGAGTTCAGATTTATTTGCTTAAATTGCACGGTGCACTGCATTTTCTTAAGTTGCACTGTAATTGGTAACTATGGGTAGCAAGGAGGAGGCATAAAGCACCACTCCAGTGGTTTTATTGCAGCGCTGGAGTGGTTCAAGTAATCTAAATTCCATGCCCCTAGTCTTATACCTACCAGCCAAAGTCTTCATCTGATATCCACGCCACTCCGATTGGTCTCCAGCAGTTTTCGGTCTGGAATTCACAACAAATGAGGCTCTTATAGAGTGACTTTGAGACCGTTACCTCTGACTTCCGGTCAGTCAGAAGTTGAGATCACAAGATGGCAGTACGAGACTGGAGTGTTGCCGGGAATTGCTAAAAACAGTGGCTGGTAAGTATATTACTAGGGGCAGAGAACTTTGATTACTTACATCACTCCAGCACTAAAATATAAAAAAAACGCTGGAGTGGTGCTTTAAAGGGAATCTGTCAGTGGGATCAGCCATCCTAAGCCATCTATATGGGCATGTAAGTTATAGAAAGTTGATTAAAATGATACCTTGATATCTATGATCCGATGTCTTATTCCTGAGAAATCCATGCTTTTCTTAATATGTAAATGAGCTGATAAGATCTATGGGCAGGACATAGATCTCCCAGAGAATTTGTCTGACATAGATCTCCCCGAGAATTTGTCTCCAGAGCTTATATTAAATGAAATGGGCATTATCAATGTGAGACATGTAATGACTGACAGTCTTTACTCCTGATACACATGTCTCATATAGGTAATTCTCCCTTTAATTTACAATAAGCCCTAGAGGCAGATTCTCAGGGAGATTTATGTCCATCCCATAGATCTTAACAGCTCATTTACATACTAAGAAAAACATGGATTTCTCTGGAATAAGACATCAGATCGCAGATATCAAGATATCATTTTATTCAGCTTCCTATGACCAGCGTGTCCATATAGACGGCTTAGGAGGGTTGATCCTACTGACAGATTCCCTTTAATAGATTACCTGTATAATAAATTATATGTGTAGCTGAAGAGAAAAATGTACTCATAAAGCTAATATAACTTTTCTTTCTCATTTAGGTTACAACAAGATCATGACTGGAACAAGTAAGTATCTAATATGTTTCCAAGGGGGTCAACTCTAATGAGGAAATATGGCAGCTGGAATGTTTATTAAAATATTTTCCTGTATCGTAGTATTATATTTGGTTTGTTATTTTGTTTGGTTTTGTGTTTATACTACCGATTCATTAAGCATTTTACGCCAGAAATTTTTTTGTATATTTGTACAAAAATTTGGAGACTTTGGGGTTGTTATTTCAGCCTTGCCCAATTTCTGAAAAGGGTTTGGAGCTAATAGAAAAGAGGAAAGACCTAGTGCTGCCTAACAGATTTATTATAAACTATACCAGAAAAGTGACAGAGGACATTTATAACACTAGTGCATGGGCAAAACATAGGTCTAATTCATTAAGAAGCACACCCCTCTTAATAAATTTTAGGCATCTTTTTCCAGCAGACTCTGGATAAAGCTAGCATACAAAACATCAGTCTTGATGAATTCCCACAAAAAAATTCTTAATTTCGAAATACAATTCTGGGGACGCATTATGGGAATGTCAGCCTTAATAAGTAGGAACCTATATGTAGCGTATGTACACTGCTCAAAAAAATAAAGGGACACTCAAATAGCACATCCTAGATCTGAATGAATGAAATCTTCTCATTGAATACTTTGTTCTGTACAAAGTTGAATGTGCTGGCAACAAAATCACACAAAAATCATCAATGGAAATCAAATTTATTAACCAATGGAGGCCTGGATTTGGAGTCACCCCCAACGTTAAAGTGGAAAAACACACTACAGGCTGATCCAACTTTGATGTATTGTCCTTAAAACAAGTCAAAATGATGCTCAGTATTGTGTGTGGCCTCCACGTGCTTGTATGACCTCCCTACAATGCCTGGGCATGCTCCTGATGAGGTTGCAGATGGTCTCCTGTAGGATCTCCTCCCAGACCTGGACTAAAGCATCCGCCAACTCCTGGACAGTCTGTGGTGCAACGTGACGTTGGTGGATGGAGCGAGACATGATGTCCCAGATGTGCTCAATCGGATTCAGGTCTGGGGAAGGGGGCGGGCTAGTCCATAGCTTCAATGCCTCCATCTTGCAGGAACTGCTGACACACTGCAGCCACATGAGGTCTGGCATTGTCCTGCATTAGGAGGAACCCAGGGCCAAGTGCAGCAGCATATGGTCTCACAAGGGGTCTGAGGATCTCATCTCGGTACCTAATGGCAGTCAGGCTATTTCTGGCGAGCACATGGAGGGCTGTGCGGCCCTCCAAAGAAATCCCACACCATTACTGATCCACTGCCAAACCGGTCATGCTGAAGGATGTTGCAGGCAGCAGATCGCTCTCCACGGCGTCTCCAGACTCTGTCACGTCTGTCACATGTGCTCAGTGTGAACCTGCTTTCATCTGTGAAGAGCACAGGGCGCCAGTGACGACTTTGCCAATCCTGGTGTTCTGTGGCAAATGCCAAGCATCCTGCACGGTGTTGGGCTGTGAGCACAACGCCCATCTGTGGACGTCGGGCCCTCATACCACCCTCATGGAGTCGGTTTCTAACCGTTTTGCAGACACATGCACATTTGTGGCCTACTGGAAGTCATTTTGCAGGGCTCTGGCAGTGCTCTTCCTGTTCCTCCTTGTACAAAGGCGGAGGTAGCGGTCCTGCTGCTGGGTTGCTGCCCTCCTACAGCCCCCTTCACGTCTCCTGGTGTGCTGGCCAGTCTCCTGGTAGCGCTTCCAGCCTCTGGACACTACGCTGACAGACACAGCAAACCTTCTTTCCACAGCTTGCATTGATGTGCCATCCTGGATGAGCTGCACTACCTGAGCAACTTCTGTGGGTTGTAGAGTCCCTCTCATGCTACCACGAGTGTGAAAGCACAACCAACATTCAAAAGTGACCAAAACATCAGCCAGAAAGCATTGGTATTGAGATGTGGTCTATGGTCCCCACCTGCAAAACCACTCCTTTATTGAGTGTGTCTTGATAATTGCCAATAATTTCCATCTATTGTCTATTCCATTTGCACAACAGCATGTGAAATTGATTGTCAATCAGTGTTGTTTCCTAAGTGTACAGTTTGATTTCACAGAAGTTTGATTTACTTGGAGTTATATTCTGTTGTTTAAGTGTTCCCTTTATTTTTTTGAGCAGTGTATGTTTAGACATTTTTTAGCAGTAAAAAAGCCATTATTTATTGTGTGGGTATGTACAATACACCACTTTCTTGTCACAGAGTTATCTCATTACTTGCTTATAACCCTTTCAATATTTTCCTTAGCTACTCAACCACCAATAATGACCACTCTGCAGACTATTGGGCCGAAAAGTTTTTTCATTAACTTCACCATTACCAACCTTAAGTATAACAGCAATTTAACACAAAAAGACTCCGATCAGTACATTAAAGTGCAAATGCTTATTGAGAAACTGGTAAGTTGGCTTGTAACATACATTAGAAAATATGAAAAAAGTGAATTGGGACTCATTGTGATTTACTTGGATGTATAAAAGAGATTGCAAAATTCGATATACATCTTAGAATATTGACATATACATAGACATAAGAGCAACAAAGACTACAAATGCTAAAATCGCACTAATTGCATGGAATTCCAATGTGAATATGCCACTAGGGAGATAGAAGCTGAGAGCCTGAGAAATCATAAGCCTGTAGCTTGCAGACAACTGTCTGTTAATTGTGTTCATCTACTATTTAGTTATAGTCATTTACATCTTACTCAAATGTTTCTTTGAATTATGAAGATTTGTGCCATGACTAAAGTCTCCTACTACTTATTTCTTTCCACATTTCTTCCTCAGCTTAATGATGGTTTTGGGAAAAACCCAAAAGTAAAGGACAAGTTTTCTGACTGTAAGCTAACTGGGTTCAGGTAGGTATTCTTGGTCTATACAAGCTTGTATGATATAAGCTCATGAATATATGATCTGTCCTTTACCCATACTTGATAAATTTTTTTCCCTTGCAATAAAAAACACATTTAGGATTTTAGCAAGAATAAATAATTTGTGTTTTTCACCCAATTTCTCTAAAAAAACAACCATCTGTGGAGACCATACTTCTGTTTCATCTGATCCAAACTATTATTGACTTTTTTCTATGCAATGTATTTGAGGACACCCAGTGTCACACTTTAACCAAACCACTAAATAGAAAATTCCTATATTTCTAGGTCAACGCCATCCAATACAAATACTACTGCAGAATCCGTCTGCACCTTTAATGTGGATCTCTTAGCCCGAGACTTCACATTAGAAGATGTCAGAGAAGCGCTCTTAAACATTACTGAAGATGGTACCATTCTAGGCAACTTTACCTTGAAAAGCTCAAGTATTAATGTTAATAGTAAGTTCCATTTTTTAACTCAACAACATTTCAGTATGGAGTATCTTCTTAGCATCAATGATAGAACTATACTCATTATTTCTCTCAAATTGACCTGCAAGAATTATGCTCTAAAGTGGATCTAAGATAGGAAACTCTAATGAAATGCTATCGCAGAATAAAATGAATTTAATCATTGTTATTGTACATGCTCACGTCTTGGCATTCTGTGATATTTCACAAGTAAGTGACCTGTTTTACTATGTCATGCAATTAATTAGCTTCCCTGTTTAGTTCACAGAACAGATGTAGAAACAACTGCCGCTACAACAACAACTGCTACTACGACAACAACTGCCACAACAACAACCACTGCTACTACAACAACAACCACTGCTACTACAACAACAACCACAGCTACTACGACAACAACAACAACAACCAGTCCCACCATTGAACCCATCCCGACAAATAAATACCTTGGCTATGCCATTAATTTTACCATCACTAACAATTCTTTGCCTGCTGACCCTGAAAAGAGGAAACTTCTAGAACAGGACATAGTGCAGAAGGTGATTTGAAATTGTTTTATTGCATATATGTGCAATTTTTTCTGGAACAGACACTGTGGTGAATACAATTAAAACTGTATTGAATCCTAATATCTCATCCACAAACATTAGTTTGATACTATCACCAATTATACATATTATATAGCCCAATATACCAGCATTCCAGAAATGCACTGTATCATTAAGAACAGAAAGCATAGTCTGCTTATAGGCCACAAATCAACAGCAACTAAAAGTAGAGGTTACCTTAATTGCCGTTTCATATAACTATGCAAATACAATATGGACTCTTGTGTAATAAACATCCTAATATGTAATTTGGACACAATGATAACATCATAGTTATCATTATTCTTTAGCTATATATCTCTGTTAACAAACTAGTTTCTCCACTCAAGCCACAGGGAATTCTGGGAATCATAAATTTATAATTCATATTAAATTCATATGTTTAATAATTATTAGTAAATTTATCAGTGCTATCTGTACAAACATTTTATGTAAATATATACGATCCATAGTAAATGTCCTTCTGCAGCTTCTTGCTCATTTTCTCCCATTAAATATGAAGCAAGTCTAAGCATTTGTACATAATCACTACAAATTGCCTATTCAGAGAAAAAAGAGGACTGGAACTCAAATGCCATGCATTAGATGCAGCAATGCTAAAATTCAACATTGACACTTTAATGAGCCTCGCCAAACCAAACACCCTCTTTGTTTTGCACTGAGGAGGGGCAAACACCCCAAAATATGTGTCTGCAAATTAAGGGTCTGGTTTGGCTTCTTATCCTAAGTCACGTGGCAAGACTTGTTAAAGAGTCAATATTGACTTTTACGATTGCTACCCTAAAAGGTGGCATTAGAGTCCTAGCCCTCTTCCTTTTTAAATAGGCTATTTTCATTGCATGGCCTATAAGTCTCTTTTCACTGGCTTAGCAATCTCCTCAAGGAGAAATGTTACCCTTTAGATAACCTAAGTAAACACTTAAATATACTAGGGTATACAGTTATTTTATCTTGTATATATTCTTTCTATTTCTAGATGAATGAGGTATACAAAAATAGTGGACTTGGGAAGAAGTTTAAATATTGCCTGCTTGCATCAACTAGGTAACTGTTTTTCCTTCTGACATTTAGAAATAATTGTTATTTTATTATTATTATTATTATTGCACAGTTTTGCTAAACCGTAAAGGGCCATCAAAAGGGTAAAAACCAAAAAAATATAATATTCACCTTACCGCCTTCCTCATCATCACCCATCTAGTGCTCGTTGTGTCTTCTTAACACCATGTGTGCTTAATGAGGCTCTGATGAGGTCTAAGACGTTTCCGCACATGCATGTGCAAGGTCACAGCATGCGTTATGACATTGTGACAACGTGACCTCACGCCTGCTTGCGCAGAACTGTCCCAGGCCACTTCAAAGCCAGAAATCCAGCCCTAGTATGAATATGCCTGAGGATTCATTGCTTGCAGCGGTGATAAGAAGATACGATGAGGAACAAACATGGAATGGTGAGGAGCAGAGTAGCCGGAGAGGTGAGTGGTGAGATTAGTATAAGGTTTTTCTTATTTTCTACATTTTATCCTTATTATGCTAAGGGATCTAAAAATACCACAGAGCATAATAAGGGGCATTCAATTTGAAGAGAATAACTTCTCTGCAAATTGAATTTTTTATGGGAAAATCCGCGCAGCCAGGCAAATTTGTAATGTGCTTGATCCGCTCTTCTCTTGTGACAAAAATAAATTATTATTCGCTCTTCACTTCATCGGAAAGTTTACCTTCAATAAAATTTCACTTTTATGTTTGTTAATGCCATTTATAGCAATTCTGTAATAGTTTCCTATTAGAGATTTTGGCTATTGGGTAATTTGGTGGAGCAGTCTTAAAAAAAGTAAATACAAGTTCTATCTGGATGGAGAACACAGGCTCAAAGACTCCTCTCATCAGTTTTTGAATATAGGTGCCATAGATTGTGTCCATATTCTCTTGATGACAAAACAAAGAGAAAATTTGGGAAACTTGTCACCTGGTCACCTTTTTTGCCAAATTTCTTTGACAAGGTGACTATTTGAGTAAAAATTATGTTAGGAAATAGCCAATGATTCAACTTCCTAATATATAGCCACGTATACTATATGTGTATATGCGTGAAAGAATCAGTCCACTGTAGGAATGAGTTGTTGTCTTTGCACGAGTATGCTTTGTCCTGATAAGCAAATTGATAATTCAATGTTTTGGGGTTTTTTTGCATAGAAAGAATATGGCTGTTTTACTATATAAGAGCAGGCCTTACTTTTACAAAATACAGTATCTAAAATAATATACATAGCAATGTATTTATTATTGCTTCAGCAAACAAAATCCCTGAATCCTTCAATTTTTATGTGAATAGCCACTGATCAATCACTTGGTCTCATGTATTAATCGTCACGATAGTCTATGTCTAAGAACCTATTGGATGTAAAGAAACTTAGTTCTACAGTAAACTAGTACTGTACTTGTCAGATATACTTAGGCTTTATTCCAGGTCATGATCTGACAAATTTTTGCAGTTCATACAGCTTTATAAATTGTTCATTGCATCTTGGTAAAAAAGAAAAGAAAATAAGCCACAGTATTGTGGCTACAATATGTTTTTATCAGATTTTGTTCCGTCCTTCTGAGCTACGTTGCTATACCATATAAGCAAGTTCCTAATTATTGTGTGTGAAAAATAGAATAATCTGTCCAAGTCGTGACTATTTTTTTTGTTTGTTAACTTTCAGGAATGGGTCTATTATAGCATCATGTAACTGCTACTTTGAAGATGACCCAGCTATAAATTCAGGGACTGTAAAGAATGAATTTTTCCTAGGGACCATTACAGGAAATACGTTGGGATCAAAGTACGCACTGAAGGACATTACTGTCACAGGTAAAAAAGTTGGCAACACTTTTCCTAAATAAGTAAAATGTGTAAATCAAAATTCTTTGATGCAAGGTATTTGGAGCTTTGTACAAGGGGCTTCTTTTCCCCAACTTGGCACAAGGGACAGAGGAAAAATTAACATTTTAGAATGTGTCCCTTTATTTGTGTTAAAATTCAGTCCCCTTTTTGATTAAAAAAAATCATATGCAAAAGTAGATCTGTTTTCTGAGACCCTTATGACGGAAAAATATCTTTAGAAGAGAGTTCTGATCCCTATAAAGATCATATCGTCTGACTGGCCTATCGTAATGTTCTGCTACCTTCTTCCAAAAGAAAGATACATATTAGCAAATGCTTATGCTATGTTAAAACCTAGTGAATAAGAAATTGAGTCAAGACTGTACAGTAATTACACTTTCTCCATAATGTAAATGCACAGTATGAAAATAAAATGCTTGTTATTTTTCTGATATGAACTCTCTTTCTTTATCTATAACAGAAATAGCCCGGAACAATGAATTACCATTTTGGGCAATCATTCTTATTTGTTTTGCTGTTCTCCTTGCCCTTGTATTGATATTCTTGCTCATCTTTTTGGTAAGTGAAATATATAAACTTTTAATATTCACCACCATGTCCATTCACATATCTGAATTATAGTTGGACCTGTACCCCTTCCCTTTATCCTCTCCTATCCCTCTGTTGAGGGATGATGGCCTATGTAACTGGATTTAGGCTTGTGTTTGACAACCATAGATGTGATTAGGGATATTATATTTAAATTCTAATGGCACTCACCCTGTAGTTTTAAAATGGTTCTTTATTCCTATACCAACTGTATCTTTTGTCCAGCATATGGATAAAGGACTTTTTTAAAGTTACTGGGTGAGTGCCGCAGCTTATTCTTAATATTGTGGATTTACAATACTCCAGATATAAGATTTAATCTCCTAGATGCTGAGTGTGTGCTTTTAGATTAGGTTCTAATGATTTAATGATGTGCTTTCATAAATTATACTTTTATTATGTGGCAGAACCCAGAGCTCCTGTGCTTCTGTACTCCAGATCAATATGTACTCCATGTCCTGTCAAAGGCTTATTCTCTTATTTGTAATAAAACTTGTTCCTTCAGAACTAACTTATTGCAGGGAGTCTTGCCTGCTTGAATAGGAGATTTGGATTATTTTTTTAACTTGGTAGCATCCTTAAAGGGAATTTGTCACCCCCCTGGGCGATATCAGACCTCTACTATGGCCATACCGGGTATAGAAAAGTAAATCTATACTTACCTGTATGGCCCATAGTAGAGGTTTGATTGCAGAGAAATCTGGTTTTATAAAGTCTGTTTTCCAGAGGCTTGGCGTCCGGGGGACGCCAAGCAAACCCCTCCTATCTGCTTACTATTCCCCTAAATCGCCGCCTGTGCTAAATTACCATATTCCCCCCTCCCCTACACGTCACAGGGTCCTGTGAGAGGCCCTGTGACGTGCCCTGCTCTGCCTCCCCTCCCGCGCATGCGCAAAGCCCCGCTCCCATGGAGCGCGCTTTGTTTCCCTCCGGCCCCGTTTGGCTGCTTACTTTTCTATCACCTGTATGCCCATAGAAGAGGTCTGATATCGCCCAGGGGGGTGACACATTCCCTTTAAGGATGCACATATGACCCAATGATTCTGTTCATGAAGCAGCTGAATTAAATAAAAGAAATAATGGATAACAGCTTCATTGGCCAAAAAAATTAGCAACGCAAAGTTTTTTTATATTTTAACAAGTAACACATAAGCAACAATTCATATAAGGCATCATCAATAATCATACTGACCCACAGAATAAAGGTAATATGTCATTCTTACCACACTGTGAACAGCATGAAAATGTAATCAAAAACAGTGTTGTAATTGCTGTTTATTACTTTTCTGCCAATCAATTTTTTTCCCCATTTTGCAATATATTCTATGGTATATTAAAGAGGACCTTTCACCAGCTTTAGCATATTAAACTGGCCACATCATGGAATAGTGGCTGCAGAGCTGAATAAAACATATTTTTTATTTTTTAATTTCTCATCTCTTTTGCAGAAATATTAGCTTAGAAAGTGGGTGTTATCAGAAATTCTTCTCTTGGTGTGTGCATTTCTTCTCCTGCATGGTGATGACCAGTCATAAGCAGGAGGCATCATGCAGGGGAAAAAAATAACACACCCCCAGAAAGTCAGAAGAACATGCAATTGAGACATGAAATGATAAACAGCAGAACTGGGTGTGATTACAAACATCTCCAGATCTCATCTCAAAGCAGTCAGTATGGGAAAGGAGACACAGCAGAGCTGAGTGTGATTACAAACACTTCCAGGTTTCAGACTCAGCTCTGCACTACTCTACACAACAGCTGTATCCCACAGAGGAGAATGCCTTCTCTAATCTTCTCTAGGGGCATGTTCTTCCCCCTGCATTATTAGTCAACATCATTCAGGAGAAGAAATACATACTTGAAAAAGCAAATTTATTGTATGTTAACTTAAAAATACAAATTTATTGTATGTTAACTTAAAAATACAAATTTATTGTATGTTAACACCCCCTTTGACTTATCATAAATTATAACCTAAACTTAACAAGTTAATATTTCTGCAATGGAGAGGAGAAATGAAAAAATAAAAATGACTTTTTACTCAGCTGCACAGCCCTTATTCCATGATGTGGCCAGTTTGGCATGCTCAAACTGGTGAAGGATCCTCTTTTACTAGTGCCATTAAAAATACAACTCATGCATTTCAATGGAGTGTGTAGAGCACTCCGCTATCTCTGTTAGTTATTGAAGCAGAAGTGTACGACTCAACTGACACCATATATAAATGGGATCCTTTTCCTTTTGATCCGTGGTTTGGTCAGTAATGGGATTAGCAAGTTATCATGTTTTCTATAGATAAAGGAGTCTTGCCAAAATTGCAATTTTTAGTCTAACTATTTTTTTCTGTTTGTTGCTGTGTGCCTTCTATTATTCATGTAGACTGTATGCTTTTTTACAGTACCTCAAAGAATAATGCTTTTTTTTCCTCATGATGACGCATTATATTTACTGCCTACTTCTAATATTCTTTTTCCACATCTAACTATTTGCATAATAAAATGCTTTAAAAAAAAAAAAAAACTAACATGATTCAGCCAAAAAATGTCAATTGAATGGAGTGATATTCATAAATTGTTTACATGATATAAACTTTGAGGAAGAGTTTTGTACATAATATACGACTGCAAAAATAATCTATTTGACAATTTCAATTATGTATTTGCTATAGATTTTCGCTCCACCTATACATGACTGACATAGCATCAAGTCATTGCAGTCTTAAAACCTTTGATTTCTAGCGTGGTAACATTCCACTACTCTGTAGTACTCCGCCCAAACTTCTTGCCCATATTTTAAAACCAGAACAACCAGTAATATTTCTTGCTGAAGTGCAAAACATGTGTTATAACAATATATCAAATCAATGTGAAAGTTGTCATTGTAAAAGTAGTTACCCTGGGCTATTTAAGAACTCATAGCTGGTAAATCAAGCTCAGATCCACTTTATAAGCAACATTAGTAAAGTTGAATATGCAAATTTGTCTATTAAAACAATTATATCTCTTCCTTCCTTTTTCACAGTGTCTACTTTGCTTGAAAAGACGTAAAGGATCTTATGACGTACAGCAAAGCATTTATGGAACTTACTTCCCACACCTAGATTTGAGAAAACTATATTAAGTATTGCCCTTCTCCTGCTCTATTATAATATATGGACATCACCCGCATTACTCTCATTAATTCCACCTTCTCCTGCCGTATGGTGGTGAGATCAGCACTTTCATTGGATTGCATTCAGGACCTAAAAAAGCACAACTTAATATACTGTCTAAGAGGTTCGCTGGCCGTTCTGACTTAGGTGGTTGATTTGTCAGTGGTTTCTAGAAGTAATTGCACTACAAAGTGTCCCAAATATTTATTACTTGAAAAGTATTTGTTAATATACTGCTATGTATAGTATGCTGTAAGCCAGACAAGACTTACACTTGTAGTGGGATAAATACCTCATATATGAATACTAAACGTTTACATAGAAAGGTAGATAGTAGCCAGCATCTTAAATCATAATGTATTACAACTAGGCGAGTCGTTTTCTATAGCAATCAAATCACAACTTTAATATTTAAGCTGAAGGATAAGATGGAATTTAAAAATAATGGATGCTTTTTGTTCTTATTTGCCATTACCTATTAACGTTATTTGTACTTTTTATTTTACTTCATTTAAAAATAAATATTTGACTTTTTATATCGAACTGTATAATGTATTTAAAAAAAAAATGTATGCAATGTTTACATGTCTTTAATCTGCCATGAATAAATCAATATTTTAATGCAAATAAAAAAATCTCATTCATTTATCCATACTTTAATACTGGGTTACTACATTCTGGATTATTGGAATAGCTTTAAATCAGTTGCACTGTCACAAAATCCCCTAAGGACAGAACATACCTTATCTCAGAACATGAACATGTAGTGTGTAGTGTTATGTAGGTGTAGCAGGAGTAGCCTCAAAATCGGAGGACATAAAGCTTTTTTTTTGCTGATAAAAAGTTACAAATTTTGTTGAACACTTTTTTTTTTGCACAAAAGAGTGGACTCAAGGGGTGTTAATACCCTCTTGTACACTTGATGAAAAAAATTGTGTGGCCATTGGCCACTGCAATTGGGCAGTTCTGGCCACACGGTCAGCTAAACCATTGATGCGCACAGTGTGTAATTGATGAAGCACATCTGATGCATAATCTGTGGGAGTGTTATATTACTTTTAGGATAGGCCCCACAATTGTGAAACTAAATAGTACAGCAATTGGCCATTGCGGTGGGTCACATGCAGCCGGATGTACCTTCTGACCCTACCCTATTGGTGCACATTGGAAAGGAATCTCATCCAAGAGGCTGCATGCGGCGCCCTCTTAGAGATGTCATGGTCATGGATGATATTCCAAGAATTGGTATTTTCTCCAGGCTACATAATTATTAGCCTTCCACTGCATATATCCAGCTCCTCCAACTGTTTAAGAGTGTAAAACAAAATTAAATGGTGTAGGACACTTGGAGAAACTAGTATATTAAAATAGAAAAGCTATACATACATTTGAAAGGGTCGGGGACCCTTGCTACATATTCCAGGCTCACCTTCCTGGGTCGCCAATGTAGTCATGACTCAGACTGACATATCAGGGCTAGTGTTGAGCGATACCTTCCGATATCGAGAAATATCGGATCGGATTGTATCGGACTGATACCCAAAAAATATCGGATATCGCCGATTCCGATACCGGAAACCAATGCAAGTCAATGGGACACAAATATCGGAATGAAAATAAACCCTTTCTTTCCTTGTAGGTTAATTCTACATGAAGGAAAACAACTAAGAATAATGTAGAATGTATTGGGGGAGGTGGGGGAGACAATAAAGGCATAGAGGTTTAGCCCAATCAAATGGAATAGTAGGAATTAATATTTTTTTTAAGACGTTCTGAGTTACGGAAATATTGACTATGTTAAGTTTTTTTATGTTTGGTCAAATATTTATGTTTCACTACTTCCATGCTCTTCACCTTCTTTTTTACTTCTCCCACACTTTCTCCTTCATCATCCTCAGCATCAGCATCTTTTTCATCAACTTCTTCTTCACCTTCTTCATCTTCTTCTTCTTAACCTTCTTCGTATTATTCTTTTTTTTTACATTCTTCATATTCTTCTTATTCAACTATTCTTCTTCTTCATATTCTACTTCTTCATCTTCTTCATATTCTTCTTCTTCATCATATTCTTATTTGTGACAGGCATTCCTGTAGTTGTTATCTATAAAAGTTTGAACATTACACATTTTGTTCTGCCTGTCACAAAAGATTTACAACAGGATTTGTCCGCGTTCAGTTTGGCCTGCAGCAGCAGGTCTTTTCCAGGGGCACCACGAGGAGGAACGGACTCACCCCCATACACTGCTTAGTCTTCTTCTGCTTATAATTTATATAATATATTTTGCTCTGATTTTTAGTCTTATGCTTAATGTTCTTCTGCTTTTTGTTCTGCAGCTTCTTGTACTTCTGCTTCTTGGTTTTCTGTCTCTTATTCTTCTGTATCTTGGTGTTTTTTTTCTTGTTCTTTGTCCTCTTGGTCATCTTCTTCAGGGTCATGTTCTTGGTCTTCTTCGGGGTGGTCTTCAGGGTTGTCGTCTTCGGGGTCCTCGTCTTCTTCGGGGTGGTCTTCAGGGTCGTCGTCTTCAGGGTCGTCGTCTTCGGGGTCCTCGTCTTCTTCGGGGTGGTCTTCAGGGTCGTCGTCTTCAGGGTCGTCGTCTTCGGGGTCCTCGTCTTCTTCGGGGTGGTCTTCAGGGTCGTCGTCTTCAGGGTCGTCGTCTTCGGGGTCCTCGTCTTCTTCGGGGTGATCTTCAGGGTCCTCGTCCTCAGGGTCGTCGTCTTCGGGGTCCTCGTCTTCTTCGGGGTGGTCTTCAGGGTTGTCGTCTCCAGGGTCGTCGTCTTCAGGGTCCTCGTCTTCTTCGGGGTGGTCTTCAGGGTCCTCGTCTTCAGGGTCGTCATCTTTGGGGTCCTCATCTTCTTCGGGGTGGTCTTCAGGGTCCTCGCCTTCAGGGTCCTCGTCTTCGGGGTCCTCATCTTCTTTGTGGTGGTCTTCAGGGTCCTCATCTTCAGGGTCGTCGTCTTCGGGGTCCTCGTCTTCTTCGGGGGGGTCTTCAGGGTCGTCGTCTTAAGGGTCGTCATCTTCGGGGTCCTTGTCTTCTTCGGGGTGGTCTTCAGGGTCCTCGTCTTCAGGGTCGTCGTCTTCGGGGTCCTCGTCTTCTTCGGGGTGGTCTTCAGGGTCCTCATCTTCAGGGTCCTCGTCAGGGAGATCCAGAGTGATTACCAAGAACGATTTCAAAAAGCTTGAACTTGTAAATGTAGCAGAAGGTACAAGAAGGCTGAGGAACTGCCGAGAACCAGCTGACAGTACAGGAACCCGGATGGGTAGCAGAAGGTACAAGAGCCAATGGAACTACCGAGGACCAGCTGACGGTACTGGAACTCGATTACTAAGCAGGAGGTACCTGTGCCAGAAAGCACTACCAAGGACAAGCAGACGTTGGTGGAACTTGGATACCGAGAAGGAGGCACCTAAGCCAAAGGTACTGCCGAGAACCAGCTGACGGTACTGGAACCCGGATGGGTAGCAGAAGGTACAAGAGCCAATGGAACTACCGAGGACCAGCTGACGGTACTGGAACCCAGTTACTAAGCAGGAGGTACCTGTGCCAGAAAGCACTACCCAGGACCAGCAGACATTGGTGGAACTTGGATACTGAGAAGGAGGCACCTAAGCTAAAGGCACTGCTGAGAACCAGCTGACGGTACTGGAACCCGGATGGGTAGCAGAAGGTACAAGAGCCAATGGAACTACCGAGGACCAGCTGACGGTACTGGAACCCGGTTACTAAGCAGAAGGTACCTGTGCCAGAAAGCACTACCAAGGACCAGGAGACGTTGGTGGAACTTGGATACCGAGAAGGAGGCACCTAAGCCAAAGGCACTGCCGAGAACCAGCTGATTGTACTGGAACCCGGATGGGTAGCAGAAGGTACAAGAGCCAATGGAACTACCGAGGACCAGCTGACAGTACTGGAATCCGGTTACTAAGCAGGAGGTACCTGTGCCAGAAAGCACTACCAAGGACCAGCAGACGTTGGTGGAACTTGGATACCGAGAAGGAGTAACCTAAGCCAAAGGCACTGCCGAGAACCAGCTGACGGTACTGGAACTCGGATGGGTAGCAGAAGGTACCCATGAAAAAAAAAGTTGCAAGGCCGCGAGCCGGCCGCAGTTACCGAAACCCACAGTCCTACAGCGGGTGCTTGTCCTATTGGCACTATGGAACCAGCCTTCATTGCCAGATCCCGCAGCACACATACGAGTCACCTAAACTGCAGGCACCATAGAGTCGGCTAACCCGACCACAACACGACAGGACAATGCATTGGAGGCAAAGTGACGTTGACACTACCCGGAAACAGCTGGGGTGCTGGAACCAGGCTGGGCAGGAGGGAGTACCCGTGCCAAAGATACTGCCGAGAACCAGCTGACGGTACTGGAACTCGGATGGGTAGCAGAAGGTACAAGAGCCAATGGAACTACCGAGGACCAGCTGACGGTACTGGAACCCGGTTACTAAGCAGGAGGTACCTGTGCCAGAAAGCACTACCAAGGACCAGGAGACGTTGGTGGAACTTGGATACCGAGAAGGAGGTACCTAAGCCAAAGGCACTGCCGAGAACCAGCTGACGGTACTGGAACCCGGATGGGTAGCAGAAGGTACAAGAGCCAATGGAACTACCGAGGACCAGCTGACGGTACTGGAACTCAGTTACTAAGCAGGAGGTACCTGTGCCAGAAAGCACTACCAAGGACCAGCAGACGTTGGTGGAACTTGGATACCGAGAAGGAGGCACCTAAGCCAAAGGCACTGCCGAGAACCAGCTGACGGTACTGGAACTCGGATGGGTAGCAGAAGGTACCCATGAAAAAAAAAGTTGCAAGGCCGCAAGCTGGCCGCAGTTACCGAAAACCACAGTCCTACAGGGGGTGCTTGTCCTATTGGCACTATGGAACTAGCCTTTATTGCCAGATCTCGCAGCCCACATAGGAGTCACCTAAACTGCAGGCACCATAGAGTCGGCTAACCCGACCGCAACACGACAGGACAACGTATTGGAGACAAAGTGACGTTGACACTACCCGGAAACAGCTGGCGTGCTGGAAACAGGCTGGGCAGGAGGGAGTATCCGTGCCAAAGACACTGCTGGGAAACAGCTGGCGGTGCTGGAACCCAGGGTACATACTAAAAACAGAGTGGAGCCAGAGGCCTAATTGGAGCAACTTTAAAATCAGTAGTAGACTAGTAGTGTGAATGTGGACAGAGCAGGAGATATTGCCGTACACACAGCAGGGGAACAGCTGACGTTACTGAACCCCAATAACACGGCAGCAATTGTTGACTGTGCAGACGGCACTTCTGAGCGCCAACTGGCGGTGTTGGAGCTCAGGGATAATACTGAAAACACAGGAGCCAGAGGTGTAATTTGAGCAACTTTAAAATCTGTAGTAGTGTGAATGTGGACAGAGCAGGAGAAATTGCCGTACACACAGCAGGGGAACAGCTGACGTTACTGAACCCCAATAACACGGCAGCAAGTGTTGACTGTGCAGACTGCACTTCTGAACGCCAACTGGTGGTGTTGGAGCTCAGGGATAATACTGAACACAGAGGAGCCAGAGGTATGATTGGAGCAACTTTAAAATCTGTAGTAGTGTGAATGTGGACAGAGCAGGAGAAATTGCCGTACACACAGCAGGGAACAGCTGACGTTACTGAACCCCAAAAACACGGCAGTAAGCATTGACTATGCAGACGGCACTTCTGAGTGCCAACTGGCAGTGTTGGAGCTCAGGGATAATACTGAAAACAGAGGAGCCAGAGGTGTAATTGGAGCAACTTTTAAATCTGTAGTAGTGTGAATGTGGACAGAGCAGGAGAAATTGCCGTACACACAGCAGGGGAACAGCTGACGTTACTGAACCCCAATAACACGGCAGCAAGTGTTGACTGTGCAGACAGCACTTCTGTGCGCCAACTGGTGGTGTTGAAGCTCAGGGATAATACTGAAAACAGAGGAGCCAGAGGTGTAATTGGAGCAACTTTAAAATCTGTAGTAGTGAGAATGTGGACAGAGCAGAAGAATTTGCCGGACACACAGCAGGGGAACAGCTGACGTTACTGAACTCCAATAACACTGGAGCAAGCATTGACTGTGCAGATGGCACTTCTGAGCAGCAACTAGCGGTGTTGGAGCCCAGGGTAAATACTAAAAACAGAGGAGCCAGAGGTATAATTGGAGCAAGTTTTAAATTAGTAGTACAGTGGATGTGGACAGAGCAGGAGAATTTGCCGGACGCACAGCTGGGGATCAGCTGACGTTACTGAACCCCAGTAACACTGGAGCAAGCGTTGACTGTGCAGACGGCACTTCTGAGCAGCAACTGGCGGTGTTGGAGCTCAGGGATTGCAGTTCAGGTGGTAGAAACATGAACACAACAGGAGACCTGGATTCTGTTGCCAACCAATTATTTATTCTGGAAGAGGACTGGCAAATTCATGCGAGATCCAGGCCTTGTTCATTTTCAGAAAAGTAAGCCGGTCAACGTTATCGGAGGATAGGCGCATGCGACGGTCTGTTAGTACACCACCTGCGGCACTAAAGACGCGTTCCGATAATACACTAGCAGCAGGGCAAGCCAGCACCTCCAATGCATACTGGCTAAGCTCTGGCCATGTATCCAGCTTAGAGACCCAAAACTTGAAGGGGGAAGAGCCGTCTGGGAGTACACTGAGAGGGCAAGACATGTAGTCTGTCACCATCTGACGGAAACGTTGCCTCCTGTTGACAGGAGCCATCTGTGATGGTGTAGACATTTGTGGCGGTGGGGACACAAAACGTTGCCACATTTCGGCCATACTGGTCTTGCCTTGTGCTGAGGCGCTGCTTCTGCTCCCTCTTTGTGCAGAGCTTCCTCCACTGCCTCGACGCACTGAACTGCTTTGTAAAGCACTAGCAGCTCTGCTCTCGGTTGGAATGGAGAACATGATGGAATGCACCAGTGCGTCTTGGTACTCCCGCATTTTACGCTCCCGGTTCAACGGTGTTATGAGGCTTTGTAAGTTGTCCTGGTAGTGAGGATCTAGGAGGGTGGACACCCAATAATCAGCCATGTTGAGAATGTGGGCGATGCGGCGGTCGTTTCTCAGGCACTGCAGCATGAAATCAACCATGTGCTGCAGACTGCCAACTGGCCAAGAAACGCTGTCCCCTGCTTGAGGCATGATCTCTGCCTGCTCTGCATCACCCCACCCTCGCTCTATATACTGACTACTAGAGCATTGTGTACCTCCCTCCTCTGGACAGATGTCTTCCTCCTCCATTGACTCCTCCTCATCCTCCTCACAAAGTGTCCCCTGCCTAGGCCTTTGTGAGGAACCACGTTGCGCAGACTGTACAGAAGCAGATGGCATTTGTGACTCCTCATCCTCCACCTCTTCCAAAACCTCCTCCCTTAGTGCTTGCAGTGTTTTTTCAAGCAGGCAGATAAGGGAGATAGTCATGCTGACTAGTGCATCATCTGCACTCGCCATCCGCGTGGAATAATCGAAGGCACGCAAAATGTGGCAAATGTCCTTCAATGAGGCCCACTCAATGGTGGTGAAGAGTGAACGGCGCGCATTGGGACATGTTTGCGCCTGCTGCAGCTGGTACTCCATTATTGCTGCCTGCTGCTCACACAACCTCTCCAACATATGTAACGTTGAATTCCACCTGGTGGGTAGGTCACATATGATGCGATGTTCCGGAAGACATAATCGGCGCTGCAGAGCTGCAATGCGCGATCTTGCGTTGCTGGAACGCCGCAAGTGAGTGCACTCTATGCGGACCTTGTGCAGCAGTGCATCAAGATCCGGATAGTCCCTCAAAAAACTCTGCACGACCAAGTTGAGCACATGTGCCAGACATGGGATGTGAGTGAGGTTGCCTAGGCCCAGAGCTGCCACAAGATTTCGGCCATTGTCACACACTACCATGCCTGGCTGGAGATTCGCTGGCACAAACCACACGTCGCTCTGCTGCTTGATGGCATTCCAGAGCTCCTGCGCTGTGTGGCTTCGATTCCCCAAAGAAATTAATTTTAATACGGCCTGTTGACGTTTGGCCACGGCTGTGCTTATATCGGTCATCATAACAGGTAACCGTTCATGGGTCGATGTGGAGGTAGACCGTGACAGCTCCTGCAGCGCTAATTCAGAGGAACTGGAGTATGAGGAGGAGTCAATGTGTACAGACTGGATTCCTGCAATCCTTGGAGTTGGCAGAACACGTACAGCGCCACTCTCAAGATCTGTACCCGGCTCCACAACATTTACCCAATGGGCAGTGAGGGAAAGGTATCGTCCCTGTCCATGCTTACTGATCCACGCATCGGTGGTCAGGTGGACCTTGCTACTGACGGCGTTTTGTAGCGCATGTTTAATTTTTCCCTCCACATGCTGTTGCAGGGCAGGGACGGCTTGCCTGCTGAAATAAAAGCGGCTGGGCACGTTGTATTGTGGGACTGCCAATGTCACAAAGTTACGGAAGGTGTCAGTCTCCACCAGCCTGAATGATAGCATTTCAAGGGCCAGTAGTTTTGCAATGCTAGCATTCAGAGCCTGTGCTCGGGGGTGGTTTGCCGAGTATGGGCGCCTTTTCTCCCATGCCTGTGCTAACGATGGCTGTAGACTGGCCTGGGAGTGTGAGGATGACAGGGAAAGTGGTGCTGTGGGTGGAATGACACTGTGTCTCTGTACAACAGTGCCAGAGGTTCTTCTCGATCCTGTGAGAAAGCCAAACCAGCTGTGTGTGAGCTGGAGGAAGAGGCTACAACACGAGCTGAAGAGATGGTAGGTGGCGCTGTAGGTTGGCCTAGGTCTTCAGTGTGTTTTTGTAACTCCACCACGTGCTTGGTCCGCACATGTTTCCACATATTTGTGGTATTGAGGTTGCTGACACTTTTCCCTCTTTTCACCTTCTGATTACACAGCTTGCATTTGACAAAGCAAATGTCATCTGCAACTGTGTCAAAAAAGGACCAGGCACTGCAAGTCTTGGGAGCGCCCGCTTTGGATTTTGGAAGAGCCATGCTCCTAATGGGTGCCGAAGTGGAGGCTACAGGCAACCAAGTCTGCCCCCTCCCTCTCCCTCCCTTTTGGGCCGTTCAGGGAATCTCTTCCTCAGAGCTGCTCCCACCACCTTCCTGTGCCTCACGCCATGATGGGTCAAGGACCTCATCGTTTACACCACCCTCTTCAAACAACTGCTTCTCCTGGGTTATCTCAACAGCACAGTATGCACCAGAAAGTGGCACCTGAGTCTCATCATCAGATGCGTACTGAGGTGTGCTGCTGACCATAGGCACTGGCCCACCCGCCTCTTCAGATTCAGAGAGACAAAACAGTTGCGCATCACTGCATACTACCTCTTCTTCAAATTCTCGAATTCTGCTTGGCTGGCCCCCTCTTTCCAAGCCAAGAGATTCAGAGAACAGAAGTAGAGATAACTCCTGTCCAGGGCTCTCTGACTGTCTGGGCAATTTGGCAGGTGGTGAAGAGACAGATGGGTGCTCTTCAGTGTTCAGGACCTGAGAGGATCTGGAACTAATTGAAGTCGATGCGTTAGCTGCCATCCATCCGACAACGGCTTCAATTTGGTCCTCCCGCAGCAGTGGGGTACGGCTAGCTCCTACAAAGCTGCGTATAAAGGACTGTTCCCTGGTAAAACTGGGGGATGCTGAGTCACTGGTGCCTGCAGCAGGCACAGAATCCCCACGTCCTCTCCCTGCAGGCACAGAATCCTCACGTCCTCTCCCTGCAGAAACTCCACGCCCACGCCCACGACCACGACCACATGCCTTAGTCCCTGCCTTCTTCATCTTGGTAGACTGATAAAGATAGGCAGAAAAGTACTAAGGGCTTAGTGTGCTTATTCCTGAACAGCTAGCTGAACAGGTATAAGAAACACTAATTTTATAAAGTGTGGACTAGACTTTAATATGAGCTAATGTGGCCTACACAACTGTAAAGTGGAGTGTTTGATGAACTTTATTTAGGGTTTTTTGTCACAAAAAGACACTGGATGTGCCCAAAGATGTAATACCGATAGTATCACAAACTTTTTGTAGCTATTACAATGCAGGAAGGTAACCTACAATGCAATAGATGAGGCTACAAAAAATATGCTAATACTAATCTGGCTGGGGCTGCAGGGCACAATGCTGCAGAAAGGCTCCTCTATCTACTCCTATATAGTGTGTTTGGAACCAATGTAGCTGAATACGGATGGAACCACCACACTAATAGGAGAAATCAGGAAAAATGGTCAATTAGCAAAAAAGGACAATGTATGAGGCAGTAACGCACGCTGAGCGCACTTCAACCAGACGTGGCTGAAGCACACACTACAGCGTGAGCTGCACTCACACACAGAGACCTTGCAGACAGCCGTGAACAGTGCAGATGCAAAGCACTGTACACTAGTGCTGCAAGACAAAAAAAAATTCTCTATCTACTCCTATATAGTTTGTTTGGAACCAATTTAGCTGAATACGGATGGAACCACCACACTAATAGGAGAAATCAGGAAAAATGATCAATTAGCAAAAAAGGACAATGTATGAGGCAGTGATGCACGCTGAGCGCACTACAACCAGACGTGGCTGAAGCACACACTACAGCGTGAGCTGCACTCACACACAGAGACCTTGCAGACAGCCGTGAACAGTGCAGAGCACTGTGCACTAGCGCTGCAAGACAAAAAAAAATTCTCTATCTACTCCTATATAGTGTGTTTGGAACCAATTTAGCTGAATACGGATGGAACCACCACACTAATAGGAGAAATCAGGAAAAATTATCAATTAGCAAAAAAGGACAATGTATGAGGCAGTGACGCACGCTGAGCGCACTACAACCAGACGTGGCTGAAGCACACACTACAGCGTGAGCTCCACTCACACACAGAGACCTTGCAGACAGCGGTGAACAGCACAGAGAACTGTGCACTAGCGCTGCAAGGCACAGCGATTTATAAAGTAGCTTGGGTAAAGCAGAATAGAGCAAATAGGTAGCTAAAACTGTCCCTCAGAACAACAGCGTCCTATCCCTAACTGAATTCACAGCAGAGTGAGCTCAAAATGGTGGCGGCGGCTTTTATAGTGCATCATGACATCATTTCAGCAGCCAGTCACAGCCATGCCATTAGTTAACATACCTACATGCCTGACAGGATGTGCCCACACTTCTTAGGATCCTCATTGGCTGAAAAAAATGAAACTGGCTCATTGCATTATGGGAACTTTCGATTCCGGTACACGATATTCTAAAAGTATCGGAATTAAGTATCGGAATTCCGATACCGTGAATATCGGCCGATACCCAATATTTCAGTATCAGAATGCCCAACACTAATAAGGGCTAAAAGTGAGAGCTGCATGTATACAATGATGATGCTGATCTCATTTTAAAGCTCAGAAATTCAGCTTCAAGTTGTCTTTATACAGTAGCTATGATTAAGCCTAAGATATGGCCCATTAAAATGCCCCCTTTCCCCAAAAGCCAGTGTCAAGGAACAGAGTGGAAGCTGATAGGCAGCAGGGACAGGAGAAAGAATATGTTTGATCTCCTCTTGTCCCTGTCTTCCTTAAATTTTTTATTATTAAAAACAGATACAGATACACATCTGTAAAGACCCAAAAAACTTGTCACTTAGTTCTCCAAGTGATTACCCTAAAAAAGCCAAAAATTGCTATTTTTTTAATCACTTCACTTCAATTTTTTTTGTAAAGAGTGATGAAAAAGTCACATCTAATATATTGACATCTGAAGACAGATAATTACATTACTTAGATAATGTTCTATGTAGAATGGAGCAGGGAGGAGCTAAAGGCTCCCTCCTCCAACCACTAAGTTTTCCCAGGCAAAGTCACTTGAGGAAACTGATGGCAAGCAATCAATTTCCTCAAGTGGCTTCGCTGTTGGTTTTGCTATTGTTCTTGCGACAACTGCTTTCACTCTACAGTGTTAAGTATAGGGAGCAGGCAGCATCCTACTGGAAGCTGCCCAAAAAATGAGCATGTCACTTCTTTTAATCGCTGCAGGGTTCAGAAAGAAATGACATAAGACATGACATAAAGCTAAACACGAACACAGCAATGGAGTAGTGCCATTGCTGTGCACTATGTTCATTTTATAGTGTGCTTTTCCAGAAGGATTCGGGCAGAATTCGCCTAAAAAAGACACAGTGCGCACATACCCTAAACAGTTCCTCCGTAATAAGCTAATGTTTAGCAAATGAATGATGCATTACATGGTTTCTATTTAAAACAATGGACTGGCACATTTCCACACATGCGAGAGACCTGTCAATCAGTTGAAGTGGGGTGGAAAGAAGCCATGGCTAGGTTTTCGAACTAAGTTTTCTCTGAAATGCCACCTAGTTTCTGAATTTTGATCTACTTTTGTATAAATAATGACCTTGTGAAGACACTTCCGTGGGCATAATATCACTCAGATAAAACAGGGTGAGGGTAAAACAGCGTGGCAATACTTTATTGAACCACAAAGCGGACAATAAACAAATAGAACAGTCGCAGCAAATACCCAAGGTGGTGCAAAATTACACAGTCTCACCCTTCCGCTTGCCCGCCTGGGAAAGAACAGTATGATATGTGGCCTGGTGACCAGAATGTCTCAAACTGGATTTCTTCATAACGTCTCTAAGAGTTCAGTAATATTCAATGGAGCAGATCTGTATTCCTCTTGATGGAGCCATGTGTTCTCGTTTCTCTCTTGTCTGTCTCTTTGTCAAGTCTCTCTGCTACCGAGGCCTTGTCCCTTAAATAGTTCAAAATTGCTCCTTGAAGAACACATCCACAGGTCAAGGATCAGGGATGATATATTCCACAGGGCTCGAGTATCCACAGCTCATCCCCCAAGATTGACTGGCAAACATCCTACAATTTTATTTAACATATCTAACAAGCATCCCTGTATGGCAGACGATACATTGTAAGAGCTGATATAAAATGTAGATAACAGCCATTCATCAATTACCAATATCACCTCAAGTGATTAGCATTCAGGTTTAAACGAACAATAGTCTGTGTTGAGCACGCAAAGAAGAACACAGGTTAAAACGTCAATATAAAAATAAAGATACACTGATCAAAAAAATAAAGGGAACACTTAAAAAACAGAATATAACTCCAAGTGAATCAAACTTCTGTGAAATCAAACTGTCCACTTAGGAAGCAACACTGATTGACAATCAATTTCACATTCTGTTGTGCAAATGGAATAGACAATAGATGGAAATTATTGGCAATTATCAAGACACACTCAATAAAGGAGTGGCTCTGCAGGTGGGGACCACACACCCCATCTCAGTACCAATGCTTTCTGGCTGATGTTTTGGTCACTTTTGAATGTTGGCTGTGCTTTCACACTCGTGGTAGCATGAGACGGACTCTACAACCCACAGAAGTTGCTCAGGTAGTGCTGCTCATGCAGGATGGCACATCAATGCGAGCTGTGGCAAGAAGGTTTGCTGTGTCTGTCAGCATAGTGTCCACAGGCTGGAGGCGCTACCAGGAGACAGACCAGTACACCAGGAGACGTGGAGGGGGCCGTAGGAGGGCAACAACCCAGTAGCAGGACCGCTACCTCCACCTTTGTGCAAGAAGGAACAGGAGGAGCACTTCCAGAGCCCTGCAAAATGACCTCCAGCAGGCCACAAATGTGCATGTGTCTGCACAAACGGTTAGAAACCGACTCCTTGAAGGTGGTATGAGGGCCCAACGTCCACAGATGGGGGTTGTGCTCACAGATTGGGAAAGTCGCCACTAGCGCTCTGTGCTCTTCACAGATGAAAGCAGGTTCACACTGAGCACATGTGACAGACGTGACAGAGTCAGGAGACGCCATGGAGAGCGATCTGCTGCCTGCAACATCCTTCAGCATGACCGGTTTGGCAGTGGGTCAGTAATGGTGTGGGATGGCTGGGGTGTGCACGCGTCTTCTTGTGCAAAGTGGCTTCGGAGAGAAGTGGCAGTTATTTCAGAGGCAGTTAGTCAGGGCAGGAGCCAGGTAACAAACACTTTTACCACTCACTCTCTTTTAACTATGTTTCTGTTAGCTCTCACTTTTTCCTCTATAGTCCTCCACTTTCTAATAACCCCTCAAATCCCTACACCTAGAAAGAAACTCTTCATCTCTCCCTCTATCCTCCCAATTCACCTCACCTCCTCCTCCAAATTATTCCTCAACATTCAATCCTGCATCTCCAAACACAGACAGCCACATCATGCTCTCTCCCGTTCCCACCTGCTAACACTTTCTCTGCTCCTCCTCACTGCTGGAGATATTTCTCCAAATCCTGGTCCTCCTCGCCATATCCCCACAGTCACTTCAACCTCCTATCCACGACCTTCCTCAAACTGTCGCAACCCTTCTAACCTCATACCCATCCAACTAATACCCACCTCCTCAGCTATGCTAACAGGAGCTCTATGGAACGCTCGCTCTGTATGCAACAAACTTTCCTTCATCCACGATCTTTTCATTACAAACAAACTCTCCTTCCTCGCCATCACCGAAACCTGGCTCACCCCCTCTGACACGGCCTCCCCAGCTGCCCTTTCATATGGCGGATTCCACCTTTCCCACACCCCCCGCTCCAATGGCAAACATGGTGGAGGCGTAGGTTTCCTCCTATCAGAACTCTGCGCTTTCACCAAAATCCCACTGCCACCCTCCGTTACACTCCCCTCTTTTGAGGTGCACTGTGTGCGCATCTATTCCCCCTCCAACCTCCAACTGGCCGTAGTTTACCGACCCCCAGGGCAAGCCACCACCTTCTTAGACCATTTCACCACCTGGCTGCTTCACTTCCTTTCCACTGACATCCCCACTATCATAATGGGTGACTTCAACATCCCCATTGACACTTCCCATTCATCTGTCTCTAAGCTCCTATCCCTCACTTCCTCCTTTGGACTCATTCAATGGTCTTCCACACCCACCCACAAAGATGGCCACACACTGGACCTCATCTTCACCCGCCTCTGTTCCCTATCTAACCTCTCTAACTCACCACTCCCTCTCTCTGACCATAACCTCCTCACATTCTCTACCCTCTCCTCTCCGGGTGCACAATCCCCACTCCACAAACTCACACACCCTCGCAGAAATCTCAAACACCTTGACCTACACTCTCTCTCTGAATCCATCCTTCCTCTCACAGACATAAATTCCTTACAAGATGCAGACGTCGCTGCTGCTTCATATAACACCACAATAGCTTCAGCTCTAGACTCGATCGCCCCTCTCACACACACCACACCTCGCACATTCAACAGGCAACCCTGGCACACTAAACTTACCAAAGAACTGCGCCGGGCCTCCAGGGTTGCGGAGCGGAGATGGAAAAGGTCTCACTCCATCGAGCACTTCATCGCATTCAAGCAATCCCTCACTAATTTCAAGTCTCCACTCACTACAGCAAAAGAAACCTACTTCTCATCTCTCATATCCTCCCTATCTCACAACCCTAAACAGCTATTTAACACTTTCAACTCTCTCCTTCATCCCCCAGCACCTCCTCCCTCTTCTCTCATCTCAGCCGACGACTTTGCCTCATTCTTCAAACAGAAGATTGACACCATCAGACAAAACTTTGGCCTAAAGTCCACACAACCCCTCCTCATATCTACTCAACCCTCCTCCTCCAAACCCCACTTCTCCACCATTACAGAAGGTCAAGTCTCCTCTTTACTCTCCAAATCACACCTCACCACCTGCGAACTTGACCCAATCCCATCCCACCTCATCACTAACCTCACCACAGTCTTCATCCCAACCCTAACCCACCTCTTCAATTTATCACTAACAACCGGAGTCTTCCCCTCATGTTTCAAACATGCCGCAATCACACCCATCCTCAAAAAGCCCTCCCTCGACCCTTCCTCTCTCACTAGCTACCGCCCCATATCACTCCTCCCCTTTGCCTCAAAACTTCTAGAACAACATGTCCACCTTGAACTGTCCTCCCACCTCTCCTCCTGCTCCCTCTTCGACCGTCTACAATCTGGCTTCCGACCGCATCACTCGACTGAAACTGCCCTGACCAAAGTCACCAACGACCTACTAAATGCCAAATCCAAGCAACACTACTCCATCCTCCTCCTTCTGGACCTGTCATCTGCCTTTGACACAGTGGACCATTCCCTCTTACTCCAGATTCTCTCATCTCTTGGCATCACGGACTTGGCTCTATCTTGGATCTCCTCATACTTAACAGACAGGACATTCAGCGTCTCCCACTCACGCACCACCTCCTCATCTCGCCCCCTTTCTGTCGGTGTCCCCCAAGGTTCAGTTCTAGGACCTCTGCTCTTCTCCATCTACACCTTCGGCCTGGGACAGCTCATAGAGTCTCACGGCTTTCAGTATCACCTCTATGCTGACGACACACAGATCTACCTCTCTGGACCCGATATCTCCTCCCTACTAACCAGAATCCCACAATGTCTGTCCGCCATCTCATCCTTCTTCTCCGACAGATTTCTAAAACTCAACATGGATAAAACAGAGTTCATCATCTTTCCACCCTCTCATTCACATCCCCCATCCGACCTATCCATCAACGTCAATGGCTGTTCACTCTCCCCAGTCCCACAAGCTCACTGCCTTGGGGTAACCCTGGACTCTGATCTCTCCTTCAAGCCACATATCCAAGCCCTTTCCACCTCCTGCCGACTCCAACTCAAAAATATCTCCCGGATCCGTGCATTCCTAAACCATGAATCTGCAAAAACACTAGTGCATGCCCTCATCATATCCCGCCTCGACTACTGCAACCTCCTGCTCCGTGGCCTCCCTTCCAACACTCTTGCACCTCTCCAATCTATCTTAAACTCTGCTGCTCGACTAATCCACCTGTCCCCCCGCTATTCCCCGGCCTCTCCTCTCTGTCAATCCCTTCACTGGCTCCCCATTGCCCAGAGAATTCAGTTCAAAACCCTAACCATGGCATACAAAGCCATCCACAACCTGTCTCCCCCATACATCTGTGACCTAGTCTCCCGGTACTTACCTGCACGCAACCTCCGATCCTCACAAGATCTCCTTCTCTACTCCCCTCTTATCTCCTCCTCCCACAATCGTATACAAGATTTCTCCCGTGCTTCCCCCCTACTCTGGAACTCTCTACCCCAACATATCAGACTCTCGCCGACCGTGGAAACCTTCAAAAGGAACCTGAAGACCCACCTCTTCCGACAAGCCTACAACCTGCAGTAAACACCACTGCATGACCAGCTCTACCCTCACCTAATGTATCGTCACCCATCCCTTGTAGACTGTGAGCCCTCGCGGGCAGGGTCCTCGCTCCTCCTGTACCAGTCGCTGACTCGTTTTGTTAAGATTATGTAAATGCTTTTGTTATGTACAGTACAGACCAAAAGTTTGGACACACCTTCTCATTTAAAGATATTTCTGTATTTTCATGACTATGTAAATTGCACATTCACACTGAAGGCATCAAAACTATTAATTAACACATGTGGATTATATACTTAACAAAAAAGTCTGAAACAACTGAAAATATGTCTTATATTCTAGGTTCTTCAAAGTAGCCACCTTTTGCTTTGATGACTGCTTTGCACACTCTTGGCATTCTCTTGATGAGCTTCAAGAGGTAGTCACCGGAAATGGTCTTCCAACAATCTTGAAGGAGTTCCCAGAGATGCTTAGCACTTGTTGGCCCTTTTGCCTTCACTCTGCAGTCCAGCTCACCCCAAACCATCTCGATTGGGTTCAGGTCTGGTGACTGTGGGAGCCAGGTCATCTGGCGTAGCACCCCATCACTCTCCTTCTTGGTCAAATAGCCCTTACACAGCCTGGAGGTGTGTTTGGGGTCATTGTCCTATTGAAAAATAAATGATGGTCCAACTAAACGCAAACCGGATGGAATAGCATGGCGCTGCAAGATCCTGTGGTAGCCATGCAGGTTCAGTATGCCTTCAATTTTGAATAAATCCCCAACAGTGTCACCAGAAAAGCACCCCCACACCATCACACCTCCTCCTCCATGCTTCACGGTGGGAACCAGGCATGTAGATTCCATCCATTCACCTTTTCTGCGTCGCACAAAGACACGGTGGTTGGAACCAAAGATCTCAAATTTGCACTTATCAGACCAAAGCACAGATTTCCACTGGTCTAATGTCCATTCCTTGTGTTCTTTAGCCCAAACAAATCTCTTCTGCTTGTTGCTTGTCCTTAGCAGTGGTTTCCTAGCAGCTATTTTACCATGAAGGCCTGCTGCACAAAGTCTCCTCTTAACAGTTGTTGAAGAGATGTGCCTGCTGCTAGAACTCTGTGTGGCATTGACCTGGTCTCTAATCTGAGCTGCTGTTAACCTGCAATTTCTGAGGCTGGTGACTCGGATAAACTTATCCTCAGAAGCAGAGGTGACTCTTGGTCTTCCTTTCCTGGGGCGGTTATCATGTGAGCCAGTTTCTTTGCAGCGCTTGATGGTTTTTGCAACTGCAGTTGGGGACACTTTCAAAGTTTTCCCAATTTTTCGCACTGACTTACCTTCATTTCTTAAAGTAATGATGGCCACTCGTTTTTCTTTACTTAGCTGCTTTTTTCTTGCCATTATACAAATTCTAACAGTCTATTCAGTAGGACTATCAGCTGTGTATCCACCAGACTTCTGCACAACACTACTGATGGTCCCAACCCCATTTATAAGGCAAGAAATCCCACTTATTAAACCTGACAGGGCACACCTGTGAAGTGAAAACCATTTCCAGTGACTACCTCTTGAAGTTCATCAAGAGAATGCCAAGAGTATGCAAAGCAGTCATCAAAGCAAAAGGTGGCTACTTTGAAGAACCTAGAATATAAGACATATTTTCAGTTGTTTCACACTTTTTTGTTAACTATATAATTCCACATGTGTTAATTCATAGTTTTGATGCCTTCAGTGTGAATGTACAATTTTCAAAGTCATGAAAAAACAGAAAAATCTTTAAATGAGAAGGTGTGTCCAAACTTTTGGTCTGTACTGTATATCCCTATCACATGTGAAGCGCCATGAAATAAATGGCGCTATAATAATAAATAAGAATAATAATAATAATAATGGCAATTTTTTGGAGGGCTGCACAGCCCTCCATGTGCTCGCCAGAGGTAGCCTAAGTGCCATTAGGTACCGAGATGAGATCCTCAGACCCCTTGTGAGACCATATGCTGGTACGGTTGGCCCTGGGTTCCTCCTAATGCAGGACAATGCCAGACCTCATGTGGCTGCAGTGTGTCAGCAGTTCCTGCAAGATGAAGGCATTGAAGCTATGGACTGGCCCGCCCGTTCCCCAGACCTGAATCCGATTGAGCACATCTGGGACATCATGTCTCGCTCCATCCACCAACGTCACTTTGCACCACAGACTGTCCAGGAGCTGGCGGATGCTTTAGTCCAGGTCTGGGAGGAGATCCCACAGGAGACCATCCGCAACCTCATCAGGAGCATGCCCAGGCATTGTAGGGAGGTCATACAGGCACGTGGAGGCCACACACAATACTGAGCCTCATTTTGACTTGTTTTAAGGACATTACATCAAAGTTGGATCAGCCTGTAGTGTGTTTTTCCACTTTAATTTTGGGGGTGACTCCAAATCCAAGCCTCCATTGGTTAATAAATTTGATTTCCATTGATGATTTTTGTGTGATTTTGTTGTCAGCACATTCAACTTTGTACAGAACAAAGTATTCAATGATAATATTTCAATCATTCAGATCTAGGATGTGTTATTTGAGTGTTCCCTTTATTTTTTTAAGCAGTGTATATTGCTCTTGGCCAACAGAAAGTATGTTTGGCATAATTAAGAAGAAAAGCTGAACTGTCACAGACCTGATGTAATTTGTCAAGAGTTGTTCATCTGTATTGCATTAACCTAATTTCAACCCCTTTGTAAATCCGGACATACTTGTATATCATGGTGATGTGGTATTTACTGCACTATACAGTACATGTATGGCACAAGGATGCAGTGGGCACTGGAGCTGTGACAATCCCATCCGTACTGGAAGCCAGCTGGGACGAGGGATAGGCAAGTAGGCATCCGCCTTGGATGCCACTTCTTGCCTCTGAGGGGAGCCCACTTTGAAAAAAAAAATTTTGCTAACTGCCTACGGCCATCTATCAGCTTCGTCTGGCCGCAGGCATTCAGCACACTGACAGACATGGCACAGGCATTCAGGTGAGCATTGTCAGTGAGCCATTGACATGGCTCACCGTCCTCACCGCCTGTGCTCCAGCTGTCGCTCCCTCTCTGCATTAAATTGTATTTACATGAATACAATTGATGTGAGCGCTGCCTGGAAAAGGAGCAGAGGAGCTGTAACTCCGTCTGTAACTCCATCAGAACGCAGGCTACTTCCGGCCTGCCCTCTTTTGGAGATGGTACATGTAAAAAATAAAAAAATTTAGAGGATGTTGGGCCCAATGCTACTCAAGATAGAACATACAGGGAGCCTAGATTGGGTGAGCATACACTTTTTTATTATTTTTATATTATTTGGTCATTAAATGGGAGCTATGGGTGACATCAAATATGGGGCTGTGGGGGAAATCAAATGAGGGGCTCTGTGGGACACCACATGGGGAGTTGTGGGGGACACCAAATGAGGGGCTGTGGGAGACATTACATGAAGGTCTGTGGGATACATCAAATGAGGACCTGTAGGTGATACCAAATGAGGGACTGTGAGAGACATCACATGAGGGACTGTGGAGGACATCATAGTATATGAGGGGCTGTGGTGACCATACTGTATATGGGGCTGTGGGGAACATTATACTGTATATAAAGGGCTGTGGGGCCCATTATACATTACATATATATATACAGTGCCTACAAGTAGTATTCAACCCCCTGCAGATTTAGCTGGTTGACACATGCGGAATTAACTTGGCATTGTGACATTTGTACTGTAGATCAGCCTGGAAGTGGGAAATGCACTGCAGCAAATATTGTTTGTTTTTTTTTTTTGTTTTTTTTGTTTTTTAAAACGTTAAAAGTTAATTCAGAGTGTCATTTATTATTCAACCCCTCAAACCACAAGAATTCTGTTTGGTCCCCCTAAAGTATTAAGAAGTAGTTCAGGCACCAAGAATAATGAGCTTCACATGTGTGGATTAAAGATCTCTTTTGCCAGCCTTTTCTGACTATTTAAGACCCTCCCCAAACTTGTGAACAGTACTCAGACATGGTCAACATGGGAAAGACAAAGGAGCATTCCAAGGCCATCAGAGACAAGATCGTGGAGGGTCACAAGGCTGGCAAGGGGTACAAAACCCTTTCCAAGGAGTTGGGCCTACCTGTCTCCACTGTTGGGAGCATCATCCGTAAATGGAAGGCTTATGGAACTACTGTTAGCCTTCCACGGCCTGGACAGCCTTTGAAAGTGTCCTCCCGTGCCGAGGCCAGGCTTGTCCGAAGAGTCAAGGCTAACCCAAGGACAACAAGGAAGGAGCTCCGGGAAGATCTCATGGCAGTGGGGACATTGGTTTCAGTCAATACCATAAGTAACGTACTCCACCGCAATGGTCTCCGTTCCAGACGAGCCCATAAGGTACCTTTACTTTCAAAGCGTCATGTCAAGGCTCGTCTACAGTTTGCTCATGATCACTTGGAGGACTCTGAGACAGACTGGTTCAAGGTTTTATGGTCTGATGAGACCAAGATCGAGATCTTTGGTGCCAACCACACACATGACGTTTGGAGACTGGATGGCACTGCATACGACCCCAAGAATACCATCCCTACAGTCAAGCATGGTGGTGGCAGCATCATGCTGTGGGGCTGTTTCTCAGCCAAGGGACCTGGCCATCTGGTCCGCATCCATGGGAAGATGGATAGCACGGCCTACCTGGAGATTTTGGCCAAGAACCTCCGCTCCTCCATCAAGGATCTTAAGATGGGTCGTAATTTCATCTTCCAACAAGACAACGACCCAAAGCACACAGCCAAGAAAACCAAGTCCTGGTTCAAGAGGGAAAAAGTCAAGGTGTTGGAGTGGCCTAGTCAGTCTCCTGACCTTAACCCAATTGAAAACTTGTGGAAGGAGCTCAAGAATAAAGTCCACATGAGACACCAAAAGAACCTAGATAACTTGGAGAAGATCTGCATGGAGGAGTGGGCCAAGATAACTCCACAGACCTGTGCCGGCCTGATCAGGTCTTATAAAAGACGATTATTAGCTGTAATTGCAAACAAGGGTTATTCCACAAAATATTAAACATAGGGGTTGTATAATAATTGACCCACACTTTTATGTTTAAAATTTATTAAAATTCAACTGAGCAACATAACTTTTTGGTTTGTAAGATTTATGCTTCTGTTCATAAATCCTACTCTCGTTTGCAGTTTGAAGGCTCTAACTTATTTGCATCTTATCAAACCAGCTAAATCTGCAGGGGGTTGAATACTACTTGTAGGCACTGTATATATATATATATATATATATATATATATATATATATATATATATATGTGTGTCACCCTGGCCTGGATGCCACAATTGTATTTAAAGCTGTGTCTGAGAGCAAGGGGGAGGTTCTCTAGTCAGGGGAACATTAGCATGCAATGCCTCCTGTCTCAGGCCAGTAGGGGGAGCTGGCTGCCCCTATAAAAGCTGGTACTGGGGGCAGGGTTAGAGAGAACTTGAAGGCCTGTCTCAGGACTGAGACTTGTCCCAGAGCAGAGAGGGACAGACAGTTTTGTATTGCACCTAAGAGGAAGTGTGGCAGGAGGAGAGCCACAAGCCAGAGACAAGAGGCGAAGAGAGCCTGTCTTGGCAGATAAAAGACTTAGTTTTACCAGACTTTGGTGTCTGAGGCTGGGAGGATTCCACATTCTCCAGCAGATAACCAGTCCGCAAGGGACTGTATATTCCTTGGCCTAAGAAGCCTGGAGGCCCTGCCACAACGGAAGGGACCAGTAAAGCCGTACAAGGCTGGGAGCAGAAAGGAACCCACGTCGCAGGCCATACAGGCGAGAATACACGGAAAGATCGGAAACGTGGGCTGTTACCATATAACGAGGAGATAGCCAGAAGGAGCGCAGAAAGCACGGTAGGCCTACACCCTCACCCTGACCAGGGCCAATTTCCCCGTTGCTCTCAGACATCCTGGTCCCCTCCTAGCTGGGACTGTTTGTGGGTCAATTTAGCTGTTCTAGTAAAGACCCTGGACTGCAACCTGTTGTCTGTGTGCTCCTTGCTCCTCCAGCACTATCAGCACTGGGACTCTCACTACCATCACTCCCAACATCCACTACACTGCCCTGGGGCCGCACTCTTCCCGTGGGGAGTCACACCATCCCAGCTGCATACATCATCAGCCCCAGCGGTCTGCCTTGCAGCGGCGGTTCCTAATGACCGCAAATCCACGGGTGGCGTAGTCGGACATAATCATCAGCACATAACGGACTACCACTGGCCTGACCACCCTGAGCCACGGAACCGGGTTGCCACTACTACCATCGTTCCCCCTATTGCCCGGATCCGAGTGCCCCACGGCCCAGGGGGCGAGTCAGCTTTGGCGTAGTCGGCAGGATTTCGTGCCCGCAACCACCGGGTACTGAGTGCCATCAAAAGACTGTCATACCTGCCGTGGTGAAGGTTCCCACCATCCGGAGCCGCTTCCCGCCATCTTCAGTCGGTTCCCGCCATCTTCAGCTGTTTTACCGCCATCCGATGTCGTTTTCCCGCCGTCGGGCGCCATCTTCAGGACGCCGCGCGGGAAGAAGAGGGGCGTGGACGCCGAAAGCGCGCGAGACCCGAAGCTCCGCCCCACGCACCGACGCTGCACAAGGTCCTGGAAGGGAGAGAGAGCGACGCTGACGTCATCAGGACGCGACGCAAGGTCCTCGTCCAGAGCAGCAGCAGCGGAGCCGCGGCCTACAGAAGAGGATCGTCGGAAGGTAGGCCGCGCTTAACTAGGGGGGAGGAAGATGTCGGACACAGAGGCGCCCACTACCACCAACGCAGCTGCAGCAGCGGTGATGCCCTTTTCCCTGCCCTACATCCCTGGAGCGGCCTGGCTGCCCAAGTACTCAGGGGAGCCCCATGCCCTAACTGACTTTAAGGAAAGGCTGTATAGTTTGTTCCAAGTCTACCCCCTGACAGAGGAACAGAAGGTCAGCATACTAACAGGGCAGTTAACTGGCGCAGCCCAAAGGGAGATAAAATCATGGCCCACTGAGGAGAAAAGGACTGTGAAGGGTATTCTGGCCCGGCTGCGGGGTACCTTTGACACACGTACCTCCGCTGAGATTAAAATGAGGTTCTATGGATGTAAGCAGCGGGCACAGGACAGCATCAGAGACTATGCCCTAAATTTGCAGGAAGCCCTGAGGGCCATCCAACAAGCTGACCCAGGCAGCGTGCAGGATACGGATAAGCTCCTAACAGAACAGTTCATAGAAGGTCTGCTGTCTAGCGCCCACAGGACCCAGCTGCGCCTCATGTTCTTTCAGAACCCTGATCTGACCTTTGCCCAATTCAAGGACAGGGCCATAAGGGTGCTCCATTAATCCGCAACAAGTGGCACTATAAACCCCCGGCGCCCTGCTCTCACCTACCACCAGGAGGCGGCGCCCTCCTCTATGGACCCCGTGGGGGCTGAAGCACATGCCCTGAACCAAGCCCCGTCGAAAGACCTGCACCACCAAGTCCAGGAGCTGACCAGGAGCGTCGCGGCGTTGACCAGGACCGTCCATGCGTTGCAAGTGGACCTGTCAAGACCCATCGAGCTGGCTTCAAGTCCGGAGGATGTCCCGTGGCGTCGACAGAGGAGGATCCCGTCGTTCCGAGGGAGGCCCACAGACCGCTACGCAGAGGATGGACAGCCCATTTGTCGCCGATGCAACCAGCCCGGACACATTTCCAGGTACTGTAATTTAAACGGGTCCAACCTGGGGCAGAGGGCCAACCCCCAGGCATAAGATCACCAGGCCCTTATAATTGGCGTGATAAGTACGTTGGGGGGCGCCCGGTTTTACCCGTGGTGCTGAACGGTATCCCCATGAGCGCCTTGCTGGATACTGGGTCGCAAGTAACCACTATCCCTTATGTACTTTTTAAGCAGTATTGGACTGATGCTGATATCACACGGTATCCAGACAGTAACTTGAGCATCATCGCCAGTAATGGCTTACCCGTGCCGCAGATGGGGTTCAAGGAGATGACCATTAAAATTGGTAAAGTTGAACTGCCGGCACAGGGAGTGATTATTGTGGACATTGACCATCGTGAAAGTCACCCTAAAATAACTGTGGGTACTAACGTAATTGAAAATTGTCTTTCAGAGGTAATTGTAATCTTACAACAGGTGGCGGTGAATGCTAGTTCCAGCCAACAGAGAGTCCTCAACAAGGAGATAAAAGCCCTGATGAGATGGCAGCAGGTAGAACTGTCTGGTGGTGAGATCGGTAGCGTAAGACTGAGTGACCCATTCCCCATTTCCATGCCTCCCAAAAGTGAAATGATGATCTGGTGTCAGACTGCAATCGGGTTGAGAGGTAGAGACTACCAAGCCATGGTAGAACCAGTGTACTCAGACAGCAGGCCCACCATTTTGACAGCCCGGGGTGTGGTTGATGTCCGTCATGGGAGGGTGCCCGTCCGCATCCTCAACATTGGGGAGAGGGAAGTACACTTACCCAGGTACGCTACACTCGCCAAACTGTTTGTTGTCGAACACCAAGCTATCAAGGCCGTGGAACCCTTGCCTCCATCTCCACAGGCGGAGGGTAATGGCTCCCAGAAACAAAAGGAGGACTGGTGCCAGAAACTCCACGTGGGTGCTGACTCCACTCCCCTGCACCAAAAACAAGGAGTCTACCGGGTGGTACAGGAGTACGAGAGAGTCTTTAGTAAGCACCCGCTAGACTTCGGCAGAGTAAAGGGGATAGAACACCACATCCCCACAGGGAGCCACCCACCGATAAAAGAAAGACACAGACCTGTACCCCCTGCACACTACCAGAACGCAAAGGGCATGCTAAGAGAGATGAAAGAAGCTGGGGTCATTAGAGATAGCTGTAGCCCCTGGGCAGCCCCCTTGGTTCTGGTCAAAAAGAAAGACGGCACCATGAGAATGTGCGTGGACTATAGACAAATCAACCGTATCACCCACAAAGACGCATATCCGCTGCCTAGAATAGAGGAGTCTTTAGCCGCACTAAAATCAGCTAACTTCTTTTCTACTTTGGACCTTACTAACGGGTACTGGCTGGTTCCTGTGGCAGAGGCTGACAAGGAGAAGACCGCCTTTACCACCCCGATGGGACTGAGTGAGTTCAACTGTATGCCCTTCGGGCTCTGCAATGCACCAGGGACCTTCCAGTGGCTGATGGAATGCTGTCTAGGGCACCGAAACTTCGAGACGGTCCTCCTTTACCTGGACGACGTGATCGTCTATTCGAAGACCTACGAGGACCATCTCAAACACCTGGCTGAGGTGTTCGAAGCCCTGGCAGGCTATGGCCTGAAGGTGAAACCATCGAAGTGTCACCTGCTGAAACCAAAGGTCCAGTACCTAGGGCACGTGGTAAGCGCAGAAGGAGTGGCCCCCGACCCTGACAAGGTCACGGCAATCAAGAGCTGGCCAAGCCCCTCGAACATCAAAGAGGTGAGACAGTTTCTCGGGTTGGTAGGCTACTACCGAAGGTTCATCGCCGGGTTCACTAAGATGGCAGCTCCTATGCAGGACCTCCTGATCGGACAGTCTAAGTCCAGGAGCCAAAAGCCGCCCTTCAAGTGGGATAAACCGGAAGAGGAGTCCTTCCGCCAGTTGAAGATGGCCCTCACGGGGGATGAGATCCTGGCCTACCCTGATTATGGCCAGCCTTTTATTCTCCACACCGACGCCAGTAATGTGGGACTGGGAGCCGTACTGTCCCAAAACCAACAGGGCAGAGAACGGGTGATCACATACGCCAGCCGGAAGCTGAGGCCCACCGAGAGGAACCCGGAGAATTACAGCTCCTTCAAGCTAGAATTCTTGGCGGTGGTGTGGGCCGTGACGGAACGCTTCAAGCATTACCTGGCCTCCGCAAAGTTCACCGTGTACACGGACAACAAACCATTGACACACCTGGACAATGCAAGACTGGGTGCCCTGGAACAGCGGTGGATGGCCCGTCTCTCCAACTATGACTTCGTGATCAAGTACCGGGCAGGCAAAACCAATGCCAACGCGGATGCCCTATCAAGGATGCCTCACTTACCTGAAGGTGACGAAGACCCAGAAGAGCTGGAGGAGGTAGAACTCCCCGCGTTTCACCGGTATGGAGCCGCTCAATACTCTCACCGCGTGAAGGAGGAGGATCTAACAACTGTGATGATCAATCCCCTACCTCACCACAGCTGGGCCGAGACCCAAGATAGTGACCCTGCAGTCCGCCTGGTGAAAGATCTGCTGACCCGGGAAGACGCCCGCTTAGATCCAGATGCCCCAGAGGAAGCCAAGCAGCTATGGAAAGAGAAGAGCAAGCTGTTCCTCTACGAAGGCAAGTTGTGCAGAAGGATTGTCAACCACCGGACGCACGAGCTGACCTGGCAAGTCGTGGTCCCAAGGCGGGATGCAGCTATGGTCCTGGGGGCTTACCATGACAGAGCGGGACACTTCAGTTGGAAGAAACTGGAGTTCCTGCTAAGAGGAAGGTTCTTTTGGGTCGGCATGAGAGGAGCTGTAGAAAAGTGGTGCAGAGACTGTGGCCCTTGTAACCTGAGGAGGAAGGACCGCACCAGCCAGAGGACACCCTTGAGGCCCATCGTCACCACGCAGACTCTTGAGCTGGTAGATCTGGACCACGTCCAATTGGCTCCAAGCCGGTCTGGATACATCTATGCCCTGACAATCGTGGACCACTATTCCCGTTTTCTAGTGGTGGCCCCGGTAAAGGACTTGACAGCCCAAACAGCGGCCAGAGCCTTCCAGCAGTACTTCTGCCGTCCACACGGGTATCCGGAACAGGTCCTGACAGACCAGGGTCCAGCGTTCGAAGCTGAAATCTTCCAGGAGTTCTGCAACCTCTATGGCTGTAAGAAGATTCGGACAACGCCTTACCATCCACAAACCAACGGGATGTGTGAGAAGATGAACAATATAGTCATTGATCTCCTGAAGACGTTGCCCCTGGAGGAACGCAGCCTGTGGCCAGAAAAACTGCCGGACCTGATAGACTTATACAATCATATCCCGGTGAATGCTACCAACTGCACCCCGGCTTACCTGATGCGAGCCAGACCGGGTAAGCTGCCCGTAGACCTGGAGATGGGAGTCCTAACGCCTGAGGACACCTCCCCGGATGCGGACTGGGATACGGAAAGGCAACTGCAGTACAAGAAGGTACAGGAGAGTGTGGCGAAGATCCTGGCCCAGGTGAGAGAGAGGCAAGAAAAACTCTTCAATCAACACGCCCCTGCTGGTCCCCTAGAACCTGGTGAGCAAGTCCTAAAGCGAAAAAGAAGGCTACATAAGTTGGACGACCAGTGGGAAAGGGAACCCTACACCGTACTGCAGTCTGACCACGACAACCCAAAGGTGTGCGTAATCACCAAGGATGGAGGAGAAACCACTAATACCGTCTCCAGAGACCACCTCAAAAGGTGCCCCGAGCAACTCCGTAGTGCAGAAGAGGATCAGAGTGACCTTGAACCCGCAGAGGACAAGGAAGAAATGATCAGCACCGTTCTCGGAGAGTTCCCTCAGTCCTGGACTCGCATAAATGATGCCATAGTGGTACCCATCCTGCATTTCCTGCAACCGGCACAGCAACAACCAACACCAGAGCCGGAAGGTGAAGAGGAGCAAGCGGTTCCAGAGGCAGAAGAGCCTGTACCAACAGCCCAGGAGAGTCAGCCCTCTGCTGACAGTGAGCCTGCCATGCCTGCGGTAAGCCAAAGGACCCGCAGACAGCTGCCTGCCCTACCTGTACACCCAGCTGGTAGCTGTACCCCTAACGCTAGTGGGGAAAGCCAGGTTGGTCCACCACCAGACAGTGGGCTACGTAGATCAACCAGGAGCACAAAGGGGCAGATACCCGCTCGCTGGAGAATATAGAGTATACTAAAATTGTAAATAACCCTGTTGCCAAGTGTTGAATTGTTTGCCAAGTTACATGCTTGTTTGGTAATTCTGTGTTTCAGTTTCTTGCAGCTACCGTAAGGACTCAAAGGTTATGGACTTTTTATAACCGGGACCTTGTATGGACTGCGTTCGGAGCCTAACCCAGGAATGAACTAAGACTGTGAAGGACTTGGGGTAGGACAGACCCCCACCTGGTTAAGGCTCCCCGTTGTGTTGGTGATATGGACACCCGGTCACAGACCACACTGTGACCTTAAGAACTCAATTTGTGCGTCACTTTCCTGATAATGTTTTATAGTCATGCATATTGTCTTTGTTTATTGTTTAGTCCCGGAGTACTAAATTTCACTAGGGGGGAATGTGTCACCCTGACCTGGATGCCACAAGTGTAATTAAAGCTGTGTCTGAGAGCAAGGGGGAGGTTCTCTAGTCAGGGGAACATTAGCATGCAATGCCTCCTGTCTCAGGCCAGTAGGGGGAGCTGGCTGCCCCTATAAAAGCTGGTACTGGGGGCAGGGTTAGAGAGAACTTGAAGGCCTGTCTCAGGACTGAGACTTGTCCCAGAGCAGAGAGGGACAGACAGTTTTGTATTGCACCTAAGAGGAAGTGTGGCAGGAGGAGAGCCACAAGCCAGAGACAAGAGGCGAAGAGAGCCTGTCTTGGCAGATAAAAGACTTAATTTTACCAGACTTTGGTGTCTGAGGCTGGGAGGATTCCACATTCTCCAGCAGATAACCAGTCCGCAAGGGACTGTATATTCCTTGGCCTAAGAAGCCTGGAGGCCCTGCCACAACAGAAGGGACCAGTAAAGCCGTACAAGGCTGGGAGCAGAAAGGAACCCACGTCGCAGGCCATACAGGCGAGAATACACGAAAAGCTCGGAAACGTGGGCTGTTACCCTATAATGAGGAGATAGCCAGAAGGAGCGCAGAAAGCACGGTAGGCCTACACCCTCACCCTGACCAGGGCCAATTTCCCCGTTGCTCTCAGACATCCAGGTCCCCTCCTAGCTGGGACTGTTTGTGGGTCAATTTACCTGTTCTAGTAAAGACCCTGGACTGCAACCTGTTGTCTGCGTGCTCCTTGCTCCTCCAGCACTATCAGCACTGGGACTCTCACTACCATCACTCCCAACATCCACTACACTGCCCTGGGGCCGCACTCTTCCCGTGGGGAGTCACACCATCCCAGCTGCATACATCATCAGCCCCAGCGGTCTGCCTTGCAGCGGCGGTTCCTAATGACCGCAAATCCACGGGTGGCGTAGTCGGACATAATCATCAGCACATAACGGACTACCACTGGTCTGACCACCCTGAGCCACGGAACCGGGCCAACACTACTATTCCCATCGTTCCCCCTATTGCCCGGATCCGAGTGCCCCACGGCCCAGGGGGCGAGTCATATATATCTTCAACTTGCTTAACTGTTCACAATAACAGTAATTTTGACTAGAGGTGCCCAAACTTTTACATGCCACTGTATAAATGAGTGGCTATGGTGGACATCATACTATATATGGGGCTGTGGTGATGGCCATACAACAGTATATAATTGGGGGCTGTTGTGGACATCATACTGTATATTGGGGAATGTTGTGGATATCATACTGTATTGGTTGCTGTGATGATCATCATACCATGTAGAAGAACATTGTGAAGAGAGGATACAGTTTTAAGAGGTGGGCAGTATGAGGGCATAGTGTCAAGAGGAGGCACAGCATGGGTATGGAGAGGCGACAGCATGAAATGAGAGCATAATATGGAGAGAGGTTAGCGTGGCAGAGGGACAGTGTGGAGATATAGACAGTGTAAGGAAAACAGTGCAGAGAGGACAGCCATGGTATAAGCCATGATTCAAAAGGGCGGATGATGTGGCAGTTATAGCTGATAATGACAGACAGTGTGGTGGTTATAGCTCATTACGGCAGACAGTGTGGAGGCCAAATACCATAGGATGCTTATTTAGGGCATAACATGGACAGATTTTTTTATGCAGAGGAAATTTTAATGACACTCTTATTTTTATGGGTAACATCTTGGGATGTGCTACAGAAGACCGGAGAAGAGGGAAGTCTGCAGAGACGGTCTATGGCAGTGAAAAGTCATCACGGCATCTAGACAAGATGAAGATGAAAAGAATGAGAAGACTCCTATCAAAGAAAATGTCACCTATAAGTTACATGGTCGTAAATGTTTATTTGTGATATTGACTATGTTTCATCAGAACTGTTGTTCCAGTATGGTCTGCAGTCTGATAATGACTAATAACAACAACAACTCCCAGCATTTCCTTACCATTGTTAAGGACATACTGGGAGTTGTAGGGTCATATGATACAGTTAAATACGGGGCTGACTTGACATTACAATTGATCGCTGTATTAAGCTTGGTTCTTGTATTCAAGTTTTTATAGTGGTTTAGGTGATTTGTTGGTGTACTTATGGTGGTTCTGGTGGTGCATTCATGTACTGATGGTGGTTCTGGTGTTGTATTTATTTGCATATTGTATAAGAAGAAAAAAAGAAAGAAGGTGTAAAAAAAACTTACAGGGGGGGGGGAGGTCATTGGTCTTCATCTTCTAAATGGGTGAGCTGACTCTTTCTTTTTTTCTTCTTAAACAATTCAATGAGTGTCGTCTTGCTCCTCACACCTTCAAATTTTTATAGATAGGAAAACCTCCAGCTGTAAAATAATATGCATCTCTTTTTGAGAATCTTTCAAGGGAAGAGTGTTTTTCTATATCTATACATTATGTCACAACCAATAGACACCAGTAAAAGGAATTTACTTCCTAAGTTTTTAAATGAGGATTCGGAACTGTACACAAGCAAATGCAAAAGAGCGGCCTCAATTTTGTCATTAAAAAAATGGATCAGGATGGGACACATGCAACATTTTTAGGTCTGTTTCCCAAAAAATGAGGCACTGTTAGCAAATCTGGCACTGTTGGCAGGTTTGCTGTAATGGTGTTGGTGCTCATACTCGTCTAAGCATTGAGGATCAAAAGAATAATGTAGTTGGGATCTGAATTGCTGCTGGGATTTGTGCTTCTCACATTGCATATCACTGTGCAGAGAAGGAGTTCTGTGAAGTGATGAAGGGAAAAATGTGTATTCCCACAAGGAGAGAAACATTGCTCTATACAGAGAGCACACCAATATAGAAGAAAAAAGCAGGGTGCTCCATAGTGAAGAAATTCTTAATCAAGTTTGGTTGGTGAAGGCTGACAGAAAGCACATATGGTGCTATGTTCACCTTAGAGGGATGTTCAAATACTAGCCACAGCCCTGTTTCGAAACAAAAAGGTAATAAATCTTTTGCAGCTTGCCCCAGGTGATAGTATGGTGCAGGTACCACCATGTAAATGATAAACAGTTGAAATAAGAGAAGCTGTATACAGCACTACTGAGTATGACAGGCAGGTAGAATATTCATAAGAATTTATTTAAAATACAGGGCTAAGCATTTTATAATGAGACAGATGTCTTCCTCAGGCCAGGTGTGTGTGTTAGCAGTACAACCATCAGAGTATAAATAGACAAAAAAGATGGGAAAAGGGTTACACAATGACAACATGGGTCAGTGCAAATAAACAAGTGAGACATAGGTAAAAGTACATAATGCTAACGCATGGTGGCATACAATAGAAATTTACAATATAATGATATAATCATCCATTGTTAAAATTAAAATGCTAATAAAAGGTTACACAATGACATCATGGCGTCAAGAATCAGTAAAAATAAACAAATTAGATATAGGTAAAAAGAACATTGTATATAATACCAAACAAGATAAAATATAATATTAATATATAGACTTGGAATTCAATAATGTAAACCTTCAATGTTATAACGAAAAACACTAAAGGCTGGAATTTTTTGTTCAGGGACTCGTGCTGGGACTAGTAGTACCACATCAACCTTACCTCCCAACTTTAAATAATAAGAAAGAGGGACACACACTGCCCCGAGCAGTGTATGCACCATGGTAATTTTTATTTTACGCTAAGCCAGTACTCTAACCTCGCCCAGTCCTTTTTATGTGCCTACACAGAAATATTGATTCTAGTAAAGCCAATAGTGCTCCCATACAGTATAGCAACCCTTTCATGGACCCACAGTGCTCCCCACACAGTATAGTGAACCCAAAATTCCCTTCATATAGTATAATGTCCCCACACTACATACTGTTATGATCTGCAACAAGTACTAAGGAAAGATAGGGGAAAGCTGTCCCTACAGTAAGACTAAGCTGAATCCCTACGATGTAGCAGGCTGACTGTTCCTAGCGAACAGACCCGCCTTAGTCCTTGGCTAGTCTGAACGAAGATCTATAGCATAAGGGGAGGGGTCCCTAAAAGAACTAAGGACTGGGACAAAAATGGGACACCTCCTAAACAGAGAAGTTGCCGCAGAACACAAAAAGACAAACTGACAAAAAGGCACCAGAGGTCCCAGAAGGATCAAGCGAACTGACAAAGAAAGACACCGAATCATCTGGCTAGAGAAACAGTCAAACACTGAAGTCCAGCACAGCCAAAAGGTCGGAGCTGGAATATATAGGCAGATGGTCACGTGACCGCAAAACACAAGATAGAAAAAACAAACAGGAGGGTTCTAACAGTACCCCCTCTTTTATGAGAATCCTCCGGATCCTCCAGGCCCAGGCCTATCCGGAAACCTCTTGTGGAAAGCTTTAACAAACCTAGGAGCAGAGACATCACCCGTCCTTACCCAGGAGTTGTCTTCGGGACCGAAACCCTTCCAGGAGACAAGATACTCTAATCTCCCTCTATGCCATCTAGAATTCAAGATAAGAGAAATTTCATATTCGCCGTCTTCCACCACAGAAGGAACTGTGACAGTGGCGTCCCTATCTGATACATCAGCCTTTTTCAACAAGGAAACATGAAACACAGGATTACTCTTCCAGGAAGTAGGGACATCCAACCTAACAGCATACGGGTTAACAACCTGAAGCACTTTAAATGGATCCACAAACTTAGGACCCAGTTTTTTAGAGGGAATCCTCAACCGCAGGTTCTTTGAGGACAACCAAACCATGTCACCCACAGTAAACAAAACCTCCTTACGTTTCCTGTCAAAATACTTCTTGGACTTCTTGTTAGCCTTTTGAAGGTTGCAACGTACATTAGTCCAAACTCTCTCCAAATCACCGGAAAAATTCTCCTCCTCCGGCACCGCCGACCCCAATTTGGAGAACGAACCAAAAGACAGCTGTCTCCCAGTACAATAAAAAAAGGAGAACACCCAGCAGAGGAGGATGTATGATTGTTAAGAGCAAATTCTCTGAGAGGCAGAAACTCAGACCACACCTCTTGATTGTCTGCCACAAAACAATGCAAAAACTGTTCAACATCCTGGGTCTTTCTTTCAGTCTGTCCATTAGACTCAGGATGGTACCCAGATGAAAATGACAAATGGACTCCCAACCTGTCACAAAAAGCATGCCAAAAGCGAGCCACAAACTGAGGTCCTCTATCAGAAACAATATCTGTGGGAACGCCATGGAGCTTGACAATCTCCTTGACAAATGCCTTAGCGAGTGTCTTGGCGCTGGGCAACTTAATGAATGGAACCAAATGACACATCTTACTAAAACGGTCCTCGACCACCCAGATGACAGTAAAACCTTCAGACACAGGCAGATCAGTAATAAAATCCATTGTGAGATGCGTCCAAGGTGCACTAGGAACCTCCAGAGGGCAAAGCAACCCCGCAGCAGGAGTACGTGAAGCCTTTGACCTAGCACACAGAGGACATTGACGCACCCACTTGATGACTTCCTTCTGCCATCCAGGCCACCAAAAACTGCGACTGATAAGTCTCTTAGTCTCCGAAATTCCAGGAAGACCTGCCAACCGAGACTCATGACACTCCACAAACAAATCTCTCCTAAAGGCTCTAGGCACGAACAACCTCCCATGGGGAGTGTTAGATGGAGCATCATCTTGAGCTTTCAGAATCCCATTCTCCAAAACGGAGTCCAAAGCCGCCACCACAACTCCTTTCTGTAAAATGCTCACCTCCTCGGCACCGACTGCAGGAGAGAAGCTGCGAGATAAAGCATCGGCTTTAACATTCTTAGTACCAGGGATATAGGTAACAGAAAAATGAAACCGAGAAAATAAAAGTGCCCACCTAGCTTGACGGGCATTCAAGCACTTGGCAGCATCCAGATAGATCAAATTCTTATGATCTGTGAAAACCTGAATAGGAAATCTAGCGCCTTTCAAAAAATGACGCCAATGTTCAAACGCGAGTTTAATAGCCAGCAACTCCCAATTTCCAACATCATAATTCAGTTCGGTTTCCGAAATTTTTTTCGAAAAGAAGGCACAAGGATGTACTCCATCCTTGTTCTCCTGAGACAAAACTGCTCCGACCCCCACTGATGAAGCATCGACCTCGACCAAAAAAGGCTTGGTCTCATCAGGCTGCATAAGGATAGGGGCAGAACTGAACCTCTCTTTGAGATACTCAAACACTTCAATGCCCTCAGTAGTCCACTGGACCGTATTCGCACCTTTCCTTGTGAGATCAGTCAGAGGCTTAACAATTACAGAAAAATTCTTAATGAATTTCCTGTAATAATTGGCAAAACCCAAAAATCTCTGTATAGATTTCAAACCAATAGGCCTAGGCCAATCCTGCACAGCCTGAACCTTCCCCGGGTCCATCTCAAAGCCCTCGCTGGAGACAATGTAGCCCAAAAAACTAATTTTCTGCACAGCGAACTCACATTTCTCCAGCTTAGCAAAGAGTGAATTATCTCTCAATAACTTCAAAACTTCATGTACACTCTGCTAATGGGACTCTAAATCTGGTGAATAAATCAAAATGTCATCCAAATACACAACCACATTCTTACCAATCAAAGGTCTCAGGATGTCATTAATAAGGTTCTGAAAAAATGCAGGTGCATTGGTAAGACCAAAAGGCATCACCAGATTCTCAAAATTACCTACTGGAGTGTTAAAAGCAGTTTTCCATTCATCATCCTCCTTCACTCGTAACAAATTGTATGCCCCCCGTAGGTCCATTTTAGAGAACCACTTGGCCCCCACCAACTGGTTAAACAAGTCAGGAATTAACGGCAATGGGTAGGAATTGCGTACGGTAATCTTATTAATTTCACGAAAATCCAGATATGGACGTAAACCGCCCGTCCTTTTTTTTAACAAAGAAAAATCCAACTGCCACAGGCGACTTAGAAGGTCTAATGTGACCAGCAGCCAGGCTAGTCTGTATGTACTCCTCCAAGGCCTTTATTTCAGGAATAGTTAGATTAAACAAGCGACTCTTGGGAAGAGTAGCTCCAGGAACAAACTCAATGCACAATCATAATCCCTATGAGGAGGTAAAACTTGCGACTCCTCCTCTGAAAAAACCCTCCAAAAATCTTGAATAGGTACAGGTAATTCCGCTTTTTCCACTGCCGCAGTGCGACCATTACAACATTTATCATAGCACTTCGGACTCCAAGACTTAATCACATTAGTAGACCAGTCCAATAAAGGATTGTGCAGTTTTAACCAAGGCAAACCTAAAACGACCGGAGAGAGTAAATTATCTAATACAATCAAGTCCAAAATTTCTTGGTGAACTCCATTGATAGTGAGGGGAAATGCAGCAACCTTGTGAGTAATACATTTTAAGGGAGTGTTATCAATTGCAACCACAGAAATAGGTGATGACAAAGGTTTGGATTTCAATTTAAGGTTTTCCAAAAACCCTTTATCAATCACATTAAGTGTTGAACCACAATCCACAAATACCTTAAATTCAATCAAATTTTCCTGCAAAGTAGTACTCCCAGAAAGAAATACTCCTGCAGAGCGTAAACAATCAATACGGGTGTACCTGACCTTTTTTTTTCTTTACTTAAACGAAGCTCACAATACTTAATCAAATGGTCAGCTTTACAACAATAAAGACACAATCCCTCGGCGAAGCTCCGGTCTTTTTCCTGAGAGCGGAGTGACATCGCCCCAACCTCCATCGGTTCTCCGCTGTCAGAGCAGATTTTCTGGGGACTAGGACCTAACATTACAGGAGTCTTTACCTCATTCACCCTGGACCTCAGTCTCCTGTCCACACGAACAGCTAACTGCATGGCATCCTGCAGAGTCTCAGGTGCGGGGAATGAAATTAGCAGATCATTAACCCTTTCACTCAGACCAGCAAGAAATAAACATTTCAGCACAGGATCATTCCATTTGACTTCTGAAGCCCATCTCCTGAAGTGTGTGCAATAATTTTCAATATCACCTGACCCCTGATTCAAACGCCGGAGTTCTGCCTCAGCAGATGAGTTTCTATCAGGATCGTCATATAATAGCCCCATAGCAGAAAAAAATTCTTCTAGAGACCTTAAACACGGATCATTAGGTTGGAGAGAAAAGGCCCACCCCTGTGGTTCATTGCGCAAAAGTGACATAATAAAACCAATGTGCTGTGATTCATTCCCAGAGGACCTTGGTCTCAAATGAAAATATGACAAACAAGCATTTTTAAAGGAAAAATAATCTTGCTGTTTACCATAAAAAACATCAGGCAGTCCTACCTTGGGTTCCACAAAATGCGCTCCAGAACAGCTACTCACGTGTTGCTGTAGCTCGGCCACCTCCAGAGACAATCCCTGCAAGTGACGCGCCCCCTGGGCCTGTGCTGCAGCTACTGTGCAGGGGGAATACCCGGAGCCGGATCGCTGGGGGTTGTAGTTCTCCGTGGCGGTGACCCGGTCCGTGCCCAGGGTGGTCAAACCAGTGGCAGTCTATTTGTATTGTAATAAGTGTCCGACTACGCCACCCGTGGATTGCGGTCAGTGGTGACCGCCGCTGCGCTGCCGACCGCTGAGGCTGCTGTTGGTTGCGCAGCTGAGTATGGGATAACTCCCCACGGGAGGAGTATTGCCTCAGGGCAGCTAATGTGGATGATGGTGGTAGTGATGGTGTGAGTGTCCCAGTACTGATGGTGCTGGTGCGGCGATGAAACACAGAGACTTGTAATTGCAGTTTCCAAAGCTTTACTCACGGTTGTTATTCAGGTCAATGCTGCAGGCGATGACTGCCCAAGCCGTGCTGCGTCCACCAGGTGAGGGACTCGGTCAACTCCCAGGCAATTCCAGAGCGTGGTTCAGAGCTCCCCTCTCTTCCTTTCTACTGGCCGTCCCCACCAGTGACCCACCTTTGTCCAGCTTCCTCGGGCCTTCTGTTGGGGAAACCTCTCCCGGTTTCCCTGACCCTATGCGGCATGCCTTTCTGGTGGATGTAGTGAGGGGTCGCACCAAGATGTGGTCACAACCTCCGGTTTTGGCTGAGGATTAGTCGCCTCCACCAATTTGGGTTCCGGTACCCTATTCTGCCAACCCTTCACCCAGTATCTCCTCTGGGCATATGGGGTTCCTTCTGCCTTCGTGTCTCTGGGCCTTTCTCTGTGTTCTTTGCTTCCTTTCTCCTCTGTTCCAGTTCCTTTCTTACTTTCCTTTCTGTTCCTCCTCCTCTCTCTCTCTGCTGCTTCTGGCCTCCACTCCAGGCCTGCCTCTGGAGCTGGGCCCAGACTGAGCCACAGCTCCCTGTCAGCCCTCTCTGGCTGAGCTCCTCTCCTCTTCTCCTCCTGCCTGAACTGAACACTGATCTAAGATGGTGCCCACCTTATATACCTCCTTCTGACACCCGAGCCCAGGTGACTAGCAACCAATGGGCTCCTATCTATGCCCAGAAACCCACCCCTATCTGCTCCTACACCACTGGGTGTACTTTCCCCTCCCCACTCCAGCCAGGAACAGAAGCTGTCGTGCCTGCACTCTGTCTAGTGGGAGCACCGTTGGTCTGTTCCTCGGAAATGGGGTGTGTGTGGTGCATGCAGCCTACTGAGTCCTGGTCCACACTCCATCCTTACCCGGGAGTGGAATATCACACCTCTGGGCTGAGGTGCAATAGCCCTGTAGCAGCCGAGCCCTCGGGGTGCTACACAAGCGTTGAGCCAAATCCTGGACGGAAACCATACTGATCCCCGAATTTCTTTCCTTTTAGTTTTTTGGGCTGGACTTACTGCTACAATCTGCAACAAGTACTAAGGAACGATAGGGGAAAGCTGTCCCTACAGTAAGACTAAGCTGAATCCCTACAATGTAGCGGGCTGACTGTTCCTAGCGAACAGACCCGTCTTAGTCCTCGGCTAGTCTGAATGAAGACATATAGCATAAGGGGAGGGGTCCCTAAAAGAACTAAGGACTGGGACAAAAATGGGACACCTCCTAAACAGAGAAGTTGCCGCAGAGCACAAAAAGACAAACTGACAAAAAGGCACCAGAGGTCCCAGAAGGACTAAGCGAACTGACAGAGAAAGGCAACGAAGCACCTGGCTAGAGAAACAGTCAAACACTGAAGTCCAGCACAGCCAAAAGGTCGGAGCTGGAATATAAAGGCAGATGGTCACGTGACCGCAAAACACAAGATGGAAAAAACAAACTGGAGGGTTCTAACACATGCCCCCACACACAGCATTCTCCCAAACAAAGTATGTATAAGGCCTCTACATGACAATCCTCCCACAGTCTGATGTCCCCCGCAGACCACACCCACAGAGGTGCCCCAATCAGTATGATGCCCCCTGATAACATTATCCCACAGTGAATCTGGTCAACATTGACGCCTGCGCAGGGTGTTCCTAAAAATGTTGCTGAAGCCGGTAATTTTATCTTGCAATGTCATCAGGAGCTCACTGTGTAGGTGCTGCCCCTTTTGAATAAACAAATGCTGACAGGACAGGTCACTGATTGAAGAATGATCGGTCAATCAATGACCGGGGGACGGCGGTGGGCGACGAAGTACAACAGAGCTGGTGAGGGAACTTCCCACCCCAATGCACTTGTGAATAAAACTTCAAAAATAGATTTCTCACCTAGAAAATTCTACTATAAATGTATCAACGTAAAAAGAATTAAAGGGACTTTACACTCATGCCATTAGTGAGGGGTCGAATACCCTGCTGACAGATCCTCTTTAACGTTGAAGGTTTACATAATTGTATTCCAAATCTATTTCATATACTATCTTGTTTTGTATTATCCATTATGTACTTTTTACCTTTATTTATTTGCACAATTCCTTCACCCCATGATTGTGTAATCCTTTTTTGGTGTTTTCATCATAAGAATGGATGTTTATATTATTCCAGTTTTATGTTGTACATTTCAATGTGTAGACATTATGTATTTAACAAGCTCATATTGGTAGACACAGAACTACTGTAAGACATATCCTGTAGAAACAAGGTATATATATAAGGGATTGCTTTATGGGAGCTGAGAGGGATCATCATTGTAGACAAATAGTTTACTTTAAAAACATTATTATAATTGACAACATTTTTTGACTATTTTTAAAAAAGGGATTGATTAAGCCTAGTTAGTCCTTTAAGATTAGCTGTACTGCTGTGTGTTATTTTAGCCAGGAGCAAAGAAAATAAATAAAATGTTTGGTGAGGATGATATTTGCACTTTGCTTTAAATCTGCTCTTTCTTGTCCACGGACAACTGACAGGCAAATCAATAAGCATTTCAGAGCTGAAAAGTTTCCCCAGAATCTGAAAGTGTTGGTTTTAATGCTGAACATTATAAAGGTCCTACCCAAATCTGCACAATACTGTAGTAAGTGGCCGACCTGTTCAAAAGGTATTACACAATATAGAATGTCTTTGGGAAAATTCTTTTCTTTTTACAGATAGAAGTGAATAACCGGAGGGAATTATTTGCATTGCTGTTTGTCTAAACTATTCACAGACACGCATCTGTTCACATTGTGAGGCACAACGGCTTCTTGTGGGAAAATTCTGAAATCTAGATCATCTGAACGACACAGGCAAAGTTCATTTATTATGTGTACCATGACTATAGCAATCAAAGACAGTGCAAGCAGTTTTAGTTCTCGTGACAGAGGTTTCAATTTAGTCTATTAGATCAGGAAAATAATAATGATTCAGTTTGAATATTTTAAAAACATTTCCATGACTTATAGGGGTATTCCTAAAAATTGCATTATCCAGATAACATGCTTATGACCTTTATATTTTATAGTGCTATACTGTACTGCTGCTGTGACTATTATTGCCGCTAAACATTCACACACATCTGCACTTGTCCAGTGTGTTGTATAGCTATAGATTGCTGCTGCTGGGATACACATCCCACTAGTAATGATCAAGTATGTTTCAATAACCCTTTCGACGAGCACGCTCGGGTGCTCGCCGAGTATTTTGGCATGTTCGGCATTTCTTTTAATGTTGCCGCCGCTGCAAGTGTCATGGCTGTTAGACAGCTGTGACACATGCAGAGATTGACTGTCAAAGGGGATCATTCAAGTCCTAGAAAACCTCAGAATGTTATTCATGGATTTTCCTGGAAATCAGAGGCTTTTCAGTATTGAAATTCATGTTGAATTAATTTGCTGTAAATCAAATTTTTGGGGAGCAATATGGCGAAGATGGCGAATTTGAATTTCAAAAGATCCGATCATCTCTAAAAATAACTGAAAAATATAAGACAGTTTTTCTTCCGTGTGTCTTCTGTTTTGCTTTCATTTTACATCCGTGTTGCAACCATTTTTTTTCTAATCCAATTTTTAAAACTGTCTGGACTATTTTTATATTTTAGCAATGGATCAGTTAGAAATTAATGAAACACATATGGAAAACCGTGCAGCTTCTGTAAAAAGTATGTCTTCACTTTTTCATCCATTTTTAACGGACCCCCATAGTCTTTAATTAGTGAGTCTGTTCTGCAAAACTAATAAATATAGGACATGCTCTGAGACCCACGGATCTCACATATGTCTCCATTTTGAATGAAACTTTATTGCTGTAGTAATTATTTTTAAACGCTCTGAAAATGTACAAATGATTACAGTATATCTAAATCTAATAACTCACATGTGATGTCCTCTTTGTTTACGGTTGTTTATTTTTCAAATCTATTCTTTTTGACACCAGCTGCCATAAAAAAAAATTTCAGCCATGACTCTGTTTGCAGGGTTTGCTGCCCAAACATCTTTGGCTCCTTGCTTTTCCTGTACTCTCCCTACACAAGTTCCCCGTAACGCTACTAACCCTTTTGTCCCTAATACTCTTAGTAACAAAAAAATAATAGTCACAAACAGATTACAGCCCCATATTAATATTTCAATAGAAGTAATGCCCTAAGTGCTAAACTTTGTGCTATAAGACATAGTTAAATAGTTAATAAAAAAAATCAGTTGTTGAAAAAATCTACAATAAGTTCAACCAATACTGTAGTAATGCCTATAAATAATAATTTCTCTCTTTGTGCGCCTTAGAAAGTAATAATATCCCCTATGTTTAAATTAAAAAGTAGTACTACCATACAAAAGCAAAAATGTCACCTGTATGCCCACTTGAAAGTAATAATGGGGGTGTGCTCCTTTTAAATGTAATATTGCTGGTGTGTTATAATTTATGTTGCGCACACAATAAAAGTTCCCACCAAATCCCATTTGTGGATCTAAACATTGTCTCTTAATTGTAATAGTGTTCCTTATAAAAAATGAAACGTATTGCCTCTTGTCACGATCATATGACAAGTGGTGTGATTCAGGCTCTTCTCAAAAACGTGCTGCCTGGCATAGTAGGCAAAATTTACTGATGTCATTGTGCCACCATTGTTGGATCCATGCATGGTTCTGGCATACTTTATGTTATAGACCTTAAGCAGTCTCTGACCTATGTGATAGAATAACAGAGAAGAGCCTAGATAGAGTTTAACTATCTGGGGGTCCAGGACACATTGTCAGTCTTACAGTCTGGACACATTGGAAATAACTGCACTATACAGCTTTTTAAAGTTCTGAATGTGTTTCATCCTCTGCTATGCAGAGCTTCGTTCTAGTCTACTCTTCATTAAAGAATCTGACCTTGGTCCCAATAACATTATGAAGCCTAGTGTTTGATTTTTAAATATATTAGCTTTATTTGTATATGCAAACAGTGTTACACAATAGAACTAATGTACTAGTAAATAGGTATACATCATCTACTGTATTATAACTAAAGAATGTTAGGTAAACAGTCAAGAGAGACGTCAGAGGAGGAGATAATTTAAAAGACAGATGTCAAGAGGAGTTAAAACTCAATGGGAGTGAGAATTAATCATGACAGCCCAAAGTTCATGTCATAAAATATGATTTTTGTGCAGCTACCACTCCTGTATTTTCCTTTATAGCAAATATTCCAGATTCAAAAAAGGTGCAAATAGAATATTGCATTGGGTGCAAACAAAAAAAAAAGGCACGAACACGCAAAGCTAGAGAAAAAACAGGTGCAAAGACAATATGTAAACCTTCTTCACATGTACAACGCCATGGAACTAATGGTGCTTTAAAAATAAATTATTATTAGTAATAATAACTATATGGAAATGGCTGCAGTGTTACTAAAAATCTATTTTTCTTTTCTGGACAACTTATTTAAGAGTCACGGACAGCTAACATTGTTTATGGACACAATCAAAATCAAAATCAAATATTAAGATTTTAAGTGACATATTTCTACAGTCCATAATTCTGGTCTGAAGACATTAGCTGCATTCACTGTCAAATGTAAAAGGATGATAATTATAAACGATAATCTGAACAAGTTTCTCCAGCTTACAAAAATGGATGCATCATTTTTTTTATGGACAGTGAAAATAAGTTCCCCATTTTTACAGATTGGTCAGGAATTTCTGGAAGGCTGACAACCCTTGTTGAGTGGCACTGTACAGGTACCATATAGCTCTCTTATGGTTGAAGTGGTCTGTTATATTTTTTTCTGGAGGTCCTTCTGATAAGACTTTTTACAGAAGAAAGGATGTTTCATTTGAGAGAATACAGGCTGGCCACTTACATAAAACTACTACAAGAAGAAAGGGGGAGAATGTAAGCCTGCAAGGGCAGGGTCCTCTTCCCTCTGTACCAGTCTATCATTGTTAGTTCATTTACTGTAAGTGATATCTGTATTTTGCATGTAACCCCTTCCCATGTACAGCACCATGGAATCAATGGTGCTATATAAATAAATGTTAATAATATCTTGGGGTAGTGCATCTCAAATTTTGAGTAACCTTGGCAATGCTGTTTTAAAGCCACTAGTGTCCAAAAGTAAAGAGCTTGAGGATAAGGATAAGCGGACCCGTGGATGTTCAGATTCGTCAGATTTGGTCGAACTGTAGTCCAAAGTTCAATTCGGGTACCAGAACTTGACCCGAACTTGACCCCGAACCAAAACCCCGTAGAAGCCAATGGGGCTTGAACTTTTGTGCTGTAAAATGTTGATAGTAATGAATGTGAGCTTGTCGTCGTTGACTGTGGACAGGCGGATGTGCCTGTCTGTGATTGCACCCCCTGCCATGCTAAACACACGTTCTGACAGCACACTTGTCACAGGGAAGGCCAGCACCTCCAAGGTGTAAAGGGCAAGCTCAGGCCATGTGTCCAATTTGGAGACCTAGAAGTTAAATGGGGCAGACCCATCACTCTTCCACCATGTTGTTGAAACGTTGCCTCCTGCTAAAACAGACCGTATCAGATGGTGGTGGAGAATGTTATGGCATGCTGAGGAAGGTTTTCCACATTTCGGCCATGCTAACCCTCCCTTTCGAGGTGGTGCCGGTGCCCCTGCTGCATTGGTGGTTTTTTCCTCCTCTGCCTTGTTCTTCCTGTGAGCCTCCGCTGTCAAGTGGGAGCACCGTCAGTAGTGCGTCTACTAGCGTGTGCTTATATTCTCGCATTTTCCAATCCCGCTCCAGTGACGGAAGTAAGGATGGTATGTTGTCCTTGTAGCGGGGATCCCGCAGGGTGGCCATCCAGTAACCAGCACTGGTAACAATACAGGCAACTCGACGCTCGTTGTGCAAGCACAGCAGCATTGACTCATGTGTGCCAGGCTGCCCAGAGGCAACAACAAGCTGTCCTCGGTGGGAGGTATATCGTCTGGGTCCTCTGTATTCCCCCACACTCAAGTGATGCCCGTGAGCTGCATTGAGTGCCACCCTGCTGTGAACATGGTTCTGACGCGCCCCCTGGGCCTGTGCTGTGCAGGGGGATACCCGGAGCTATATCGCTGGGGGTTGTAGTCCTCCGTGGCGGTGACCCGGTCCGTGCCCAGGGCGGTCAAACCAGTGGCAGTCTTAAGTAATAACAATGTCCGACTACGCCACCCGTGGATTGCGGTCAGTGCGGACCGCCGCTGCGCTGCAGACCGCTGAGGCTGATGTAATTTGCGCAGCCGAGTATGGAATAACTCCCCATGGAAGAAGTATTGCCTCAGGGCAGCTAATGTGGATGATGGGAGTGATGGTGTGAGCGTCCCAGTAGTAATGGTGCTGGTGCGGCGATGAAACACAGAGACGTGTGGTGCAGTTCAGGGTCTTTACTGATGGTATAAAGCAGACCCTCCCGGGAGTACTGGTTAGCAGTAGGGGCCTGGTCAGTCTGTGAGCAAGCAGGATCTCCCCTGGCCAGGTGGAGTTGTAGGCCTCCCCGACTATCTGCACTCTTTCCTGGCTACCTTGCTCTATGCGGGTAGAAGTAGCCCACGTCCCTGAGTATACCGTGTGGTGCTCACCCGTATGGCCGGTGACTTGGGGCCTTCCGTTAGCCTCCGCTTCACGATGGCGGTGCTGGTCCCTTGCTTGTGACCGTGCCTTCGGGTTTCTAAGACCAGAGGACATGGAATCCCCTGCCGGTTGGATTCTGCTGCTGGACCTGGATGTCCCCACAGCCTCGGACTCCGTGTCCGGGTTTAGTGTCTTCAGCCAAGGCGAGCTTTCTAGCTTCCAGCCTCTGGCACTCGCTCCTGCTCCTACAGAGCTCCTAGTTGTCACTTTCCCTGTGTCTGGAACTACTCTCCTTAATCCCGCCCCAGACCCAGTTTATAAGGGCAGATTCCTCCCCTCCCAGGTCTGGGTGGGCCGTGTTGCATGCTTAGGGCTCCTGACCAGAGAAACCTCCCACTTGCTCTTAGACATAATATCTCTATTACTTTGGTAACCAGACCCCTGGGGTGCCACATTCCCCCCTAGTAAATTTTAGTACTCCGGGACTAAACACATTTTTTTAAAGAAACATAAATACAGGGTATAACAGTAATACAATAACATATTTACAAGAAGCTTTAGTCTGTAGAGGTCACGGCGTGTCCGCAACCGGGTGTCCATATCACCCAAAGTGAAGTTTTAAGTGAAGTAGGGGACCTGTCCAAAGCAAACCCCTTGCGTTGGCCTTGGGCGTGGCTGCAAGGCTGGAGCTAGCTACTTTGGCCACGCCAGACAGGTTTTCTCTTCCGCGGCCGTCTTCGCAAGAGGCACCAAGGTGCAACTATCTACAAAATTGTTCCGGTTATCCAGCGTCCATAACCGGTTAGTCCATAAAAATCTGCAGGGTAACTGAGAAACATAATTAATAGCAGGCAACAAACATAAACCATAAACAGTTAAACAGATAAATTCACAGTGCATTAGTTTAGATTTTCCAGCGAGCGGGCATCTGACCTCTAGTGACTCTAGTGGACCTACGGAGCTCACTAACTGGTCCTGCACTACTGGGTGTAGGAGGTGTTATGGGTAAGCTGGGCAGCTGTCTGCGCACTCTTTGGCTCACTAGGGGCACGTCAGGCTCACTACTAGCAGAGGGTTGATTCTCCTGTGCTGCTGGTGTGGACTCTTTTGCCTCTTGGGCCGGCTGCTCTTCCAGCTCTACCTGGTCTTCTGTAGGCACTTGAGGGGCTGGCTGGAGAAAGGTGAGGACGGGCACCACGATAGCGTTGTTTACTTGTGTCCAGGACCGGGGAAAGTCTCAGAGTACGGTGGTGATCATTTCCTCCTTTTCCTCTACGGGTTGAGGGTCTTCCTTATCTTCATCCGTGCTTTGCAACTTCTCGGGGCACTTTTTCAGGTGGTCTCTGGAGACAGTGGCTGTGGTCTCTCCTCCATTCTTGCTGATGACGTACACCTTTGGATTATTGTGGCTTGAGGGCAGTATGGTGTACGGGTCCTTTTCCCACTGGTCGTCCAACTTATGGAGCCGCCTTTTTCTTTTCAAGACCTGCTCTCCAGGTACCAGGGGAACAGCGGGAGCATGTTGGTTATAAGTCCTCTCCTGCCTTTCTCTTGATTGACAGAGACTTCGCTCGACGCTCTCCTGTACTTTCCGATACTGCTGCTGCCGTTCTGTATCCCAGTCTGCCTCTGGCGAGGTGTCCTCGGGTATCAGGACTCCCATATCCAGGTCAACAGGCAGCTTACCAGGTCTTGCTCGCATTAGGTAAGCCGGGGTACAGTTGGTGGAACCTACCAGGATGTGGTTATACAGGTCCACCAGATCGGGCAGTTTCTCAGGCCACAGACTGCGTTCTTCCAGGGGCAATGTTTTTAGCAGATGTATCACCACCTGGTTCATCTTCTCGCAGAGTCCATTGGTTTGGGGGTGATAGGGCGTTGTTCTTATCTTCTTGCAGCCATACAGGTTGCAGAACTCCTGGAAGACCTCCGCTTCGAAGGCTGGTCCTTGGTCCGTCAGCACTTGGTCCGGGTACCCGTGTGGGCGGCAGAAGTGCAGCTGGAAGGCTCTGGCTGCTGTCTGAGCCGTCAGGTCTTTGACAGGGACCACCACCAGGAACCGGGAGTAGTGATCCACGATGGTTAGGGCGTAGACATACCCGCTTCTGCTTGGAGCCAGTTTAACATGGTCCAGTGCAACCAGTTCCAGCGGCTGCCTGGTGATGATGGGTTGCAGGGGAGTCCTCTGGCTGGCACGGTCCCTTCTTCTTAGATTGCACGGGCCACAGTCTCTACACCACCTCTCAATGGCTCCTCTCATGCCTATCCAGTAGAACCGTTCACGCAGCAGGTGTTAGAACTCTCCTGTTAGTTTTTTTTTAGTTTGCTGGTCACATGACCATTTTTGCCTATTTAATCCGGCTCCGCACTCCTGGTCTTGCTGGACTTCATTGTATTTACTACTCTTGAGCTAGCTTGGTGCTCTGTTGCCGTTAGTTTTGCTAGGTCTTCTGACCTCTATGCTTTTTGTTGTGTGTTTGTCTTTGACTGCTACTATTTCTGCTAGGAGGTGTCCAACTTATCCCAGTCCCTAGTTCTTGTAGGGATCCCTCCCTCACATCTATAGGTCTTCGTTCAGACTAGCCGAGGACTTTAGCGGGTCTGATCGCAGGATCAGGTTCCCCGTTACATCGTAGGGATCTAGTTTAGTTCTATTGTAGGGACAGTTCTCCTGTCTTTCCTTAGTCCCTGTAGCAGATCATAACAGTAAGTCCAGCCCTAAAAGAAAAAAAAATTTTCTCTAAGGAAAGACCTCCAGTTTTCCATCATGGTCTCGGTTCAAGATTTGGCTCAACGTTTGCAGGGACTCTCTCTGGAGGTGGCCAAGCTCCAACAACACGTGAGTAGCTGTTCTGGAGCGCATTTTGTGGAACCAAAGGTACGTCTGCCTGATTTATTTTTTGGCGAACAACAAGATTTTTTTTCTTTTAAAAATGCTTGTTTATTGCATTTTCGTTTGAGACCCGGATCCTCTGGTGATGAATCACAGCGCATATGGTTCATAATGTCACTTTTGCGCAAAGATCCTCAGGGATGGGCCTTCTCTCTCCAACCTAGTGATCCGTGCTTTAGATCAGTGGATAGTTTTTTTCTGCTTTGGGTTTGTTGTATCATGATCCTGATCGTGTCTCATCTGCTGAGTCTGAATTGAGACGTTTGAGGCAGGGATCAGGTAATGTGGAAAAATATTGTTCTCACTTCCGTCGGTGGTCTGCCCAGGTGGGGTGGAACGGTTCAACTTTGAAAAGCTTGTTTCTTGCAGGGCTAGGTGAAAGGGTTAAGGATTTACTGATTGCTTATCCCACACCTGGAAACTTGCAGGAGGCTATGCAATTAGCTATACGGGTGGACAGGAGACTGCGTGCAAGGGTTAATGAGAGCAAATCCTCTGCTATGTCAGCTCCGAGTCTTGAGAGGGTCTGTGCTGACAATGGAGAGCCGATGGAGATTGGAGCGATGACACCCCGCTCTCAGGAAAAAGATCGCAGGCTTTCTGAAGGCTTGTGCTTCTATTGCGGAAATTCTGGTCATTTTATTAAGAACTGTGTGCTTCGTTTGAAGAAAGAAAAAAAAATGGTCAGTTATGCCCGTATTGCCTGTTTAAATTCTAAGGGAGTATTCCTATCTGCCACTACTGCTGCTCAGGATGAATTAATTGAATTTCGGGTATTTGTGGATTGTGGTTCTACTCTGAATGTGATTGATGGGGGATTCTTGGAAAAACTTAGATTAGAACCTAAAACTTTGTCATCCCCTATTGCTGTGGTTTCTGTTGATGGCTCTCCCTTGAATAGTGTTACTCATAAGGTCTGTGAATTTCCCCTCACTATTAATGGTATTCACCAAGAAAATTTGGATTTGGTGGTATTGGATAATTTGCCTTCTCCAGTAATATTGGGGTTACCCTGGTTAAAATTGCACAATCCTGTACTGGATTGGTCTACCAATGAAATTAAGTCCTGGAGCCCTAAGTGTTATGACAAGTGTTGTAACGGGCGTATTGCTGCTGTGGATAAAGGGGAATTGCCTGTACCTATTCAGGATTTTTGGAGAGTTTTTTCTGAGGAGGAGTCACAAATTTTGCCTCCCCATAGAGACTATGATTGTACCATTGAATTTGTCCCTGGAGCGACTCTTCCTAAAAGTCGTTTATTTAATCTTACTATTCCTGAGAGAAAGGCTTTGGAGGAATACATACAGACAAGCTTGGCCGCTGGTCACATTAGGCCTTCCAAGTCTCCTGTGGCTGTTGGATTTTTTTTTGTAAAAAAAAAAGATGGCGGTTTACGTCCTTGTCTGGACTTTCGTGAGATTAATAAAATTACTGTACACAATCCTTACCCACTGCCATTGATTCCTGATTTACTTAACCAGTTAGTGGGGGCCAAGTGGTTCTCTAAAATTGATCTCCGGGGGGCATACAATTTGTTGCGCATGAAGGAGGGTGATGAATGGAAGACTGCTTTTAACACTCCTGTGGGTTATTTTGAGAATCTGGTTATGCCTTTTGGTCTTACCAATGCTCCAGCATTTTTTCAGAATCTTATTAATGACATCCTTAGACCTTTAATCGGCAAAAATGTGGTTGTGTATTTGGATGACATTCTGATTTATTCGCCTGATCTGGAGTCTCATTGGCGGAGCGTACGTGAGGTATTACAGTTATTAATGGACAATTCGCTTTTTGCTAAGCTGGAGAAATGTGAGTTCGCTGTACAGAGAATTAGTTTTTTGGGCTACATTATCTCCAGTGAAGGTTTTGAGATGGACCCGGTTAAAGTTCAAGCTGTGCAGGAATGGCCTAGGCCTATTGGTTTGAAATCGATACAGAGGTTTTTGGGTTTCGCCAATTATTACAGAAAATTCATAAAATTTTTTTCTATTATTGTCAAACCGCTGACCGATCTCACCAGGAAAGGTGCTAATGCAGTTCAGTGGACTTCTGAGGCCATTGAAGCTTTTGTGTTTCTAAAGGAGAGGTTCACCTCTTCTCCCATCCTTATGCAGCCTGATGTGACTAAGCCGTTTTTGGTTGAGGTTGATGCTTCTTCGGTGGGGGTCGGTGCGGTGTTGTCTCAGGAAAACAAGGATGGAGTACATCCCTGTGCCTTTTTTTCAAAAAAATTTTCTGAGACTGAACTTAATTACGATATTGGTAATCGGGAATTGCTGGCGATTAAACTCGCATTTGAACACTGGCGTCACCTATTGGAAGGTGCTGAATTTCCCATTCAGGTTTTCACTGATCATAAAAATCTGATCTATCTTGATGCTGCCAAGCGCTTGAATGCCCGTCAGGCTAGGTGGGCACTTTTTTTCTTGCGGTTTAATTTTTCCGTTACTTACATCCCGGGTACCAAGAATGTTAAAGCGGATGCTTTGTCTCGCAGCTTTTCTCCCATGGTCGGTGTTGAGGAGGAAGAGGAGAGCATTTTACAAGAAGGTGTTGTGATTGCTGCTTTAGACTCTGTTTTGGAGGATGAGATTCTTAAAGCACAGGAGAATGCCCCATCTAACACTCCCAATGGGAGGTTGTTTGTGCCTAGGACCTTTAGGAGAGATTTGTTTGTTGAGTGTCATGAGTCTCGGTTGGCAGGTCATCCAGGAATTTCTGAGACCAAGAGACTTGTGGGTCGCAGTTTTTGGTGGCCTGGATGGCAGAAGGAAGTCATTAAGTGGGTGCGCCAATGTACTGTGTGTGCTAGATCCAAGTCTTCGCATGCTCCTGCTGCGGGGATGGTTTGCCCTCTGGAGGTTCCTAGTGCACCTTGGACACATCTGGCTATGGACTTTATTACTGACCTTCCCCCCTCTGAAGGTTTCACGGTCATCTGGGTGGTCGTGGACCGTTTTAGCAAGATGTGTCACTTGGTTCCCTTCATCAAACTGCCTTGCGCTAAGACACTCGCTAAGGCCTTTGTCAAGGAAATTGTCAGACTACATGGTGTTCCTACTGACATTGTTTCTGATAGGGGACCTCAGTTCGTGGCTCGTTTTTGGCGTGCCTTTTGTGACAGGTTGGGAGTAGTGTTGAGCCACCCCCGTAGTGTTCGAGTTCGGTTCGGTTCGTCGAACACCCGTGTGTTCGCCGATCTGTTCGTCGAACTGTTCGTCAAACACCTTCGAACACCGTTAAAACCAATGGCAGGCAAACAAAAACACATAGAAACACATAGAAAACACCTTCAAAGGTGTCCAAAAGCTGACAAACTGCTCAGAAGACACAACTAACACATGGAAAAGTGACAAGTACATATAGTCATGCGAAAAGAAAAGAGGTGGAGAAGTAAAAGGAGGGGGAGACACAGATATAGGCATGTCATGCCCTTCTAAAATCCAAAAAGTGAGAAGCCGACACGTTCAGTCCGCTCCTGCCCGTGCCACCTCCGTGTCGCCGGGTTTGTGCCAGAGCCGCGGTGAACCCTGACGGCCAGCCCCCCTCTCCCAATACTGGTGCCTGTCCGCTGGTGGGTCGAGCGAGCCCCCCTGTGGTGGAGGCAGCTCTAAGCTTTTTAATTTAAATTGTCTCTCTAAGTTGAATAAATACACTTTAAATCCATTTACAAGGATCTATTGGAGGGCAAGTCTCATGCCAGCAGCCGCGTAATTCCAGCTCCAGTAACGTCCACTAAAGCTGCTGCAGTTAAAAAGCTTTTATAAGGATCGAGCTCGGCTGTCCACCGCAAGGCATCCTACTGCCAGTCCGAGCCCCTATGCCTTGGGGTGCCTCCTGATGCTCTTCACTGAGTATCCCGTGGTCCCGAAGCATTTCCTTTGAAAAAATGAAGTGTCCAAACTACAGGTGGTGTAGCTTGCTTAACAGCCGGGATAATCCGCTGACTAGCAGACCCTGCTACTAGGCACAAAGTATTTCTTGGGCTAGATGCAGTTAAAAATTTGTAATTAGATACTCTCGTTGGATGCTGAGAAAGCATTCCATAGAGTCTCCTGGCACGCCATATATGATTCTCTTAAAAAGCTTGGGGTAGGGGTCTAGGGGACCCTTTTATAGCCAAAATCACGGCCCTGTATCGCAATACGTCACCTAGGCTGAAGATAAATGGAACTGTAGCACCCTGAGGGCTCGGTTGCTACAGAGGTATTGCACCTCACCCAGAGGTGTGATATCTCACTCTCAGGTAAGGATGTAGTGTGGATCAGGACCCGACACCTGCATGCATTACACCACATTGCCGTGGGGCAGGGCGACCAATATGCCCCTGAGATGGGCACGACAGTCCCTGTCCCTGGCTGGAGTGGGGGGAGGGAACACTGAGGAAGGGGAACGCTGTAGTGCAGGAGCAGGGAGGAAGCAGTTCCTGGGTGCATTGAGAAGGGAGTATAAAAGGTGGGCACCATCTTAGTTCAGTGCAGAGAAGTCTGAGCAGAAGTGGCAGGGAGCAGGGGCTCTGCATGAGCTCTGCTCCGGAGGCGGGCCTAGTAACAGAGGCCCAGGCCTGGAAGAGGGAGAAGGAAGGAAGAGGAGCGGAGAAGGCTCCAGGAACGAGGAACGAAGGGATCTCAGGGGTGCGGACGGGCGAGTCGCCACCGCACGCCCGAATCCACCTGCGTGGAGGGGTCAGGCCAAAGGGGGAGACCGGTCCCCGAAACTAGTGGAGGCAGGAAACGACCCTCAGCTAGAAACAGGAGGCTGTGACATTTTATGTGGCGCAGCCCCTCGCTACACCCGCTAGGAAGGCACCACATAGGGTCAGGGAAACTGGCGCCAAGTTTACCAAGAGGAGGCCCGAGGCAGCCGGACAGAAGGGTTGGTAAGAAAGGCCAGACAAAGGACACACAAAGGGGGTCCTGTGAAGCACTCCAAAGTTATCTGGGAGTTGTCTGAGCCCCTCACCTGGTGAGCACAGTACAACGTGGGCAGCCGTTACCTGCAGACGTGGTCTGGATAATAAGAACTGTGAGTAAAGGCCCTGGACTGCATCACTGACTCCGTGTCATTACTGCTGCTGCCCTGCACCATCACCCCATCCTCCGCATACACTGCCCTGAGGCTATACTCCTCCCGTGGGGAGTTATGCTACGCTCTGCTGCACCCACAACACCAGCCTCAGCGGTCTGCCCTGGAGCGGCGGTTCACTCTGACCGCAATCCACGGGTGGCGTAGTCGGACATTTAAACATCAAAACCACATAAATAGTTCCGCCACTGGTTTGACCGCCCTGAGCCACGGAACCGGGTTGCCGCCACGGAGACTACAACCACCAGCATCCACCAAAAAGGGTCCGGCTCCGGGTGTCCCAAGGCCCAGGGGGCGCGTCAGAACATTTTCATCACCTTTCACAATCACCAATGGGACAAGGCAGGGATGTTCTCTGTCCCCTCTCTTATACATCCTAGTGACGGAGCACCTGCTCTCATCAATTCGCCATAACCCCAATATTAGGTGGATTGAGGTGGGAGGCACCGAGTACAAGTGCTCTCTATTTGCTGATGATGTCCTAGTATATATCACTCAATCACATATATCCATCCATGCTGTTATGGCTGAAATAGATCACTTTGTTACATGGTCAAATTTTAAAATCAATGCAGCGAAGTCTGAGGCCCTCGATGTCTCCCTCCCCAAATCCATATAGGATTCCATCCAGTCCAACTTTCCCTTTGCCTGGCCCTCACAGGGTATCAAATACTTAGGAATTCCTATTCATAGAGACCTCTCCCATCTATGTTATCTTAATTTTGGGCCCTTTATTGAACAACTCCATACAGACCACGGTTGGCAAGTTAGAACTGTAAGATTCACTACGTGAACCACTGGTGTTTTGTGGAAAAGCACATGTACACTGTGTTCCAAATTATTATGCAAAAAGTGTTTAGGAGTGATAAGGGAAGAATTTGTTTGTTTGTCAGTTAAACTCATTGATGGTGATGTGTGTCAGGGCTCTTTATATTACTGTAAGCAATTGCAGACACCTGTGCTAATTAGTTTGGCAGGTGTGTCCAATGAAAGGCAAGACTACTTAAGAAGGCTGTCTCACATTATTAAGCAGCCTACATTTTCTGCCAAAATGGGAAAGAAAAAGGATGTGTCGGCTGCTGAGAAGCAACAAATTGTGGAGTGTTTAGGTCAAGGCATGACTACAATCAACATTGTGCGATGATCAGGATGAAGTGTCTTGGCAATCAAGAAGTATGTAGCTGATTCACAGTACACACGTGTGCGTGCTGATAAGGGCAAATTGAGGACTCTTTCCTACAGGCAATTACGTCAGGTTGAAAGAGCAGCGGCAAAAAAGCCTTGTCATAGCAGCAGACAAGTTTTTGAAGCTGCTTGTGCCTCCAACGTCCCCCGAACAACAAGATGCAGGGTCCTTCAGAGGTTTGCAGCTGTGCATACGCCATCCTGTCGACCTCCTCTATCCACTTCACACAAGCAGAAACGGCTCCAGTGGGCCAAACATTACATGAAGACTGATTTCAAAACTGTTTTGTTCACGGATGAGTGCCATGCAGCGCTCGATGGTCCAGATGGATGGAGTGGAGGATGGCTGGTTGATGGACACCCCACGCAAACACGGCTACAGCGCCAACAAGGAGGAGGTGGAGTAATGTTTTGGGCTGGAATCATGGGGAGAGAGATTGTCGGCCCCTTTAGGATCCCTGAAGGCGCTAAAGATGAACTCCATAATGTATGTGGATTTTCTCAAACAGCACTTCCTGCCATGGTTCAAGAAGAAGAACCGTGTATTTCACAGCAAGATCATTTTTCTGCATGATAATGCACCATCTCATGCTGCACATAAAACATCTGCATCTCTGGCTGATATGGGCATAAAAGGGGACAAACTTATGGTGTGACCCCCATTCTCCCCTGACCTCTACCCCATTCAGAACCTTTGGAGCATCATTAAAAGGAGTGTCTATGATGGCGGGAGGCAGTTCACATCTAAGCAATAGCTCTGGGAGGGTATTCTGTCCTCATGCAAAACAATTGAAGCAGAAACCATCCAAAACCTGACAAATTCAATGGACGAGAGAGTTCAGAAGCTCCTTTCGAACAAGGGGTCCTATGTGAAAATGTAACATCACCTAGAATAAAGTTTTGAGTTGAAAACTGTTTGATTTCAGTTTCTAACAACCTGCTAATGCTTATAATTTCAAAAATGACCATTTTTTTGGCCTTTATTAAAATGAAAAGGTTGATCGAAAAGTTTGGGGGATCTAAGAGTGTGGCAACCCAGTAGTCATGATTACTTCGAATTCTGACAATATGAGGGTCATGCTGCAGGTAGTGCAGCAAGAAGGCACTTATGTGTCTTGCGCATCTCGGAGCCCCAAAATGATTTTCCGGGCTAGATGCAGCTAAAAATTATTATTAATTTTAAATCTGATGAAGTTTTAGTATAGATGGCCTAATAGGATCAGTGCTGCACACTGCTACAAAGCCCAAATTATTTTCCAGTCAAGATACAGATAAACATGATTAGTAATTTTAAATCTGGTGGAGCTTATTATAGATGGCCTAATAGAATCAGTGCTGCACACTGCTACAAAGCCCAAATTATTTTCCAGCCAAGATACAGATAAACATGATTAGTAATTTGAAAGCTTAAAACGGTTGGTAGGTGATTTTAACCAATCATCAAGCTTTTACTCTCCCCAGGATGACACAGGGGTAGAAAAGTCGTTTCGGATCCATGATTTGTTCATCTTTATGAACGTGAGTCTGTCTACATTATCAGTGGAGAGCCGCGTGCGCTTATCTGTCAGCACTAGTGTTGAGCCACCCCCGTAGTGTTCGGGTTCGGTTCGGTTCGTCGAACACCGGGATGTTCGAGGAACTGTTCGTCGAACTGTTCGTCGAACACCTTAGAACACCGTCGAACACCGTTAAAACCAATGGCAGGCAAACAAAAACACATAGAAACACATAGAAAACACCTGCAAAGGTGTCCAAAAGCTGACAAACTGCTCAGAAGACACTCTGTTTAAAAAAGCCGGCCGGCAAATTCAGCAGCGGCATACACCGGTACCCGACAATTTAGACAAGAAGGAATAGAGCATCACACATAGATTAGATAGATAGAAACATGTCAGTCACACATATAAGAAGCACAGTGACAGTGTTGGTTACTGCACTTGTCATTTAGTGTAAAGGATTTATTAAAAAAAATATTAGTGTTTTCATGCACCGTCTCTTTAAAAAAGCCGGCCGGCAATTCAGCATCTGTACCCGACAATTTAGAACAGAAAGAATAGAGCTTCACACATAGATTAGATAGATAGAAACATGTCAGTCACATATATAATAAGTACAGTGATAGTGTTGCTTACTGTACTTGTCATTTAGTGTAAAGGATTTATTTAAAAAAATAATAGTGTTTTCATGCACTGTCTCTTTAAAAAAGCCGGCCGGCAATTCAGCAGCGGTACCCGACAATTTAGAACAGAAAGATAGAGCATCACACATAGATTAGATAGATAGAAACATGTCAGTCACATATATATGAAGTACAGTGATAGTGTTGGTTACTGTACTTGTCATTTAGTATTAAAATAAAGGATTTATTATTAAAAAAATTGGCGTGGGGTTCCCCTTAATTTTAGGCTCTAGCGGAGGTTAAGCAGACGGCTGGGGCAGATGTTTGAAGCCTGGGAAGGGGGTAATACCCACGGAGCTTCCCAGGCTACTAATATCAGCCCCCAGCTGAATACATAGCCTTTACTAGCTATTAAAATGGGGGACCCCCCCAAAAAATGACGTGGGGTCCCCCCTAATTTAATAGCTAGCAAAGGCTAGGCAGACAGCTGGGGGCTGATATTAATAGCCCAGGAAGGGAGCCATGAATATTGGCCCCCTCCCAGGCTAGAAACACCAGCCGTCAGCCGCCCCAGAAATGGCGCATTCATAGGATGCGCCAATTCTGGCACTTAGCCTCGCTCTTCCACGCTGCCCTGGTGCGGTGGCAGGGGGTAATAGGGTTGGGGTTGATGTCAGCTTATAATGCCAGCTGACATCAAGCCCAGGTTAGTAATGGAGAGGCGTCTATAAGACACCCCCATTACTAACCCCATAGTCAAAGTTAAAAAAAACACAAACACCCAGAATAAAGTCCTTTAATTGAAATAAAGACACAATCCTTTATTGTTCTAAATTAAACCATACTTACCATCACGCCCATTCCAGCTGAAGCCAACGATCTCCTGCAATAAAAGAAAAATAATAAAGCAACCTCATCCTTACCTTTCCATGGTTCCCACGACAGCTTCAGCTCTGCTACATCGAGATGACAGGCTGGACCGCAGCAGAACGCCGCCATCCAGCCTGTCATCCCGCAGACACTGAGAAGCGCAGGCTTGCTTGCGCTGCTCAGCGTCTCTCTGTGACGACATCCAGATGAGCCGAGTTCATGTCCAATGAACTCGGCTCACCTCATGCACGTCACTGACAGCGTGGGAAAATTCTCACGCTGAAGCGCTGATTGTAGGAGAATTTTCCCACGCTGTCAGTGACGTGCAGGAGGTGAGCTGAGTTCATTGGACATGAGCTCACCTCATGCACATCACTGACAGCGTGGGAGAATTCTCCTGCACTCAGCACTTCAGCGTGAGAATTTTCTCACGCTGTCAGTGACGTGCATGAGGTGAGCCGAGTTCATTGGACATGACCTCGGCTCATCTGGATGTCGTCACAGCGAGACAGTGAGGAGCGCAAGCATGCCTGCGCTTCTCAGTGTCTGCGGGATGACAGACTGGATGGCAGCGTTCTGCTGCGGTCCAGCCAGTCATCTCGATGTAGCAGAGCTGAAGCTGTCGTGGGAACCATGGAAAGGTAAGGATGAGGTTGGTTTATTATTTTTCTTTTATTGCAGGAGATCGTTGGCTTCAGCTGGAATGGGCGTGACTGTAAGTATGGTTTAATTTAGAACAATAAAGAATTGTGTCTTTATTTCAATTAAAGGACTTTATTCTGGGTGTTGTGTTTTTTTTAAATACTTTACTAGAAATTCATGGCGGTCATGTCTAATACTGGCGTGACCCCATGAATTTTGGGCTTGGGGCCAGCTGATAATACCAAGCTGGCCCTAACCCCTTTATTACCCAGTGAGCCACCGCACCAGGGCCCTGGATGAGTTGGGTACAACGCCAGAAGATGGCGCTTCTATGAACGCGCCATTTTCCGGGGTGGCTGCGGACTGCAATTTGTAGCGTGGGGGGAGCCCAGAAAGCTTGGGCCTCCCTGCGCTGCAGATTCCAGCCCCCAGCTGCCTAGTTGTACCTGGCTGGACACAAAAATAGGGCGAAGCCCCACGTACTTTTTTTTTAATTATTTCATGAAATTCATGAAATAATTAAGAAAAAAAGGCCTTCCCTATATTGTTGTGTCCGGCCAGGTACAAATAGGCAGCTGGTGGTTGGGGGCAGCCCGTTCCTGCCTGCTGTACCTGGCTGGACACAAATATAGTGCGAAGCCCCACTTCAATTTTTTTTAATTATTTCATGAAATTCATGAAATAATTAAGAAAAAAAGGGCTTCCCTATATTGTTGTGTCCGGCCAGGTACAAATAGGCAGCTGGTGGATGGGGGCAGCCCGTTCCTGCCTGCTGTACCTGGCTGGACACAAATATAGTGCGAAGCCCCACTTCAATTTTTTTAAATTATTTCAGGAAATTCATGAAATAATTTAAAAAAAATTGACGTGGGGCTTCGCACTATATTTGTGTCCAGCCAGGTACAGCAGGCAGGAACGGGCTGCCCCCAACCACCAGCTGCCTATTTGTACCTGGCCGGACACAACAATATAGGGAAGCCCTTTTTTTCTTAATTATTTCATGAAATAATTTAAAGAAAATTGACGTGGGGCTTCGCCCTGTTTTTGTGTCCAGCCAGGTACAACTAGGCAGCTGGGGGCTGGAATCCGCAGCGCAGGGAGGCCCAAGCTTTCTGGGCCACCCCCGCTGCAAATTGCAGTCCGCAGCCACCCCGGAAAATGGCGCGTTCATAGAAGCGCCATCTTCTGGCGCTGTACCCAACTCATCCAGGGCCCTGATGCGGTGGCTCACTGGGTAATAAAGGGGTTAGGGCCAGCTTGGCATTATCAGCTGGCCCTAAGCCCGAAATTCATGGGGTCACGCCAATATTAGACATGACCACCATGAATTTCTAGTAAAGTATTTAAAAAAAACACAACACCCAGAAAAAAGTCCTTTAATTGAAATAAAGACACAATCCTTTATTGTTCTAAATTAAACCATACTTACCATCACGCCCATTCCAGCTGAAGCCAACGATCTCCTGAAATAAAAGAAAAATAATAAAGCAACATCATCCTTACCTTTCCATGGTTCCCATGACAGCTTCAGCTCTGCTACATCGAGATGACAGGCTGGACCGCAGCAGAACGCTGCCATCCAGCCTGTCATCCCGCAGACACTGAGAAGCGCAGGCTTGCTTGCGCTCCACAGTGTCTCTCTGTGAGGGCATCCAGATGAGCCGAGTTAATTTCCAATGAACTCGGCTCACCTCATGCACGTCACTGACAGCGTGGGAAAATTCTCCTGCACTCAGCGCTTCAGCGTGGGAGAATTCTCACACTGAAGCGCTGAGTGCAGGAGAATTCTCCCACGCTGTCAGTGACGTGCAGGAGGTGAGCTGAGTTCATTGGACATGAGCTCACCTTATGCACGTCACTGACAGCGTGGGAAAATTCTCCTGCACTCAGCGCTTCAGCGTGGGAGAATTCTCACGCTGAAGCGCTGAGTGCAGGAGAATTCTCCCACGCTGTCAGTGACGTGCAGGAGGTGAGCTGAGTTCATTGGACATGAGCTCACCTTATGCACGTCACTGACAGCGTGGGAGAATTCTCCTGCACTCACCGCTTCAGCGTGAGAATTTTCCCACGCTGTCAGTGACGTGCATGAGGTGAGCCGAGTTCATTGGACATGAACTCGGCTCATCTGGATGTCGTCACAGAGAGACGCTGAGCAGCGCAAGCAAGCCTGCGCTTCTCAGTGTCTGCGGGATGAGAGGCTGGATGGCAGCGTTCTGCTGCGGTCCAGCCTGTCATCTCGATGTAGCAGAGCTGAAGCTGTCGTGGGAACCATGGAAAGGTAAGGATGAGGTTGCTTTATTATTTTTCTTTTATTGCAGGAGATCGTTGGCTTCAGCTGGAATGGGCGTGACGGTAAGTATGGTTTAATTTAGAACAATAAAGGATTGTGTCTTTATTTCAATTAAAGGACTTTATTCTGGGTGTTTGTGTTTTTTTTAACTTTGACTATGGGGTTAGTAATGGGGGTGTCTTATAGACGCCTCTCCATTACTAACCTGGGCTTGATGTCAGCTGGCATTATAAGCTGACATCAACCCCAACCCTATTACCCCCTGCCACCGCACCAGGGCAGCGTGGAAGAGCGAGGCTAAGTGCCAGAATTGGCGCATCCTATGAATGCGCCATTTCTGGGGCGGCTGACGGCTGGTGTTTCTAGCCTGGGAGGGGGCCAATATTCATGGCTCCCTTCCTGGGCTATTAATATCAGCCCCCAGCTGTCTGCCTAGCCTTTGCTAGCTATTAAATTAGGGGGGACCCCACGTCATTTTTTTTGGGGGGTCCCCCATTTTAATAGCTAGTAAAGGCTATGTATTCAGCTGGGGGCTGATATTAGTAGCCTGGGAAGCTCCGTGGGTATTACCCCCTTCCCAGGCTTCAAACATCTGCCCCAGCCGTCTGCTTAACCTCCGCTAGAGCCTAAAATTAAGGGGAACCCCACGCCAATTTTTTTAATAATAAATCCTTTGTTTTAATACTAAATGACAAGTACAGTAACCAACACTATCACTGTACTTCATATATATGTGACTGACATGTTTCTATCTATCTAATCTATGTGTGAAGCTCTATTCTGTCTGTTATAAATTGTCGGGTACCGCTGCTGAATTGCCGGCCGGCTTTTTTAAAGAGACGGTGCATGAAAACACTATTATTTTTTTTGATAAATCCTTTACGCTAAATGACAAGTACAGTAAGCAGCACTGTCACTGTACTTCATATATATGTGACTGACATGTTTCTATCTATCTAATCTATGTGTGATTCTCTATTCTTTCTATTCTAAATTGTCGGGTACCGCTGCTGAATTGCCGGCCGGCTTTTTTAAAGAGACGGTGCATGAAAACACTATTATTTTTTTTGATAAATCCTTTACGCTAAATGACAAGTACAGTAAGCAGCACTTTCACTGTACTTCGTATATATGTGGCTGACATGTTTATATCTATCTAATCTATGTGTGAAGCTCTATTCTTTCGGTTCTAAATTGTCGGGTACAGGTGTATGCCGCTGCTGAATTGCCGGCTTTTCATGTTTCACTGTTGGCACTGTTCCCATCGATTTGGGCAATCACTGTAATGCCACAACCACCATGGCTGTGGCATTACAGTGAGTGGCAGACAATCCCTGCATGATTGGTGCTCTAAATAGCGCCAGACATGCAGGATACGCTTTTGGTGCACGAACAGTTATCGAACATAACCTCGAACAGCCGAATTTTTTGCAAATCGTTCGGGTTCGTCGAACAACTCGAACACCGCCCAAAACAGCTCGAATTTGAGATTGGCGAACAGTTCTAGTCGAACAACGCTCATCTCTAGTCAGCACACCACCAGCAGCGCTGAACACACGTTCAGACAGAACGCTGGCTGCGGGGCATGACAAGATCTCCAAGGCGTAAGTGGCTAGCTCCGGCCATTTATCCAGATTGGAAGCCCAAAAAGAGCAAGGGTCCAGTGACACAGTCGTGGCTTCAATGTTTACTTGGAGATACTCCTGTACCATTGTCTCTAGGCGTTGACTATGTGTCAGACTTCTTGTCTCCTGTGGCCTTGCAAAGGATGGGCTAAAAAAGTGGTGAAATGATTCCGCAAAATTGATGTTACCAGCAGATACTGTGGTTCTGTTACGGTTTGAGTGCTGAACACTTGACGGTCCCACGGTTGGCAAGTTGGAACTGTGAGATTCACTACGTGCACCACTGGTATTTTGTGGAAAAGCACATGTAAGATTCTGCAACAGTCTCTGCTGATACTCCTGCATGCGTGCATCCCTTTCTATGGCAGGAATAATTTCTGCAAATTTACTTTTGTACTGGGGATCTAACAGTGTGGCAACCCAGTAGTCAGGATTATTTCTAATTCTCACAATTCGAGGGTCATGTTGCAGGTAGTGCAGCAAGAAGGCACTCATGTGTGTTGCGCATCCAGGAGCACCAAGTCCCTGTTGTGTTGGTGGCGAGGTAACAATCATGCTTCCTTCCTCTGTCCTCTCCCCCCAACCTCGCACAACAGAAATGTGATCAAGGTCTCCCTCATCTGATGAGTCTTCCATCAGTTCGTCCTCCACTTCTTCCTGGGCTCCTGCACCTTCCTCACTAGTTTGGCTGCTACCATGCGCCCTGGTAAAACCATCTCCCCCACCCTCACATGCCTGCCGCCTTGGTGCTGCCGACCGTCTGGACCTTGCAGATGTTAGCCCTTCCGCATACAACTCCTCCTCCTCTACTTCCTCCACCTCCTCTTGTGCCACCACCTGACTCCGAATTCTGTTTAACATGTGCTCCAGCATGTAAATCACCGGAATAGTCATGCTGATAATGGCATCGTCAGCACTAAACATCTTCGTCGCCATTTCAAAACTGTGCAGAAGGGTGCATAGGTCCCTGATCTGAGACCACTCCTCCAGCGTGATTTGCCCCACCTCTGGATCTCGTTGGCCCAGGCTATACGTCAGAACGTATTGCACCAGGGCTTGTCGGTGCTGCCACAGTCGCTGCAACATGTGCAGAGTTGAATTCCACCGGGTAGGCACATCGCATTTTAGCCGGTGAAGTGGCAGGCCCAATGACTTCTGTAGAGATGTAAGTCGCTGAGCTGCGGGATGCGAACGGCGAAAGTGAGCACACAGCGACCGTGCCCTCTGCAGAAGGCCATCTAGTCTGGGATAGTGGGCTAAAAATTGCTGGACAACCAGGTTCAACACGCGAGCCATACAAGGCACGTGTGTGACATTGCCCCGGCGAAGGGCCGCACCCAGGTTTGCAGCATTGTCGCACACGGCCTTCCCTGGTTTCAGGTCCAGTGGAGACAACCATTCATGAAATTGGTTCTCCAGAGCTGACCACAACTACTCAGCTGTGTGACTCACATTTCCCAGACATTTCAATGTAAAAACCGCCTGATGACGTTGAGCCCTACTGCCAGCATAGTAAGGAGGTGTGCAGGATCCCTTCTGCGCAGTTAGAAAGCTTGTGGCATGACCAGACAGGCTTTGGGTGCAGGTGGAAGACCGAGAGGAGGTTGAGGAGGCAGAAGCAGTGGAGGAACTTTGACATAAAGAGGATTGACGCACAACTCGTGGGGACGGCAAGACTTGGACAGCAGCCCCTTGTCCTGCTGTCACCATAGTTACCCAGTGCCCAGTCAGCGACATGTAACGCCCCTGTCCATGCCTACTCGTCCAAGTGTCTGTGGTGAAATGCACCCTGTCACACACAGAGTTTCTCAAAGAAGCGGTGATGTTGTGTGCGACATGCTGGTGGAGCGCAGGCACACCTTTCTTTGAGAAGTAGTGCCGACTGGGCATCTGGTACTGGGGCACTGCGACGGACATAAGGTCTCGAAAATCCTCTGTGTCCACCAGGCGGAAAGGCAGCATTTCTGTAGCCAAGAACTTGCAGATGGTGAAATTCAACCTCTTAGCTTTCTCATGGCTAGGAGGAAATGGTCTTTTACTTGTCCACATCTGAGGGACCGAGGGCTGGCTATTGTGCTTAGACGGGGTTGATAAGGGTGTCCCCGGCAAACTGCCGGTCTGTGAGGAAGATGCAGGCGGACATGTTAGGTTGCCTTGATCCAAAGGTGGTGCTATCGATGTCGGACAGCGCTCAACACCAGCTGGGGTTACCACCTCCAAAGAAAATGATGACCTGCCAATCACGCTGGCTGTTGCGGGTAAAGAGGTGGCAGGTCTGCGCCCCAAAACAGGTGTGACTGCTGTCCCCCCAGTCACAGAGGATGAAGAGGCCGCGGATGCACAAGATATGGCAGACGGTGGTTGGCCCGGCCGGCTAGGCCGCATTGTAGCACACTGAGCTTCCCACTGCAACTTATGCTTCATGTCCATGTGCCGGTTCATGCATGAAGTACTCAAACTATGCATTTTTTGGCCTCTACTTAGCTTTTGCTGACAAATGTTACAGATAACACGAGTTGGGTCATCTTTATCGATCTGAAAAAATGCCCAGGCTATGCAAGGCTTAGCACCCATGCGACCTGAAGAGCCACCACGACTTGTGGTGAGAGGCAGAGTTGTGTTTGAGGATGCAGTTGTTGACGTGCTTCCAGTACTACGTCTCTGTCCAGGAAGGCGCAACCTGACCTCGTCGTCACTAGCATCTTCCTCCACCTCCTCTGCTGACCTCATCTCTTGGCTGACTGTGGGTTGACAGTAAGTGGGATCTCCAACCTCATCATCATCACCCTGTGCGTTATCACACCCATCGTCCTCAGAGCCAACCTGTTCCTGCCCTGACAAAAAACTAAAGTTGTCGCTCCAATCAGGTATTTGAGTCTTATCATCGTCTTCCTCATTGTCTCCACCAACAGGAGTTACAGTTTGGGAATGAGGGTCTACATTATGGTCAGAACCTTCTGCGTCTGGTCCTGGATCCGACTCATAAAGATTCTGGGCATCAGTGCAGATCATTTCCTCGTCTGGATTCACAGAAGCGCTGGAGTCGACCTCTGATTCCCAGGCTATAGTATGAGTAAACAGCTCTGCAGACTCAACCATCTGTTCTACCTCATACTCAGACGGGCAGCTGGAGATTTGGGAGCTGTGAGGAAGCAAGTGCGATTGGGGTGACACCTTTGAGGACTGGAGTATTTGTGATGTTGAAGTTGATGTGGAGGAGAGCCCACTTAAAGGAGCACTTGATATCCGTTGAAGCACCTGCTGTTTTTGTGCCTCATCTGGAATTTGTAGCGATTGGCGTGGCCGTAAGAAAGGGATCTTATCACATTGTCCGCTAAAAGAAGTAGACATTTTAGTTTGGCTGGAAGATGGTCTTTCTTCTGCAGATGTTACTGTTGCTTTAACACCTACCCCACGGACACAACCTTTTTTCCACTTCCCAACACGCCTATTCCCCTTTCCACCAGCAGCAGGCCTTTTTCCACTCATTTTGGTGGTTAACTAATTAACAACTCTGGAGTTGTTTGCACAAAAAAACAATGGATGGGAACCGAGCAGAGCTGAGTGGCCAAACTGTGGTATTAGGCCAAAACTATTGGCTGGGTTAGATGCAGAAAAAAATTATATTCAATTTGCAACCTGATGGAGGTCAGTATAGATGGACTAATAGAGAAAGTCCCACACACTGCTAGAAGGCCAAATATTTTTTCAGAGCTAGATGCAGATAAAAATTATTTTTAATTTGCAACCTGATGGAGGTCAGTATAGATGGACTAATAGAGAAAGTCCCACACACTGCTAGAAGGCCAAATATTTTTTCAGAGCTAGATGCAGATAAAAATTATTTTTAATTTGCAACATGATGGAGGTCAGTATAGATGGACTAATAGAGAAAGTCCCACACACTGATAGAAGGCCAAATATTTTTTCAGAGGTAGATGCAGAAAAAAATATATTCAGTTTGCAACCTGATGGAGGTCTGTATAGATGGATTAATAGAACAAGTCCCACACACAGCTAGAAGCCCAATATTTTTTCAGAGGTAAATGCAGAAAAAAATATATTCAGTTTGCAACCTGATGGAGGTCAGTATAGATGGACTAATACAACAAGTCCCACACACAGCTAGAAGCCCAATATTTTTTCAGAGGTAGATGCAGAAAAAAATATATTCAGTTTGCAACCTGATGGAGGTCTGTATAGATGGATTAATAGAACAAGTCCCACACACAGCTAGAAGCCCAATATTTTTTCAGAGGTAGATGCAGAAAAAAATATATTCAGTTTGCAACCTGATGGAGGTCAGTATAGATGGACTAATACAACAAGTCCCACACACAGCTAGAAGCCCAATATTTTTTCAGAGCTAGATGCAGAAAAAAATTATATTCAATTTGCAACCTGATGGAGGTCAGTATAGATGGACTAATAGAATGATGCTATGCCCAAAAGATTTTACTTCACTAGTTGCAGTAAAAAAATTGGTATTCTATACACAGGTGGTATATCTTGCAACACAGATAGGCTACTCCACTGACTAACACACTCTGCAATAGGCCAAAAAGGATTAGCTTTGCTAGATTCAGTCAAATGCTGTGAAAAAAACTTGCACAGCACTGGTGTGGCACCCCAGGGGTCTGGTTTCCACAGTAATAGCTATATTACGTCTGTGAGCAGGTGGGAGGTCTCCTGGTCAGGAATCCTAAGCATACCACACCTCCTGCCCAGTCCTGGGAGGGGAAGAACTTCCCCTATATAAAGCTGGGGCTGAGGCAGGGTTAGTGAGTAGAGTAGAGTGAGAGAACACAGACAGAGACACAGTCTGGTCTGTAGTGGAGCAGCTTTAGGGAAAGAAAGATCAGGAGCTCTGTGGGAGCTGTGCTAAAAGAGATCAGGGGCTGGAAGCTGTAGAGCTCGCCCTGATTGAAGAGTTCTCACCGGACCCGGAGTCCGAGGCTGTGGGGACTAATCCTTACCCAGCAGCAGAAACCGACCGGCAGGGGATTTCAGGTCCTCTGGCCAAGAAACCCGAAGGCACGGTCACACGCAAGGGATCAGCACCGCCGTCGTGGAGCGGAAGCTACCAGAAGGCCCCGAGTCACCGGCCATACGGGTGAGCACCACACGGTACACTCAGGGACGTGGGCTACTTTTACCCGCCTCTAGCAAGGTAGCCAGAAGAGTACGATTAGTTGGGGAGGCCTACAACTCCGCCTGGCCAGGGGAGATTCCATCTGCTCACGGACTGACCAGGCCCCGATCGCTAGCCAGTACTCCGGGAGGGTCTACCTTTGCCACCAGTAAAGACCCTGAACTACACCGCACCGTCTCTGAGTGTTTCATCATCCACGTCCGCTGCCCTGAGGCCATACCCCTCCCATTGGGGGTTATACCATCCACGCTGCACAACCGTACCACCGGCCTCAGCGGTCTGCCCTGCAGCGGCGGTCTCATAACCGCATTCAACGGGTGGCGTAGTCGAACACTCTAACATCTACTGCTAAAGACTGCCATTTAGTTTGACACCCTGGGCACGGACCGGGTCACCGCCACGAGGACTACTACCCCCAACAGATCCGGCTCCGGGTATTCCCCGCGTGCGCAACGCTGCACCCCAAACATGGCCCAGGGGGCGCGTCAACTTTTGGCGTAGTCGGCAGGATTACGTGCCCCCAACCACCGGGTACTGCGTGCCTGAAGAAGAGACTTTTAAACTTACCTGTGGTGAAGATTCCCGCCATCCGACGCCATCTTCTACCTTCTTCCCGCCATCCGTGGAGTTTTCCCGCCGTTGGACGCCATCTTCTGCCTTCTTCCCGCCATCCGTGGAGTTTTCCCGCCGTTGGACGCCATCTTGAAGACGCCGCGCGGGAAGAAGAGGGGCGTGGACTCCGAAAGCGCGCGAGAACTGGAGCTCCGCCTCACGTCCGGACGTTGCGTAAGGTCCTGGAAGGAGCCCAGCAGACGCCGACGTCACAGGAGCGCGATGGAAGGTCCTCGACCCTGACGATCCACTGCGGAGCCGCGGCCTACGGAAGAGGATCATCGCAAGGTAGGCCACGGTCCACTAGGGGGGAGGAGGATGTCGGATACGGAGGAGAGCTTCACTGCCACAGCCACCGCCAGCGCCACCGCTGCAGCGGTCATGCCTTTCACGATGCCCTATATCCCGGGGGCAGCCTGGCTACCCCAGTACTCAGGGGAGTCACATACCCTGAATGACTTTAGAGAAAAGCTGGATAGCCTCTTCCAGGTGTACCCCCTCACAGAAGAGCAAAAAGTGAGCATCCTGGTGGCCCAACTAACCGGGGCAGCCCAAAGGGAGGTAAAGTCCTGGCCACCTGGGAGGAGGACTGTAGAAGGGATATTAACCCGGCTGAAGGACACCTTTGATACCCGCACCTCAGCTGAGATTAAGCTTAGATTCTACGGGTGCAAACAGCGAGCACATGAGAATATAAGGGACTATGCACTAAACCTACAAGAGGCCCTGAGAGCCATTAAGCAGACCGACCCTGACGGCGTGGGAAACGAGGACAGGCTGTTGACCGAACAATTTATAGAGGGACTATATTGCAATGCCCACCGAACCCAGTTGCGGGCAATGGCCTTACAGGATCCTCATCTGGACTTTGCACAGTTCAAGGACAGAGCCATTGGGGTGCTCCGAGAACCGGCACCGGGTGGCGTTGTGGCCCACAGGTGCCCTACTACCGCTTACCACCAGGAGGCGGCGCCCTTGTCGGCAGGGCCTGTGGGAGCTGATGCGCAGGCTTTGAACAATGACCCGGCTCCAGACCTGCACCATCAGGTCCAAGAGCTAGCTAAAAGCGTAGCTGCGCTAACCCGAACTGTGCAGTCTTTACAGGTTGCTGCTCCAGGGAAGATCCAGCTGGCATCCGGACCGGAGGACATCCCGTGGCGTCGACCAAGGAGGACCCCACAGGCCAGAGGAAGACCCAGCGACCGATACAACGAGGACGGACAACCCATCTGCCGCCGCTGCAATCAACCCGGACATATGGCAAGGTACTGTCCTTTAAACTGGCACAACCTGGGGTAGAGGGCCAACCCCTAGGAATAAGATCACCAGGCCCATCGAACTGGCGTGACAAATACGTGGGAGGACGTCCAGTCTTGCCTGTAGTACTGGATGGCATTCCTATGAGTGCCCTACTTGACACCGGGTCACAGGTCACCACCATCCCGTACGTGCTCTTTAAGCAGTACTGGAATGACTCGGATATAACCCGCTACCCTGACGACGACTTGAGTATCATCGCCAGCAATGGTCAACCCGTGCCACAGATCGGATTCAAAGAGATGACCATTAAAGTCGGTAGAGTCGAACTGGCAGCACAGGGACTGATCATTGTAGACATTGACAAGCGCGAGAGTCACCCAAAGATAACTCTAGGAACTAATGTGATTGAAAATTGTCTTGCAGAGGTGATTTTCATTTTACAGCAGGTTGCCAAGAACGCCAGCTCCGGCCAACAGCGAGTGCTCCAAAAAGAGATCCGGTCACTGATGCGGCGGCAACAGGTGGAACTCTCCGGTGGTGAGATTGGAAGCGTGAGAATGTGTGACCCTTTCCCTATTGCCATGCCCCCAAAAAGTGAAATGATGATTTGGTGCCGGGCAGCTATTGGTCTAAGAGGTAGAGACTACCAAGCAATGGTAGAACCCGTCTACTCAGACAGTAGGCCCACCATTTTGACAGCACGGGGGGTGGTTGATGTACGCCATGGGAGGGTGCCCGTTCGCATAATAAATATCGGGAAGAGGGAAGTGTACCTGCCCCGGTATGCTACGCTAGCCAAATTGTATACCATCAATCAAAATTCTGTACAGTCCGTGGAACCCTTGCCTCCATCTCATCCAGAGGAAGGTAACGGCTCTAAGAAAACAATAGAGGACTGGTGTCAGCAACTACATTTGGGTACTGACTCCACTCCCTCACACCAGAAACAGGGAGTCTATCGGGTGGTTCAAGAGTACGAGAGAGTGTTTAGTAAACACCCGTTAGACTTCGGGCGAGTAAAGGGGGTAGAACATCATATCCCCACGGGAGACCATCCTCCCATAAAGGAGAGATACCGACCCGTACCCCCTGCACACTACCAACACGCCAAGGGGATGCTTAGAGACATGAAGGAGGCTGGAGTAATCAGGGATAGCTGTAGCCCCTGGGCAGCTCCACTAGTCTTGGTTAAAAAGAAGGACAACACCATGAGAATGTGTGTAGATTACCGGAAAATCAACCGTATCACACACAAAGATGCGTACCCCTTACCAAGGATAGAGGAGTCTTTGGCTGCTTTAAAATCTGCTAACTTCTTCTCCACTTTGGATCTCACTAGCGGGTACTGGCAGGTTCCTGTAGCAGAGGCGGACCGGGAGAAGACCGCATTCACCACCCCGATGGGACTTAGCGAGTTTACCTGCATGCCGTTCGGACTCTGCAACGCACCAGGAACCTTCCAACGATTGATGGAATGCTGTCTGGGACACCGAAACTTCGAGACGGTCCTGTTATACCTGGACGATGTCATCGTCTACTCCAAGACCTACGAGGACCACCTGAAACACCTGGCAGAAGTGTTCGAAGCCCTGGCAAACTACGGCCTAAAGGTGAAACCCTCCAAGTGTCACCTCCTGAAACCAAAGGTGCAGTACCTGGGACACGTGGTGAGTGCTGACGGAGTGGCTCCCGACCCTGATAAGATCACCGCAATTAAGGAATGGCCAAGCCCCTCCAGCGTAAAGGAAGTGCGGCAGTTCCTCGGGTTGGTAGGCTACTACCGAAGATTCATTCCCGGTTTCACCAAAAAGGCAGCTCCTATGCAGGACCTCCTGATAGGCCAGTCCAGGAAGGCCAAGAACCAGAAGCCACCCTTCAGATGGGAGAAGCTGGAAGAAGAGTCCTTCCGCCAGCTGAAGATGGCCCTCACGGGGGATGAAATCCTGGCGTACCCTGATTACAGCCAGCCCTTTATCCTCTACACCGACGCGAGTAACGTCGGGCTAGGAGCCGTACTGTCCCAGATCCAGCAGGGGAAAGAACGGGTAATTGCTTACGCCAGCCGAAAACTGCGACCCACCGAAAGAAACCCTGAGAATTACAGCTCATTCAAGCTAGAGTTCCTGGCAGTGGTGTGGGCAGTCACCGAACGCTTTAGGCACTACCTCGCCTCTTCCCGGTTCACCGTGTACACGGATAACAACCCGTTGACACACCTGGATACGGCAAGACTCGGTGCCCTGGAGCAGAGATGGATGGCCCGCCTGTCCAACTATGAGTTCACGATCAAATACCGGGCAGGACGCTCCAATACCAACGCGGATGCCTTGTCCAGAATGCCAAACCTACCGGACGTAGGGGAAGATCCAGAGGAACTGGAAGAAGTTGAACTCCCCGCGTTCCACCGTCATGGGACTATCCAGTATTCCCACCGTGTAAGGGGTAAGCAATCTGCTACGTTCAACCCCTTACCTCATTACAACTGGGCGGAAACGCAAGACAGTGACCCCGCCGTCCGACTGGTGAAGGAGATGCTGACTCAGCCGGATGCCCGTCTTGACCCAGACGCTCCGGAGGAGGCCAAGCAACTGTGGGTTGAGAAGAGTCGACTGTTCCTTTACAAGGGGAAGTTGTGCCGCAGAATGGTTAACTCCCGGACGCATGAACTGATCTGGCAAGTAGTGGTGCCAAGAAGAGACGCGGCTATGGTACTGGAGGCATACCATGACGGAGCTGGGCACTTCGGATGGAAGAAGCTGGAGTTCCTGCTGCGCGGGCGGTTCCACTGGGTAGGCATGAGAGGAACCATCGAGAGGTGGTGCAGAGACTGTGGACCGTGCCACCTAAGAAGGAAGGACCATGCCAGCCAGAAGACTCCCTTGCAGCCCATCATCACCCGACAGCCACTGGAACTGGTAGCCCTGGACCATGTGAAACTGGCTCCAAGCAGATCTGGGTATGTCTACGCCCTCACAATCGTAGATCATTACTCCCGGTTCCTGGTGGTGGTCCCGGTCAAGGACTTAACGGCTCAAACAGCAGCTAGAGCCTTCCAGCAGCACTTCTGCCGTCCACACGGATACCCAGAGCAGGTGCTGACGGACCAAGGACCTGCCTTTGAAGCGATAGTCTTCCAGGAGTTCTGCACTCTGTATGGCTGCCGGAAGATAAGAACAACACCCTATCATCCGCAAACCAATGGACTCTGTGAGAAAATGAACCAGGTGGTGATAGATCTTCTGAAAACATTGCCCCTGGAAGAACGCAGTCTGTGGCCTGAGAAACTGCCTGATCTGGTGGACCTATACAACCACATCCCGGTAGGTTCTACCAACTGTACCCCGGCTTACCTGATGAGAGCAAGACCTGGTAAGCTGCCTGTTGATCTGGATATGGGAGTCCTGACACCCGAGGACACTTCACCAGAAGCAGACTGGGACACAGAGAGGCAGCAGCAGTACCGGAAAGTACAGGAGAGCGTTGAGCGAAGTCTCTGTCAAGCTAGAGAAAGACAGGAGAAGGCTTACAACCAGTATGCTCCCGCTGTTCCCCTGGTACCTGGAGAGCAGGTCTTGAAGAGGAAGAGACGGCTCCACAAGTTGGACGACCAGTGGGAGAAAGACCCGTACACCGTACTGCCCTCAAGCCATGAGAACCCAAAGGTCTGCACAATCAGTAAGGACGGAGGAGAAACCACAGCCATTGTCTCCCGAGATCACCTGAAGAAGTGTCCCGAACAGCTACGGAACCCTGAAGAAGAACAAGAAGACCCTCGACCCGCAGAGGAAAGGGAAGAGATGGTCCGTACTGTACTCGGAGACTTCCCTCGGTCTTGGACACAAGTGAATGGCGCTGTTGTGGTACCCGTCCTCACCTTCCTCCAACCAGCATCCCAAGTGCCTACAGAAGAACCAGTAGAGCTGGAAGAGCAGCCGGTCCAGGAGGCAGAAGACCCCACACAAGCAGACCAGGAGAATCAACCCTCTGCTTATAGTGAGCCTGCCATACCCCTAGTGAGCCAAAGAGCCCGTAGACAGCTGCCCAGTTTACCTTTGACAGCTCCTACATCTTGTAGCTCAGGACCAGTCAGTAAGCTCCGTAGGTCCACTAGAGCCACTAGAGGCCAGTTGCCCGTACGTTGGAGGATCTAAAGTGTTTAGACTGTTTTATTTGTATTTACCTGTTTATTGTTGCTTGTAAATAATTATGTATCTCTAGTTATTTCATAGGTGTCTTTAATGGATTATCCGGAATCCTTTGTATATATGTTTGGGGCGTAACCCAGGAAAGGACTAAGACTGTTAAAGACTCGGGGTAGGACAGACCCCTACCTGGTTACGGCTCCCTGTTCCTTGGTGAAATGGACACCCTTGTTTTCTTCAAAAACTGCACCCGGTTGCGGACACGCCGTGACCATCATAATGTGTTTTTCTTTATTGCACTATTTTTGTTTATAACTTGTTTTGTTTACAAAAATATGTTTAGTCCCGGAGAACTAAATTTCACTAGGGGGGAATGTGGCACCCCAGGGGTCTGGTTTCCACAGTAATAGCTATATTACGTCTGTGAGCAGGTGGGAGGTCTCCTGGTCAGGAATCCTAAGCATACCACACCTCCTGCCCAGTCCTGGGAGGGGAAGAACTTCCCCTATATAAAGCTGGGGCTGAGGCAGGGTTAGTGAGTAGAGTAGAGTGAGAGAACACAGACAGAGACACAGTCTGGTCTGTAGTGGAGCAGCTTTAGGGAAAGAAAGATCAGGAGCTCTGTGGGAGCTGTGCTAAAAGAGATCAGGGGCTGGAAGCTGTAGAGCTCGCCCTGATTGAAGAGTTCTCACCGGACCCGGAGTCCGAGGCTGTGGGGACTAATCCTTACCCAGCAGCAGAAACCGACCGGCAGGAGATTTCAGGTCCTCTGGCCAAGAAACCCGAAGGCACGGTCACACGCAAGGGACCAGCACCGCCGTCGTTGAGCGGAAGCTACCAGAAGGCCCCGAGTCACCGGCCATACGGGTGAGCACCACACGGTACACTCAGGGACGTGGGCTACTTTTACCCGCCTCTAGCAAGGTAGCCAGAAGAGTACGATTAGTTGGGGAGGCCTACAACTCCGCCTGGCCAGGGGAGATTCCATCTGCTCACGGACTGACCAGGCCCCGATCGCTAGCCAGTACTCCGGGAGGGTCTACCTTTGCCACCAGTAAAGACCCTGAACTACACCGCACCGTCTCTGAGTGTTTCATCATCCACGTCCGCTGCCCTGAGGCCATACCCCTCCCGTTGGGGGTTATACCATCCACGCTGCACAACCGTACCACCGGCCTCAGCGGTCTGCCCTGCAGCGGCGGTCTCATAACCGCATTCAACGGGTGGCGTAGTCGAACACTCTAACATCTACTGCTAAAGACTGCCATTTAGTTTGACACCCTGGGCACGGACCGGGTCACCGCCACGAGGACTACTACCCCCAACAGATCCGGCTCCGGGTATTCCCCGCGTGCGCAACGCTGCACCCCAAACATGGCCCAGGGGGCGCGTCACTGGCACAGACCTGCCTGGCAAAAACTGATAGGAACTGATGTAACCTAGTCCTGAAAAGGACTCCAATTACAATTAGTCTTTACTCCCACAATCTATCTATTTAAGAGCACAGACCTGCCTGATAAAAGTCGTAGGAAATGCTGTAACCTAGTCCTTAAAAGGACTGCAATCACAACTATTCCCTACTCCCAAGCTATCTGTAGATTTGTGCGAAAATTGGCTTGAAATTAACAAGGTATAGCGCACACAGCAACAGCGGTGCCGTCTAACACGCAGCTGCAGCAGTGAGAAAATGGTGGCGACGGGGAAAATGGCTTGGTCTTATAGGGCAAGGACATGTGACATACACTGCCAATGACACATGCCCTTGCTTGTGTGAAAAAAAGCACTTCGCTCCGTGTGTGCGCTGCTGATAGGCTGACAGATTGCACCTCCCCACTGTAAATGCGGGAAAGAGAAAAAAAAAATGGAGATCTTCATTGTTCCTGCAGAGATCCATCCCCTGCCCCTCCCCCCACCCCGCTGTACACTCAAACTGCGTATTAACATTAATTTTCATCATTACTGAGAAAAAATCCAGTTATGATTTTGGTGCACGAACAGTTATCGAACATAACCTCGAACAGCCGAATTTTTCTCAAATTGTTCGTGTTCGCCGAACGGCTCGAGCACCGCCCAAAACAGCTCGAATTTGAGATTGGCGAACAGTTCGAGTAGAACAACGCTCATCTCTAGTGACTACCTCTTGAAGCTCATGAAGAGAATGCCAAGAGTGGGCAAAGCAGTCATCAAAGCAAAAGGTGGCTACTTTGAAGAACCTAGAATATAAGACATATTTTCAGTTGTTTCACACTTTTTTGTTAAGTATATAATTCCACATGTGTTAATTCATAGTTTTGATGCCTTCAGTGTGAATGTACAATTTTCACAGTAATGAAAATACAGAAAAATCTTTAAATGAGAAGGTGTGTCCACACTTTTGGTCTGTACTGTATTTATATATATACAGTGCCTACAAGTAGTATTCAACCCCCTGCAGATTTAGCTGGTTTGATAAGATGCAAATAAGTTAGAGCCTTCAAACTGCAAATGAGAGTAGGTTTTATGAACAGAAGCATAAATCTTACAAACTAAAAAGTTATGTTGCTCAGTTGAATTTAATTAAATTTTAAACATAAAAGTGTGGGTCAATTATTATACAACCCCTATGTTTAATATTTTGTGGAATAACCCTTGTTTGCAATTACAGCTAATAATCGTCTTTTATAAGACCTGATCAGGCCGGCACAGGTCTGTGGAATTATCTTGGCCCACTCCTCCATGCAGATCTTCTCCAAGTTATCTAGGTTCTTTGGGTGTCTCATGTGGACTTTATTCTTGAGCTCCTTCCACAAGTTTTCAATTGGGTTAAGGTCAGGAGACTGACTAGGCCACTCCAACAACTTGACTTTTTCCCTCTTGAACCAGGCCTTGGTTTTCTTGGCTGTGTGCTTTGGGTCGTTGTCTTGTTGGAAGATGAAATTACGACCCATCTTAAGATCCTTGATGGAGGAGCGGAGGTTCTTGGCCAAAATCTCCAGGTAGGCCGTGCTATCCTTCTTCCCATGGATGCGGACCAGATGGCCAGGCCCCTTGGCAGAGAAACAGCCCCACAGCATGATGCTGCCACCACCATGCTTGACTGTAGGGATGGTATTCTTGGGGTCGTATGCAGTGCCATCCAGTCTCCAAACGTCACGTGTGTGGTTGGCACCAAAGATCTCGATCTTGGTCTCATCAGACCATAGAACCTTGAACCAGTCTGTCTCAGAGTCCTCCAAGTGATCATGAGCAAACTGTAGACGAGCCTTGCCATGACGCTTTGAAAGTAAAGGTACCTTACGGGCTCGTCTGGAACGGAGACCATTGCGGTGGAGTACGTTACTTATGGTATTGACTGAAACCAATGTCCCCACTGCCATGAGATCTTCCCGGAGCTCCTTCCTTGTTGTCCTTGGGTTAGCCTTGACTCTTCGGACAAGCTTAGCCTCGGCATAGGAGAACACTTTCAAACGCTGTCCTGGCCGTGGAAGGCTAACAGTAGTTCCATAAGCCTTCCACTTACGGATGATGCTCCCAACAGTGGAGACAGGTAGGCCCAACTCCTTGGAAAGGGTTTTGTACCCCTTGCCAGCCTTGTGACCCTCCACGATCTTGTCTCTGATGGCCTTGGAATGCTCCTTTGTCTTTCCCATGTTGACCATGTCTGAGTGCTGTTCACAAGTTTGGGGAGGGTCTTAAATAGTCAGAAAAGGCTGGCAAAAGAGATCTTTAATCCACACATGTGAAGTTCATTATTCTTGGTGCCTGAACTACTTCTTAATACTTTAGGGGGACCAAACAGAATTCTTGTGGTTTGAGGGGTTGAATAATAAATGACACTCTGAATTAACTTTTAACGTTTTAAAAAAAAAAAAAAAAATTTGCTGCAGTGCATTTCCCACTTCCAGGCTGATCTACAGTACTAATGTCACAATGCCAAGTTAATTCCGCATGTGTCAACCAGCTAAATCTGCAGGGGGTTGAATACTACTTGTAGGCACTGTATATATATATATATATATATATATATATGTATATATATATATATATATATATATATAAACAGTACAGACTAAAAGTTTGGACACACCTTCTCATTTAAAGATTTTTCTGTATTTTCATAACTATGAAAATTGTACATTCACACTGAAGGCATCAAAACTATGAATTAACACATGTGGAATTATATACTTAACAAAAAAGTGTGAAACAACTGAAAATATGTCTTATATTCTAGGTTCTTCAAAGTAGCCACCTTTTGCTTTGATGACTGCTCTGCACACTCTTGGCATTCTCTTGATGAACTTCAAGAGGTAGTCTTCCAACAATCTTGAAGGAGTTCCCAGAGATGCTTAGCACTTGTTGGCCCTTTTGCCTTCACTCTGCGGTCCAGCTCACCCCAAACCATCTCGATTGGGTTCAGGTCTGGTGACTGTGGAGGCCAGGTCATCTGGCGTATCACCCCATCACTCTCCTTCTTGGTCAAATAGCCCTTACACAGCCTTGAGGTGTGTTTGGGGGTCATTGTCCTGTTGAAAAATAAATGATGGTCCAACTAAACGCAAACCGGATGGAATAGCATGCCGCTGCAAGATGCTGTGGTAGCCATGCTGGTTCAGTATGCCTTCAATTTTGAATAAATCCCCAATAGTGTCACCAGCAAAGCACCCCCACACCATCACACCTCCTCCTCCATGCTTCATGGTGGGAACCAGGCATGTAGAGTCCATCCGTTCACCTTTTCTGTGTCGCACAAATACACGGTGGTTGGAACCAAAGATCTCAAATTTGGACTCATCAGACCAAAGCACAGATTTCCACTAGTCTAATGTCCATTCTTTTTGTTCTTTAGCCCAAACAAGTCTCTTCTGCTTGTTGCCTGTCCTTAGCAGTGGTTTCCTAGCAGCTATTTTACCATGAAGGCCTGCTGCACAAAGTCTCCTCTTAACAGTTGTTGTAGAGATGTGTCTGCTGCTAGAACTCTGTGTGGCATTGACCTGGTCTCCCAATTTTTCGGACTGACTGACCTTCATTTCTTAAAGTAATGATGGCCACTCGTTTTTCTTTACTTACCTGCTTTTTTCTTGCCATAATACAAATTCTAACCGTTTATTCAGTAGGACTATCAGCTGTGTATCCATCAGACTTCTGCACAATACAACTGATGGTCCCAACCCCATTTATAAGGCAAGAAATCCCACTTATTATACCTGACAGGGCACACCTGTGAAGTGAAAACCATTTCCGGTGAGTACTTCTTGAAGCTCAACAAGAGAATGCCAAGAGTGTGCAAAGCAGTCATCAAAGCAAAAGGTGGCTACGTTGAAGAACCTAGAATATAAGACATATTTTCAGCTGTTTCACACTTTTTTGTTAAGTATATAATTCCACATGTGTTAATTCATAGTTTTGATGCCTTCAGTGTGAATGTACAATTTTCATAGTCATGAAAATACAGAAAAATCTTTAAATGAGAAGGTGTGTCCAAACTTTTGGTCTGTACTGTATATATATATACACACACTGCCAGTGTGGTGCAAATCTAAGTATCTGTATACATACACTGCACCAGTACGACTTCTCCTGCCCTCTATATATACACTGCACAGTACAACTCCTCCTGTCCTGTATATATACACTGCATAGTACCATTCCTCCTATCCTGTATATATACACTGCACAGTACCACTCCTCCTGTCCTGTATATATACACTGCACAGTACCACTCCTCCTGTATATATACACTGCACAGTACAACTTCTCCTGTCCTGTTGTCAGAGAGGTGACATTGGACTTTGGGATGGTCAATATTGGTTTATTATATTCAATATTCCTATAGGGAAAAATACATATTGGAAAACTCGTTTAAATGGATTATCCCAAGTAATCCTCTATTCTGAGAATTTTCCACTCACTGGAGTCCGACCACTCGGACCCTCATTATCCTGAGAACAGGAGCTCTTAACAGCACCATGTAAATGGAGCTGTGGTGGATCATGCACACTGCTGCGCCATTCACATGTGGCTCTTCAAATAACTCCTTTAAGAGAGTTTTGAAGGGCACGACAAAGTATAGCAAAATTCAGTGATCGGGGGTGGGGAGTGTTATAGTATGTGGGCTGGTGGGTTTGTGTGGCAGGGCTGCTTTTTTGTCCCAGTCCGGCCTTTGACGTGATCCCATATGACTGCCGTAATGATCCAGAAATTTTTGTGAGCTTGTCAAATATTACACTCCATTTAAAGTATTGCAGTTGTGGTTTCAAACCTATTCACAGTTGGTCGCTGACAAATAGCATATCTGTGAACAATGTTATCAGAGTATTACGCCACATTTACGGACTGAAAAAAAAAATACAAAAAACAAGGTAAAATGGAAAAAATGTTAAGAAACATTCTTTCCAGGGTAATGACTTGTATATAAGGCCAAAGAAATACTAAAAACAAAAGTTATGGACTGTGGAAGACATTTATGCGACCAGGATGAACATGAACAGAACAACACTCATCTGGAGCTGATGATTCCACCTATCAGCACCTGTCCCTATTGAAAATGCATCTAACAGCGTTATCGATAGGGAATAGAATAGATTTTATTTTTTTGGGGCAACAGCATGCAGTATAAGGCAATAATACGTGGCTGGATCGGTGTAATATGCTATCCATACTGCGATACCTCACCCGTAAACGAATTTCAGATAATACAGTTAATATTCTAGAATATAGAATTTATTTGAATTGTCCTTCCCATTATTAAGGAGTCGGTCTCCTATAATGTTATTGCATATGCAGCAATTTCAAGGGCTGACAAAAATTAGGACGCACTCCAATACACATTTGAAGAGACATAAAAAATAAATAAATAAATAAAAACATAGTTGGATCTTTAGTAGTGATGAGCGAGCACTAAAATGCTCGGGTACTCGTTGCTCGGGTCGAGCAAATTGGAATACTCGGGTGCTCGACCCGAGCAACGAGCCCAATGCAAGTCTATGGGAAACTCGAGCATTTTTCAGGCGGGTTCTCCCCGGCGGTCAGCAGAGGGCCTAAAAATTGCCCAAATCGATGGGAACAGTGCTAAAATGACATGGAAACAGCATGGGGAAGACCCCTGGAAGCATTTCTGACTCCCAGGTCACTGCAATCAACAACGTTGTCAGAGTATTACGCCACTTTTACGGACTCACAATAAAACATACCAAAACGAAACCAAAATGGATTTTCCTGGGAAATATTTTAAGGAACATCCTTTCCATGACGTGTACAATGTATATAAAGCAAAATAAATAACCAAAAACAAAAATACTCCTCCACACCTTGGGCTATGCTCATGTGGCACCCCAGGGGTCCGGTTGCCACAGTGGCTTTGCCTCCCTAAAAAGAGGTAATGCCATGCCTGGAAGCAAGCAGGGATCCCCTAGCCAGGGATACTAAACATGCAACACTTTCCTGGCTCCAGACCAGCAAGGGGAGTCCCCTTCCCTTGGCAACTGGTATCTGGGGGCGGGGTTAGTTAGTCTTAGTGTGAGGAGTTGAGTTTAGCATGTCGAGGAGACAAGAGCCAGGGACTGGAGCTGAGGCAGCTCATCCTAGCTAGAGAAACACAGAGGACCAGACACCGGAGTCTGAGGCTGTGAGGCACTGAAGGCCCAGCAGCAGATACCATAGGGCAGGAGATTGAAGGTCTCCTGGCCCCATCAGACGCCCGGAGGCTCAGCAGCACAGAGGGACCAGCACCGCTACGAGGGAGCAATGCCTGAGTAAGGCCCAAGCTGCAAGCCATACCGGTGAGCACAGAACATTACACTCAGGGACGTGGGCTATAGCACAGCTACTAGCAGCAAAGCCAAAGATTATAGTGAGAAGGGGAGGCCTACAACTTCACCTGGCAAGGAGCACTCTAAGTTTGCTTCCAGTCTGACCGGACTCTTACTTCTAGCTAGTACCCCAATCCAGGCTTGCCTAATTGTCATCAGTAAAGACCCTGGGACTGCACTATACTGACTCTGTGGTTATTACTGCACTACAACGCCCAGCACAACCTGCAACATCTTCTACACTGCCCTGGAGCTAGCTCTTCTTGTGGAGAGCCACACCATCCCTGCTTCAGTAACATCAGCTTCAGAGGACTGCTCTGCAGCGGCGGCCCCTTTAGCCGCATTCCATAGGTGGCGTAGTCGGACTCTTTAATAAAACCTATACATATAATTTCCCTTGGATTGACCGCCCTGGGTCACGGAACGGGTCACCGCCACTGTGGCTACAATCCCCAGCATCTACCGGCCCGGCACCGGGTAGCCCATGGCCCAGGGGGCGCGTCATTCACACGTAGCGTTTTTGATGCGTTTTGCACTTTTGCATTGCTTTCAACAAACACAAATGCATTCATTGGGAAATGTCATTTTAACATTTTACAACCTTATCTGGCCATGTGGTGTGTGACACGTCATCAGACACATGCATACAGTGCTGAAAAGACATGGGAACAGCATGGGGAAGACCTCTGGAAGCATTTCTGACTCCCAGGCCACTGCCTAAAGTGTGCCCATCATAAGTGATCCTTGGCGCATGTGAAGATGCCTCCCGCCATGCACCTGTCGTTGCAGACTTGCAACAATCACCGTCCATGTCCTTGTCACAGTGCAGCGTTCAGTTGTCCCTACCCCATTCCTTGGAATGCAAGCGCAAGTATGCAGCCAGCCACCCACCCACAGGCTGCAATACTATACAGCCAAATTTTTGACAGCTGCTTGCACTTGAAATGTGGCCTTTTAGGCTCGTGGAGGCGGAAGCTTTTCATAACCTCATGCCACCGGCGGCCGGGTGTCCATACTCGGTCCCCAGCCGCCACTGTTTCTCCCGGTGTCACCTCCACTTTCCACAAGCATGGGTCCCACAACATTACCGGTGCCCTCCCCAGTGCACTTACTGGGAAGGACCGCCTAACCACAAACACGTGGACAGGTGAATGTGTCCAGGGATGGTATGGAGCCAGTCCACAACTTTTTTTGCTGACAGTTGTATTTAGCTCAGTGAAAGGACTGGCATAAAGGGAAACCATATCTACCCTGCATGTCATTTCTCCCAGGAAGTACTCTAATGCAGCTTGTTGCAGAAGCAATGGCAGCCCGTCCAACATCAACTCGCACTTGTCGGTGGTGCTTTGACACACACACATCTTTCTTTACGCATTTAATTTCTTGAATACAGAGATGGACAATGGCTTGATCTGTAATGCGGTTTAAGAAATAACATGCTTAAGCATGGCTGATCCACATTAAAAAAGCAGCCACAGAGTGTCCGGGAACCTTCCGCCACACTTTTCTTAGCCAGGGCTGCTTCTCGGCCGGGTTGGACGGGCCCATCAGAGAACCGGAGACTCCTCCGGCGGGCCCTGGCTTCTTCTTCAGGAGAATTCATAGTACCGAGGTGAGGCCATGATGATGATAGAGGCCACTATCTGCTTAGTTTTCTGTTACTTGGAATGCAAGTGCAAGTATGCAGCCAGCCACCCACCCACCCAAAGGCGGCAACACTAAACTGCCAGATTTCTGGGCATCTGCTTGCACTTGAAATATGGCCTTTTGAGCTCGTGGAGGCGGAAGCTTTTCACAACCTCATGCCGGCGGTGGCCGGGTGTCCATACTCGGTCCCCAGCTGCGACTGTTTCTCCCGGTGTCACCTCCGCCTTCCACAAGCACAGGTCCCACACCATTACCCTTGCCCTCCCCAGTGCACTTACTGGGAAGGACTGCTTAACCACAAACACGTGGCCAGGGAAGGTACGGGGCCAGTCCACAACTTTTTTTGCTGAGAGTTGTATTTAGCTCGGTGAAAGGACTGGCATAGAGGGAAACCGTATCTACTCTGGCTGTCATTTCTCCGTCACCAGGTTTCGCCCATTGTCACACACGACCATGCCTGGCTGTATGTTCAGCGGTGAGAGCCACAGATCAGACTGCTGTGTTACAGCTTTCAACAACTCTGCAGCACTGGGCGGTTTGTCAATTAAGCATTAAGCATGTTATCTTCAGCACAGCCTGTTGCCGCTTGGCCAAGACAGTGCTGCAGTGCTGTCAGCTTGTGACTGATGTGGTCATTTCGGAGATGGACGAGGAGGTGCATGAGCTGAACAATGTGATTACATTGAGGTTAAATTGGTGACGCTGTTTTTTATACTAAAGAAAGATCCTATTGTTTTGTTTTTTTTACGTTATTTTTTAAGACAAATGCATTCACTGGGAAATGTCATTTTAACATTTTACAACCTTATCTGGCCATGTGGTGTGTGACACGTCATCAGACACATGCATACAGTGCTGAAAAGACATGGGAACAGCATGGGGAAGACCTTTGGAAGCATTTCTGACTCCCAGGCCACTGCCTAAAGTGTGCCCATCATAAGTGATCCTTGGCGCATGTGAAGATGCCTCCCGCCATGCACCTGTCGTTGCAGACTTGCAAAAATCACCGTCCATGTCCTTGTCACAGTGCAGCGTTCAGTTGTCCCTACCCCATTCCTTGGAATGCAAGCGCAAGTATGCAGCCAGCCACCCACCCACAGGCTGCAATACTATACAGCCAAATTTTTGACAGCTGCTTGCACTTGAAATGTGGCCTTTTAGGCTCGTGGAGGCGGAAGCTTTTCATAACCTCATGCCACCGGCGGCCGGGTGTCCATACTCGGTCCCCAGCCGCCACTGTTTCTCCCGGTGTCGCCTCCACCTTCCACAAGCATGGGTCCCACAACATTACCGGTGCCCTCCCCAGTGCACTTACTGGGAAGGACCGCCTAACCACAAACACGTGGACAGGTGAATGTGTCCAGGGATGGTATGGAGCCAGTCCACAACTTTTTTTGCTGACAGTTGTATTTAGCTCAGTGAAAGGACTGGCATAAAGGGAAACCATATCTACCCTGCATGTCATTTCTCCCAGGAAGTACTCTAATGCAGCTTGTTGCAGAAGCAATGGCAGCCCGTCCAACATCAACTCGCACTTGTCGGTGGTGCTTTGACACACACACATCTTTCTTTACGCATTTAATTTCTTGAATACAGAGATGGACAATGGCTTGATCTGTAATGCGGTTTAAGAAATAACATGCTTAAGCATGGCTGATCCACATTAAAAAAGCAGCCACAGAGTGTCCGGGAACCTTCCGCCACACTTTTCTTAGCCAGGGCTGCTTCTCGGCAGGGTTGGATGGGCCCACCAGAGAACCGGAGACTCCTCCGGCGGGCCCTGGCTTCTTCTTCAGGAGAATTCATAGTACCAAGGTGAGGCCATGATGATGATAGAGGCCACTATCTGCTTAGTTTTCTGTTACTTGGAATGCAAGTGCAAGTATGCAGCCAGTCACCCACCCACCCAAAGGCGGCAACACTAAACTGCCAGATTTCTGGGCATCTGCTTGCACTTGAAATATGGCCTTTTGAGCTCGTGGAGGCGGAAGCTTTTCACAACCTCATGCCGGCGGTGGCCGGGTGTCCATACTCGGTCCCCAGGTGCGACTGTTTCTCCCGGTGTCACCTCCGCCTTCCACAAGCACGGGTCCCACACCATTACCCTTGCCCTCCCCAGTGCACTTACTGGGAAGGACTGCTTAACCACAAACACGTGGCCAGGGAAGGTACGGGGCCAGTCCACAACTTTTTTTGCTGAGAGTTGTATTTAGCTCGGTGAAAGGACTGGCATAGAGGGAAACCGTATCTACTCTGGCTGTCATTTCTCCGTCACCAGGTTTCGCCCATTGTCACACACGACCATGCCTGGCTGTATGTTCAGCGGTGAGAGCCACAGATCAGACTGCTGTGTTACAGCTTTCAACAACTCTGCAGCACTGGGCGGTTTGTCAATTAAGCATTAAGCATGTTATCTTCAGCACAGCCTGTTGCCGCTTGGCCAAGACAGTGCTGCAGTGCTGTCACCTTGTGACTGATGTGGTCATTTCGGAGATGGACGAGGAGGTGCATGAGCTGAACAATGTGATTACATTGAGGTTAAATTGGTGACGCTGTTTTTTATACTAAAGAAAGATCCTATTGTTTTGTTTTTTTTACGTTATTTTTTAAGACAAATGCATTCACCGGGAAATGTCATTTTAACATTTTACAACCTTATCTGGCAATGTGGTGTGTGACACATCATCAGACACATCCTGTTTTATTTATGATGGAGGGACTCTGAAAGTCATAAAGCCTATTTTTATAGGGACATCAGACGGCCCTTACTATTCTTAAAAGGCCAGCAGTTGGCCCTCGCTATTGTTAGAGAGCCATTAGCCGGCTATGCTTTGTTGTTCCCATTGTTAAGAAGTGGGTCTCCTATACTGTTATTGCATATCCAGTGACTGCAAGGGCTGCCAAAATTTTTGACGCAATCCAATACCCCTTTGAAGAGACATAGAGGAGGGTCTCAGTAAAAAAAATGTTCCCAGTATAAAGGAGCGGGTCTTCTATAGTGGTAATGCCCATGCTGTGACTGCAAGGGCTGCCAAAATCTGGGAAAACGCCCACTAAGAATTTAAAGACACATAGAGCAGTGCCACAGTAACGACAAATTGTCATTAGAAAGGAGAGAGTCTGCTATACAGTTATAGGGTATACAGTGAGTCCAACGGCTGACCAATTTTAGGAAAAACCCCACTAAGAATTTAAAGACACACAGAGCAGGGCCACAGTAACGAGTACGACATGTTCCCATTAGAAAGGAGAGAGTCTGCTATACAGTTATAGGGTATGCAGTGAGTCCAACGGCTGACCAATTTTAGGAAAAACCCCACTTAGAATTTAAAGACACATAGAGCAGGGCCACAGTAACGACAAATTCCCATAAGAAAGGCGAGAGTCTGCTATACAGTTATAGGGTATGCTGTGAGTCTAACGGCTGACCAAATTTAGGAAAAAACCCACTAAGAATTTAAAGACACATAGAGCAGGGCCACAGTAATAAGTACGACATGTTCCCATTAGAAAGGAGAGGGTCTGCTATACAGTTATAGGGTATGCAGTGAGTCCAACGGCTGACCAATTTTAGGAAAAACCCTACTAAGAATTTAAAGACACACAGAGCAGGGCCACAGTAACAAGTACGACATGTTCCCATTAGAAAGGAGAGGGTCTGCTATACAGTTATAGGGTATGCAGTGAGTCCAACGGCTGACCAATTTTAGGAAAAACCCCTCTAAGAATTTAAAGACATATAGAGCAGGGCCACAGTAATGACAAATTCACATTAGAAAGGAGAGAGTCTCCCATAGTGTTGGCCTATGCAGTGAATGCAAGGACTGCCAAAAATTTGGAGGCACTTCAATGTCCCTTGGAAGAGACGTGGAGGAGGGCCTCATAAAAATGTTTCCATTAGAAAGGAGCGGGCCTCCTATACTTGTAATGCCCATGCACTAAGTGTATGGGCTGACAAACATTTACCCCTGGGGGTATACATGAACATACTGTATAAAAATTTTTTTTAAGGGCATCATAAACGCCCTTTAAAAAAATTATGTGGGTGTTGCATCACGGACCACGGTCACCCTGGTGATATGGTGGTGGAGGATAAGGAGAAGGAGGAGGACAAGAGCAAATAGCCAAAATCAGGAAGCGTATACCTATGTGTGGGTGTGAAAAGGTGCATGGGAATACACCTCCCAAGAGAAGACACTGGATTTGAGTTTATGTTACGCTGCTATCATTCGGTGGTGTTGAGAAGTCTGGCCCAATCCAGCCCTTGTTCATTTTTATAAGAGTCAGCCTGTCAGCATATTCAGTTGACAGGCGGATGCGCTTATCAGTTATAATTCCACCAGTGGCACTAAAAACCCGCTCTGATAAAATGCTGGTGGCAGGGCAGGCCAGGACTTCCAAGGCATAGAGAGCCAGTTCATTCCACGTATCCAGGTTGGATACCCAATAATTAAAAGGCACAGCGGAATCACGGAGGACATTGGTACGGTCGGCAAGGTACTGCCTCAGCATGTTCCCAAACTTTGCACTCCTTGTGAGAGTACCCCACACCTCAGGGCCTGTGCGATGGGAGGGTCTGAGAAAACTCTCCCAGAACTTTGACAGTGTTCCCCTGCCTCTTCTGAATTGAAGTTGTGTCTCTCTCACCTGTACTCCTGGGTTGTCCAACGAAGTGTGCCCCCTGCCGCCAGCGTTTCCAGATGGGAATTTTTTTAATAGTTCCGCAGCAAGGGCCTTCTGGTACAGCCCCATTTTTGTAGACCTGTCCGTCTCAGGAATAAGAGATATAAAGTTCTCCTTGTAGCGTGGGTCTAGAAGTGTCACCAACCAGTAATGACTGTCATCCAAAGTTTTGAGAACGCGAGGGTCATGGGAAAGGCAGCGCAACATAAACTCAGCCATTGTTATTATCTGCTACAGGGACTAAGGAAAGACAGGAGAACTGTCCCTACAATAGAACTAAACTAGATCCCTACGATGTAACGGGGAACCTGATCCTGCGATCAGACCCGCTAAAGTCCTCGGCTAGTCTGAACGAAGACCTATAGATGTGAGGGAGGGATCCCTACAAGAACTAGGGACTGGGATAAGTTGGACACCTCCTAGCAGAAATAGTAGCAGTCAAAGACAAACACACAACAAAAAGCATAGAGGTCAGAAGACCTAGCAAAACTAACAGAGAACGGCAACAGAGCACCAAGCTAGCTCAAGAGTAGTAAATACAATGAAGTCCAGCAAGACCAGGAGGGCGGAGCCGGATTAAATAGGCAAAAATGGTCATGTGACCAGCAAACTAAAAAAAACCTAACAGGAGAGTTCTAACAGTACCCCCTCTTCTAAGAGGATCCTCCGGATCCCCTAGGCCCAGGCTTACCAGGAAACCTCCTGTGAAACGCTCTGACAAGTCTGGAAGCAGAAACATCATCCGCCCTCACCCATGAGTTATCCTCCTTCATGCGCAACAAATTGTATGCCCCCCGGAGATCAATTTTAGAGAACCACTTGGCCCCCACTAACTGGTTAAATAAATCAGGAATCAATGGCAGTGGGTAAGGATTGCGTACAGTAATTTTATTAATCTCACGAAAGTCCAGACAAGGACGTAAACCGCCATCTTTTTTTTTTACAAAAAAAAATCCAACAGCCACAGGAGAGTTGGAAGGCCTAATGTGACCAGCGGCCAAGCTTGTCTGTATGTATTCCTCCAAAGCCTTTCTCTCAGGAATAGTAAGATTAAATAAACGACTTTTAGGAAGAGTCGCTCCAGGGACAAATTCAATGGTACAATCATAGTCTCTATGGGGAGGCAAAATTTGTGACTCCTCCTCAGAAAAAACTCTCCAAAAATCCTGAATAGGTACAGGTAATTCCCCTTTTTCCACCGCAGCAATACGTCCGTTACAACACTTGTCATAACACTTAGGGCTCCAGGACTTAATTTCATTGGTAGACCAATCCAGTACAGGATTGTGCAATTTTAACCAGGGTAACCCCAATATTACTGGAGAAGGCAAATTATCCAATACCACCAAATCCAAATTTTCTTGGTGAATACCATTAATGGAGAAGGGAAATTCACAGACCTTATGAGTAACACTCTTCAAGGGAGAGCCATCAACAGAAACCACAGCAATAGGGGATGACAAAGTTTTAGGTTCTAATCTAAGTTTTTCCAAGAATCCCCCATCAATCACATTCCGAGTAGAACCACAATCCACAAATACCCGAAATTCAATTAATTCATCCTGAGCAGCAGTAGTGGCAGATAGGAATACTCCCTTAGAATTTAAACAGGCAATACGGGCATAACTGACCATTTTTTTTTTCTTTCTTCAAACGAAGCACACAGTTCTTAATAAAATGACCAGAATTTCCGCAATAAAAGCACAAGCCTTCAGAAAGCCTGCGATCTTTTTCCTGAGAGCGGGGTGTCATCGTCCCAATCTCCATCGGCTCTCCATTGTCAGCACAGACCGTCTCAAGACTCGGAGCTGACATAGCAGAGGATTTGCTCTCATTAACCCTTGCACGCAGTCTCCTGTCCACCCGTATAGCTAATTGCATAGCCTCCTGCAAGTTTCCAGGTGTGGGATAAGCAATCAGTAAATCCTTAACCCTTTCACCTAGCCCTGCAAGAAACAAGCTTTTCAAAGCTGAATCGTTCCACCCCACCTGGGCAGACCACCGACGGAAGTGAGAACAATATTTTTCCACATTACCTGATCCCTGCCTCAAACGTCTCAATTCAGACTCAGCAGATGAGACACGATCAGGATCATCATACAACAAACCCAAAGCAGAAAAAAAACTATCCACTGATCTAAAGCACGGATCACTAGGTTGGAGAGAGAAGGCCCATCCCTGAGGATCTTTGCGCAAAAGTGACATTATGAACCCTATGCGCTGTGATTCATCACCAGAGGATCCGGGTCTCAAATGAAAATACAATAAACAAGCATTTTTAAAAGAAAAAAAATCTTGTTGTTCGCCAAAAAATAAATCAGGCAGACGTACCTTTGGTTCCACAAAATGTGCTCCAGAACAGGTACTCACGTGTTGTTGGAGCTTGGCCACCTCCAGAGAGAGTCCCTGCAAGCGTTGAGCCAAATCTTGAACCGAGACCATGATGGAAAACTGGAGGTCTTTCCTTAGAGAAAATTTTTTTTTTTTCTTTTAGGGCTGGACTTACTGTTATGATCTGCTACAGGGACTAAGGAAAGACAGGAGAACTGTCCCTACAATAGAACTAAACTAGATCCCTACGATGTAACGGGGAACCTGATCCTGCGATCAGACCCGCTAAAGTCCTCGGCTAGTCTGAACGAAGACCTATAGATGTGAGGGAGGGATCCCTACAAGAACTAGGGACTGGGATAAGTTGGACACCTCCTAGCAGAAATAGTAGCAGTCAAAGACAAACACACAACAAAAAGCATAGAGGTCAGAAGACCTAGCAAAACTAACAGAGAGCGGCAACAGAGCACTAAGCTAGCTCAAGAGTAGTAAATACAATGAAGTCCAGCAAGACCAGGAGGGCGGAGCCGGATAAAATAGGCAAAACTGGTCATGTGACCAGCAAACTAAAAAAAAACCTAACAGGAGAGTTCTAACAGCCATGCGTGCCAGACTACTAACAGGCAAGACTTCCGTGTCCTCACCAAGAGGATGACTGACCATGCTCTCCTCCTCCTCCTCCTCTCTGTCCTCTGGCCATCCACGCTGTACAGACGGTATGACAGCTGTGAAGGTAGTACCGTCTATAGTGCATGAAACTAGCTCCTGTCCTTCCTCCTCCTCCTCCTCTTCCTCATTGTCACCCAATCCACGTTGGGATGAGATGAGGCTTGGCTGTGTGTAATCTCCCTATATGGTTCCTTGTTCCATATCATCGTGCTCCGCCTGCAATGTATCCTCTTTGATTGTGAGCAGAGAGCATTTCAGAAGACAGAGAAGCGGGATGGTGACGCTAATTATGGCGTCATCACCACTCACCATCTTGGTGGAGTCCTCAAAGTTTTGGAGGATAGTACAGATGTCTGAAATCCATGTCCACTCCTGAGGTCTTATGTGTGGAGTCTGAAATGAATACCGATGGCCTTGTTGATGCTGGTGCTGAACAACTGCCCTCTTCTGCTCACAAATCCTTCCCAACATCTGCAGTGTAGAGTTCCAACGTGTGGGGACATCACACACCAGTCTGTGAGCAGGAAGCTGCAAATGCTGCTGAAACACTGCAAGGGACGGCGGAAGCTGTTGCTGACTTTCTAAAATGGGCACACAGGCGACATACTTTAACAATCAGATCCGGCAGCTCATGGTAGGGTTTGAGAAACCGCTGAACCACGAGGTTAAGCACATGGGCCATGCATGGTATGTGTGTGATCTCGCCTCGCCTCAGAGCCGCCACCAGGTTCCGGCCGTTGCCACACATGACCATGCCTGGCTGTAGGTTCAGCGGTGTGAGCCACAGATCTTCCTGTTCTTTCAGAGCTGTCCACAACTCTTCAGCATTGTGCAGTTTGTCACCTAAGCATATTAGCTTCAGCACAGCCTGCTGCCGCTTGGCCGAGGCAGTGCTGCAGTACTTCAAGCTTGTGACTGATGTGGTCATTTCGGAGATGGAGGCTGAAAAGGAGGAGGAGGCTGAGGAGGATGAGGTGCAGGAGCTTTAGACCGTGGGGGCAACCCTGATTGACCTAGGGCCTGCAATCCTTGGTGTCGGGAGGACGTGTTCCGTCCCAAGGTCCGACTGTGTCCTGGCTTCCACTATGTTAACCCAGTGTGCTGTCCGCGAGATGTACCATCCCTGCCCACAAGCACTTGTCCACGTGTCCGTGGTTAGGTGGACTTTACCAGTAACTGCGTTGTTGAGGGCACGGCTAATGTTTTGAGATATGTGCTTGTGTAATGCGGGGACGGCACACTGGGAGAAATAGTGGTGGCTGGGGTCCGAGTACCGAGGGACGGCCGCCGCCATCAGGTTGCGGAATGCTTCCGTCTCCATGAGCCTAAAAGGGAACATTTCGAGCGCAAGCAGTTGTGAAATTTGAGAATTTTTTTTAGTAGTGTGGCCTGTGGGGCGTTGGCTGCATATTTGCGCTTGCGTTCCAAGGACTGGGGTATGGACAACTGAACGCTGCGCTGGGACAAGGACATGGACGTGCTTCCTGATGCTGCTACTTGAGAGTGTGCAACGACATGTGCAGGGCAGGAGGCATCTTCGCATGCACCATGGACAGGGGATTGGCTTGCATGCACAACAGCGGAAGAAGCAATGGTGCCACCCGCAGACACTGTTCCTGGACCCTGGGGTTCGGCCCACAAAGTCGGGTGCTTTGCTGCCATGTGCCTGATCATGCTGGTGGTGGTCAGGCTGTTCGTTTTGCCACCCCAGCTGATGCTGGCCTGGCAGGTGGTGCAAAAGGCCTTTTTGGGGTTATCGACAGCGGCTTTGTAAAAGAACCAGACTCGGGAAGACCTAACAGTTGTACTGGCAACTTCCTTCATGTTGGTGTTACGGGGAACGGTTGCCTGCCTTCTTTTTGCGGCCACCACACTGCTTCTTCCTGCCTGCTGTGGTGCTCTGCCTCCCTCCCCCTGTGTGCTGCTGTCCTCGCTCTACATGTCCTCCTGCCAGGTTGGGTCAGTTACTATATCATCCACCACCTCGTCTTCCACTTCCGCACCCTGGTCCTCCTCCTGACTTTCTGGCAATTGTGTCTCATCATCGTCCACCTCTTGTGAAACTTTCCCACCGTCGCCTTCGTGTGACTGTGGCTGCTCAAATATTTGGGCATCGCTACATGCGATCTCCTCTTGACCCGCTTCAAGTGGACCGGGCGAGAGGCCCGAATCTATAAATGGAAAAGTGAACAGCTCTTCAGAGTGTCCAAGTGTGGAATCAGTTGTCTCTGGGTACTCGGCATGGTGGGAGGAAGGAGGATCAGGGTGAGGAATATGCGGTCCAGAATCACGACTTCTGAGACTTGACCGTGTGGAAGACAGGGTGTTAGTGGTGGTGGTGGCAAAGTGACTGGAAGCATTATCTGCTATCCACCCAACAACCTTTCAACACTGCTCTGGGTTCAATAGTGGTGTGCTGTGGTCCCCTAGAAATTGGGACAGGAAGGTCAGGCGAGAAGATGTGGGTGTTTGTTGTGGCACAATTTCGGCTTGCCCACGGCCTTGTCCTCAGCCTCTGCTTGCACCATTACCATCACGTCCAGTTCCCCATCCCTTGCCACGTGCCTTGCTCATTTTAAATGCAGGACAGTATCTTCCACGCTCACTACAAATGACTGAGTTTGGAACGAACTTATATGTTATCCGTGTGACGGAGAAAAAGTGAGTTTTAAATACCTAGCCTGTAGGTAAGTAGTTTGAATTGCTTCACTGACACACTAAGGGAAATTTTTAATGGAAGCCAGAAATGGCAGTATTTTCTGACAACGTATATGCGATCCGTGTGATGTAGAAAACAGAGTTTTAAATACCTGGCCTGTAGGTAAGTAGTTTGAACAGCAAGCTGCTGTGAATTGCTTCACTGACACACTGAAAGAAATTTTTAATGGAGGCCAGAAATGGCAGTATTTTCTGACAACATATATGTGATCCGTGTGACGGAGAAAACAGAGTTTTAAATACCTGGCCTGTAGGTAAGTAGTTTGAACAGCAAACTGCTGTGAATTGCTTCACTGACACACTAAAGGAAATTTTTAATGGAGGCCAGAAATGGCAGTATTTTCTGACAACTTATATGTGATCCGTGTGACAGAGAAAACAGAGTTTTAGATACCTGGCCTGTAGGTAAGTAGTTTGAACAGCAAACTGCTGAGAATTGCTTCACTGACACACTAAAGGAAATTTTTAATGGAGGCCATAAATAGCCGTATTTTCTGACAATGTACAGTACAGACCAAAAGTTTGGACACACCTTCTCATTTAAAGATTTTTCTGTATTTTCTTGACTATGAAAATTGTACATTCACACTGAAGGCATCAAAACTATGAATTAACACATGTGGAATTATATACTTAACAAAAAAGTGTGAAAAAACTGAAAATATGTCTTATATTATAGGTTCTTCAAAGTAGCCACCTTTTGCTTTGATGATTGCTTTGCACACTCTTGGCATTCTCTTGATGAGCTTCAAGAGGTAGTCACCGGAAATGGTTTTCCTTTCACAGGTGTGCCCTGTCAGGTTTAATAAGTGGGATTTCTTGCCTTATAAATGGGGTTGGGACCATCAGTTGTGTTGTGCAGAAGTCTGGTGGATACACAGCTGATAGTCCTACTGAATAGACTGTTAGAATTTGTATTATGGCAAGAAAAAAGCAGCTAAGTAAAGAAAAATGAGTGGCCATCATTACTTTAAGAAATGATGGTCAGTCGGTCCGAAAAATTGGGAAAACTTTGAAAGTGTCCCCAAGTGCAGTTGCAAAAGCCATCAAGCGCTACAAAGAAACTGGCTCACATGAGGACCGCCCCAGGAAAGGAAGACCAAGAGTCACCTCTGCTTCTGAGGATAAGTTTATCCGAGTCACCAGCCTCTAAAATCGCAGGTTAACAGCAGCTCAGATTAGAGACCAGGTCAATGCCACACAGAGTTCTAGCAGCAGACACATCTCTACAACAACTGTTAAGAGGAGACTTTGTGCAGCAGGCCTTCATGTTAAAATAGCTGCTATGAAACCACTGCTAAGGACAGGCAACAAGCAGAAGAGACTTGTTTGGGCTAAAAAACACAAGGAATGGACATTAGACCAGTGGAAATCTGTGCTTTGGTCTGATGAGTCCAAATTTGAGATCTTTGGTTCCACCCACCATGTCTTTGTGCAATGCAGAAAAGGTGAACGGATGGACTCTACATGCCTGGTTCCCACGGTGAAGCATGGAGGAGGAGGTGTGATGGTGTGGGGGTGCTTTGCTGGTGGCACTGTTGGGGATTTATTCAAAATTGAAGGCATACTGAACCAGCATGGCTACCACAGCATCTTGCAGCGGCATGCTATTCCATCCGGTTTCCGTTTAGTTGGACCATCATTTATTTTTCAACAGGACAATGACCCCAAACACATATCCAGGCTGTGTAAGGGCTATTTGACCAAGAAGGGGAGTGATGGGGTGCTACACCAGATTACCTGGCCTCCACAGTCACCAGACCTGAACCCAATCAAGATGGTTTGGGGTGAGCTGGACCGCAGATTGAAGGCAAAAGGGCCAACAAGTGCTAAGCATCTCTGGGAACTCCTTCAAGATTGTTGGAAGACCATTTCCGGTGACTACCTCTTGAAGCTCATCAAGAGAATGCCAAGAGTGTGCAAAGCAGTCATCAAAGCAAAAGGTGGCTACTTTGAAGAACCTAGAATATAAGACATGTTTTCAGTTGTTTCACACTTTTTTGGTAACTACTTCGCGCCAGAGCCTGTTTTTGCCTGTGTGACCAGGCCATTTTTTTCAATTCTGACCACTGTCACTTTATGAAGTAATTACTCTGGAACGCTTCAGCGGATTCCCCTGATTCTGAGATTGTTTTTTTCATGACATATTGTACTTCATGATATTAGTAAAATTTCTTTAATATCACTTGCGTTTATTTGTGAAAAAATCAGAAATTTGGCGAAAATTTTGAAAATTTTGCAATTTTCAAACTTTGAATTTTCATGCCCTTAAATCAGAGAGATTTGTCACACAAAATAGTTAATAAATAGCATTTCCCACATGTCTACTTTACATCAGCACAATTTAGGAACCAAAATTTTTTTTTTTAAGGACGCTATAAGGGTTGAAACTTGACCAGCGATTTCTCATTTTTCCAGCAAAATTTACAAAAACATTTTTTTAGGGACCACATCTTATTAGAAGAGACTTTGAGGGGCCTTTATGACATAAAATACCAAAAAGTGACACCATTCTAAAAACTGCACCCCTCAAGGTGCTCAAAACCACATTCAAGAAGTTTATTAACCCTTCAGGTGTTTCACGGTAATTTTTGGAGTGTGGAAGAAAACAATGAACATTTAACTTTTTTTCACAAAAATGTTACTTTAGACACAATTTTTTTATTTTCACAAGGGTAACAGGAAAAAATGGACTACAGAATTTGTAGTGCAATTTCTCATGAGCGCGCTGATACCCCATATGTGAGGGAAAACCACTGTTTGGGCGCACTGCAGGGTTCGGAAGGGAAGGAGTGCCATTAGACTTTTTGAATGTAAAATTTGTTTGAATAATTAGCGGACGCCATGTTGCGTTTGGAGAGCTCCTGATGTTCCTAAACAGTGGAAACCCCCCACAAGTGACACCATTTTGGAAACTAGACCCCTTAGGGAACTTATCTAGATGTGTGGTGAGCACCTTGAACCCCAAGGTGCTTTACAGAAGTTTATAATATTGAGCTGTAAAAATAAAATTTTCACATTTTTCCCACAAAAACGTTTTCATCCCTTAATTTTGCATTATCATAAGGGTAATAGGAGAAATTGCACTATGAAATTTGTTGTGCAATTTCTCCTGAACACGCTGATACCCCATATGTGGAGGAAAACCACTGTTTGGGCGCACGGCAGAGTTTGGAAGAGAAGGAGCGCCATTTGACTTTTTAAATGTAAAATTTGCTTGAATAATTAGCGGACGCCATGTTGCATTTGGGGAGCCCCTGATGTGACTAAACAGTGGAAAACCCCCACAAGTGACACCATTTTGGAAACTAGACCCCTTAGGGAACTTATCTAGATGTGTGGTGAGCACCTTGCACCCCCAGCTGCTTCACAGAAGTTTATAATATTGAGCCATAAAAATAAAATTTTCCCATTTTTCCCACAAAAAATGTTTTTCATCCCCCAATTTTGCATTATCATAAGGGTAACAGGAGAAATTGCACCATGAAATTTGCTGTGCAATTTCTCCTGAGTATGCTGATACCCCATATGTGGGGGAAAACCACTGTTTGGGTACACTGCAGGGTTCGGAAGGGAAGGAGCGCCATTTGACTTTTTGAATGTAAAATTTGTTTGAATAATTAGCGGACGCCATGTCGCATTTGGGGAGCCCATAATGTGCCTAAACAGTGGAAACCCCCCACAAGTGACACCATTTTTGAAACTAGACCCCTTAGGGAACTTATCTAGGTGTGTGGTGAGCACTTTGCACCCCCTGGTGCTTCACAGAAGTTTATAATATTGAGCCATAAAAATAACATTTTCACATTTTTCCCACAAAAAATGTTTTTCATCCCCTAATTTTGCATTATCATAAGGATAACAGGAGAAATTGCACCATGAAATTTGTTGTGCAATTTCTCCTGAGTACATCGATACCCGATATGTTGGGGAAAACCACTGCGTTGGTGTGCGGCAGGGTTCGGAAGAGAAAGGAGCGCTATGTTGGCTGGGATAGGTTGAAGACACCATGTCACATTTGAAGAGTCGCTGACATGCTGAAACAGCAGAAACCCCCACAAGTGACCCCATTTTGTAAACTACACCTATCAAGGAATTCATCTAGGGAAGTAGTGAGTATTTTTTATTTTTTTAATTCATACCATTGGGCAGTGAAGAAAACATAATTATATTTTTACCACAAAAAAATGTTTTACCCTCAGATTTTACATTTTCACACAGGGCAATGGGTAAAAATGGTGCCGAAATGTGTCACACAATTTCTTCTAAAAGTGGCAATACCCCATATGTGGTTGTATCGTACCGCTTAGCCATACGGCGAGATCTGGGAGGGACGGAGCGCTATTTGACAATTGGAGAACAAATTATTGTAGAATAGGCATTTGGATTTGGGAGCACAAAATTTTCTGAATTTCTTTTGGGGGGCAAGGGCCATTTCGCTTTTCCAGAGCCTTTCTGCTACCAGTAATTTGGTAGTCCCTTATATTTTTAACAGATAACGGACCTGAGTGGGGACTAGCTTTTTTTGAGGACTGAGTTGAAGCTTTTATTGGGAACATTTTACGTAACATTTATCCGGCGCTCTAGGCTGAGCACTTACATCGGGGTTTCCATCTAAATTTCCAAGTGATGTAATTCAGATGAAACCCCTGCGGGATCTATTCACTGTAATGAGGCAGCAGAGTTACTCTGGACTCCGTCTGGCCTCTGTTTAGTGGTGTCCTTTTTTTCAGAAGTGCACAAAACTGTGGCCAACCGCACTTTTATGCACGCCTAAAAAAACTGACACCGTGGGATCACAGGCTAGACGGCATCCACAGTGGCCTATATCTGCCTCATTACAGGGAATCTTCCGTCATGGGTTCCGTCTGAATCACGTATTTCAGAGATTTACACGGAAACTCTGGTGTAAGTGCTCAGCGCAGAGCGCAGGATAAATGTGAGCAGAGGTTTACTGCGATCTTTGGGAGACATAATAAACAAATCAGTAGCAGGTAAAGAATTGGTTGTATTTATTTTTTACGCCGTTCCTCATGCGGTATAAGTGATGAGATTACTTTATTCTTCGGGTCGGTGCGATTACAGAGATACCAGATTTATATCGGGTTTTTATGACTGACAGCTGTCACACACTAAAAGACGCTTTTTTTGCAAAATCTAGTTTTTGCATCGCCTTATTTTGAGAGCTATAATTTTTCCATATTTCGGCGGACAGAGTCATGTGATGGCTTGTTTTTTGCGGGACGAGTTGACATTTTTATTGGTACCTTTTTTGCGTGCGTGACATTTTTTGATCGCTTTCTATTCCGTTTTTTGGGAGGTAAAATTAACAAAAACCAACAATTCAGGAATTGTTTTTGAGGTTTTTTCTTTTGTGCCGTTCTGCGTGTGGTAAAAGTGATAAGGCAGCATTATTCTTCAGGTGAGTATGTTTACAGTGATACTACACTTACTGTATATTTTTTTTATGTTTTGATGCTTTTACACAATAAAATAATTTTATAGAAAAAATATTTTTTTTGCATCGCTTTATTATGAGAGCTATAACTTTTTTATTTTTCGGCTGATGGAGCTGTATGGTGGCTTTTTTTGCGGAACAAGATGACGTTTTCAGCGGTACCATTTTTATTACCATTTTGCTTTTTGATCGCATTTTTTTCCACTTTTTGTTTGACGATATGATGAAAAAGCATAGTTTTTTGCTCCGTTTTTTATTTATTTTTATTACGATGTGCACAGAAGGAGTTAATTAGTGTGACAGTTTTATAGATTGGGTTGTTTCGGACGCGGCGATACCAAATATGTGTACTTTTTATGTTTTTGCATAAATATACGGATTTATTGGGTTAATATTTTATTTATTTATTTTTATTTATTTTGTGATTTTTTTTAACAGTTTTAAAACATTTTTTAGACTATTTTTTTTACATTTTTACTTAGTCCCTGTATGGGACATTAATTTTTATTTTTCTAATCACTGTTCTCATGCAATGCAATAGACATGTATTGCATTGCATGAGAGCTTTGCTGACAGTTTAACACTGTCTGTGTCTCCTGCTAGACTTCAGCTGCAGGCTGAGCCTAGCTGACACCGTACATAGCAGACCCGGAGGCGGTCATGTGACCTCCGGCTGCCATGACAACGGCAGGTCCTGTCAGACATCAGGGGGCCGTCGGAGAGATAAGTGGACGACCCCCTCTCCTCTCACTATCTTCTAAATGCCGCGATCACTATAGATCGCGGCATATAGAAGATAGCAAAGGGTTAACATCATTGGGACCTGATCAAATCAGGTCCCGTTGATGTCCCCTGTCAGAGCTGATGCTCTGCACCGCACCCGTAGCGCTTGCAGGACCCTGGGGGTCCTGAAGGCTGCGGGACCACCGACCGTTCATAAACGTCGGCGCTGCACAGAGCCCAGGCAGCGCCGACATTTATGTACAGTGGGCGGTCGGGAAGCGGTTAAGTATATAATTCCACATGTGTTAATTCATAGTTTTGATGCCTTCAGTGTGAATGTACAATTTTCAAAGTCATGAAAATACAGAAAAATCTTTAAATGAAAAGGTGTGTCCAAACTTTTGGTCTGTACTGTATATGTGATCCGTTTGACGGAGAAAACACAGTTTTAAATAGCTGGATTTCTAGCGCTCTAATATGGAAAGGACCTGGCTGTTTTCTGCAGTGCCAACAAGCAAATGGCGCAGAAAAACGGTGTTCTCTGGATTGCTTTTTAAGCAAATAATGAGGATTAAGATCCAAAGAAAAGTATTCCTGGCCCCTGAGACCTGGGCCATTGTATAGAAATATCTAACAGCAGCAGAAGGCAGAATTGGAATGGAGCCTCTTGTGCTATATGCACTGCAGTCTGCTATATACACTGCCTGCCTATACACCCTGCCTGCCTGATATCTCTGCAGATGGATTAGTCCTCAGAAGGACTGTTTGTTAAGATGGATATGTGTAATGTATGATTTTTTGCCCTACACTACTTAATACACAAGCAAATCTCTCCCTGACGCAGCAGTAGCTCTCCCTACACTGTCTGATCCGGGGTGACTGTGACGAGAATGGCGGCGCCAGGTCTGATTTACCTGATGACGCTGTGCGGCCAGGTAATCACTGTAATGCCCACAACCAACATGGCTACGGCATTACAGTGCATGGCAGGCAATCCCTGCATGTTCATTGGCTCTCTAAAGAGCACCAAACATGTAGAGAGGGGACCTGAGTTCCCGCCCGAGCAACCCGGAAATACTTGGCGAGCGCCGAGCATCTCAAGCAGTGAGATGCTTGGGCGAGCATCGAGCAGTAGCAAGCATACTCGCTCATCACTAATCTTTAGTATAAAAACCAGACTCGCCAATGTAATCTCAATGTAATAATCACATTGTTCAGCTCCAACACCTCCTCCTCCTGTTCAGCCACTATCTCCGAAATGACCACATCAGTCACAAGCTGGAAGTGACTCGCCCCCTGGGCCGTGGGGCACCCGGAACCGGGCTTCTATGCGATGCTGGGGGTAGTTGTGGCAACCCGATCCCGTGGCTCAGGGTGGTCAGACCAAATTGTGGCAGTCTATTTATCAGTGTTTTGAATGTCCGACTACGCCACCCGTGGATTGCGGTCAGGGATGACCGCCGCTGCAAGGCAGACCACTGAGGCTGGTGTTGGTGTGCAGCAAAGGGATAGGATAACTCCCCACGGGAAGAGTGTAGCTGTTATGATCTGCTACAGAGACTAAGGAAAGACAGGAGATCTGTCCCTACAATAGAACTAAACTAGATCCCTACGATGTAACGGGGAACCTGATCCTGCGATCAGACCCGCTAAAGTCCTCGGCTAGTCTGTACGAAGACCTATAGATGTGAGGGAGGAATCCCTACAAGAACTAGGGACTGGGAAAAGTTGGACACCTCCTAGCAGAAATCGTAGCAGTCAAAGACAAACACACAACAAAAAGTAAAGAGGTCAGAAGACCTAGCAAAACTAACAGAGAGCGGCAACAGAGCACCAAGCTAGCTCAACAGTAGTAAATACAAATGAAGTCCAGCAATGCCAGGAGGGCGGAGCCAGATTAAATAGGCAAAACTGGTCATGTGACCAGCAAACTAAAAAAAAACTAACAGGAGAGTGGTAACAGTACCCCCTCTTCTAAGAGGATCCTCTGGATCCCCTAGGCCCAGGCTTACCAGGAAACCTCCTGTGAAATGCTCGGACAAGTCTGGAAGCAGAAACATCATCCGCCCTCACCCATGAGTTATCCTCAGGTCCGAAACCCTTCCAAGCGACGAGATACTGCAAACTCCCTCTATACCGTCTAGAATTTAGGATGCGGGAAATTTCATATTCCCCGTCCTCCACCTCCGGAGGAACAGTGGCAGAGGCGTCACCATCCGACACATCAGCTTTTTTCAACAGAGAAACATGAAACACCGGATTAATCCTCCAGGACGTAGGAACCTCCAGCCTAACAGCAGATTGGTTAACTATCTGAAGCACCTTAAAGGGCCCTACGAACTTGGGACCCAATTTTTTAGAAGGAATCCTCAATCGCAGATTCTTAGAGGACAACCAAACCATGTCACCAACTGCAAACAAAACCTCTTGCCGTTTCCTATCAAAGTACCTCTTAGATTTTTTGTTAGCCTCCTGAAGATTACCACGCACATCCGTCCAAACTCTCTCCAAATCACCGGAAAAACTCTCCTCCTCAGGCACAGCCGAAACCAATTTGGAGAATGACCCAAAAGACGGATGTCTCCCAGAACAACAAAAAAAAGGCGAACACCCAGCAGAAGAGGATGTATGGTTGTTAAGAGCAAATTCAGCAAGTGGCAGAAACTCAGACCACCCCTCTTGATTGTCTGCCACAAAACAACGCAAGAACTGCTCAACATCCTGGTTCTTCCTTTCTGTCTGGCCATTAGACTCAGGATGATATCCGGATGAAAACGACAAATGGACTTCCAACCTGTCACAAAAGGCACGCCAAAAACGAGCCACGAACTGAGGTCCCCTATCAGAAACAATGTCAGTAGGAACACCATGTAGTCTGACAATCTCCTTGACAAAGGCCTTAGCGAGTGTCTTAGCGCAAGGCAGTTTGATAAAGGGAACCAAGTGACACATCTTGCTAAAACGGTCCACGACCACCCAGATGACCGTGAAACCTTCAGAGGGAGGTAGGTCAGTAATAAAGTCCATAGCCAGATGTGTCCAAGGTGCACTAGGAACTAGTATTGAGCCACCCCCGTAGTGTTCGAGTTCGGTTCGGTTCATCGAACACCCGTGTGTTCGCCGAACTGTTCGTCGAACTGTTCGTCGAACACCTTCGAACACCGTTAAAACCAATGGCAGGCAAACAAAAACACATAGAAACACATAGAAAACACCTTCAAAGGTGTCCAAAAGCTGACAAACTGCTCAGAAGACACAACTAACACATGGAAAAGTGACAAGTACATATAGTCATGCGAAAAGAAAAGAGGTGGAGGAGTAAAAGGAGGGGGAGACACAGATATAGGCATGTCATGCCCTTCTAAAATCCAAAAAGTGAGAAGCCGACACGTTCAGTCCGCTCCTGCCCGTGCCACCTCCATGTCGCCGGGTTTGTGCCAGAGCCGCGGTGAACCCTGACGGCCAGCCCCCCTCTCCCAATACTGGTGCCTGTCCGCTGGTGGGTCGAGCGAGCCCCCCTGTGGTGGAGGCAGCTCTAAGCTTTTTAATTTAAATTGTCTCTCTAATTTGAATAAATACACTTTAAATCCATTTACAAGGATCTATTGGAGGGTAAGTCTCATGCCAGCAGCCGCGTAATTCCAGCTCCAGTAGCGTCAACTAAAGCTGCTGCAGTTAAAAAGCTTTTATAAGGATCGAGCTCGGCTGTCCACCGCAAGGCATCCTACTGCCAGTCCGAGCCCCTATGCCTTGGGGTGCCTCCTGATGCTCTTCACTGAGTATCCCGTGGTCCCGAAGCATTTCCTTTGAAAAAATGAAGCGTCCAAACTACAGGTGGTGTAGCTTGCTTAACAGCCGGGATAATCCGCTGACTAGCAGACCCTGCTACTAGGCACAAAGTATTTCCTGGGCTAGATGCAGTTAAAAATTTGTAATTAGATACTGTCGTTGGATGCTGAGAAAGCATTCCATAGAGTCTCCTGGAAGCCATATATGATTCTCTTAAAAAGCTTGGGGTAGGGGTCTAGGGGACCCTTTTATAGCCAAAATCACGGCCCTGTATCGCAATACGTCACCTAGGCTGAAGATAAATGGAACTGTAGCACCCTGAGGGCTCGGTTGCTACAGAGGTATTGCACCTCACCCAGAGGTGTGATATCTCACTCTCAGGTAAGGATGTAGTGTGGATCAGGACCCGACACCTGCATGCATTACACCACATTGCCGTGGGGCAGGGCGACCAATATGCCCCTGAGATGGGCACGACAGTCCCTGTCCCTGGCTGGAGTGGGGGGAGGGAACACTGAGGAAGGGGAACCCTGTAGTGCAGGAGCAGGGAGGAAGCAGTTCCTGGGTGCATTGAGAAGGGAGTATAAAAGGTGGGCACCATCTTAGTTCAGTGCAGAGAAGTCTGAGCAGAAGTGGCAGGGAGCAGGGGCTCTGCATGAGCTCTGCTCCGGAGGCGGGCCTAGTAACAGAGGCCCAGGCCTGGAAGAGGGAGAAGGAAGGAAGAGGAGCGGAGAAGGCTCCAGGAACGAGGAACGAAGGGATCTCAGGGGTGCGGACGGGCGAGTCGCCACCGCACGCCCGAATCCACCTGCGTGGAGGGGTCAGGCCAAAGGGGGAGACCGGTCCCCGAAACTAGTGGAGGCAGGAAACGACCCTCAGCTAGAAACAGGAGGCTGTGACATTTTATGTGGCGCAGCCCCTCGCTACACCCGCTAGGAAGGCACCACATAGGGTCAGGGAAACTGGCGCCAAGTTTACCAAGAGGAGGCACGAGGCAGCCGGACAGAAGGGTTGGTAAGAAAGGCCAGACAAAGGACACACAAAGGGGGTCCTGTGAAGCACTCCAAAGTTATCTGGGAGTTGTCTGAGCCCCTCACCTGGTGAGCACAGTACGACATGGGCAGCCGTTACCTGCAGACGTGGTCTGGATAATAAGAACTGTGAGTAAAGGCCCTGGACAGCATCACTGACTCCGTGTCATTACTGCTGCTGCCCTGCACCATCACCCCCATCCTCCGCATACACTGCCCTGAGGCTATACTCCTCCCGTGGGGAGTTATGCTACGCTCTGCTGCACCCACAACACCAGCCTCAGCGGTCTGCCCTGGAGCGGCGGTTCACTCTGACCGCAATCCACGGGTGGCGTAGTCGGACATTTAAACATCAAAACCACATAAATAGTTCCGCCACTGGTTTGACCGCCCTGAGCCACGGAACCGGGTTGCCGCCACGGAGACTACAACCACCAGCATCCACCAAAAAGGGTCCGGCTCCGGGTGTCCCAAGGCCCAGGGGGCGCGTCAGAACATTTTCATCACCTTTCACAATCACCAATGGGACAAGGCAGGGATGTTCTCTGTCCCCTCTCTTATACATCCTAGTGACGGAGCACCTGCTCTCATCAATTCGCCATAACCCCAATATTAGGTGGATTGAGGTGGGAGGCACCGAGTACAAGCGCTCTCTATTTGCTGATGATGTCCTAGTATATATCACTCAATCACATATATCCATCCATGCTGTTATGGCTGAAATAGATCACTTTGTTACATGGTCAAATTTTAAAATCAATGCAGTGAAGTCTGAGGCCCTCGATGTCTCCCTCCCCAAATCCATATAGGATTCCATCCAGTCCAACTTTCCCTTTGCCTGGCCCTCACAGGGTATCAAATACTTAGGAATTCCTATTCATAGAGACCTCTCCCATCTATGTTATCTTAATTTTGGGCCCTTTATTGAACAACTCCATACAGACCACGGTTGGCAAGTTAGAACTGTAAGATTCACTACGTGAACCACTGGTGTTTTGTGGAAAAGCACATGTACACTGTGTTCCAAGTTATTATGCAAAAAGTGTTTAGGAGTGATAAGGGAAGAATTTGTTTGTTTGTCAGTTAAACTCATTGATGGTGATGTGTGTCAGGGCTCTTTATATCACTGTAAGCAATTGCAGACACCTGTGCTAATTAGTTTGGCAGGTGTGTCCAATGAAAGGCAAGAATACTTAAGAAGGCTGTCTCACATTATTAAGCAGCCTACATTTTCTGCCAAAATGGGAAAGAAAAAGGATGTGTCGGCTGCTGAGAAGCAACAAATTGTGGAGTGTTTAGGTCAAGGCATGACTACAATCAACATTGTGCGATGATCAGGATGAAGTGTCTTGGCAATCAAGAAGTATGTAGCTGATTCACAGTACACACGTGTGCGTGCTGATAAGGGCAAATTGAGGACTCTTTCCTACAGGCAATTACGTCGGGTTGAAAGAGCAGCGGCAAAAAAGCCTTGTCATAGCAGCAGACAAGTTTTTGAAGCTGCTTGTGCCTCCAACGTCCCCCGAACAACAAGATGCAGGGTCCTTCAGAGGTTTGCAGCTGTGCATACGCCATCCTGTCGACCTCCTCTATCCACTTCACACAAGCAGAAACGGCTCCAGTGGGCCAAACATTACATGAAGACTGATTTCAAAACTGTTTTGTTCACGGATGAGTGCCGTGCAGCGCTCGATGGTCCAGATGGATGGAGTGGAGGATGGCTGGTTGATGGACACCCCACGCAAACACGGCTACAGCGCCAACAAGGAGGAGGTGGAGTAATGTTTTGGGCTGGAATCATGGGGAGAGAGATTGTCGGCCCCTTTAGGATCCCTTAAGGCGCTAAAGATGAACTCCATAATGTATGTGGATTTTCTCAAACAGCACTTCCTGCCATGGTTCAAGAAGAAGAACCGTGTATTTCACAGCAAGATCATTTTTCTGCATGATAATGCACCATCTCATGCTGCACATAAAACATCTGCATCTCTGGCTGATATGGGCATAAAAGGGGACAAACTTATGGTGTGACCCCCATGCTCCCCTGACCTCTACCCCATTCAGAACCTTTGGAGCATCATTACAAGGAGTGTCTATGATGGCGGGAGGCAGTTCACATCTAAGCAACAGCTCTGGGAGGGTATTCTGTCCTCATGCAAAACAATTGAAGCAGAAACCATCCAAAACCTGACAAATTCAATGGACGAGAGAGTTCAGAAGCTCCTTTCGAACAAGGGGTCCTATGTGAAAATGTAACATCACCTAGAATAAAGTTTTGAGTTGAAAACTGTTTGATTTCAGTTTCTAACAACCTGCTAATGCTTATAATTTCAAAAATGACCATTTTTTTGGTCTTTATTAAAATGAAAAGGTTGATCGAAAAGTTTGGGGGATCTAAGAGTGTGGCAACCCAGTAGTCATGATTACTTCGAATTCTGACAATATGAGGGTCATGCTGCAGGTAGTGCAGCAAGAAGGCACTTATGTGTCTTGCGCATCTCGGAGCCCCAAAATGATTTTCCGGGCTAGATGCAGCTAAAAATTATTATTAATTTTAAATCTGGTGAAGCTTTAGTATAGATGGCCTAATAGGATCAGTGCTGCACACTGCAACAAAGCCCAAATTATTTTCCAGTCAAGATACGGATAAACATGATTAGTAATTTTAAATCTGGTGGAGCTTATTATAGATGGCCTAATAGAATCAGTGCTGCACACTGCTACAAAGCCCAAATTATTTTCCAGCCAAGATACAGATAAACATGATTAGTAATTTGAAAGCTTAAAACGGTTGGTAGGGTGATTTTAACCAATCATCAAGCTTTTACTCTCCCCAGGATGACACAGGGGTAGAAAAGTCGTTTCGGATCCATGATTTGTTCATCTTTATGAACGTGAGTCTGTCTACATTATCAGTGGAGAGCCGCGTGCGCTTATCTGTCAGCACACCACCAGCAGCGCTGAACACACGTTCAGACAGAACGCTGGCTGCGGGGCATGACAAGATCTCCAAGGCGTAAGTGGCTAGCTCCGGCCATTTATCCAGATTGGAAGCCCAAAAAGAGCAAGGGTCCAGTGACACAGTCGTGGCTTCAATGTTTACTTGGAGATACTCCTGTACCATCGTCTCTAGGCGTTGACTATGTGTCAGACTTCTTGTCTCCTGTGGCCTTGCAAAGGATGGGCTAAAAAAGTGGTGAAATGATTCCGCAAAATTGATGTTACCAGCAGATACTGTGGTTCTGTTACGGTTTGAGTGCTGAACACTTGACGGTCCCACGGTTGGCAAGTTGGAACTGTGAGATTCACTACGTGCACCACTGGTATTTTGTGGAAAAGCACATGTAAGATTCTGCAACAGTCTCTGCTGATACTCCTGCATGCGTGCATCCCTTTCTATGGCAGGAATAATTTCTGCAAATTTACTTTTGTACCGGGGATCTAACAGTGTGGCAACCCAGTAGTCAGGATTATTTCTAATTCTCACAATTCGAGGGTCATGTTGCAGGTAGTGCAGCAAGAAGGCACTCATGTGTGTTGCGCATCCAGGAGCACCAAGTCCCTGTTGTGTTGGTGGCGAGGTAACAATCATGCTTCCTTCCTCTGTCCTCTCCCCCCAACCTCGCACAACAGAAATGTGATCAAGGTCTCCCTCATCTGATGAGTCTTCCATCAGTTCGTCCTCCACTTCTTCCTGGGCTCCTGCACCTTCCTCACTAGTTTGGCTGCTACCATGCGCCCTGGTAAAACCATCTCCCCCACCCTCACATGCCTGCCGCCTTGGTGCTGCCGACCGTCTGGACCTTGCAGATGTTAGCCCTTCCGCATACAACTCCTCCTCCTCTACTTCCTCCACCTCCTCTTGTGCCACCACCTGACTCCGAATTCTGTTTAACATGTGCTCCAGCATGTAAATCACCGGAATAGTCATGCTGATAATGGCATCGTCAGCACTAAACATCTTCGTCGCCATTTCAAAACTGTGCAGAAGGGTGCATAGGTCCCTGATCTGAGACCACTCCTCCAGCGTGATTTGCCCCACCTCTGGATCTCGTTGGCCCAGGCTATACGTCAGAACGTATTGCACCAGGGCTTGTCGGTGCTGCCACAGTCGCTGCAACATGTGCAGAGTTGAATTCCACCGGGTAGGTACATCGCATTTTAGCCGGTGAAGTGGCAGGCCCAACGACTTCTGTAGAGATGTAAGTCGCTGAGCTGCGGGATGCGAACGGCGAAAGTGAGCACACAGCGACCGTGCCCTCTGCAGAAGGCCATCTAGTCTGGGATAGTGGGCTAAAAATTGCTGGACAACCAGGTTCAACACGTGAGCCATACAAGGCACGTGTGTGACATTGCCCTGGCGAAGGGCCGCACCCAGGTTTGCAGCATTGTCGCACACGGCCTTCCCTGGTTTCAGGTCCAGTGGAGACAACCATTCATGAAATTGGTTCTCCAGAGCTGACCACAACTCCTCAGCTGTGTGACTCACATTTCCCAGACATTTCAATGTAAAAACCGCCTGATGACGTTGAGCCCTACTGCCAGCATAGTAAGGAGGTGTGCAGGATCCCTTCTGCGCAGTTAGAAAGCTTGTGGCATGACCAGACAGGCTTTGGGTGCAGGTGGAAGACCGAGAGGAGGTTGAGGAGGCAGAAGCAGTGGAGGAACTTTGACATAAAGAGGATTGACGCACAACTCGTGGGGATGGCAAGACTTGGACAGCAGCCCCTTGTCCTGCTGTCACCATAGTTACCCAGTGCCCAGTCAGCGACATGTAACGCCCCTGTCCATGCCTACTCGTCCAAGTGTCTGTGGTGAAATGCACCCTGTCACACACAGAGTTTCTCAAAGAAGCGGTGATGTTGTGTGCGACATGCTGGTGGAGCGCAGGCACACCTTTCTTTGAGAAGTAGTGCCGACTGGGCATCTGGTACTGGGGCACTGCGACGGACATAAGGTCTCGAAAATCCTCTGTGTCCACCAGGCGGAAAGGCAGCATTTCTGTAGCCAAGAACTTGCAGATGGTGAAATTCAACTTCTTAGCTTTCTCATGGCTAGGAGGAAATGGTCTTTTACTTGTCCACATCTGAGGGACCGAGGGCTGGCTATTGTGCTTAGACGGGGTTGATAAGGGTGTCCCCGGCAAACTGCCGGTCTGTGAGAAAGATGCAGGCGGACATGTTAGGTTGCCTTGATCCAAAGGTGGTGCTATCGATGTCGGACAGCGCTCAACACCAGCTGGTGTTACCACCTCCAAAGAAAATGATGACCTGCCAATCACGCTGGCTGTTGCGGGTAAAGAGGTGGCAGGTCTGCGCCCCAAAACAGGTGTGACTGCTGTCCCCCCAGTCACAGAGGATGAAGAGGCCGCGGATGCACAAGATATGGCAGACGGTGGTTGGCCCGGCTGGCTAGGCCGCATTGTAGCACACTGAGCTTCCCACTGCAACTTATGCTTCATGTCCATGTGCCGGTTCATGCATGAAGTACTCAAACTATGTATTTTTTGGCCTCTACTTAGCTTTTGCTGACAAATGTTACAGATAACACGAGTTGGGTCATCTTTATCGATCTGAAAAAATACCCAGGCTATGCAAGGCTTAGCACCCATGCGACCTGAAGAGCCACCACGACTTGTGGTGAGAGGCAGAGTTGTGTTTGAGGATGCAGTTGTTGACGTGCTTCCAGTACTACGTCTCTGTCCAGGAAGGCGCAACCTGACCTCGTCGTCACTAGCATCTTCCTCCATCTCCTCTGCTGACCTCATCTCTTGGCTGACTGTGGGTTGACAGTAAGTGGGATCTCCAACCTCATCATCATCACCCTGTGCGTTATCACACCCGTCGTCCTCAGAGCCAACCTGTTCCTGCCCTGACAAAAAACTAAAGTTGTCGCTCCAATCAGGTATTTGAGTCTCATCATCGTCTTCCTCATTGTCTCCACCAACAGGAGTTACAGTTTGGGAATGAGGGTCTACATTATGGTCAGAACCTTCTGCGTCTGGTCCTGGATCCGATTCATAAAGATTCTGGGCATCAGTGCAGATCATTTCCTCGTCTGGATTCACAGAAGCGCTGGAGTCGACCTCTGATTCCCAGGCTATAGTATGAGTAAACAGCTCTGCAGACTCAACCATCTGTTCTACCTCATACTCAGACGGGCAGCTGGAGATTTGGGAGCTGTGAGGAAGCAAGTGCGATTGGGGTGACACCTTTGAGGACTGGAGTATTTGTGATGTTGAAGTTGATGTGGAGGAGAGCCCACTTAAAGGAGCACTTGATATCCGTTGAAGCACCTGCTGTTTTTGTGCCTCATCTGGAATTTGTAGCGATTGGCGTGGCCGTAAGAAAGGGATCTTATCACATTGTCCGCTAAAAGAAGTAGACATTTTAGTTTGGCTGGAAGATGGTCTTTCTTCTGCAGATGTTACTGTTGCTTTAACACCTACCCCACGGACACAACCTTTTTTCCCCTTCCCAACACGCCTATTCCCCTTTCCACCAGCAGCAGGCCTTTTTCCACTCATTTTGGTGGTTAACTAATTAACAACTCTGGAGTTGTTTGCACAAAAAAACAATGGATGGGAACCGAGCAGAGCTGAGTGGCCAAACTGTGGTATTAGGCCAAAACTATTGGCTGGGTTAGATGCAGAAAAAAATTATATTCAATTTGCAACCTGATGGAGGTCAGTATAGATGGACTGATAGAGAAAGTCCCACACACTGCTAGAAGGCCAAATGTTTTTTCAGAGCTAGGTGCAGATAAAAATTATTTTTAATTTGCAACCTGATGGAGGTCAGTATAGATGGACTAATAGAGAAAGTCCCACACACTGCTAGAAGGCCAAATATTTTTTCAGAGCTAGATGCAGATAAAAATTATTTTTAATTTGCAACCTGATGGAGGTCAGTATAGATGAACTAATAGAGAAAGTCCCACACACTGCTAGAAGGCCAAATATTTTTTCAGAGCTAGATGCAGATAAAAATTATTTTTAATTTGCAACCTGATGGAGGTTAGTATAGATGGACTAATAGAGAAAGTCCCACACACTGCTAGAAGGCCAAATATTTTTTCAGAGCTAGATGCAGATAAAAATTATTTTTAATTTGCAACCTGATGGAGGTCAGTATAGATGGACTAATAGAGAAAGTCCCACACACAGCTAGAAGGCCAAATATTTTTTCAGAGGTAGATGCAGAAAAAAATATATTCAGTTTGCAACCTGATGGAGGTCTGTATAGATGGATTAATAGAACAAGTCCCACACACAGCTAGAAGCCCAATATTTTTTCAGAGGTAGATGCAGAAAAAAATATATTCAGTTTGCAACCTGATGGAGGTCAGTATAGATGGACTAATACAACAAGTCCCACACACAGCTAGAAGCCCAATATTTTTCCAGAGGTAGATGCAGAAAAAAATATATTCAGTTTGCAACCTGATGGAGGTCTGTATAGATGGATTAATAGAACAAGTCCCACACACAGCTAGAAGCCCAATATTTTTTCAGAGGTAGATGCAGAAAAAAATATATTCAGTTTGCAACCTGATGGAGGTCAGTATAGATGGACTAATACAACAAGTTCCACACACAGCTAGAAGCCCAATATTTTTTCAGAGGTAGATGCAGAAAAAAATATATTCAGTTTGCAACCTGATGGAGGTCTGTATAGATGGATTAATAGAACAAGTCCCACACACAGCTAGAAGCCCAATATTTTTTCAGAGGTAGATGCAGAAAAAAATATATTCAGTTTGCAACCTGATGGAGGTCTGTATAGATGGATTAATAGAACAAGTCCCACACACAGCTAGAAGCCCAATATTTTTTCAGAGGTAGATGCAGAAAAAAATATATTCAGTTTGCAACCTGATGGAGGTCAGTATAGATGGACTAATACAACAAGTCCCACACACAGCTAGAAGCCCAATATTTTTTCAGAGGTAGATGCAGAAAAAAATATATTCAGTTTGCAACCTGATGGAGGTCTGTATAGATGGATTAATACAACAAGTCCCACACACAGCTAGAAGCCCAATATTTTTTCAGAGGTAGATGCAGAAAAAAATATATTCAGTTTGCAACCTGATGGAGGTCAGTATAGATGGACTAATACAACAAGTCCCACACACAGCTAGAAGCCCAATATTTTTTCAGAGGTAGATGCAGAAAAAAATATATTCAGTTTGCAACCTGATGGAGGTCTGTATAGATGGATTAATAGAACAAGTCCCACACACAGCTAGAAGCCCAATATTTTTTCAGAGGTAGATGAAGAAAAAAATATATGCAGTTTGCAACCTGATGGAGGTCAGTATAGATGGACTAATACAACAAGTCCCACACACAGCTAGAAGCCCAATATTTTTTCAGAGCTAGATGCAGAAAAAAATTATATTCAATTTGCAACCTGATGGAGGTCAGTATAGATGGACTAATAGAATGATGCTATGCCCAAAAGATTTTACTTCACTAGGTGCAGTAAAAAAATTGGTATTCTATACACAGGTGGTATATCTTGCAACACAGATAGGCTACTCCACTGACTAACACACTCTGCAATAGGCCAAAAAGGATTAGCTTTGCTAGATTCAGCCAAATGCTGTGAAAAAAACTTGCACAGCACTGTCACAGACCTGCCTGGCAAAAACTGATAGGAACTGATGTAACCTAGTCCTGAAAAGGACTCCAATTACAATTAGTCTTTACTCCCACAATCTATCTATTTAAGAGCACAGACCTGCCTGATAAAAGTCGTAGGAAATGCTGTAACCTAGTCGTTAAAAGGACTGCAATCACAACTATTCCCTACTCCCAAGCTATCTGTAGATTTGTGCGAAAATTGGCTTGAAATTAACAAGGTATAGCGCACACAGCAACAGCGGTGCCGTCTAACACGCAGCTGCAGCAGTGAGAAAATGGTGGCGACGGGGAAAATGGCTTGGTCTTATAGGGCAAGGACATGTGACATACACTGCCAATGACACATGCCCTTGCTTGTGTGAAAAAAAGCACTTCGCTCCGTGTGTGCGCTGCTGATAGGCTGACAGATTGCACCTCCCCACTGTAAATGCGGGAAAGAGAAAAAAAAAATGGAGATCTTCATTGTTCCTGCAGAGATCCATCCCCTGCCCCTCCCCCCACCCCGCTGTACACTCAAACTGCGTATTAACATTAATTTTCATCATTACTGAGAAAAAATCCAGTTATGATTTTGGTGCACGAACAGTTATCGAACATAACCTCGAACAGCCGAATTTTTCTCAAATTGTTCGTGTTCGCCGAACGGCTCGAACACCGCCCAAAACAGCTCGAATTTGAGATTGGTGAACAGTTCGAGTAGAACAACGCTCATCTCTACTAGGAACCTCCAGAGGGCAAAGCAACCCCGCAGCAGGAGCATGCGAAGACTTGGATCTAGCACACACAGTACATTGGCGCACCCACTTAATGACTTCCTTCTGCCATCCAGGCCACCAAAAACTGCGACCCACAAGGCTCTTGGTCTCAGAAATTCCTGGATGACCTGCCAACCGAGACTCATGACACTCAACAAACAAATCTCTCCTAAAGGTCCTAGGCACAAACAACCTCCCATTGGGAGTGTTAGATGGGGCATTCTCCTGTGCTTTAAGAATCTCATCCTCCAAAACAGAGTCTAAAGCAGCAATCACAACACCTTCTTGTAAAATGGTCTCCTCTTCCTCCTCAACACCGACCATGGGAGAAAAGCTGCGAGACAAAGCATCCGCTTTAACATTCTTGGTACCCGGGATGTAAGTAACGGAAAAATTAAACCGCGAGAAAAAAAGTGCCCACCTAGCCTGACGGGCATTCAAGCGCTTGGTAGCATCAAGATAGATCAGATTTTTATGATCAGTGAAAACCTGAATGGGAAAATCAGCACCTTCCAAGAGGTGACGCCAGTGTTCAAATGCGAGTTTAATCGCCAGCAATTCCCGATTACCAATATCGTAATTAAGTTCAGTCTCGGAAAATTTTTTTGCAAAAAAGGCACAGGGATGTACTCCATCCTTGTTTTCCTGAGACAACACCGCACCAACCCCCACCGAAGAAGCATCAACCTCAACCAAAAACGGCTTAGTCACATCAGGCTGCATAAGGATGGGAGCAGAGGTGAACCTCTCCTTTAAAAATACAAAAGCTTCAATGGCCTCAGAAGTCCACTGAACCACATTAACACCTTTCCTGGTGAGATCGGTCAGCGGTTTGACAATAATAGAAAATTTTTTTATGAATTTTCTGTAATAATTGTCGAAACCCAAAAACCTCTGTATCGATTTCAAACCAATAGGCCTAGGCCATTCCTGTACAGCCTGAACCTTCACCGGGTCCATCTCAAAACCTTCACTGGAGATAATGTAGCCCAAAAAACTAATTCTCTGTACAGCGAACTCACATTTCTCCAGCTTAGCAAAAAGCGAATTGTCCATTAATAACTGTAATACCTCACGTACGCTCCGCCAATGAGACTCCAGATCAGGCGAATAAATCAAAATGTCATCCAAATACACAACCACATTTTTGCCGATTAAAGGTCTAAGGATATCATTAATAAGATTCTGAAAAAATGCTGGAGCATTAGTAAGACCAAAAGGCATAACCAGATTCTCAAAATGACCCACAGGAGTGTTAAAAGCAGTCTTCCATTCATCACCCTCTTTCATGCGCAACAAATTGTATGCCCCCCGGAGATCAATTTTAGAGAACTACTTGGCCCCCACTAACTGGTTAAATAAATCAGGAATCAATAGCAGTGGGTAAGGATTGCGTACAGTAGTTTTATTAATCTCACGAAAGTCCAGACAAGGACGTAAACCGCCATCTTTTTTTTTTACAAAAAAAAATCCAACAGCCACAGGAGACTTGGAAGGCCTAATGTGACCAGCGGCCAAGCTTGTCTGTATGTATTCCTCCAAAGTCTTTCTCTCAGGAATAGCAAGATTAAATAAACGACTCTTAGGAAGAGTCGCTCCAGGGGCAAATTCAATGGTACAATCATAGTCTCTATGGGGAGGCAAAACCTGCGACTCCTCCTCAGAAAAAACTCTCCAAAAATCCTGAATAGGTACAGGCAATTCCCCTCTATCCACAGCAGCAATGCGCCCGTTACAACACTTGTCATAACACTTAGGGCTCCAGGACTTAATTTCATTGGTAGACCAATCCAGTACAGGATTGTGCAATTTTAACCAGGGTAACCCCAATATTACTGGAGAAGGCAAATTATCCAATACCACCAAATCCAAATTCTCTTGATAAATACCATTAATAGTGAGGGGAAATTCACAGACCTTGTGAGTAACACTCTTCAAGGGAGAGCCATCGACAGAAACCACAGCAATAGGGGATGACAAAGTTTTAGGTTCTAATCTAAGTTTTTCCAAGAATCCCCCATCAATCACATTCAGAGTAGATCCACAATCCACAAATACCCGAAATTCAATTAATTCATCCTGAGCAGCAGTAGTGGCAGATAGGAATACTCCCTTAGAATTTAAACAGGCAATACGGGCATGACTGACCATTTTTTTTTCTTTCTTCATACGAAGCACACAGCTCTTAATCAAATGACCAGAATTTCCGCAATAGAAACACAAGCCTTCAGAAAGTCGGCGGTCTTTTTCCTGAGAGCGGGGTGTCATCGTCCCAATTTCCATCGGCTCACCATTGTCAGCACTGAACCTCTCAGGACTCGAAGCTGACATAGCAGAGGATTTGCTCTCATTAACCCTTGCACGCAGTCTCCTGTCCACCCGTATAGCTAATTGCATTGCCTCCTGCAAGTTTCCAGGTGTGGGATAAGCAATCAGTAAATCCTTAACCCTTTCACCTAGCCCTGCAAGAAACAAGCTTTTCAAAGCTGAATCGTTCCACCCCACCTGGGCAGACCACCGACGGAAGTGAGAACAATATTTTTCCACATTACCTGATCCCTGCCTCAAACGTCTTAATTCAAACTCAGCAGATGAGACACGATCAGGATCATCGTATAATAAACCCAAAGCAGAAAAAAAACTATCCACTGATCTAAAGCACGGATCACTAGGTTGGAGAGAGAAGGCCCATCCCTGAGGATCTTTGCGCAAAAGTGACATTATGAACCCTATGCGCTGTGATTCATCACCAGAGGATCCGGGTCTCAAACGAAAATATAATAGACAAGCATTTTTAAAAGAAAAAAAATCTTGTTGTTCGCCAAAAAATAGATCAGGCAGACGTACCTTTGGTTCCACAAAATGCGCTCCAGAACAGCTACTCACGTGTTGTTGGAGCTTGGCCACCTCCAGAGAGAGTCCCTGCAAGCGTTGAGCCAAATCTTGAACCGAGACCATGATGGAAAACTGGAGGTCTTTCCTTAGAGAAAATTTTTTTTTTTTTTATGGCTGGACTTACTGTTATGATCTGCTACAGAGACTAAGGAAAGACAGGAGATCTGTCCCTACAATAGAACTAAACTAGATCCCTACGATGTAACGGGGAACCTGATCCTGCGATCAGACCCGCTAAAGTCCTCGGCTAGTCTGTACAAAGACCTATAGATGTGAGGGAGGAATCCCTACAAGAACTAGGGACTGGGAAAAGTTGGACACCTCCTAGCAGAAATCGTAGCAGTCAAAGACAAACACACAACAAAAAGTAAAGAGGTCAGAAGACCTAGCAAAACTAACAGAGAACGGCAACAGAGCACCAAGCTAGCTCAACAGTAGTAAATACAAATGAAGTCCAGCAATGCCAGGAGGGCGGAGCCGGATTAAATAGGCAAAACTGGTCATGTGACCAGCAAACTAAAAAAAACCTAACAGGAGAGTTGTAACAGTAGCCTCAGGGCAATGTAGGTGGATGCTGGGGGTGATGGTGCAGGCGCAGCATAAATCACACAGAGTCCAATGGTGCAGTTCAGGCCTTTTACTCACAGTTGATATCCAAGTCACTTCTGTCAGCAATGACTGCCCAAGCCGTGCTGCGTCCACCAGGTGAGGGGCTCGATCAACCCCCAGGCAACTCAGGAGTGTGGCACAGGACCCCCTTCTATCCTTTCCCTGGCCTCTCGTGCCCCACCAGTGACCACGCTTCTGTCCGGCTGCCTTGGGCCTTCTCTGATAAAACTTGGCGCCAGTTTCCCTGACCCTATGTGGTGCCTTCCTAGCGGGTGTAGCAAGGGGTCGCACCAATAAATGATCACGACCTCCGGTTCTTGGCTGAGAGATGATTTACCTCCACCAACTTGGGAATCCGGTACCCTTCCGCGGCCTGACCCTTCACCCGATATAACGCGGGCTTGCAACGGTTGCTGTCCGTTCTGCTCTCTTAGGGCCCCTTCTGCCTTCTTGTTTCTACTCCTCTGTCTCTCCTCTTTCCTTCCTTCTCCTCTCTGGCCCCGGCCTTCTCTCCCAGCCTGCCTCGTGGAGCTGAGCTCAGGCTGAGCCACAGCTCCCTGTTAGCTCTGACTGAGCTGCTACTCTGCTTCTCTCAGAGCTCAGAACACTGACTAAAGATGGCTCCCACCTTTTATCTGCTTCTCTGTGTCTGAGCTCAGGTGACCTGCACCCAATGAGCTCCTTCCTATGCTCCAGAAACCGTCCCCTACTGCTCCTACATCACTGGGTTCTCTCCCCCCTCCCCACTCCAGCCAGGGACATGGTCAGTTGTGCCTGCATAAGTGGGAGCACCGTCGAGCCAAGTCAGTCGTGCCTGCATAAATGGGAGCACCGTCGAGTTGTCCCCCAGAAATGGGGTGAGTGTGTGTATGCAGCTAACTGAGCCCTGGTCCACACTCCATCCTTACCTGGGAGTGGAATATCACACCTCTGGTTGAGGTGCAATACCCCTGTAGCAACCGAACCCTCGGGGCGCTACAGAAGCACTGCAGCACTGCCTTGGCCAAGTGGCAACAGGCTGTGCTGAAGCTAATATGCTTAATGCTTAGGTGACAAACCGCACACCGCTGTAGAGTTGTTGAAAGCTGTAACACAGCAGGCAGATCTGTGGCTTTCACCGCTGAACATACAGCCAGGCATGTTAGTGTGTGACAATGGCTGGAACTTGGGTGGCGGAGAAATGGCAGCCGTAGTAGACACGGTTTCCCTGTATGCCAGTCCTTTCATCCAACCTAAAGAATATGGCTGCGATGAAATACAACTTCTCTCCGAAAAGCGAAGTCTATGTGAAGGTTCCCAGATACTCTATGGCTGCTTTTTTTTTACTGTGGATTGGACGTGCTATGTATGTTATTTCTCAAACCGCATTGCAGATCAGGCCATTGCCCATCTCTGTAGTCATGAAATTCAAAGCGCAAAGAAAGATCTTTGTGGAAGCACCACCGAGAAGTGTGAGCTGATGTTGGACAGGCTGCCATTGCTTATGCAACAAGCTGCATTAGAGGACTTTCTGGGAAATGACAAGCATAAGGTTTCCCTCTATGCCAGTCCATTTACCGAGCTAAAGAATATGGCTGTGGTGAAATACAAGAAGCAGTGTCAGACTGAAGAACATTGGGCCCACAAAAGGATTTGATTCTGAGGGCCCACCTTTCTCCCACACTCAAAAACCCCATAGCAGCTGAAAGATTTGAGATATGAACTCCCCTGAAGGAGGAGCCAGGGCCCACCGGAGGATTCTCCGGTTCCCTGCCGAGAGGCAGCCCTGACTAAGGAAAGTGTGTGGGAAGGTTCCCGGACACTCTATGGCTGCGTTCACACATTGCGTATTTTCGCGCGCTTTTTTGCGCACGCTTTTTCAAAATACGCAATGTGCCTTGTGTCTGCCAGCAAAGTGAATGGGAAGCTGTCTGTACATACTCTGGTAGGGGGACACTCACACACACGACACATAGACACAGACAGTACACACACGACACACAGACACATACATTACATTACATTACACATACAGACACATAAATTAGATTACATACAGGTGTCTATGCTCCTCACACTTCATTTCTCCTGCACCTGCGTTAAAAAACGCAGGAAAAAATGCAGTGTGTGAATGGAGGTGCAGTTTTTACCTGCGTAGTAGGAGCCAAGCAGATTCCCACAGAAAAGTACCAGCAGCAAGCTAATGAGGAGGTGGTCTTTATCATCAACACAACCTGCAAGGTTTGTACTATAAACTGTCCTGAAGGAGAAGCCAGGGCCCACCGGAGGAGTCTCCTGTTCTCTGGTGGGCCCATCCAACCCTGCCAAGAAGCAGCCTGTAACATCGGCATCTCTGCCTCCTGCCGGGCAGAGACGCCGTTCCCCTCACCGCTGTGGTCCAGGTCCGGCGTCTTTCCGCTCCCCTGCTGCTGTAGCGTGCACCACACGCGGCTACACGGGCACTGTGCTTGGGGCGCACGCACGCTCCCTCCCTCTTATAGGGGCCACACGCGCCATCCTATAGAGTCCCCGGCGAATGGCCGAAGGACTTCCCCTATATAAGGCACCTCCTCCAAAATGGAGGTGCCTGTGCAAGGTTGTTGTTCCATGTGCTAAACACTAGCTCCAGCCCTCAGGTCCCGCCGCCTGTCAGTCCTGCCTGCCAGCCTGTCTGTCAGTCCAACCCGCCAGCCTGTCTAACAGTTCTGTCCTCCAGTCTGTCTACAGTTGTGCCCGTCAGCCTGCTTACCTGGAGTACCTGTCCGTTACCTGTTGCGCCCGCCAGCCTGCCTACCTGGAGCACCTGCCTGTTACCTGTCATGCCCGCTAGCCAGCCTACCCGGAGCACCTGCCAGTTACCTACCGTGCCCGCCTGCTTGCCTACCTGGATCACCCGTCTGGCGATCTGCCGAACCAGCCTGCTTATCTACCCGGACCACCGGTCAGCCTTCCTGCCATGCTTATCCGCTGTACCGGTCAGTTCCTGCCATCTGACTCATGGGAGTCACCTGCTCTCACACAAGGTCGGTCCCAGAGTGGCACCTGGTCCAGCTGCCCGGTCCCTCCCTGGTTCACGGAGTCGACTAAGCCACCGTGTGACCTTGGTCGGGCCGAGTAGGCACTTAGTCACGCCCCTCCGGTCCCTCCTTGCACCATAGCACAGAAGTTCCACCATCCGGACGCATAACACAGCCCTGGCTAACAAAAGTCTGTGGGAAGGCTCCCGAACACTCCATGGCTGCTTTTTTACTGTGGACTGGCTCCAGAAATCTATAAGATTGCAATCTATAAGATCCCTACACTGGCTCCCCATTGTCCAGAGACTCCAGTTCAAAACCCTAACCATGACATGGAAAGCCATCCACAACCTGTCTCCTCCATATATCTGTGACCTCTTCTCCCAGTACATACCTGCACGCAACCTCCGATCCTCACAAGATCTCCTTCTCTACTCCCCGCTTATCTCATCTTCCCACAATCGCATATAAGATTTCTCCCATGCATCCCCACTACTCTTGAACTCTGTAGTACCCCAACATATCAGACTGTTGAAACTTTTAAAAGCAAGCTGAAGACTCACCTCTTCCGACAAGTCTACAACCTGCAGTAACCCTCGCTCCACCATACCGCTTCACGACCAGCTGTACCCTCACCTACTGTATCCTCACCCATCCCTTATAGACTGTTTGTGCGCCCTCACGGGCAGGGTCCTCTCTCCTCTTGTAACAGTCGATGACCTCTTTTCACACGTAAAGCGCCATGGAATAAATGGTGCTATAATAATAAATAATAATAATAATAATAATTTACTACTCGATCAATTGATGGCACTTTCCTGGTGTCTGCCCCTAAATTGATGTGTTTTGGCAGCTTTTGGTCATGTTTGAAGGTGTTGTATATTGATTTTGGCTCCCATTGAATCCATGGCGTTCGGCAATGTTCGGCGAATACTGGACAATTACATTGGCAAATATTGCAAAAATGGTGATCGTAATTCAAAATGAATATTGAAATATTCGCTCTTCTCTAATCAGAAACAACCTTAAAAAAATGATGTGGGCATGGCATGATGGTCACCCTGGTGATATGGTGGTGGAGGATGCAGAGAAGGAGGAGGCAACATAAAATAGAACAATTCTTTAAGCGTATATGTGGCGCCCCTGAGGGTTCAGTTGCCACAGGGGTACTGCACTTTAGTAGAGGTGTGGTATCTCCTCTTCCAGGTAGGGATGGAGCATCTCTCGGGACACCACTTCACCATTCAACACTACACCACTCCTGTCCTGAAGGGGGCCCAAATGCACCAGGGTGCTGCCCCGTCCCGGGATACAGGAGATGGGGGGAACCAAAGTTAGGGGGAACCATGTAGTGGGTGAGGGTGGAGGATACACTTTTAGGGTACACTTACCCATTCATATTTAATCTTTTGCCATCTTAGGTTCAAGGTCTTTGATTGTGATCTTCATCGCTGATTGTGGCCTTCTGTTAGAACCTGCAGCCTATTGAAGATACACGGTCCTCGTTCTCTGGCCTTGAGACGAGGAGCAGGTCAGGGTTAACCACTGCCTCTACCCGGTCAAGGTCCCTACCTAAGAAGGCCTGGAGAGGAGCAGAGGAGACAAGCTCCACAGGCAAAAGGATCCCAGGGTGATGCAGACGGAGTGGCACACGCCACCTGTATTTCTTACTCTGGCCTAGTCAGAGGGACTCCTGCTGCAAGAGGGGTGACCGGCCCCCGATATCTGACTCTGTTACTTCACATCTCAGTCAGAAAAGCCCGGAGGCTTAGTGGATCCCAGGAGGGATACGGACGGAGCGGCATACGCCACCTGTACCTCTTTACCTGCGTTCATCCAGTGGGACCCGGCCTTACACCTAGTTCTAACCACACAAACAGTCAAGTGAAGACTTAGTGGGAGAACTCACCAAGGAGAGGAACACACACACCAGAGGGGTCTCGACAGGTGCTCCTGATCTATCCGGAAAGTGCTGGACCCCCTTCCTGGTGGCCGCAGCACGCCGCGAGGAGCAGAGGGAAGCTTTGCGGCTAAAGTACATCTGAATGTGAGTAAAACCCCTGGATGACTTCACACCCCGCTTCAGCCTGTTATTTCCTGTGCGGCAGCACCCACCATCCTTTCTCACACTGCCCTGAGGCCCACTCCGCCTGCGGGGAGCCGTCCCATCTTAGCTGCCTGTAACACCGGCCTCAGTGGACTGAAGCAGCTCTGGTGTCTATCACCGGAAACCATAGGTGGCATAGTCAGAAAATTACCACTCAACCCTGAAAGCCCATTAAATCTTTTATGTGACGGCCCCGGGCCACGACTGCAACCCCGAGACACCTACACTGACCCGGCTCCGAGTATCCCCATCTCTCAGGGAGGGCTGAGAGCGTCACATATACACATGTCAGAGTGTGAAGAGGTGCATGGGAATATAGACCCCCAAAAAAGTAACCACTGGATTTGATTTTATGTTCGATGCTATGATCTGGTGGTGTTGTTGAGAAGTCTGGCCCAATCTAGCCCTTGTTCATTTTGATAAGTCAGCCTGTCAGCATTTTCAGTTGACAGGCAGATGAGCCTATCAGTTATATCAGTTAATGCCCCTGGCGGAACTAAAAACCATCTCTGACAAAACGCTAGCGGCCAGGACCTCCAAGGCGTAGAGAGACAGTTCATGTCACGTGTCCAGTTTATGTCACGTGTCCAGTTTGGATACCCAACAGTTGTAAGACACACAGAAGAATCATGGAGGACGCTGGTATGATCGCCAAGGTAGTCCTTCAGCATCTTACAAAATGTTCCCTCCTTGTGAGAGTATCCCACGCATCAGAGCCTGGGCACTGGGAGGGTCAGAGAAAACTGTCCCAGACTTTTGACAGTGTTTCCCTGCCTCAGCTCTATCGTATTTGTGTGTTCCTCGCCTGTACTCCTTGGTTGTCCAAGGAACTGTGACCACTGCCGCCAGCGTTTTCAGATGGGAATTTTTTGAATAATTCCGCAACAAGGGCCTTCTGGTACTGCAATATTTTGCTAGACCTCTCCGTCAAGGGAAGGAGACATAGAAAGTTCTCCTTGTAGCGTGGGTCTAGAAGTGTGCCAATGCAGTAATGACTGTCACCCAAAATGTGTAAAACGCGAGGGTCGTGGGAAAGACAGCGGAACATAAACTCAGCCATATGTGCCAGACTGCTAACAGGCAAGACTTCCGTGTCCTCACCAAGAGGACAACTGACCATGCTCTCCTCCTCATCCTCCTCCTACTCCCTCTCCTCAGGCCATCCACACTGAAAAGATGGTATGACAGTTGTGTGGGTAGTACTGTCTATAGCGCAGGAAGTTAGCTCCTGTTCCTCCTCCTCTTCCTCCTCCTGATTGTCACCCAATCCACGTTGGGATGAGATGAGGCTGGGCTGTGTGGCATCACCCTGTATGGTTCCTTGCTCCGTTTCATCAAGCTCCACCTGCATTGTCTCCTCTGTAATTGTGAGCAGCGAGCATTTCAGCAGACAGAAGCGGGATGGTGACGCTAATTATGGCATCATCGCTGCTCACTATCTTGGTGGAGTCCTGAAAGTTTTGGAGGACGGCACAGATGTCAGACATCCATGCCATTGCCCATTCATCAGCTCTTATATGTACGGAGGCTGACCTGAATGCCGATGGGCATGTTGAAGCTGGTACTCAACATCTGCATTGTTAATTTCCAACGCGTGGCCACATCGCACACCAGTCAGTAAGCTGGAAGTTGCAAATGCTGCTGAAGCCCCGCCAGGGAGGTGGAAGCTGTAGCTGACTTTCTGAAATGGGCACACACGTGGCGTACTTTCACAAGCCGCTCTGGCAGATCTGGGTAGGTTTTGAGAGACCGCTGAACCACTAAGTTGAGCACATGGGCCAGGCATGGTACATCTGCGAGCTTGCTTAGCTTCAGAGCCACCACCAGGTTCTCTGATACAGCTTTCAACAACTCTGCAATGGTGTGCGGTTTCTCATTTAAGCATACAGTCCTGCTTATTGTTATTGGCACCCACTAAGTTTAAGTACATTATCTGGAATATCTTCTGAAAAAAATGAATCAAGTGATGGAGATGGAGGCTGAAGAGGAAGAGGAGGAGGTGGTGCAGGAGCTGTAGAATGTGGGGGCAACCCTGATTGACCCAGGACCTGCAATCCTCTGCCTAGGGGGGACGTATTCCGTCCCAGGGTCCCACTGGGTCCCTGCTTTCACAATATTAACCCAATGACATGCGTCAGTGAGATGTACCGTCCCTGGCCACGTTCACGTGTTTGTGGTTAGGCAGTCCTTTCCACTTAAGTGCACTGGGGAGGGCATGCCGCCGCCATAAGGTTGTGAAAAGCTTCTGCCTCCACGAGCCTAAAGGCAACATTTGAAGTGCAAGCAGTCCATAAATGTGGCAGTTTAGTATTGCGGCCTGTGGGTGGGTGGTTGGCTGCTTACTTGCGCATGCATTCCAAGTAAGACAAAGCTAAGGAGATGGATGATCCATCATGAATAATTTGGTCGTTGTCTAGGAGACCGACCACAATATTAACCCAGTGATGCATCAGTGACATATACCGTCCCTGGCCACATTCACTTGTCCACGTGTTTGTGGTTAGGCGGTCCTTCCCACTTAAGTGCACTGGGGAGGGCAAAGGTAATGTTCTGGGACCCGTGCTTATGGAAGGCAGAGACGATATCGGGAGAAATAATGGCGGCTGAGGACCGAATATGGACACCCTGCTACCGCCGCCATGAGGTTGTGGAAAGCTTCCACCTCCAAGAGCCTAAAAGGCAACATTTCAAGGTCAAGCAAGCAGTCCAGAAATGTGTCAGTCTAGTATTGCGGCCTGTGGGTGGGTGGTTGGCTGCATACTTGCACTTGCATTCCAAGTAACACAAAGTTAAGGAGATCGATGATCCATCATGAATAATTTGGTCGTTGTCTAGGAGACCAACCACAATATTAACCCAGTGATGCGTCAGTGAGATATACCGTTGTGAAGACACGGGGTCTTCCATGAGCGTAACACTACTCAGACAATGCAGGGTGCGGGTAAAACAGTGTGGCAATACTTTATTGAACCACTATAAACACTTAGAACATTCCCAGCAAGGATCCAAGATGGTGCAACATTACACAGTCCTTACCCTTCTGCTGACCCGCCGAGAATAGGGTAGCTGCAATTTCGGGGCTTCCAGAGCTGACTACCCCCACCAGTGGCACCCCGCTTTTGGCGGGCCCCCAAAGAGAGAAGGTAACAACAAGTTTAAGAAACTAGCCAAGACCAGTGAAGTCTGGGGCCAGGTGACCTGATTGTTCCAACCTGGATTCTTCAAGACGTCTCTGAGGGTTCAGCAATGGTCAATGAAGCTGATCTGTAGTCCTCCAGCTGGTGCCAAAGTCCCCTAAGCTGACATGCTGTAGAATGACCCAGAATAAAGGCAGAGACCCCTTTTTTTATAGATCACAGTTGTCCTTGCAGCCATCATTCACAGGTCAAGGGTCAAGGATTAAGGTGGCATTTTATCAACTTGCATGATTTGGTATAATACGTAATCAGCATGTTATCACAGTCTTACTCCATGTCTCTATCTTGTAAGGTTTGCAGACAATAGGTTACAGTACATCTCAGCTCAAGTGTCAACATTCAGGATTATTCATACAATAGCCTGTGTTAATCAACCAAAGTAGAACACCAATGCAAAAGCCAACATGAAGATAAAAGCATATGGCTCCTGGCTTACTGAATTTGTCTGGCATAATTAAGAAGAAAAGCTGTGTCGTCACATTCCTCCACTTCTTAATTAGCCCCGGAGACTGCTGGATCCTGTAGTGGGTCGCTGTTGATGGGGCTGCCAGATGTGATGGGCTTCCGATCATTCTTTTCTACTTGTCTGGCCAGTCCATCAGCATTTCCATGATCTTTGCCCTTTTTATGGGAGACAGAAAAATTATAGGACTGTAAGGCCAGACTCCATCTGAGTAAACGTCCATTGTCTCCAGCAGTCCGATTTAGCCAACTTAAAGGATTGTGGTCGGTTATGACCGTGAATTCCTTGCCATAGAGGTAGGGCTGCAATTTCTTTAGGGCCCAGACTATGGCCAAGCATTCTTTTTCTATTGTGGCGCATGCCCTCTCCCGGTCCAACAGTTTTCGGGAGACATAGGCTATCGGGTGTTTCTGACCATTGTCCCCCACTTGACTGAGTACTGCTCCCAGTCCGGTATCCAATGCATCTGTTTGGACAATGAACCGGCGGCAGAAGTCAGGGGCAGTCAGGACTGGGCTTTGGGCTAGCTGGATTTTCAACTGGAGGAATGGGACTCGCATTCTGGGGTCCAGATGAGATTGCGGGCATATCTTTTGATGGTGAGGTCAGTAAGGGGCTTTGTTATGGTGCTGTGACTAGGGATAAACTTTCGATAATAGTTTGCATTCCCAGGAATGCGCAGAACCTGCTTTTAGTTGGGTGGGCGAGGCCACTGGGTAAAGGTTTCTACTTTTGCGAGTTTGGGACGAATGCACCCACTTGCCACCCTACGTCCCAGGTATAGTACCTCAGCCATCCTCATCTGGCACTTGTCGGGTCGGATGGTAAACTGTTCTTTGACTACCCTCTGCAGCACCTGGGACACGTGCTGAAGATGCTCTTCCCAGGTGTCGCTGAAGATAGAGCTGTCATCCAGGTAAACCTGGGCATACCCCTGACATCTCTCTAGTAACTGGTCCACAATCCTTTGGAAGGTAGCCGGGGCATTCTTCATCCCAAATGGCATGCTGGTAAAAAGGGGTGATAAATGCAGACTTCTTTTGAGCCTCTTTTGTGAGTGGGATATGCCAGTATACCTTGCGCAGATTGATGGTAGAAATGAACCGAGATCCTTCTAATCTGTCAAGTAGTTCATCAACCCGAGGCATGGGTAGGCGCCTGTAATGGTGACTTCATTGAGTCGCCTATAGTCCACACAGAACAGGCAACATTTCAAGTGCAAGCAAGCAGTCCAGAAATGTGGCAGTTTAGCATTGCGGCCTGTGGGTGGGTGGGTGTTTGGCTGCATATTTGCGCTTGAATTCCAAGTAACACAAAGCTGGTACCCGTGCTTGTGGAAGGCGGAGATGATACCAGGAGAAATAGTGGCGGCTGTGGACTGAGTATGGACACCCAGCCACCGCCGTCATGAGGTTGTGGAAAGCTTCCGTCTCCACGAGCCTAAATGGGAACATTTCAAGTGCAAGCGAGCAGTCCAGAAATGTGGCAGTTTAGTATTGCGGCCTGTTTGGCTGCATACTTGCTCTTTTATTTTAAGGACTGGGGTAGGGACAACTGAACGCTGCGAAGAGACAAGGACGTGGACAGTGATGGTTGCAAGTCTGCAACGACAGGTGCATGGCAGGAGGCATCTTCACATGCACTATGATCAGGGAATTGGCGTGCACGCACAATAGCGGAAGAGGCAGTGCTGTCACCCGCGGACACTGTTTCTGGATCTTGGCGTTCGGCCCAGCTAGTCAGGTGCTTTGCTGTCATGTGCCTGAGCACGCTGGTGGTGGTCAGGATGGTAGTTTTGGTGCTCTTGCTGATGCTAACCTGGCAGATATTGTAAATGTCCTTTTTGGGGTTATCTAAACAGTCATTAAAAAAGAACCAGACTCGGGAAGACCCAACAGTAGCACTGGCAACTTCTGTTGTGTTGGGGTTCCGGGGAGCAGTTGCCCGCCTTGTGTCTGTGGCCACCACACTGCTTGTTCCTGCCTGTTGTGGTGCTACGCCTCCCTCCGCCTGTGTGTGCTGTCCTCGCTCTGCATGTCCCCTTGCCAGGTTGGGTCAGTGACTTCAACATCCACCGCTTCATCTTCCACTTCCGCACCCTGGTCCTCCTCCTGACTTTCTGTCCATTGTGTCTCATCATTATCTACCTCTTGCGACAGTAATTGCACTTTCCCACCATCACCTTCGGCTGACCATGGCTGTTCAAATCGCTACATGCGATCTTCTGGTGCCCTGCTTGAAGCTGGCCAGCCGAGAGGCCCAAATCTATCGATGGAAAAGTGAACAGCTCTTGGGGAAACCCTGGACTCTAATCTCTCCTTCAAACCACATATCTAAGCTCTTTCCATTTCCAAGTGGACCGAGCGAGAGGATAGAATCTATAAATGGAAAGATGAACAAAACATCTCTTCGGAGTGTCCAAGTGTGGGATCAGTTGTCTCAGGGCACTCGGAATGGTGGGAGGAAGGAGGATCAGGGTGAGGAGTATGTTGACTCCAAGTAAAAAAAATCTCCTGGATCCGCACACTCCTCAACCATGAATCTACAAAAACACTAGTGCACGAACTCATCATCTCCTGTCTCGACGACTGCAACCTCCTGCTCTGTGGCCTCCCTTCTAACACTGTCGCATTCCTCCAATCTATCCTAAACTCTGATGCCCTACTAATCCACCTGTCCCCTCGCTATTACCTGGCCTCTCCTCTCTGTTAATCCCTTCACTGGCTCCCCATTGCCCAGAGACTCCAGTTCAAAGCCTTAACCTTGGCATGCAAAACCATCCACAACCTGTCTCTTTCATACATCTGTGACCTAATCTCCTGGTACTTACCTGCACACAACCTCCAATCCTCAGAAGATCTCCTTCTCTTCTCCCCTTTTATCTCCTCTTCCCACAATCGCATACAAGATGTCTCCTGTGCATCCCCCCTTCTCTGGAACTCTCTGCCCCAACATTTCTGACTCTCTCCTTCTGTTGAAACCTTTAAAAAGCACCTGAAGACCCACCTCTTCTGACAAGCGTACAACCTGCAGTAACCCTCATTCCACCATAACGCTGCATGACCAGCTCTATCCTCACCTACTGTATCCTCACCCATCCCTTGTAGACTGTGATCCCTGGTGGGCAGGGTCCTCTCCTCTACTGTACCAGTCGCTGTCACATTTTTGTTCAAGACTATTGTAATTGCTTTTGAGAGGTATACCCCTTTTTCACATGTAAAGCGCCATGGAATAAAAATAACAATGTGGTCCAGACTCACGGCTACTGAGACTGGACCATGTGGAAGACAGTATGGTGGTGGTGGCAAACTGACTGGAAGCTTTATCTGCTATCCAACCAACAACCTTTTCACACTGCTCTGGCTTCAATAGTGGTGTTCCGCGGCCCCCTAGAAATTTGGACAGGAAGGTAGTTCGACATGATGTGAGTGTTTGTTGTGCTCCCTCAGCAGGCACAGTTTCATCTTGCCCACGGCCTCTGCATGCACTATCACCATCACCATAATGTCCACTTCCCCGCCCCTTGTCACACACCTTGCCCATTTTAAATGGAGTTTAATATTTGTCACGTTGCCAAAAATGTCTGTAGTATTACCGCAGTAATATAGGATCACGTCTGATGAGATGACCATAGTTTTAGGCAGTGACCTGGGAGTCAGAAATGCTTCCAAGGGTCTTCCCCATGCTGTTCCCATGTCTTTTCAGCACTGTATGAATGTGTCTGATCATGTTTCACACACCACATGGCCAGATAAGGTAGTAAAATGTTAAAATGACATTTACCGGTGAATGCATTTTTCACCGTTGAAAGCAATGCAAAAGTGCAAAACACTAAGTGAGAACCTAGCCCATGGTGTGGAGGAGCATTTTTGTTTTTGGTTATTTATTTTACTTTAGATACAAGTCATTACCGTGGAAAGGATGTTCCTTAACATTTTTCCCAGGAAAATCCCTTTTGGTTTCGTTTTAGTATGTTTTATTGTGAGTCTGTAAAAGTGGCGTAATACCTCTGACAATGTTGTTGACAGCAGTAACCTGGGAGTCAGAGATGCTTCCAGGGGTCTTCCCCATGCTGTTCCCATGTCATTTGAGCACTGTTCCCATCGATTTCGGCAATTTTTAGGCCCTCTGAAGACAACCGTTGGGAGCCGCCGAAAAAATGCTCGAGTTTCCCATAGACTTACATTGGGCTTGTTGCTCGAATTGAGCACTCGAGCATTCTAATTTGCTTGACTCGAACAACGAGTACCCGAGCATTTTAGTGCTTGCTAATCACTACTTATGAAATGACGCGTCCCCTGGGGCCGTGGGGTACTCGGTAGCCGGGCCGGTCCTTTTCTACTGGGGTTGTCACTGTGGCAGTGACCCGGTCCGTGGCCCAGGGCGGTCAAATAAAGAAAAGTGAAAGTGTCAAGTCAATTTGGGAAATAAAGCTTGTAACGCCACCCGTGGTATGCGGCTATAGGGGGTCGCCGCTGCGGTGCAGATCCACTGGGGCTGATGGTGACGCAGCAGAGATAGTGCAGCTCTCCACGGGCAGAGCTAAGCCCCAGGGCAGTATATAGGATTGATGAGGTAGATGTTGCTGGTGTAGTGTAAGGCAGGTGGCACAGAAATTAGTCAAGGACACAGTGGGGTGCAGTCTTCAAGTATTTACTCACAGTTGTCAAGCTGCTCCAGGTTACAATGGCCAGATTGTAATCGCCCATGTCGTCCTGTGTCCTCTGGGGAAGTGATCCAGTCAACTCTCAGATAACTTGTGTGCACTTGAACGGGACCCCTTTCTGTGTACCTCTCCAGGTTGTCTCTCTCTCTGCGCTGGCTCTCCTGGCTCTCGCCCTCCTGCCCTGCGCCTCACACACAGTGTCCCGAGCCCGTGGCCGCAGGCCTTGTCGGACGACATCCGGTCTGTGCCCTTGGTCCTATATGGCCACCTTTTCAGCGATTATGTGTGGATTGTGGCTACGGCACATGAAGATACCGCACCTCCAGTTTGCTAGCTGAGCCTTAAAGTACTCCACTAGTCAGGGGCCGGTCCCCTACTGCAGCCTTGATCCCTCCACAATCAGCGTGAACTCGGGCGCACGGGTGGCATCCCGCACTCGCCATGCCCCTAGGATCCCTTCTCTCTCTGGAGCCCCTCTCACTTCTCTGATGTTCTTGACTCGCCCCCTGGGCCGTAGGGCACTCGGAGCTGGGCAATCGGGGAACGATGGGGGTAGTAGTGGCAACCCGGTTCCGTGGCTCAGGGTGGTCAGACCATTGGTAGTCTGCGACGCGCTGTTGATGTGTCCGACTACGCCACCCGTGGATTGCGGTCAGTGCGGACCGCCGCTGCCAGGTAGACCGCAGGAGCTGATGATGTATGCAGCTGGGATACTGTGACTCCCCACGGGAAGAGTGCGGCCCCAGGGCAATATAATGGAAGATGGGGGTAATGGTGCAGGACGTCCCAGTACCGTTAGTGCTGGAGGAGCAAGGAGCACACAGACAACAGGTTGCAGTCCAGGGTCTTTACTAGAACAGGTGAACTGACCCACAAACAGGCCTGGCTAGGAGGGGGCCTGGACGTCTGAGAGCAAAAGGGAAATTGGCCGTGGTCAGGGTGAGGGTGTAGGCCTACCATGCTCTCTGCGCTCCTTCTGGCTATCTCCTCCTGGTAGGGTAACAGCCCACGGTCCCGAGCTCACCGTGTCCTCTCGCCCAAATGGTTTGCAACGTGGGTTCCTTTCTACTCCCGGCCTGGTACGGCTCCGCTGGTCCCTTCTGCTGTGGCGGAGCCTCCGGGCTTCTTAGGCCAAGGAACGTACAGTCCCCTGCGGACTGGTTATCTGCTGTAGGACATGGAATCCTCACAGCCTCAGACACCAAAGTCTGGTAGATTGGGTTGTTTGTCTGCCAGGACAGGTGCACTCTACCTCTTGTCCTTGGCTTGAGGCTCTCCTACTGCCACACGTCCTCTTAGGGTGCAATACAACTGTCCCTCACTGCTCTGGGACAGTTCTCTATCCAGAGACAGGTTGTCCAGTTCTCTCTAACCCTGCCCCCAGTTCCAGCTTTTATAGGGGCAGCCTGCTCCCCCTACTGGCCTGAGACAGGAGGTATTGCATGCTAATGTTCCCCTGACCAGAGAACCTCCCCCTTGCTCTCAGACACAGCTTTATTATATTTGTGGCATCCAGGCCAGGGTGACACATTCCCCCCTAGTAAAATTTAGTACTCCGGGACTAAACAATAAACAAAGACAATATACATGACCATAAAACATTATCAGGAAAGTGACGCACAGATTGAGTTCTTAAGGTCACAGTGTGGTCTGTGACCGGGTGTCCATCTCACCAACACAAGCGGCATGTGCGTGTGATTCCACTGGACCGTGCCGGAGAGTGAATGCCTGGAGGGGCGTAACTAGGTATTCACCCGATCCGACCAGGGTTGCACGACGGCATACGACGCCAGTGCACCAAGGAGGAACCGAGCAGAGGGACCAGGTGCTACTCCAGGACAGACCCCGGACACGGCTGTTGACCCACACAGGGGAATACAGGAACAGACTGGTTAGGCTGGCACACAGAGTGGTGGGAATAGGCAGGCACGACTGGTATGCAGGCAGGCGGGTATACAGGCAGGGGGGCACAGGCAAGCACGGCTAGAGTGCAGACAGGGAGGCACTAGCAGGTAGGAACACAGGCGGGATAGGACCCAGTACACACTGGGACTCAGAAACAGAACCACAGATGTGGCGGACAAACACAGCAGAGTGAGGCCGCCCAGAGAGGTGAGCAAGAGTAGAGCAGGAAGAGGCCGCCTGGTGCGGTGAGCAAGAGTAGAGCAGGACGAGGCCGCCTGGAGCGGTGAGCAAAGGGTCAGAGCTGAGCGAGACTGCCGGAGCAGTGAGCAAGGAGTCAGAGCAGAGCGAGACTGCCGGAGCAGTGAGCAAAGGAGTCAGAGCAGAGCGAGACTGCCGGAGCAGTGAGCAAAGGAGTCAGAGCAGAGCGAGACTGCCGGAGCGGTGAGCAAAGGAGTCAGAGCAGAGCGAGACTGCCGGAGCGGTGAGCAAAGGAGTCAGAGCAGAGCGAGACTGCCGGAGCGGTGAGCAAAGGAGTCAGAGCAGAGCGAGACTGCCGGAGCGGTGAGCAAAGGCAGAGCAGGCTAGAACTGCTGGAGCGGTGAGCAAAGGCAGAGCAGGCTAGAACCGCTGGAGCGGTGAGCAAAGGCAGAGCAGGCTAGAACTGCCGGAGCGGTGAGCAAAGGCAGAGCAGGCTAGAACCGCCGGAGCGGTGAGCAAAGGCAGAGCAGGCTAGAACCGCCGGAGCGGTGAGCAAAGACAGAGCAGTGGGGACAGGGCTCTGTTCATACGGAACAGACAGGAAGGGAACGGCAGAACCAGATACCCACAGGGTACTTGCAGTGAAGCAGCGAGTGGACCACAAACTCACAAACGGGAGTACAGTGACAACGAGCAGGAGTTAGGTACGAGTTCAGACTCTGCAGAAAAAGGAAAGGTACGGACATAGAGAAACACGGGAAACAGGCTAGAAGAGAATACAGACAAGAACAGACACAGTAGCAAGATACAGGAGCGGGTCTAAGTAGCAGCCCCTAGAAGGCGGGAGGAACAGGCTAGGAGCGTGTTCAGACAGGACAGACAAGATACAGAAGCAGGTCTAGGTAATCGGCCCCTAGAAGGCGGGAGGAACAGGCTAGGAGCGTGTTCAGACAGGACAGACTGGATACAGGAGCGGGTCTAGGAATGCAGCCCCTAGAGGGCGGGAGGAACAGGCTAGGAGCGTGTTCAGACAGGCCTGGAAATACAGCCTCCAGGATAGGCAGACAAGAGAACACAGAAGGGACCTGGCACATTCAGAGTGCAAGAGCACACTAAATGAAACACAATGCTCAGGCAGGGATTGATTGGAGCAGCTGGGTTAAATACCAGGTGACAGACAGCAATAGGCTGAGGACGCACAAGGGGTGTGCCTGCAGCAGGTACAAAAAGCAGGAAGTGATCGGGCGCCGCCCTTAAGCAGCAGAAACAGACACAAACAGACAGCATGGAGGGAAGCCAGAGAGACATTCTGGACTGGAGATCAAGTGTGCGCTCTTGCACAGTGGGAGATGGACCACTATGCAAGGACGCCGCCAGGTATGTTACACTGTAATTCTCCGGGTTCCTCTCGGTGGGCCTCAGCTTCCGGCTGGCGTACGCGATCACCCGTTCTCTGACCTGTACGGCTCCCAGTCCCACATTACTGGCGTCTGAGGGGAGAATAAAAGGCTGGCCATAATCAGGGTAGGCCAGGATCTCATCCCCTGTGAGGGCCATCTTCAACTGGCGGAAGGACTCCTCTTCCGGTTTATCCCACTTGAAGGGTGGCTTTTGGCTTCTGGACTTAGACTGTCCTATCAGGAGGTCCTGCATACGAGCTGCCATCTTAGTGAACCTGGGGATGAACCTTCGGTAGTAGCCTACCAACCCGAGGAATTGCCTCACTTCTTTGATGCTCGAGGGGCTTGGCCAGCTCTTGATTGCCGTGACCTTGTCAGGGTCGGGGGCTACTCCTTCCGCACTTACCACATGCCCTAGGTACTGTACCTTTGGTTTCAACAGGTGACACTTCGATGGTTTCACTTTCAGGCCATAGCCTGCCAGGGCTTCGAACACCTCGGACAGGTGCTTCAGATGGTCCTCGTAGGTCTTCGAATAGACGATCACGTCGTCCAGGTAAAGGAGGACCGTCTCGAAGTTTCGGTGCCCTAGACAGCATTCCATCAGCCTCTGGAAGGTCCCTGGTGCGTTGCAGAGCCCGAAGGGCATACAGTTGAACTCGCTCAGTCCCATCGGGGTGGTGAAGGCGGTCTTCTCCTTGTCAGCCTCTGCCACAGGAACCTGCCAGTACCCGCTAGTAAGGTCCAAAGTAGAAAAGAAGTTAGCTGATTTTAGTGCGGCTAAAGACTCCTCTATTCTAGGCAGCGGATATGCGTCTTTATGGGTGATACGGTTGATTTGTCTATAGTCCACGCACATTCTCATGGTGCCGTCTTTCTTTTTCACCAGAACCAAGGGGGCTGCCCAGGGGCTACAGCTATCTCTAATGACCCTAGCTTCTTTCATTTCCCGCAGCATACCCTTGGCGTTCTGATAATGTGCAGGGGGTACAGGCCTGTGTCTCTCTTTCATTGGTGGGTGGCTCCCCGTGGGGATATGGTGTTCTATCCCTTTTACTCTGCCGAAGTCTAGCGGGTGCTTACTAAAAATTCTCTCGTACTCCTGGACCACCCGGTAGACTCCTTGTTTTTGGTGCAGGGGAGTGGAGTCAGCACCCACATGGAGTTTCTGGCACCAGTCCTCCTTTTGTTTCTGGGAGCCATTACCCTCCGCCTGTGGAGATGGAGGCAAGGGTTCCACGGCCCTGATAGCTTTGTGTTCGACAACAAACAGTTTGGCAAGTGTAGCGTACCTGGGTAAGTGTACCTCTCTCTCCCCAATGTTGAGAATGCGAACGGGCACCCTCCCATGATGGACATCAACCACCCCCCGGGCTGTCAAAATGGTGGGCCTGCTGTCTGAGTACACGGGTTCTACCATGGCTTGGTAGTCTCTACCTCTCAACCCGATTGCAGTCCGACACCAGATCATCATTTCACTTTTGGGAGGCATGGAAATTGGGAATGGGTCACTCAGTCTTACGCTACCGATCTCACCACCAGACAGTTCTACCTGCTGCCGTCTCATCAGGGCTTTTATCTCTTTGTTGAGGACTCTCTGTTGGCTGGAACTAGCATTCACCGCCACCTGTTGTAGAATTACAATTACCTCTGAAAGACAATTTTCAATCACGTTAGTACCCACAGTTATTTTAGGGTGACTTTCACGACGGTCAATGTCCACAATAATTACTCCCTGTGCCGGTAGTTCAACTTTACCAATTTTAATGGTCATCTCCTTGAACCCCATCTGCGGCACGGGTAAGCTATTACTGGCGATGATGCTCAAGTTACTGTCTGGATACCGTGTGATATCAGCATCAGTCCAATACTGCTTAAAAAGTACATAAGGGATAGTGGTTACTTGCGACCCAGTATCCAGCAAGGCGCTCATGGGGATACCGTCCAGCACCACGGGTAAAACCGGGCGCCCCCCAACGTACTTATCACGCCAATTATAAGGGCCTGGTGATCTTATGCCTGGGGGTCGGCCCTCTGCCCCAGGTTGGACCCGTTTAAATTACAGTACCTGTAAAGGTGTCTGGGTTGGTTGCATCGATGGCAAATGGGCTGTCCATCCTCTGCGTAGCGGTCTGTGGGCCTCCCTCGGAACGACTGGATCCTCCTCTGTCGACGCCACAGGACATCCTCCGGACTTGAAGCCAGCTCGATGGGTCTTGATGGGTCCACTTGTAACGCCTGGACAGTCCTGGTCAATGCCGCGACGCTCCTGGTCAGCTCCTGGACTTGGTGGTGCAAGTCTTTCAACGGGGCTTGGTTCAGGGCCTGTGCATCAGCCCCCACAGAGTCCATAGGGGAGGGCGCTGCCTCCTGGTGGTAGGTGAGAGCAGGACGTCAGGGGTTTATAGCGCCACTGGTTGCGGGCTCACGGACCACCCTTATGGCCCTGTCCTTAAATTGGGCAAAGGTCAGATCAGGGTTCTGAAAGAACATGAGGCGCAGTTGGGCCCTGTGGGCGCTAGACAGCAGACCTTCTATGAATTGTTCTGTTAGCAGCTTGTCCGTTTCCTGCACGCTGCCAGGGTCAGTTTGTTTGATGGCCCTCAAGGCTTCCTGCAAATTTAGGGCATAGTCTCTGATGCTGTCCTGTGCCCGCTGCTTACATCCATAGAACCGCATTTTAATTTCAGCGGAGGTACCTCGCAGCCGGGCCAGAATGTCCTTCACAGTCCTTTTCTCCCCTGCGGGCCATGACTTTACCTCCCTCTGGGCTGCGCCAGTTAACTGCCCCGTCAGTATGCTGACCTTCTGTTCCTCTGTCAGGGGGTAAACTTGGAACAAACTGTACAGCCTTTCCTTAAAATCAGTCAGGGCATGGGGCTCCCCTGAATACTTAGGCAGCCAGGCCACTCCAGGGATGTAGGGCAGGGAAAATGGCATCACCGCTGCTGCAGCTGCGCTGGTGGTAGTGGGCGCCTCCGTGTCCGACATCTTCTACCCCCCTAGTTAAGCGTGGCCTACCTTCCAACGATCCTCTTCTGTAGGCCGCGGCTCCGCTGATGCTGCTCCGGACGAGGACCTTGCGTCGCGCCCTGGTGACATCAGCGTCGCACTCTCTCCCTTCCAGGACCTTGCGCAGCATTGGTGCGTGGGGCGGAGCTTCGGGTCCTGAAGATGGCGTCCGATGGCGGGAAAACGGCTGAAGATGGCGGGAACCGACAGAAGATGGCGGGAGACGGCTGAAAATGGCGGGAAACGGCTCCGGATGGCGGGAAACCTCTTCTTAAGGTACGTGTACAGTCTTTTTCAGGCACGCAATACCCGTTGGTGGCGGGTTGGTTACTATCGGGTTGGTTTGACTACGCCAAAGCTGACTCGCCCCCTGGGCAGTGGGGCACTCGGAGCCGGGCAATCGGGGAACGATGGGGGTAGTAGTGGCAACCCGGTTCCGTGGCTCAGGGTGGTCAGACCATTGGTTGTCTGCGACGCACTGTTGATGTGTCCGACTACGCCACCCGTGGATTGCGGTCAGTGCGGACCGCCGCTGCCAGGTAGACCGCTGGGGCTGATGATGTATGCAGCTGGGATAGTGTGACTTCCCACGAGAAGAGTGCGGCCCCAGGGCAATATAATGGAATATGGGGGTGATGGTGCAGGACGTCCCAGTACCGTTAGTGCTGGAGCCTCAAGGAGCACACAAACAACAGGTTGCAGTCCAGGGTCTTTACTAGAACAGGTGAACTGACCCACAAACAGCCCCGGCTAGGAGGGGGCCTGGACGTCTGAGAGCAAACGGGAAATTGGCCCTGGTCAGGGTGAGGGTGTAGGCCTACCATGCTCTCTGCGCTCCTTCTGGCTATCTCCTCCTGGTAGGCTAACAGCCCACGGTCCCGAGCTCACAGTGTCCTCTCGCCCGAATGGTTTGCAACGTGGGTTCCTTTCTACTCCCGGCCTGGTACGGCTCCGCTGGTCCCTTCTGCTGTGGCGGAGCCTCCGGGCTTCTTAGGCCAAGGAACGTACAGTCCCCTGCGGACTGGTTATCTGCTGTAGGACGTGGAATCCTCACAGCCTCAGACACCAAAGTCTGGTAGATTGGGTTCTTTGTCTGCCAGGACAGGTGCACTTCACCTCTTGTCCCTGGCTTGTGGTTCTCCTACTGCCACACGTCCTCTTAGGGTGCAATACAACTGTCCCTCACTGCTCTGGGACACTTCTCTATCAAGAGACAGGTTGTCCAGTTCTCTCTAACCCTGCCCCCAGGTCCAGCTTTTATAGGGGTAGCCTGCTCCCCCTACTGGCCTGAGACAGGAGGTATTGCATGCTAATGGTCCCCTGACCAGAGAACCTCCCCCTTGCTCTCAGACACAGCTTTATTATATTTGTAGCATCCAGGCCAGGGTGACACATTCTCTCCTCACTCACCTCCTGGGCCCCTTTGACTGGGCCCCCTCGCTGTCAGAACTGACAGAACTCCTGCTCCAAGGACTGGAAGCAGGAATCAACTGACTGCACTGCTCTCCTGAGCAGGACAGAATTCCTTCTAGATGTTTCTACCCTTGCTTATATACTCCTCTTTCAGTGCTCCCCTGAACTACTTCCTCCACTCACCTCCTCTACTTAGTTCCACCTTCCTAACAGGGACAGGGACTGTGCTCTCCCTCAGGAGCAATCTCGCCCTTCCTTACTGGAGTGGTGTGGTGTTGGATGTGGGTGTGTGGGTCCCGGGTAGTGCTCCCTCCTTACCTGAGAGTGGGATACCACACCTCTGGATGAGATGCAGTACCTCTGTGGCAACTGGACCCACAGGGGCGCCACAGATACATCACCTGAAAACACCCACAACCACCTTTATTAAAAGTATTTGCTGTTTAGAATAGTGCCAAAACATTAATCGTGTTTGTCATCTGATGCCATTACAGATATAAACTACACAGACACTTCATCATTTTTTATTTTTCCTGTTTCTGCTTTCTTCAAGGGGACTCTGTCAGCACCGAATAACTGTTCAATCCAAGTACAGGCGCTCGGTGCATCACGGCGGGGCCATTCATTTCAATACAACTTCACACCTGCTTGTTTTCCATCTATCTCCACCCTTCTCTGGCCCTATGAAGCCAGAGCTGTCAATCAAATGGGGGGTGGAGATAGAGGGAAAAAAATCAAATATTCTAATGAAATTCAGGCTGACTTAAAAGGATTTCATATTTTATAAAATGATGGCAAATCTCTAGAATATGCTATAATTTTATTACAGCTGTGGTACCACACTGATTATTAAAAATGAAGGGGCTGCAGCAGTGAATCTCTGTAACAGAAAAGCATATGTGTAGCCCAACCCATAAGTCATGTAACTATTGCAATATGCAGTGAAAAATGCTAAAAAAAATACAAGTAAATACTAACCATTCATGTAATACCTTCAGGGAGGCATTTGATTGGCTCCAAATTTATTCTGCAGACCCCAAAAATGAAACCAATGTCATTGAGAACTATCTTCAGCGTAAAGAACAACAAAGTGATGATATGGCCCCCAAAGAGCACTGAGCTCAATATCATCCAGTCTGTCTGGGATTGCAGGAAGAGAAAGAAGGATTTGCACAAGCCTACACCCACAGAAGATATGTGGCTGGTTCTCCTACATCTTTGGTATAACCTACCTGCTGAGTTCCTTCAAAAACTGTGTGTAATTGTACCTAGAAGAATTAATCCTTTGATGCTCTTTTGAAGACAAAGGGTGGTCACACTAAATATTGATTTAATTTAATTTTCTCTCTTATTCATTAACTTTCGTCCTTTGGAAGTGCATTGAGCTGTAGGTTGGATTGCTGCTAAAGGGAAAAAAAAAAAACTCTTTAAATCTTCTTCCTTAGCGAGTGTGAACGAGCTGAGTGTGACCCGAGCGTAAGTGCAAATGGAAGTAAGTGTGTGACTTGTTTTTCAGTGACTTGGATTCAGGGAGTTTGGAAGGGAGGAATTTGGACTGAATTGTTGTCTGTATTTTATTAATTCTTTACATTTCTTTTTACTTAACATTTCTGTCTAGTGCAATCCCCATTAGGAAATGAGCTCCATTATTGACAATGCTATCCATTGTACATCTTGCCACATGTATGCAATCTTTGAACAGCCGGTCGTGGGCGCATACTGCTGTGTGAGATGTGTGCACTTTGTGCGTTTGGAAGCCCAGGTACTGGATCTAAATGAGCAGCTGGCAACACTGAGATCCATTGACAATATGGAAAGGTGTCCGCTGCTCACTGAGCAGCTGCTCACTGGGGTAGATGTGGGGGAGGGTGGTAGTAGGGAGTTGCAGGACAGTGAGGCAGCTAGCTGGGTGACAGTAGAAGGGGGGGTAGAGGGAAAAGTGCCAGGGAGGCTAGTCCTGATCTGGCACACCCCAATAAGTTTGCAAAGTTGGCAAATGAGGGGGGTGTCAGCTCCAGTAAGGGGGAAAATAGGAGAGCAGGGCAGGCCAGGCAGGTGCTGGTAGTGGGGGACTCAATTATTAGGGGAGCAGATAGGGCAATTTGTCACAAAGACAGGGATCGTCGAACAGTGTGCTGCCTACCTGGCGCTCGAGTCCGGCACATCGCTGGTCGGGTTGACAGATTACTGTGAGGGGCTGGTGAGGACCCAGCGGTCATGGTGCACATTGGCACAAATGACAAAGTTAGAGGTAGGTGGAAGGTCCTTAAAGATGATTTCAGGGAATTAGGCTCAAGCTTAAAGCAAGGACCTCCAAGGTGGTATTCTCTGAAATACTGCCTGTACCACGTGCCACGCCAGAGAGGCAATGGGAGATTAGGGAGATAAATAAATGGCTCAGGATTTGGTGTAGTAAGGAGCGGTTTGGGTTCCTGGAGAACTGGGCCGACTTCTCAGTTGGCTACAGGTTCTACGCTAGGGACGGGCTGCACCTTAATGAGGAGGGTGCAGCTGTGCTGGGGGAGAAAATGGCTAGAAGATTGGAGGAGTGTTTAAACTAGGGATTGGGGGGGAGGGTATTAATTTTATAGGTGGGGAAGATAGTGCAGATATTGACCTGGGCACAAATAAAGAAATTGGGGGTGGGGTTAGAACAGTCAATATAGTAAGAAGGAATAGAGGTACAGAGAAATACATAAATGCATGTACACTAATGCCAGAAGCCTCACCAACAAACTGGAGGAATTAGAATTAATTTTGTTGGAAAATAATTATGACATGGTGGGGATATCTGAGACATGGCTGGCAGTTAATTTACAGGGCTATAGTCTGTTCAAGAATGATCGTACAAACAAGCGAGGTGGGGTGTGTGTTTATATGTAAAATCATCCTTAAAACCCATCTTGCGTGAGAATATATGTGAATCTAATGAAAATGTAGAGTCCCTGTGGGTGGAGATAAGGGGAGGGGGAAAAAATAATATATTACTGAAAGGGGTTTGTTATAAGTCTCCAAAAATAATGGAAGCAGCGGAGAATATCCTCATAAAGCAAATAGATGAAGCAGCGACTCAAGAAGAAGTCATTATTATGGGGGACTTCAACTACCCTGAAATACATTGGGGAACAGAAACCTGTAGTTCAAGCAAAGGTAATAGGTTTTTGACAACTATGAGAGACAATTACCTTTCTCAACTGGTTCAGGACCCAACAAGAAGGGGGGCACTGCTAGACCTAATATTAACCAAGAGGCCAGACCGCATATCAAATATACGAGTTGGGGGTCACTTGGGTAATAGTGATCACATAATAATAAGTTTTCATGTATCCTTTAATAAGATGTGTAGTAGAGGGGTTGCAAGGACACTAAACTTCAGGAAGGCAAATTTCCAATGGTTGAGAGATGATCTTAGTGCAATAAACTGGGACGATATCCTGAGACATAAAACTACACAAAGCAAATGGGAGACATTTATTAGCATCCTGAATAGGACCTGTGCACAATATATACCCTATGGGAATAAACATGCTAGAAATAAGAGGAAACCACTATGGCTAAATAGAGCTATAAGGGGTGCAATAAGTGACAAAAAGAAAGCATTTAGAGAACTAAAGCAAGTAGGTAGTGATGAGGCATTAAATAAATACAGACAATTAAATAAATTCTGTAAAAACCAAATCAAGGCAGCAAAGATTGAGACAGAGAGACTCATTGCCAGAAAAAGTAAAAATAATCCCAAAATATTCTTTAACTACATAAATAGTAAAAAACAAAAAAATGATAGTGTTGGCCCCCTTAAAAATAGTCTGGGTGAAATGGTGGATGAGGAAAAAGCCAATATGCTAAATGATATTTTTTCAACAGTATTTACACAAGAAAATCGCATGACAGAAAACATGATTAGTGATAACAAAAATTCTCCATTAAATGTCACTTGCTTAACCCAGCAGGAAGTACGGCGGCATCTAAAAATCACTAAAGTTGACAGATCCCCGGGCCCGGATGGGATACTCCCGCGAGTACTGGAGGAATTAAGTAATGTCAAAGATAGACCATTATTTTTAATCTTTAAAGTTTCCATAATAAGAGGGTCTGTACCACACGACTGGCGTATAGCAAATGTGGTGCCAATATTCAAAAAGGGGACAAAAACCGAACTTGGAAATTATAGGCCAATAAGCTTAACCTCTACTGTGGGTAAAATCCTGGAGGGTTTCCTAAGAGATGCTATACTAGAGTATCTGAAGAATAATAACCTCATGACCCAATATCAACATGGGTTTACGAGGGACCGTTCCTGTCAAACTAATCTGATCAGCTTTTATGAAATGCAGTGGATGTCGTGTATATGGACTTTTCAACAGCTTTTGATACGGTTCCACACAAAAGGTTGATATATAAAATGAGAACAATGGGGATAGGGGAAAATATATGTATGTGGGTTAAGAATTGGCTCAGTGATAGGAAACAAAGGCTGGTTATTAATGGAACACACTCAGACTGGGTCTCAGTTAACAGTGGGGTACCACAGGGGTCAGTATTGGGCCCGCTTCTTTTTAACATATTTATTAATGACCTTGTAGGGGGCATACAGAGTAATATTTCAATATTGGCAGATGACACTAAGCTCTGCAGGGTAATCAATACAGAGGAGGACAATTTTATATTAGAGGAGGATCTATGTAAACTAGAAGCTTGGACTGATAAATGGCAAATGAGCTTTAATGGGTTTAAATGTAAGGTAATGCACTTGGGCAGAGGAAATAAAATGTAGAATTATATGCTTAATTGTAAAACACTGGGCAGACAGGTATTTACAAATACCCATCTAGACATGAAATAAAGCTAGCAAAAGAGCTGAAGATCTTTTGGCTTTCAGTCTTCCCAGTTTCTCTCAACTAGAGATGAGCGGTGTTCGACTCGAACTGTTCGCCAATCTCAAATTCGAGCTGTTTTGGGCGGTGTTCGAGCCTTCGGCGAACACGAACAATTTGAAAAAAATTCGGCTGTTCGAGGTTATGTTCGATAACTGTTCGTGCACCAAAATCATAGCTGGATTTTTTCTCAGTAATGCTGAAAATTAATGTTAATATGCAGTTTGAGTGTACAGCGGGGCGGGGGGAGGGGCAGGGGATGGATCTCTGCAGAAATAATGAAGATCTCCATTTTTTTTCTCTTTCCCGCATTTACAGTGGGGAGGTGCAATCTGTCAGCCTATCAGCAGCGCACACACGGAGCGAACTGCTTTTTTTCACACAAGCAAGGGCATGTGTCATTGGCAGTGCATGTCACATGTCCTTGCCCTATAAGACCCAGCCATTTTCCCCATCGCCACCATTTTCTCACTGCTGCAGTTGCGTGTTAGACGGCACCGCTGTTGCTGTGTGCGCTATACTTTGTTAATTTCAAGCCAATTTTCGCACAAATCTACAGATAGCTTGGGAGTAGGGAATAGTTGTGATTGCAGTCCTTTTAAGGACTAGGTTACATAATTTCCTACGACTTTTATCAGGCAGGTCTGTGCTCTTAAATAGATAGGTTGGGAGTAAAGACTAATTGTAATTGCAGTCCTTTTTAGGGCTAGGTTACATCAGTCCCTATCACTTTTATCAGGCAGGTCTGTGCTCTTAAATAGATAGGTTGGGAGTAAAGACTAGTGCTGAGCCACCCCTGTAGTGTTCTAGTTTGGTTCGGTTCGTCGAACACCCGTGTGTTCGCCGAACTGTTCATTGAACTGTTCGTCGAACACCTTCGAACACCGTTAAAACCAATGGCAGGCAAACAAAAACACATAGAAACACATAGAAAACACCTTCAAAGGTGTCCAAAAGCTGACAAACTGCTCAGAAGACATAACTAACACATGGAAAAGTGACAAGTACATATAGTCATGCGAAAAGAAAAGAGGTGGAGGAGTAAAAGGAGGGGGAGACACAGATATAGGCATGTCATGCCCTTCTAAAATCCAAAAAGTGAGAAGCCGACACGGCCAGTCCGTTCCTGCCCGTGCCACCTCCGTGTCGCCAGGTTTGTGCCAGAGCCGCGGTGGACCCTGACGGCCAGCCCCCCTCTCCCAATACTGGTGCCTGTCCGCTGGTGGGTCGAGCGAGCCCCCCTGTGGTGGAGGCAGCTCTAAGCTTTTCAATTTAAATTGTCTCTCTAATTTTAATGAATGCATTTTAAATCCTTTTACAAGGATCTATTGGAGGGCAAGTCTCATGCCAGCAGCCGCGTAATTCCAGCTCGAGTAGCGTCCACTAAAGCTGCTGCAGTTAAAAAGCTTTTACAAGGATCGAGCTCGGCTGTCCACCGCAAGACATCCTACCGCCAGTCCCAGCCCCTATGCCTTGGGGTGCCTCCTGATGCTCTTCACTGAGTATCCCGAGGTCCCAAAGCATTTCCTTTGAAAAAATTAAGTGTCCAAACTACAGGTGGTGTAGCTTGCTTAACAGCCGGGATAATCCGCTGACTAGCAGACACTGCTACTAGGCACAAAGTATTTCCTGGGCTAGATGCAGTTAAAAATTTGTAATTAGATACTCTCGTTGGATGCTGAGAAAGCATTCCATAGAGTCTCCTGGCACATCATATATTATTCTCTTAAAAAGCTTGGGGTAGGGGTCTAGGGGACCCTTTTATAGCCAAAATCACGGCCCTGTATCGAAATACGTCACCTAGGCTGAAGATAAATGGAACTGTAGCACCCTGAGGGCTCAGTTGCTACAGAGGTATTGCACCTCACCCAGAGGTGTGATATCTCACTCTCAGGTAAGGATGGAGTGTGGATCAGGACCCGACACCTGCATGCATTACACCACATTGCCGTGGGGCAGGGCGACCAATATGCCCCTGAGATGGGCACGACAGTCCATGTCCCTGGCTGGAGTGGGGGGAGGGAACACTGAGGAAGGGAAACCCTGTAGTGCAGGAGCAGGGAGGAAGCAGTTCCTGGGTGCATTGAGAAGGGAGTATAAAAGGTGGGCACCATCTTAGTTCAGTGCAGAGAAGTCTGAGCAGAAGTGACAGGGAGCAGGGGCTCTGCATGAGCTCTGCTCCGGAGGCGGGCCTAGTAACAGAGGCCCAGGCCTGGAAGAGGGAGAAGGAAGGAAGAGGAGCGGAGAAGGCTCCAGGAACGAGGAACGAAGGGATCCCAGGGGTGCGGATGGGCGAGTCGCCACCGCACGCCCGAATCCACCTGCGTGGAGGGGTCAGGCCAAAGGGGGAGACCGGTCCCCGAAACTAGTGGAGGCGGGAAACGACCCTCAGCTGGAAACCGGAGGCTGTGACATTTTATGTGGCGCAGCCCCTCGCTACACCCGCTAGGAAGGCACCACATAGGGTCAGGGAAACTGGCGCCAAGTTTACCAAGAGGAGGCCTGAGGCAGCCGGACAGAAGGGTTGGTAAGAAAGGCCAGACAAAGGACACACAAAGGGGGTCCTGTGAAGCGCTCCAAAGTTATCTGGGAGTTGTCTGAGCCCCTCACCTGGTGAGCACAGTACGACGTGGGCAGCCGTTACCTGCAGAAGTGGTCTGGATAATAAGAACTGTGAGTAAAGGCCCTGGACTGCATCACTGACTTCGTGTCGTTACTGCTGCTGCCCTGCACCATCACCCCCATCCTCCGCATACACTGCCCTGAGGCTATACTCCTCCCGTGGGGAGTTATGCTACGCTCTGCTGCACCCACAACACCAGCCTCAGCGGTCTGCCCTGCAGCAGCGGTTCACTCTGACCGCAATCCACGAGTGGCGTAGTCGGACATTTAAACATCAAAACCACATAAATAGTTCTGCCACTGGTTTGACCGCCCTGAGCCACGGAACCGGGTCGCCGCCACGGAGACTACAACCACCAGCATCCACCAAAAAGGGTCCGGCTCCGGGTGTCCCAAGGCCTAAGGGGCGCGTCAGAACATTTTCATCACCTTTCATAATCACCAATGGGACAAGGCAGGGATGTCCTCTGTCCCCTCTCTTATACATCCTAGTGACGGAGCACCTGCTCTCATCAATTCGCCATAACCCCAATATTAGGTGGACTGAGGTGGGAGGCACCGAGTACAAGTGCTCTCTATTTGCTGATGATGTCCTAGTATATATCACTCAATCACATATATCCATCCCTGCTGTTATGGCTGAAATAGTTCACTTTGTTACATGGTCAAATTTTAAAATCAATGCAGCGAAGTCTGAGGCCCTCGATGTCTCCCTCCCCAAATCCATACAGGATTCCATCCAGTCCAACTTTCCCTTTGCCTGGCCCTCACAGGGTATCAAATACTTAGGAATTCCTATTCATAGAGACCTCTCCCGTCTATGTTATCTTAATTTTGGGCCCTTTATTGAACAACTCCATACAGACCACGGTTGGCAAGTTAGAACTGTAAGATTCACTACGTGAACCACTGGTGTTTTGTGGAAAAGCACATGTACACTGTGTTCCAAATTATTATGCAAAAAGTGTTTAGGAGTGATAAGGGAAGAATTTGTTTGTTTGTCAGTTAAACTCATTGATGGTGATGTGTGTCAGGGCTCTTTATATCACTGTAAGCAATTGCAGACACCTGTGCTGATTAGTTTGGCAGGTGTGTCCAATGAAAGGCTAGACTACTTAAGAAGGCTGTCCCACATTATTAAGCAGCCTACATTTTCTGCCAAAATGGGAAAGAAAAAGGATGTGTCGGCTGCTGAGAAGCAACAAATTGTGGAGTGTTTCTACTTCAAGTCATGACAACAATAAACATTGTGCGACGATCAGGATGAAGTGTCTTGGCAATCAAGAAGTATGTAGCTGATTCACAGTACACACGTGTGCGTGCTGATAAGGGCAAATTGAGGACGCTTTCCTACAGGCAATTACGTCAGGTTAAAAGAGCAGCGGCAAAAAATCCTTGTCATAGCTGCAGACAAGTTTTAGAAGCTGCTGGTGCCTCCAACGACCCCCGAACAACAAGATGCAGGGTCCTTCAGAGGTTTGCAGCTGTGCATACGCCATCCTGTCGACTTCCTCTATCCACTGCACACAAGCAGAAACGGCTCCAGTGGGTCAAACATTACATGAAGACAGATTTCAAAACTGTTTTGTTCACGGATGAGTGCCGTGCAACGCTCGATGGTCCAGATGGATGGAGTGGAGGATGGCTGGTTGTGGAGTGTTTAGGTCAAGGCATGACTACAATCAACATTGCCAAGACACTTCATCCTGATCATCACACAATCAAGAAGTATGTAGCTGATTCACAGTACACACGTGTGCGTGCTGATAAGGGAAAATTGAGGACTCTTTCCTACGGGCAATTATGTCAGGTTAAAAGAGCAGCGGCAAAAAAGCCTTGTCATAGCAGCAGACAAGTTTTTGAAGCTGCTGGTGCCTCCAACGTCCCTCGAACAAAAAGTTGCAGGGTCCTTCAGAGGTTTGCAGCTGTGCGTAAGCCATCCTGTCGACCTCCTCTATCCACTGTACACAAGCAGAAACGGCTCCAGTGGGCCAAACAATACATGAAGACTGACTTCAAAGCTGTTTTGTTCACCGATGAGTGCCGTGCAACGCTCGATGGTCCAGATGGATGGAGTGGAGGATGGTTGGTTGATGGACACCCCATGCAAACACGGCTACGGCGCCAACAAGGAGGAGGTGGAGTAATGTTTTGGGCTGGAATCATGGGGAGAGAGATCGTCGGCCCCTTTAGGATCCCTGAAGGGGTAAAGATGAACTCCATAATGCATGTGGAGTTTCTCAAAGAGCACTTCCTGCCATGGTTCAAGAAGAAGAACCGTGTATTCCGCAGCAAGATCATTTTCATGCATGATAATGCACCGTCTCATGCTGCACATAACACATCTGCATCTCTGGCTGATATGGGCATAAAAGGGGACAAACTTATGGTGTGACCCCCATGCGCCCCTGACCTCTACCCCATTCAGAACCTCTGGAGCATCATCAAAAGGAGTGTCTATGATGGCGGGAGGCAGTTCACATCTAAGCAACAGCTCTGGGAGGGTATTCTGTCCTCATGCAAAACAATTGAAGCAGAAACAATCCAAAACATGACAAATTCAATGGACGAGAGAGTTCAGAAGCTCCTTTCGAACAAGGGGTCCTATGTGCAAATGTAGCATCACCTAGAATAAAGTTTTGAGTTGAAAACTGTTTGATTCAGTTTCTAATAACCTGCTAATGCTTATAATTTCAAAAATGACCATTTTTTTGGTCTTTATTAAAATGAAAAGGTTGATCGAAGAGTGTGGGGGATCTAAGAGTGTGGCAACCCAGTAGTCAGGATTACTTCGAATTCTGACAATCTGAGGGTCATGTTGCAGGTAGTGCAGCAAGAAGGCACTTATGTGTCTTGTGCATCTCGGAGCCCCAAAATTATTTTCCGGGCTAGATGCAGCTAAAAATTATTATTAATTTTAAATCTGGTGGAGCTTAGTATAGGTGGCCTAATAGAATCAGTACTGCACACTGCTACAAAGCCCAAATTATTTTCCAGCCAAGATACAGATAAACATGATTAGTAATTTGAAAGCTTAAAACGGTTGGTGAGGTGATTTTAACCAATCATCAAGCTTTTACTCTCCCCAGGATGACACAGGGGTAGAAAAGTCTTTTCGGATCCATGATTTGTTCATCTTTATGAACGTGAGTCTGTCTACATTATCAGTGGAGAGCCGCGTGCGCTTATCTGTCAGCACACCACCAGCAGCGCTGAACACACGTTCAGACAGAACGCTGGCTGCGGGGCATGACAAGATCTCCAAGGCGTAAGTGGCTAGCTCCGGTCATTTATCCAGATTGGAAGCCCAAAAAGAGCAAGGGTCCAGTGACACAGTCATGGCTTCAATGTTTACTTGGAGATACTCCTGTACCATCGTCTCTTTGACTATGTGTCAGACTTCTTGTCTCCTGTGGCCTTGCAAAACATGGGCTAAAAAAGTGGTGAAATGATTCCGCAAAATTGATGTTACCAGCAGATACTGTGTTTCTGTTACGGTTTGAGTGCTGAACACTCGACGGTCCCACGGTTGGCAAGTTGGAACTGTGAGATTCACTACGTGCACCACTGGTGTTTTGTGGAAAAGCACATGTAAGATTCTGCAACAGTCTCTGCTGATACTCCTGCATGCGTGCATCCCTTTCTATGGCAGGAATAATTTCTGCAAATTTACTTTTGTACCGGGGATCTAACAGTGTGGCAACCCAGTAGTCAGGATCATTTCTAATTCTCACAATTCGAGGGTCATGTTGCAGGTAGTGCAGCAAGAAGGCACTCATGTGTCTTGCGCATCCAGGAGCACCAAGTCCCTGTTGTGTTGGTGGCGAGGTAACAATCATGCTTCCTTCCTCTGTCCTCTCCCCCCAACCTCGCACAACAGAAATGTGATCAAGGTCTCCCTCATCTGATGAGTCTTCCATCAGTTCGTCCTCCACTTCTTCCTGGGCTCCTGCACCTTCCTCACTAGTTTGACTGCAACCATGCGCCCTGGTAAAACCATCTCCCCCTCCCTCACTTGCCTGCCGCCTTGGTGCTGCCGACCGTCTGGACCTTGCAGATGTTAGTACTTCCGCATACAACTCCTCCTCCTCTACTTCCTCCACCTCCTCTTGTGCCACCACCTGACTCCGAATTCTGTTTAACATGTGCTCCAGCATGTAAATCACCGGAATAGTCATGCTGATAATGGCATCATCAGCACTAAACATCTTTGTTGCCATTTCAAAACTGTGCAGAAGGGTGCATAGGTCCCTGATCTGAGACCACTCCTCCAGTGTGATTTGCCCCACCTCTGGATCTCGTTGGCCCAGGCTATACGTCAGAACGTATTGCACCAGGGCTTGTCGGTGCTGCCACAGTCGCTGCAACATGTGCAGAGTTGAATTCCACCTGGTAGGCACATCGCATTTTAGCCGGTGAAGTGGCAGGCCCACCGACTTCTGTAGAGATGTAAGTCGCTGAGCTGCGGGATGCGAACGGCGGAAGTGAGCACACAGCGACCGTGCCCTCTGCAGAAGGCCATCTAGTCCGGGATAGTGGGCTAAAAATTACTGGACAACCAGGTTCAACACGTGAGCCATACAAGGCACGTGTGTGACATTGCCCCGGCGAAGGGCCGCACCTAGGTTTGCAGCATTGTCGCACACGGCCTTCCCTGGTTTCAGGTCCAGTGGAGACAACCATTCATGAAATTGGTTCTCCAGAGCTGACCACAACTCCTCAGCTGTGTGACTCACATTTCCCAGACATTTCAAAGTAAAAACCGCCTGATGACGTTGAGCCCTACTGCCAGCATAGTAAGGAGGTGTGCAGGATCCCTTCTGCGCAGTTAGAAAGCTTGTGGCATGACCAGACAGGCTTTGGGTGCAGGTGGAGGACCGAGAGGAGGTTGAGGAGGCAGAAGCAGTGGAGGTACTTCGAGATAAAGAGGATTAACGCACAACTCGTGGGGACGGCAAGACTGGGACAGCAGCCCCTTGTCCTGCTGTCACCATAGTTACCCAGTGCCCAGTCAGCGACATGTAACGCCCCTGTCCATGCCTACCCGTCCAAGTGTCAGGGTTGAAATACACCCTGTCACACACAGAGTTTCTCAAAGAAGCGGTGATGTTGTGTGCGACATGCTGGTGGAGCGCAGGCACACCTTTCTTTGAGAAATAGTGCCGACTGGGCATCTGGTACTGGGGCACTGCGACGGACATAAGGTCTCGAAAATCCTCTGTGTACACCAGGTGGAAAGGCAGCATTTCTGTAGCCAAGAGCTTGCAGATGGTGAAATTCAACCTCTTAGCTTTCTCATGGCTAGGAGGAAATGGTCTTTTACTTGTCCACATCTGAGGGACCGAGGGCTGCTGTTGTGCTTAGACGGGGTTGATAATGGTGTCCCCGGCAAACTGCCGGGATGTGAGGAAGATGCAGGAGGACATGTTAGGTTGCTTTGATCCAAAGGTGGTGCTATCGATGTCGGAGAGCGCTCAACACCAGCTGGTGTTACCACCTCCAAAGAAAATGATGACCTGCCAATCACGCTGGCTGTTGCAGGTAAAGAGGTGGCAGGTCTGCGTCCCAAAACAGGTGTGACTGCTGTCCCCCCAGTCACAGAGGATGAAGAGGCCGCGGATGCACAAGATGTGCCAGACGGTGGTTGGCCCGGCCCGCTAGGCCGCATTGTAGCACAGTGAGCTTCCCAATGCAACTTATGCTTCATGTCCATGCGCCGGTTCATGCATGAAGTACTCAAACTATGTATTTTTTGGCCTCTACTTAGCTTTTGCTGACAAATGTTACAGATAACACGAGTTGGGTCATCTTTATCGATCTGAAAAAATGCCCAGGCTATGCAAGGCTTAGCACTGATGCAACCTGAAGAGCCACCACGACTTGTGGTGAGAGGCAGAGTTGTGTTTGAGGATGCAGTTGTTGACGTGCTTCCAGTAATACGTCTCTGTCCAGGAAGGCGCAACCTGACCTCGTCGTCACTAGCATTCTCCTCCACCTCCTCTGCTGACCTCATCTCTTGGCTGACTGTGGGTTGACAGTATGTGGGATCTCCAACCTCATCATCATCACCCTGTGTGTCATCACACCCGTTGTCCTCAGAGCCAACCTGTTCCTGCCCTGACAAAAAACTAAAGTTGTCGCTCCAATCAGGTATTTGAGTCTCATCATCGTCTTCCTCATTGTCTCCACCAACAGGAGTTACAGTTTGGGAATGAGGGTCTACATTATGGTCAGAACCTTCTGCGTCTGGTCCTGGATCCGACTCATAAAGATTCTGGGCATCAGTGCAGATCATTTCCTCGTCTGGATTCACAGAAGCGCTGGAGCCGACCTCTGATTCCCAGGCTATGGTATGAGTAAACAGCTCTGCAGACTCAACCATCTGTTCTACCTCATACTCAGACGGGCAGCTGGAGATTTGGGAGCTGTGAGGAAGCAAGTGTGATTGGGGTGACACCTCTGAGGACTGGAGTATTTGTGATGTTGAAGTTGATGTGGAGGAGAGCCCACTTAAAGGAGCACTTGATATCCGTTGAAGCACCTGCTGTTTTTGTGCCTCATCTGGAATTTGTAGCGATTGGCATGGCCATAAGAAAGGGATCTTATCACATTGTCTGCTAAAAGAAGTAGACATTTTAGTTTGGCTGGAAGATGGTCTTTCTTCTGCAGATGTTACTGTTGCTTTAACACCTACCCCACGGACACAACCTTTTTTCCCCTTCCCAACACGCCTATTCCCCTTTCCACCAGCAGCAGGCCTTTTTCCACTCATTTTGGTGGTTAACTAATTCACAACTCTGGAGTTGTTTGCACAAAAAAACAATGGATGGGAACCGAGCAGAGCTGAGTGGCCAAACTGTGGTATTAGGCCAAAACTATTGGCTGGGTTAGATGGAGAAAAAAATTATATTCAATTTACAACCTGATGGAGGTCAGTATAGATGGACTAATAGACCAAGTCCCACACACTGCTAGAAGCCCAAAGATTTTTTCAGAGCTAGATGCAGAAAAAATTATATTCAATTTGCAACCTGATGGAGGTCAGTATAGATGGACTAATAGACCAAGTCCCACACACTGCTAGAAGCCCAAATATTTTTTCAGAGCTAGATGCAGAAAAAAATTATATTCAATTTGCAACCTGATGGAGTTCAGTATAGATGGACTAATAGAAAAAGTCCCACACACTGCTAGAAGCCCAAATATTTTTTCAGAGCTAGATGCAGATAAAAATTATTTTTAATTTGCAACCTGATGGAGGTCAGTATAGATGGACTAATAGAACAAGTCCAAACACTAAAAGCCCAAATATTTTTTTCAGAGCTAGATGCAGAAAAAAATTATATTCAATTTGCAACTTGATGGAGGTCAGTATAGATGGACTAATAGACCAAGTCCCACACACTGCTAGAAGCCCAAATATTTTTTCAGAGCTAGATGCAGATAAAAATTATTTTTAATTTGCAACCTGATGGAGGTCAGTATAGATGGACTAATAGACCAAGTCCCACACACTGCTAGAAGCCCAAATATTTTTTCAGAGCTAGATGCAGAAAAAAATTATATTGAATTTGCAACCTGATGGAGGTCAGTATAGATGGATTAATAGACCAAGTCCCACACACTGCTAGAAGCCCAAATATTTTTTCAGAGCTAGATGCAGGTAAAAATTATTTTTAATTTGCAACCTGATGGAGGTCAGTATAGATGGACTAATAGAACAAGTCCCACACACTGCTAGAAGCCCAAATATTTTTTCAGAGCTAGATGCAGAAAAAAATTATATTCAATTGGCAACCTGGTGGAGGTCAGTATAGATGGACTAATAGAACAAGTCCCACACACTGCTAGAAGCCCAAATATTTTTTCAGAGCTAGATGCAGAAAAAAATTATATTCAATTTGCAACCTGATGGAGGTCAGTATAGATGGCCTAATAGAATGATGCTATGCCCAAAAGGTTTTACTTCACTAGGTGCAGTAAAATAATTGGTATTCTATACACAGGTGGTGTAGCTTGCAACACAGATAGGCTACTCCACTGACTAACACACTCTGCAATAGGCCAAAAAGGATTAGCTTTGCTAGATTTAGCCAAATGCTGTGAAAAAAACTTGCACAGCACTGGCACAGATCTGTCTGGCAAGAACTGATGGGAACTGATGTAACTTAGTAATGAAAAGGACTGCAATTATAATTAGTCTTTACTTCCAACCTATCTATTTAAGAGCACAGACATGCCTGATAAAAGTCATAGGAAATGCTGTAACCTAGTCCTTAAAAGGACTGCAATCACAAATATTCCCTACTCTCAAGCTATCTGTAGATTTGTGCGAAAATTGGCTTGAAATTAACAAGGTATAGCACACACAGCAACAGCGGTGCCGTCTAACACGCAGCAGCAGCAGTGAGAAAATGGCTGGGTCTTATAGGGCAAGGACATGTGACATACACTGCCAATGACACATGCCCTTGCTTGTGTGAAAAAAAGCACTTCGCTCCGTGTGTGCGCTGCTGATAGGCTGACAGATTGCACCTCCTCACTGTAAATGCGGGAAAGAGAAAAAAAATGGAGATCTTCATTATTCCTGCAGAGATCCATCCCCTGCCCCTCCCCCCGCACCACTGTACACTCAAACTGCGTATTAACATTAATTTTCATCATTACTGAGAAAAAATCCAGTTATGATTTTGGTGCACGAACAGTTATCGAACATAACCTCGAACAGCCGAATTTTTTTCAAATCGTTCGTGTTCGCCAAACGGCTCGAACACCGCCCAAAACAGCTCGAATTTGAGATTGGCGAACAGTTCGAGTCGAAAAACGCTCATCTCTAGTAAAGACTAATTGTAATTGCAGTCCTTTTGAGGGCTAGGTTACATCAGTTCCTATCACTTTTTGCCAGGCAGGTCTGTGCCAGTGCTGTGCAAGTTTTTTCACAACATTTGGCTAAATCTAGCAAAGCAAATCCTTTTTGTCCTCTTGCAGTGTGTGTTAGTCAGTGGAGAAGCCTATCTGTGTTGCAAGCTAAACCACCTGTGTATATGTGTCACCCTGGCCTGGATGCCACAAGTGTAATAAAGCTGTGTCTGAGAGCAAGGGGGAGGTTCTCTAGTCAGGGGAACATTAGCATGCAATGCCTCCTGTCTCAGGCCTGTAGGGGGAGCTGGCTGCCCCTATAAAAGCTGGTACTGGGGGCAGGGTTAGGGAGAGCTGGACGGCCTGTCTCAGGATTCAGGTCCCAGAGCAGAGAGAGACAGTTGTATTGCACCTAAGAGGAAGTGTGGCAGGAGGAGAGCCACAAGCCAGAGACAAGAGGCGAAGAGAGCCTGTCTTGGCAGATAACGGACTTAATTTACCAGACTTTGGTGTCTGAGGCTGGGAGGATTCCACATCCCCCAGCAGATAACCAGTCCGCAGGGGACTGTATATTCCTTGGCCTAAGAAGCCTGGAGGCCCTGCCACAACAGAAGGGACCAGCAAAGCCGTACAAGGCTGGGAGCAGAAAGGAACCCACGTCGCAGGCCATACAGGCGAGAATACACGGAAAGCTCGGAAACGTGGGCTGTTACCCTATAACGAGGAGATAGCCAGAAGGAGCACAGAAAGCACGGTAGGCCTACACCCTCACCCTGACCAGGGCCAATTTCCCCATTGCTCTCAGACATCCAGGTCCCCTCCTAGCTGGGACTGTTTGTGGGTCAATTTACCTGTTCTAGTAAAGACCCTGGACTTCAACCTGTTGTCTGCGTGCTCCTTGCTCCTCCAGCACTATCAGCACTGGGACTCTCACTACCATCACTCCCAACATCCACTACACTGCCCTGGGGCCGCACTCTTCCCGTGGGGAGTCACACCATCCCAGCTGCATACATCATCAGCCCCAGCGGTCTGCCTTGCAGCGGCGGTTCCTAATGACCGCAAATCCACGGGTGGCGTAGTCGGACATAATCATCAGCGCATAACGGACTACCACTAGCCTGACCACCCTGAGCCACGGAACCGGGTTGCCACTACTACTCCCATCGTTCCCCTATTGCCCGGATCCGAGTGCCCCACGGCCCAGGGGACGAATCAGCTTTGGAGTAGTCGGCAGGTTTACAACCAACCCGCCACAAACGGGTATTGCGTGCCTGAAAAAGACTTTGCACTTACCTGAAAAGAGGTTTCCCACCGTCTGGAGCCGTTTCCCGCCATTTCCTGCCATCTCCCGCCATCTTCCATCGGTTCCCGCCATCTTCAGCCGTTTTCCCGCCATCGGACGCCATCTTCAGGACGCCGCGCGGGAAGAAGAGGGGCGTGGACGTCCAAACCACGCGAGATCCGAAGCTCCGCCCCACGCACCGACGCTGCGCAAGGTCCTGGAAGGGAGAGAGAGCGACGCTGACGTCATCAGGAAGCGACGCAAGGTCCTCGTCCAGAGCAGCAGCAGCGGAGCCGCGGTCTACAGAAGAGGATCGTCGGAAGGTAGGCCACGCTTAACTAGGGGGGAGGAAGATGTCGGACACAGAGGCGCCCACTACCACCAACGCAGCTGCAGCAGCGGTGATGCCCTTTTCCCTGCCCTACATCCCTGGAGCGGCCTGGCTGCCCAAGGACTCAAGGGAGCCCCATGCCCTAACTGACTTTAAGGAAAGGCTGTACAGTTTGTTCCAAGTCTACCCCCTGACAGAGGAACAGAAGGTCAGCATACTAACAGGGCAGTTAACTGGCGCAGCCCAAAGGGAGGTAAAATCATGGCCCACTGAGGAGAAAAGGACCGTGAAGGGTATTCTGGCCCGGCTGTGGGGTACCTTTGACACACGTACCTCCGCTGAAATTAAAATGAGGTTCTATGGATGTAAGCAGCGGGCACAGGACAGCATCAGAGACTATGCCCTAAATTTGCAGGAAGCCCTGAGGGCCATCCAACAAGCTGACCCAGGCAGCGTGCAGGACACGGATAAGCTCCTAACAGAACAGTTCATAGAAGGTCTGCTGTCTAGCACCCACAGGACCCAGCTGCGCCTCATGTTCTTTCAGAACCCTGGTCTGACCTTTGCCCAATTCAAGGACAGGGCCATAAGGGTGCTCCGTGAACCCGCAACAAGTGGCGCTATAAACCCCCGGCGCCCTGCTCTCACCTACCACTAGGAGGCGGCGCCCTCCTCTATGGACTCCGTGGGGGCTGATGCACAGGCCCTGAACCAAGCCCCGTCGAAAGATCTGCACCACCAAGTCCAGGAGCTGACCAGGAGCGTCGCGGCGTTGACCAGGACCGTCCAGGCAATACAAGTGGACCCGTCAAGACCCATCGAGCTGGCTTCAAGTCCGGAGGATGTCCCGTGGCGTCAACAGAGGAGGATCCAGTCGTTCCGAGGGAGGCCCACAGACCGCTACGCAGAGGATGGACAGCCCATTTGCCATCGATGCAACCAGCCCGGACACATTTCCAGGTACTGTAATTTAAACGGGTCCAACCTGGGGCAGAGGGCCAACCCCCAGGCATAAGATCACCAGGCCCTTACAATTGGCGTAATAAGTACGTTGGGGGGCGCCCGGTTTTACCCGTGGTGCTGGACGGTATCCCCATGAGCGCCTTGCTGGATACTGGGTCGCAAGTAACCACTATCCCTTATGTACTTTTTAAGCAGTATTGGACTGATGCTGATATCATATGGTATCCAGACAGTAACTTGAGCATCATCGCCAGTAATGGCTTACCCGTGCCTCAGATGGGGTTCAAGGAGATGACCATTAAGATTGGTAAAGTTGAACTGCCGGCACAGGGAGTAATTATTGTGGACATTGACCGTCGTGAAAGTCACCCTAAAATAACTGTGGGTACTAACGTGATTGAAAATTGTCTTTCAGAGGTAATTGTAATTCTACAACAGGTGGCGGTGAATGCTAGTTCCAGCCAACAGAGAGTCCTCAACAAGGAGATAAAAGCCCTGATGAGACGGCAGCAGGTAGAACTGTCTGGTGGTGAGATCGGTAGCGTAAGACTGAGTGACCCATTCCCCATTTCCATGCCTCCCAAAAGTGAAATGATGATCTGGGGTCCGACTGCAATCGGGTTGAGAGGTAGAGACTACCAAGCCATGGTAGAACCCGTGTACTCAGACAGCAGGCCCACCATTTTGACAGCCAGGGGGGTAGTTGATGTCCGCCATGGGAGGGTGCCCATTCGCATTCTCAACATTGGGGAAAGAGAGGTACACTTACCCAGGTACGCTACACTTGCCAAACTGTTTGTTGTCGAACACAAAGCTATCAGGGCCGTGGAACCCTTGCCTCCTTCTCCACAGGCGGAGGGTAATGGCTCCCAGAAACAAAAGGAGGACTGGTGCCAGAAACTCCACGTGGGTGCTGACTTCACTCCCCTGCACCAAAAACAAGGAATCTACCGGGTGGTTCAGGAGTACGAGAGAGTCTTTAATAAGCACCCGCTAGACTTTGGCAGAGTAAAAGGGATAGAACACCACATCCCCACAGGGAGCCACCCACCGATAAAAGAAAGACACCGACCTGTACCCCCTGCACATTATCAGAACGCAAAGGGCATGCTAAGAGAAATGAAGGGGGCTGGGGTCATTAGAGATAGCTGTGGCCCCTGGGCAGCCCCCTTGGTTCTGGCGAAAAAGAAGGACGGCACTATGAGAATGTGCGTGGACTATAGACAAATCAACCGTATCACCCACAAAGACGCATATCCGCTGCCTAGAATAGAGGAGTCTTTAGCCGCACTAAAATCAGCTAACTTCTTTTCTACTTTGGACCTTACTAGCGGGTACTGGCAGGTTCCTGTGGCAGAGGCTGACAAGGAGAAGACCGCCTTCACGACCCCGATGGGACTGAGTGAGTTCAACTGTATGCCCTTCAGGCTCTGCAACGCACCAGGGACCTTCCAGCGGTTGATGGAATGCTGTCTAGGGCACCGAAACTTCGAGACGGTCCTCCTTTACCTGGACGACGTGATCGTCTATTCGAAAACCTACGAGGACCATCTAAAGCACCTGGCCGAGGTGTTCGAAGCCCTGGCAGGCTATGGCCTGAAGGTGAAACCATCGAAGTGTCACCTGCTGAAACCAAAGGTCAAGTACCTAGGGCACGTGGTAAGCGCGGAAGGAGTGGCCCCCGACCCTGACAAGGTCACGGCAATCAAGAGCTGGCCAAGCCCCTCGAACATCAAAGAGGTGAGACAGTTTCTCGGATTGGTAGGCTACTACCGAAGGTTCATCCCCGGGTTCACTAAGATGGCAACTCCTATGCAGGACCTCCTGATCGGACAGTCTAAGTCCAGAAGTCAAAAGCCACCCTTCAAGTGGGATAAACCGGAAGAGGAGTCCTTCCGCCAGTTGAAGATGGCCCTCACGGGGGATGAGATCCTGGCCTACCCTGATTATGGCCAGCCTTTTATTCTCCACACCGACGCCAGTAATGTGGGACTGGGAGCCATACTGTCCCAAAACCAACATGGCAGAGAAAGGGTGATCGCTTACGCCAGCTGGAAGCTGAGGCCCACCGAGAGGAACCCGGAGAATTACAGCTCCTTCAAGCTAGAATTCTTGGCGGTGGTGTGGGCCGTAACGGAATGCTTCAAGCATTACCTGGCCTCCGCAAAGTTCACCGTGTACACGGACAACAACCCGTTGACACATCTGGACAATGCGAGACTCGGTGCCCTGGAACAGCGGTGGATGGCCCGTCTCTCAAACTTTGACTTCGTGATCAAGTACCGGGCAGGCAAAACCAATGCCAACGCTGATGCCCTATCGAGAATGCCTCACTTACCTGAAGGTGACGAAGACCCAGAGGAGCTGGAGGAGGTAGAACTCTCCGTGTTTCACTGGTATGGAGCCGCTCAATACTCCCACCGCGTGAAGGAGGAGGATCTACCAACCGTGATGATCAATCCCCTACCTCACCACAGCTGGGCCGAGACCCAAGATAGTGACCCTGCCATCCGCCTAGTGAAAGATCTGCTGACCCAGGAAGACGCCCGCATGGATCCGGATGCTCCAGAGGAAGCCAAGCAGCTATGGAAAGAGAAGAGCAAGCTGTTCCTCTACTAAGGCAAGTTGTGCAGAAGGATTGTCAACCACCGGACGCACGAGCTGACCTGGAAAGTCGTGGTCCCAAGGCGGGATGCAGCTATGGTCCTGGGGGCTTACCATGACAGAGCGGGGCACTTCGGTTGGAAGAAACTGGAGTTCCTGCTAAGAGGAAGGTTCTTTTGGGTCGGCATGAGAGGAGCTGTAGAAAAATGGTGCAGAGACTGTGGCCCTTGTCACCTAAGGAGGAAGGACCGCACCAGCCAGAAGACACCCTTGAGGCCCATCATCACCACGCAGCCTCTTGAGCTGGTAGCTCTGGACCATGTCAAATTGGCTCCAAGCTGGTCAGGATACATCTATGCCCTGACAATCGTGGACCACTATTCCCGTTTTCTAGTGGTGGTCCCGGTAAAGGACTTGACAGCCCAAACAGCGGCCAGAGTCTTCCAGCAATACTTCTGGCGTCCACACGGGTATCCAGAACAGGTCCTGACAGACCAGGGTCCAGCGTTTGAGGCTGAAATCTTCCAGGAGTTCTGCAACCTCTATGGCTGTAAGAAGATTCGGACAACGCTTTACCATCCACAAACCAACGGGATGTGTGAGAAGATGAACAATATAGTTATTGATCTCCTGAAGACGTTGCCCCTGGAGGAACGCAGCCTGTGGGCAGAAAAACTGCTGGACCTGATAGACTTATACAATCATATCCCGGTGAATGCTACCAACTGCACCCCGGCTTACCTGATGCGAGCCAGACCAGGTAAGCTGCCCGTAGACCTGGAGATGGGAGTCCTAACACCTGAGGACACCTCCCCGGATGCAGACTGGGATACGGAAAGGCAACTGCAGTACAAGAAGGTACAGGAGAGTGTGGAGAAGAGCCTTGCCCAGGTGAGAGAGAGGCAAGAAAAACTCTTCAACCAACACGCCCCTGCTGGTCCCCTAGAACCTGGTGAGCAAGTCCTGAAGCGGAAGAGAAGGCTACATAAGTTAGACGACCAGTGGGAAAGGGAACCCTACACCGTACTGCAGTCTGATCACGACAACCCGAAGGTGTGTGTGATCACCAAGGACGGAGGAGAAACCACTAGTACCGTCTCCAGAGACCACCTCAAAAGGTGCCCCGAGCAACTCCGTAGTGCAGAAGAGGATCAGAGTGACCTTGAACCCGCAGAGGACAAGGAAGAAATGATCAGCACCGTTCTCGGAGAGTTCCCTCAGTCCTGGACTCGAATAAATGATGCCATAGTGGTACCCGTCCTGCATTTCCTGCAACCGGCACAGCAACAACCAACACCAGAGCCGGAAGGTGAAGGGGAGCAAGCGGTTCCAGAGGCAGAAGAGCCTGTACCAGCAGCCCAGGAGAGTCAACCCTCTGCTGACAGTGAGCCTGCCATGCCTGCGGTAAGCCAAAGGACCCGCAGACAGCTGCCTGCCCTACCTGTACACCCAGCTGGTAGCTGTACCCCTAACGCTAGTGGGGAAAGCCAAATCGGTCCACCACCAGAGAGTGGGTTAGGCAGATCAACCAGGCGCACAAAGGGGCAAATACCCGCTCGCTGGAGAATATAGGGTGCTCTAAGATTGTAAATAACCCTGTTGCCAAATGTTGAATTGTTTGCCAAGTTACCTGCGTGATTAGTAATTGTGTGTTTCAGTTCCTCACAGTTGCCGTACAGACTCGAAGGTTATGGACTTTTTATAACTGGGACTTTGTATGGACTGCGTTCGGAGAGTAACCTAGGAATGAACTAAGACTGTGAAGGACTTGGGGTAGGACAGACCCCCACCTGGTTAAGGCTCCCCGTTGTGCTGGTGATATGGACAACCGGTCACAGACCATACTGTGACCTAAAGAACTCAATCTGTGCGTCGTTTGTCTATTAATGTTTTATAGTTATGCATATTGTCTTTGTTTATTGTTTAGTCCCGGAGTACTAAATTTCACTAGGGGGGAATGTGTCACCCTGGCCTGGATGCCACAAGTGTAATAAAGCTGTGTCTGAGAGCAAGGGGGGGGTTCTCTAGTCAGGGGAACATTAGCATGCAATGCCTCCTGTCTCAGGCCAGTAGGGGGAGCTGGCTGCCCCTATAAAAGCTGGTACTGGGGGCAGGGTTAGGGAGAGCTGGACGACCTGTCTCAGGATTCAGGTCCCAGAGCAGAGAGAGACAGTTGTATTGCACCTAAGAGGAAGTGTGGCAGGAGGAGAGCCACAAGCCAGAGACAAGAGGCGAAGAGAGCCTGTCTTGGCAGATAACGGACTTAATTTACCAGACTTTGGTGTCTGAGGCTGGGAGGATTCCACATCCCCCAGCAGATAACCAGTCCGCAGGGGACTGTATATTCCTTGGCCTAAGAAGCCTGGAGGCCCTGCCACAACAGAAGGGACCAGCAAAGCCGTACAAGGCTGGGAGCAGAAAGGAACCCACGTCGCAGGCCATACAGGCGAGAATACACGGAAAGCTCGGAAACGTGGGCTGTTACCCTATAACGAGGAGATAGCCAGAAGGAGCACAGAAAGCACGGTAGGCCTACACCCTCACCATGACCAGGGCCAATTTCCCCGTTGCTCTCAGACATCCAGGTCCCCTCCTAGCTGGGACTGTTTGTGGGTCAATTTACCTGTTCTAGTAAAGACCCTGGACTGCAACCTGTTGTCTGCGTGCTCCTTGCTCCTCCAGCACTATCAGCACTGGGACTCTCACTACCATCACTCCCAACATCCACTACACTGCCCTGGGGCCGCACTCTTCCCGTGGGGAGTCACACCATCCCAGCTGCATACATCATCAGCCCCAGCGGATTGCCTTGCAGCGGCGGTTCCTAATGACCGCAAATCCACGGGTGGCGTAGTCGGACATAATCATCAGCGCATAACGGACTACCACTGGCCTGACCACCCTGAGCCACGGAACCGGGTTGCCACTACTACTCCCATCGTTCCCCTACTGCCCGGATCCGAGTGCCCCACGGCCCAGGGGTCGAGTCATATAGAATACAAATTTTTTTACTGCACCTAGTGAAGTAAAACCTTTTGGGCATGGCATCATTCTATTAGTCCATCTATACTAACCTCCACCAGGTTGCAAATTCAAAAGAATTTTTTTCTGCATCTAGCTCTGAAAAAATATTTCGGCTGGTAGCAGTGTGTGGTACTTGTTCTATTAGTCCATCTATACTAACCTCCACCAGGTTGCAAATTCAATATAATTTTTATCTGCATCTAGCTCTGAAAAAATATTTCGGCTTGTAGCAGTGTGTGGGACTTGTTCTATTAGTCCATCTATACTAACCTTCTCCAGGTTGCAAATTCAATATAATTTTTATCTGCATCTAGCTCTGAAAAAATATTTCGGCTTGTAGCAGTGTGTGGGACTTGTTCTATTAGTCCGTCTATACTAACCACCACCAGGTTGCAATTTCAATATAATTTTTATCTGCATCTAGCTCTGAAAAAATATTTTGGCTTGTAGCAGTGTGTGGGACTTGTTCTATTAGTCCATCTATACTAACCTCCACCAGGTTGCAAATTCAATCAAATTTTTATCTGCATCTAGCTCTGAAAAAATATTTCGGCTTGTAGCAGTGTGTGGGACTTGTTCTATTAGTCCATCTATACTAACCTCCACCAGGTTGCAAATTCAATATCATTTTTATCTGCATCTAGCTCTGAAAAAATATTTCGGCTTGTAGCAGTGTGTGGGACTTGTTCTATTAGTCCATCTATACTAACCTCCACCAGGTTGCAAATTCAATATAATTTTTATCTGCATCTAACCCAGCCAATACTTTTGGGCTAATACCACAGTTTTTTCCACTCAGCTCTGCTCGGTTCCCATCCATTGTTTTTTGTGCAAACAACTCCAGAGTTATGAATTAGTTAACCACCAAAATGAGTGGAAAAAGGCCTGCTGCTGGTGGAAAGGGGAATAGGTGTGTTGGGAAGGGAAAAAAAGGTTGTGTCCGTGGGGTAGGTGTTAAAGCAACAGTAACATCTGCAGAAGAAAGACCATCTTCCAGCCAAACTAAGATGTCTACTTCTTTTAGCGGACAATGTGATAAGATCCCTTTCTTATGGCCAAGCCAATCGCTACAAATTCCGACAATGCTGCAAACCTGGGTGCGGCCCTTCGCCGGGGCAATGTCACACACGTGCCTTGTATGGCTCACGTGTTGAACCTGGTTGTCCAGCAATTTTTAGCCCAATATCCTGGACTAGATGGCCTTCTGCAGAGGGCACGGTCGCTGTGTGCTCACTTCCGCCGTTCGCATCCCGCAGCTCAGCGACTTACATCTCTACAGAAGTCGTTGGGCCTGCCACTTCACTGGCTAAAATGCGATGTGCCTACCCGGTGGAATTCAACTCTGCACATGTTGCAGCGACTGTGGCAGCACCGACAAGCCCTGGTGCAATACGTTGTGACGTATAGCCTGGGCCAACGAGATCCAGAGGTGGGGCAAATCACGCTGGAGGAGTGGTCTCAGATCAGGGACCTATGCACCCTTCTGCACAGTTTTGAAATGGCGATGAAGATGTTTAGTGCTGACGATGCCATTATCAGCATGACTATTCCGGTGATTTACATGCTGGAGCACATGTTAAACAGAATTCGGAGTCAGGTGGAGGCACAAGAGGAAGTGGAGGAAGTAGAGGAGCAGGAGTTGTATGCGGAAGTACTAACATCTGCAAGGTCCAGACGGTCGGCAGCACCAAGGCAGCAGGCATGTGAGGGTGGGGGAGATGGTTTTACCAGGGCGCATGGTAGCAGCCAAACTAGTGAAGAAGGTGCAGGAGCCCAGGAAGAAGTGGAGGACGAACTGATGGAAGACTCATCAGATGAGGGAGACCTTGATCACATTTCTGTTGTGCGAGGTTGGGGGGAGAGGACAGAGGAAGGAAGCATGATTGTTACCTCGCCACCAACACAACAGGGACTTGGTGCTCCTGGATGCGCAACACACATGAGTGCCTTCTTGCTGCACTACCTGCAACATGACCCTCGAATTGTGAGAATTAGAAATAATCCTGACTACTGGGTTGCCACACTGTTAGATCCGCGGTACAAAAGTAAATTTGCAGAAATTATTCCTGCCATAGAAAGAGATGCACGCATGCAGGAGTATCAGCAGAGACTGTTGCAGAATCTTACATGTGCTTTTCCCCAAAACACTAGTGGTGCACGTAGTGAATCTCACAGTTCCAACTTGCCAACCGTGGGACCGTCGAGTGTTCAGCACTCAAACCGTAACAGAAACACAGTATCTGCTGGTAACATCAATTTTGCGGAATCATTTCACCACTTTTTTATTTTCTTTTTGTGAGATATTTGGCTAAGGTTTCTCAGTGAGAACACAATGGTTAACTGGTACAGATCTTGCCACTACGGCACACCTATCCAGCTTAAACTCACTACAAATTTCACAATTAACACACTTCCATCTGTCCTTTCCACCTTCTGCACAGGTAAAACGTCATCTTTCCACCTTTGGATCCCTGTGCTCATCACAGGGCCAGGTGCAATGCTCATTTTCTCTGATATATCAATGACTCACAAACCACTCTAAAGTCTGGTTCCCACCTTACTTATCAAAATGAAAAGGGGACCTACAGGTAATATGGTCACTAGGGATGAGTGAACCCAAACTGTAAAGTTTGGTGATTGTACCAGACACAAACTTCTTACTGTACGTCTGTGTTACTGTTTGGGTTCGGCAGCCTAATAAAGCTGGTTGAAAGGCTACAGCATAGCCAATCAACAAGTTTTAAGGCTGTGGGCACTTTCGGCCCCATCATAGCCATGTCAGTTAATAGCATGGCTGTAATTGGCCGGTGAACCATGTGACCCGGCATGACAGTGTGAAAATAAATAAATAAATCATTTTTAAAAATGATGTGTGGTACCCCCTATTGTTATAACCAGCCAAGGGAAAGCAGACAGCTGTGAGCAGGTCTTATTATGCTGGGAAGTGGTCAATATTGATTTAGCTTCCCAGCCTATTAATATCAGCCCTCAGCTGTCTGGTTTGCCTTAGCTGCTTATTAAAAATGGTGGGACCCTAAAATAAATTATCTGGGAGTCCCCCTTATTTTTAATAATAAGCAAAAGCAAAGCAGACAGCTGCAGGTTGATATATTAATAGGCTGGGAAGGGCCATGGATATTGGCCCCATCCCAGCCTAATAAACCCTCAGCATCCATTAGGTGCACCAATTCTGGCGCTTAGCCTCGGCTCTTCCCAATTGCCCTGGTGCATTGGCAATCAGGGTAATGGGATTGGGATTGATGTCAGCTGTGCAATGTCCGCTGACATCAAGCCCAGGGGTTAGTAATTGCGAGGCTTCTGTCAGACACCCCCCTCACTAACCCCGTAGTTAAAAGAAAGAAATACACACACACAAAAGTCCTTTATCTGTAAAAAGCACTCCTTGACAAATTCCTTCTTTCCCCCATTTATTAAAAAAAAATAAAAATCCACAGGCATATTCTAGCATAATCCAAATGGAGGTCCCACGACGATCCCCATCTTCTTCCTCCAGTCACTGCCAAGTCTGACGCTGTACTACACAAGACTCAGCTGCTGTGAACTGAAGTGACATCAGTAAGGTCACCTCAGTTCATAGAGGCTGGTTCTCATGCTGTGCAGTGCCAGTGCCGGACTAATGAACGACTGCTCATCAGTCCGGCACTGGTGCAACGCAGTGTTGAACCAACCTCTATGAACTTAGGTGACCTTACTGACATCACCTCAGCTCACAGTAGCTGGGTCTCGTAAAGTACAGTGCAAGTGCTGGACTGATGAGCGGTTGTTCATCAGTCCAGCACTGGTGCTGCGGAGCGTGAGAACCCAGGGTCAATCTGCCCATGCCCCGCCTCCGGCAGCCATTTTTCCGTAGTCCATCGCATTAAAAAGCATGGAAAGTGCAGGGTTCTAGGCTTTCACAAAATGTCGGCGGAGCCCCCACACTGCTGAACACCACCTCCTATGAGCCTGGGGCCTGCAGAATTTACTGCCTCCGCCAGCTTCCTGCAGCAGCATCCCTTCCATCTGGGACCCCACTCCACCGCCGCCCTGCCGCCCCCCCCCAAGATAAGCTGCCGTAAAAGCAGATTATAAGACTTACCGCCATTTTATTAAAAATGTTTTTTCCTATTTTCCTCCCCAAAATTACTGGTGTGTCTTATAATCTGTAAAATATGGTACTCAGAAACAGTCAAATTTAGCTGAAAGAAGAAAAAATCTAAACTCTAACCAATATAATGATCTTATATGGGATCTCAAAAGAATTTAATTTCATTTAGCTTATCTGATACACTTTCTGTTCAAAATTTGATAGTTTACTTCCTCACAACTTAATTAGCCTCTCTTGTAAACTGCAAAGTGGATGCATTGGGTAAATATGTAATGAAGGGGATTTTTGATCTGTTCAGAGTCAGCCTTAAAGAAGATGCTTTTCCATTAATAATATTATAGATGTGTAGCACCCTGAGGATTCGGCTGCTACAGGGGTATTACACCTCAAGCCAGAGGTGTGGTATTCCACTCCCGGGTAAGGATGGAGTGTGGAACTGAGCTCAGTTAGCTGCATGCACTACACACATCCCATTTCCGAGGAACAGACCGATGGTACTCCCACTAGAGAAATGTGCAGGTACAACAGAGTCTGTTCCTGGCTGGAGTGGGAGGGGGGTGGAACATCCCAGTAGTGTAGGGGCAGATAGGGGGAGCAGCCTGGGTAAAGCTAGGAGCTCATTGGGTGCTGGTCACCTGAGCTCACACATAGAGGGAGTATATAAGGTGGGAACCATCTTAGATCAGGGTCAGTCAGTCAGTCGTCAGTCTGTGAGACGTCAGTCTTTTGCAGAGTGAGGTCAGTCTGTCAGAGCAGAGGAGAAGAGCAGCTCCAAGGCCAAGAGAGAGAGAGAGGAGAAAGAAAGACCCAGAGGGGGAGAAAGAAGGAACTCCAAGAGCCCAAATTAGACCAGAGGGTGAAGAGTTGGCAACAGGGTACCGGATCCCAAGCTGGCAGAGGCTACAGCACACCTTAGCCAGGAACCGGAGGTCGTGGGCAGGATCTGCCACGATCACCCACTAAATCCACCCGGAAGGCAGACCAGGAATAGGGTCAGGGAACCCAGAGACAAGGGTTTACCACCAAGAGGCCCGAGGGAGCCGGACATAGGTGGATCCCTGGTGGGGAAGGCCAGAGAAGAGGACAAGACAGAAAGGGAGCTCAGGACCACGCTCCAGAATCACCTGGGGGTTGGCCGAGTCCAGGACCTGGTGGACGCAGCACGGCTCGGGTGGTCACTTAAGGCCGGAGTGACCAGAACAACTGCAGTAAGTAAACAAACCCTGAACTGCACAGCCCGACTCTGAGTCTCATTTCCATCCCCGCTGCACCACCACAACCCCCATCCTCTGCAACTGACCCCCTGAGGCTATACCCCTCCCGTTGGGGGTTATACTACCTGAGCTGCACATACATCATCAGCCTCAGTGGACCCTGCTGCAGCGGCGGCCGTATTGACCGCAAATCAACGGGTGGCGTAGTCGACACAAAAGAACATCTAGTAACATCATAAGGACTGCCACACACTGAGCTTGACACCCTGGGCACGGACCGGGTCACAGCCACTCGGAGACTACAACCCCCATCTGATCCGGCTCCGGGTATCCCCAACAACACTGGCCCAGGGGGCGCGTCAGATGAATATGAATGTATGGGAATATATGAGGAATAAAGCAAAGACCCTGATTCATTTATACAATGGATAGAGGGTAAAGTAAAGTCTTTGGTAAACTCAAGGAATTATGTTCAAATGTGATACTTATTAGAAGAACTGGGTGTATTACACATTCTCTTTAGGCAATAAAATGTAGTGAAAGTTTTGGACTGTGACAAAGCACCAAAACTATTATTTTCTCGATTATACAAAATGCAAATTAAGGTTTTTTTTTTTATAAATACCCAGTGAGAAGTAGGGACAAATGGTTAGGGGTATTGTAGGATCTTTAAAAGGGAAGTCCTTTAATCCTTCACATAGGATATCATTTGGGTTTATAATTCATAAACTACACTTAATTTCAGGAAGACTGGAGAAAATGTAATTAAGAGAGACTTCTAAATGTCCAAATACCAGGAGAAAAATGGAGGTGGTGATACGATTGTTTTGGAATGTACCCAGTTGCTTGTGTTAGTGAAAATTTAAGGGAAATCTCCAAATTGGCCATAAAGCTTTTTTAGATCCAAGGATATGTATTTTGCAAGACTAACATGCAATAACGTAGTTATGTTTTTGTAGAACGTACTGTATATTGCTTCCTAATGGTTGACATGATAGTTTTATTACAAAATTGGTTGTCCATAATACCCCTAAGGTTAAAAAAAAATAAAGAAAATGTGTCAAATGATTGCATTTGAAAAACTAATGTATCAGAAAAACAACAGTAACACCAAATTTCACAAAATTAGGTATGTTTTTATCATCTTGTGTATATTAACTGAAACTGTGAAAAAAAAAATTTTTTCTTCTGCTCATGAGATAAAATATAGGAGCGCATACAGGGAAGGTTGGTTGAAGGAGCATGTAATTTTGAATGTGAGTTTAAAAAGCTTATATTGTATATTGTGAATTAGAATAAATAAAATTCACTTTAATTAATAGTCAATAGGTTTGTCTATGCCTGAATATCAATTCTTTTTTATACTGCTATAATAAAAATAGATCCTCTCTAACATTAAAAGCAAAAATTAAGAGATTTCCCGATATAATGTCATGGTTGAGGCCATATGAAAGCAGTGAAGCAATCAGTGTCCAACATTACATGTACAATAAAGAAACTTATACGAGATTTAGCAGTACAGTATGTCATTGTCCTAATTACCCCTTACATGTTTTTACGAGTCACTCAGTCAGATCATGTTAACTTCACCAAAGGGTGTTTACACTTACATAACAAAAAATAAATGTCAAGGTCATTGTCTGTACTGATGACGGAATTACAGAGAAATCACGTGCAAGCTAAGGTGACTCAGAAATCCCTTGAACTGACTTTGAGGTAACTTTCAGTATCATTAAAGGTTGAATCTAACAATATCTTTAGCTTTTGTCTATTGCATAAAACCATTTTTTCCTCAAACTGAAATTGACATTAGTGGCACTGCGATGTCCAGTAGACCTGAGTATAGTCACAGGATAACTAATCAGCAGGATCCCATAGGCTGTAATCACTGCTGTATACTACTGCTGCTCTCACACCTTGGTGGGAATTCAGGGACCACTGCCTTAGGGGAGAGAGAGCTTTAAAAATTAGCTGCACTGTTTAGAGGACACATCCTGATGAAGGTCTGAGACCGAGATGTAATGTGGATGATTTTGGATTGCTAATTCAATAAAATATTCAGTTCATCTTTCCAAGGAGTGCCAGGTTTTTCTGAACATATCCCATATATGTTGTATATTCTGCCATACAACTTTTATGGTAGGTGTGATGCGCACAGCTCTTATGTTAAAGTTAAAGATGAGCAAAAACTGTATATTCCAGTGGAATTTAATTCTACTTAAATTTTACAAGACTATGCATTTTCCTAAATGCAGTCCTTGCCGCATTTTCTGATCCCCGTTACGAGCGCTGATATCCCCGCTCACATTGTGACACCATAACGCTGTGACCTTTTGCGTGCTTGCACAGAACCCTCACGGGCCTCATCAGAGCCAGAAATCCAGAACTGAATTCCAGAGGATTTCAGAACAAGAGGTGGCAATCCGAAGGGTCTGGAGAGACCACAGATCATAATAAGGGACATTACATTTGTGGAGAATAACTTTTCTGCAAATCGATTTTTCTAGGAACATAAATGCGAACAGGCAAATTCGAACTTTGCCTGATCTGCTCATCTGTAGGTACAGTGTTCACTTTGATGTAAAGTACCAAAAGAATTAATGTTGTCAAAATATTAGAAACATAGAAAGACTCGCATATAGGCCTAAGAATCATTAGAAAAAAGATTGACATTAAAAGAGTACACTATTAAAAACAAACCAGAATAAACATTTTTATCCATAATAATGTTTTTGCACCCACTGGGCTTGCTAAGCAGTAGTCAAATAAGGTTAGTCCATTGCGGAGCAATTCTAATTGTCGCTCTCAGCACTTTATCCTCATGCACACTGTTATTTTCTGTGCCCCTTGACTGCAAAGAGTGACCCCCTACAGTGGTGGCCAAAAGTATTGGCACCCTTGCAATTCTGTCAGATAATACTCAGTTTCTTCCTGAAAATGATTGCAATCACAATTTCTTTGGTATTATTATCTTCATTTAATTTGCTTGCAAGGAAAAAACACAAAAGAGAATGAATCAAAAATCAAATTATTGATCATTTCACACAAAACTCCAAAAATGGGCCAGACAAAAGTATTGGCACCCTCAGCCTAATACTTGGTTGCACAACCTTTAGCCAAAATAACTGCGAACAACCGCTTCCGGTAACCATCAATGAGTTTCTTACAATGCTCTGCTGGAATTGTAGATCATTCTTCTTTGGCAAACTGCTCCAGGTCCCTGATATTTGAAGGGTGCCTTCTCCAAACTGCCATTTTGAGATCTCTCCACAGGTGTTTTATGGGATTCAGGTCTGGACTCATTGCTGGCCACCTTAGAAGTCTCCAGTGCTGTCTCTCAAACAATTTTATAGTGCTTTTGGAAGTGTGTTTTGGGTCATTGTCCTGCTGGAAGACCCATGACCTCTGAGGGAGACCCAGCTTTCTCACACTGGGCCCTACATTATGCTGCAAAATTTGTTGGTAGTCTTCAGACTTCATAATGCCATGCACACGGTCAAGCAGTCCAGTGCCAGAGGCAGCAAAGCAACCCCAAAACATCAGGGAACCTCCGCCATGTTTGACTGTAGGGACCGTGTTCTTTTCTTTGAATGCCTCTTTTTTTTTCCTGTACACTCTATGTTGATGCTTTTTCCCAAAAAGCTCTACTTTTGTCTCATCTGACCAGAAAACATTCTTCCAAAACGTTTTAGGCTTTCTCAGGTAAGTTTTGGCAAACTCCAGCCTGGCTTTTTTATGTCTCGGGGTAAGAAGTGGGGTCTTCCTGGGTATCCTACCATACAGTTCCTTTTCATTCAGATGCCGACGGATAGTACGGGTTGACACTGTTGTACCCTCGGACTGCAGGGCAGCTTGAACTTGTTTGGATGTTAGTCGAGGTTCTTTATCCACCATCCGCACAATCTTGCGTTGAAATCTCTCGTCAATTTTTCTTTTCCGTCCACATCTAGGGAGGTTAGCCACAGTGCCATGGGCTTTAAACTTCTTGATGACACTGCTCACGGAAGACACATGAACATTCAGGTCTTTGGAGATGGACTTGTAGCCTTGAGATTGCTCATGCTTCCTCACAATTTGGTTTCTCAAGTCCTCAGACAGTTCTTTGGACTTCTTTCTTTTCTCCATGCTCAATGTGGTACACACAAGGACACAGGACAGAGGTTGAGTCAACTTTAATCCATGTTAACTGGCTGCGCGTGTGAGTTAGTTATTGCCAACACCTGTTAGGTGCCACAGGTAAGTTACAGGTGCTGTTAATTACACGAATTAGAGAAGCATCACATGATTTTTCAAACAGTGCCAATACTTTTGTCCACCCCCTTTTTTAGGTTTGGTGTGAAATTATATCCAATTTGGCTTTAGGACAATTCTTTTTGTGTTTTTTCATTGAAGACAAATTAAATGAAGATAATAATAGCAAAGAAATTGTGATTGCAATCATTTTCAGGAAGAAACTGAGTATTATCTGACGGAATTGCAGGGGTGCCAATACTTTTGGCCACCACTGTATATACTAAGACACATAATATTTATTTTCTCATTGTAGGTGTTCACTAAGGAAGGAACAGTATATCTTATTGTAGATAGATACAGAAATTAATGGAATAAAAAAAACAGTAAAGTGATTTTCATCACAGATTGTCAGTGTACTGATCTTTCCTCATTTTTAGTGAGAACATAGCTACATGTCACTTGGGCTTTGTAATGATGGGCGCAGAACTGTGATTTGCCACAGCAGCTAAGTAATGTTCAGATTGGCATATTGAATAGTAAGGACATACCTCTACTGCATAAAACCTTAGTTAAGAAATGTATGAAACAAAACGTTTGATACAGTACACTAAAGATAGAAAAGGGCTAGGGACTAAGGTCAAGCTGCAGTCTCTCTGGCTCAGCCATTAATTCTATAATTCTTATTAACATTTCACAACCAACAAGCTTTATGCTTTACATATTCACATATTCAAAACTTTGACTGCCCATAATCCTCACTTTCCAGAAACGTAGCTAATGAAGGGGTGAGTGTAGGAAATTAGATAGAGAAGGCCCATTCCCTGCTACCTAGAGTATGCAGAGCGCAGCAGCACTGTCCATTCATTCCTGGCTGCTGGGTTCAGCACATTCAATTTCAAAGTGCAGAGAGCAGTAGCCAGTAACTGACTCGCCCCCCGGGCTGTGGGGTACTCGTCAGCCGGGCCTCTGGATGCCAGTGGGGGATATCACGGTGGCTGGCCCGGTCTGTGGCCCAGGGCGGTCACCAAAGAGGGGATTATTTATAGGGGATTTGTAAAGTGTTCGTGACGCCACCTGTGGAATGCGGCTAAAGGGAGCCGCCTCTGCGGAGCAGTCTTCTGAGGCGGATGGTAGGGCAGCTTGTGATGGAACGGCTCCCCACAGGTGGAGTGGGCCTCAGGGCAGCGTGGGGGGTAATGGATGGTGGTGCAGGGGAGAGACGGCCAGGACAGGTCAGGGAGAAATGACGGACACTCACACGGGGGTTCGCTTCGATACCTTTACTGGTCTTGATGCAGGTATGATCCAGGGTACTCAGTAGGCAGAGTGCACTTCTGGACTCTCCCCAGTGAGCGGGTATAGGGCTTCCTGATCTGTTGCTTCCACTTGTTAAGCTTCTGACCTGCCTGGAGCTAGGCCTGGCTTAATTACTGTCTCTCTCTCTTGCACCTGCTGACCTTGTGGTAGGGCTTTCTCTTGAAGATCACTCTCCCTGGACGCTGGGGCCTCCGTGACTCCTAGCCCTGGTACTGTAATCAGCGTTGGTCGACCTGGGACTTGTAGTCCTCCAGGTGTCCGGTGGTCCCTACTGGGTGTAAAGGTCCCTGTAGGCATGGACCCGGTGTCTGGTGTATGTTTCGGGGTGAGCCTGGTACGCTCTTCTGCCCCCTTCAACTCCTCTCTCATTGCCGTCGGCCGCACTCAGGGCCCTCACTACGGCAGCAGCAGACGAGCTGCGTCTTCGCTGCTCCCAGCGTCAGCACGCTCTCCAACTCACTGAACTCACTGAACTCACTGAACTCACTGAACTCACTGAACTAACTGAACTAACTGAGCTGCCTGGCTCCACCCTCCCTATATATATCCCTAATGAGGGCCTCTTGTGGAGAAGTCCATCCATGCACCCTACTGGGTTCTGTGGCACCTGTGCGGAGCAGGGCGCCACATTCCCCCCTAGTACAATTCAGTACTCCTGGACTGAAGCATTTTTTTTTCAAAACAGGTAACAACAATAATAATTATAAATAACAGCAATAATAATAATAACATTAATTAAGTCACAGTAAGTTCCGTAACCTGGTGTCCATTTCACCGATGAAAGAACATGAAGGACCCGCCTGAAAACCCTCAACGTAGGCCCTGGGCGTGGCTACAGGGCATAGGTGATCCAGGTGCTGGACCACGTCTTCGGCCACGCCAAACGGGGTTGGTCACTTAAGGGGCACTCCAGGGAGTGCAACTATGTGCAGGACAGTTTTTGGGCTGCTCACAGTTCTCAGCCTACAAGTCTTTGTATACCCTTATGGGTAACTAAATAAACGCATATATTTAATTTCAGTTTATACAATAAACAATACAGTAAGCAATGCACAACTGGGCAACTATTTACACTACAGGTATTTCTACTTATTCCTGGTACCTGGCAGGGACCTGGCCTTTTGTACTGCGTGTTGACCTACGTAGTACTGGGGTGTTGTTGATGTCTGTGTTGCACTGTCTGCTACTCTGTCAGATCTACGTTTGGGTAAATTGTAAAACTGTCTTAACCTCTCTATGGGACTGGCAAGCACACTGGTTACTGGGCCTTCTGGCTCTGCTTCTACCGGTGATCCTTCTTCCGGGGATTGTTCCTGAGCAGGCTCTTCTAGGGCACTTATAGGTCTTACTTGCAGTGGAGGGTCTTCTGGCTGTTGGTAGAAGTGCATCACAGGTATTATTACGGCTCCATCCAGTTGAGGCCAATCTGCCGGGAAATCTCCTAAGACAGTATGGAGTACATCTTCTTTGGGTTCTACAGTCACGATAGGAGGTATTTCTTCTTGTGGCTTCAATAGACCTGGGCACAACTTCAAGTGGTCTCTTGAGACTGTTGCAGTTGTTTTTCCTCCATCTTTACTGATTAGACAGGTTTTTCTATTGTCAAACCTGGAATCCAACACAGTGTAAGGCTATCTTTCCCACTGGTCATCAAGCTTGTGGTTTCTTCTCTTTCGCTTCAGCACAACTTCTCCAGGTGTTAAGGGTTCTGCGGGTGCACTCTTGTTGTACTGTGCTTCCTGCTTATCTCTCTCTATATTTAGACTGTCTTCGACACAGGCCTGTGCTCTCTTGTACTACTCCTGTCGAGTCGTATCCCAGTCTTTAGTGGACATATCTGCTTCTGGCTCTACCACTCCAAGCTCCAGGTCCATGGGCAACTTTCCGGGTCTTGCTCTCATGAGGTACGCTGGAGTACAATTGGTGGAACTCACAGGTATGTGATTGTACAGATCTACCAGGTCAGGTAGTTTGTCTGGCCACTGATTCCTTTCTTCTAGAGGCAAGGTCTTCAGCAGGTGTATGACGATATTGTTCATCTTTTCACATAGACCATTGGTTTGAGGGTGATATGGCGTAGTCCGAATTTTCTTACAGCCGTACTGATGGCAAAACTCTTTGAACAGCTCGGCTTCAAAGGCAGGGCCTTGATCCATCAGCACCTTATCCGGGTATCCATGGGGCCTGCAGAAGTATGCTTGAAACGTCCTTGCTGCAGTTTCTGCCATCAGATCCTTGAAGGGGGCTACCACCAGGAACCGGGAGTAGTGATCCACCATGGTCAGGGCATGGGAGTAGCCTGACCTGCTGGGTGACAGCTTGATGTTGATCCATAGCGAGGATCTCCAGGGCTGGGTTGTCTTAATGGACTGCAAGGGTGCTTTCTGGCTGCTGTAGTCTTTTCTTCTGAGGCTACAGGGTCTACAATCCCGGCACCACCTCTCTATGGAATTCCGCATTCCAACCCAATAAAACCGACTCTTCAGGAGGGTTTCCAGCTTCTTCCAGCCAAAGTGCCCCACTTGATCGTGGTAGGCCTCCAACACCATCTGGATGTCTGTCCTGGGCACTACGATCTGCCATACCATCTCATGGGTCCTAGGGTTGACATACTGTAGCGTCGGCATCCCTGCCTCCTGCTAGGCAGGGACGCTGTTCCCCTCACCTCTCCGCTCTGTGCCCGGCGTCTTCCTCCCGCTCTGCTGGCAGCGCGCGCTGCTTCCCGGCCACGGTGCTTAGGGCGCGCGCGCGCGCGCTCCCCCTCTCTTAAAGGGGCCGCGCCCGCCGTCCTAAGGAGTCCCCGGCCAATGGCCGGAGGACTTCACCATATATAAGGCACCTCCTCCAAAATGGAGGTGCCCGAGCAATGTTGTTGCAAAGCCTTCACTCTGCTTCAGCCCTCAGGTCCCGTTGCCAGTCACCTGCCAGATTCCTGCCTGTTACCTGCCAGTCACCTGCCAGATTCCTGCCTGTTACCTGCCAGTCACCTGCCAGATTCCTGCCTGTTACCTGCCAGTCACCTGCCAGATTCCTGCTTGATACCTGCCAGATATCCGTTTACCTGCTTGCAAGCCTGCGGTCCGACGGTCTGCCTTTCGACACCTGTCAGTCTGTCTATGGATCAGCCTGCCCGCTCACCTGGGAGCACTCGTCTGCTACCTGCCTGCTAGTCTACCTGGAGGCTCCGCCGTCACTTGCCGTGACCACCTGCCTGTCCAGAGACTCTTGTCTGCTCACCTGGGAGCGCTCATCTGCTACCTGCCTGCTAGCCTACCTGGAGGCTCCGCCGTCACTAGCCGTGACCACCTGCCTGTCCAGAGACTGTCCCTGTCACTTGCCGTGAGTACCCGTCCTTCTACCCAGAGACTGTCCCTGTCACTTGCCGTGACTACCTGCCCTTCTACCCAGAGACTGTCCCTGTCACTTGCCGTGACTACCTGCCCTTCTACCCAGAGACTGTCCCTGTCACTTGCCGTGATTACCTGCCCGTCTTCCCTGGGAGCCACCCGCTTTCTTACAAGGACCGCCCCCTTGTATAGTTGCTCAGAGATTCCGCCTCCCAGACCCGTTACACATACCTTCGGCACAGCTTCTCTCTATAGATGAACAGCCGGCTTCTCTCATTCCACAGTTGCTTGGCTTGTGGAGCAGCGTCCTTCTCCAGAGAGGAACCTTCCTGGGTTATCAGTTCTTTGATACGGCTGACAACCGGGTCGCTGTCCTGGGTCTCCTTCCAACTGTGATGAGGTAAAGGGTTTAGTGTCTTACCACGATACCTCGTGAGGTGTGCTGCTCGTGGACCATCCCATTTCTGTGGAAGGCAGGTAGCTCAATCTCCTCCAGGTCATCCACTTCTTCCTCAGTATCCGACCGGTGAGGCATTCTGGATAGGGCATCGGCGTTGGCGTTCTTATGGCCTGCCCGGTACTTGATGGTGAACTGATAGTTTGACAGTTGGGCCATCCAACGTTGTTCCATGGCTCCCAACTTGGCTGTCTCTAGATGTTTCAAGGGGTTGTTGGGCTAGGTAGTGATTGAATCGTTCAGTGATGGCCCAGACTAAGGAGCTATAGTTTTCTGGATTCCTCTCGGTAGGATGAAGCTTCCTGCTGGCATATGCAATCACCTTCTCTTTGCCATACTGCTTCTGACTTAACACAGCTCCTAATCCCTCGTTGCTGGCATCAGTGTACAGCAGGAAAGGTTGACTGTAGTCAGGGTAGGCCAGGATTTCTTCGCCAGTCAAGATCTCTTTCATCACTGCAAAGGACTCAGCCTGCTCTTTACCCCACTGGAAGGGGGGGGGGGTTGCCTCTGTTGGACTGTCCTACCAGGAGATCTAGCAAAGGCGCTGCCTTCTTGGTGTAGTCCTTTACAAATCTCTGGTAATACCCGACCAGTCCCAGGAACTGACGTACCTCCTTGAGATTCTTCGGCTCCGGCCATTTCTGGATGGCAGTGACCTTCTCCGGGTCTGGTGCTACTCCTTCTGGACTGACAATGTGCCCCAGATACTGGACCTTCTGTTTGAGCAGGTGGCACTTGGAAAGCTTCAATTTCATCCCATACCGGGACAATGCTTCAAATACCTTGGCCAGGTGCTTCAGATGGTCCTCATATGTCCTCGAGTACACTATCACGTTATCCAGGTATAGCAGCACGGTCTCGAAGTTATGGTGTCCCAAACAGCACTCCATCAATCTTTGGAATGTTCCAGGGGCGTTGCAGAGTCCGAATGGCATACTGTTGAACTCGCAGAGTCCCATCGGGGTAGTGAAGGCCGTCTTCTCCCGGTCCTCCTCAGCAACTGCTACTTGCCAGTACCCACTAGTGAGGTCAAGGGTAGAGAAGTAATTTGCAGACTTTAATGCAGCCAGGGATTCCTCTATACGGGGTAAAGGGTATGCATCGTTATGTGTTATGCGGTTTACCTGTCTGTAATCTACACACATTCTCATGCTTCCATCCTTTTTCCTGACCAGGACCAGGGGAGCTGCCCAGGGGCTACAGCTATCTCTTATTACCCCTGCTTTCTTCATGTCATGCAACATTTCCTTCGCTTTCTGGTAGTGTGCTGGTGGTATGGGCCTGTAACGTTCTTTGATGGGTGGATGGTCACCTGTGGGTATATGGTGTTGTACCCCTTTAATCCTCCCAAAATCAAGTGGGTGTTTGCTGAATACCTGTTCGTATTCCTGGACCACCCTGTGTACACCTTGTTTTTGATGGACAGGAGTGGCGTCAGTCCCAACATGGAGCTGTTGACACCAATCCTCCAGCTGAGCTTCGGAGTCATTGTCCTCCACTGTATCTGGTGGGGTCAAGGATTCCACTGTGTGTATGGCATCATCATTCACAGTATACAACCTGACAACAGTGGCGTATCTTGGTAATTTAACTTCATCCTCACCACAACTTAGGAGACGGACGGGTACCCTCCCATTGTGTACATCAACCACCCCTCTAGCAGTTAAGAGTGTAGGTCTGTGCTCTGAGCTAATGGGCTCCACTACCGCCTGGTAGTTCTGTCCCTTGAGACCTATTGCTGCCCTACACCAAATCAGCATCTCACTCATTGAGGGAATCACAATGGGTATCGGGTCTGTCACCCGGACATTACCAATCTCACCACCTGTTAGTTTTACCTGTTGCTGGTACAGGAGGGCTCAAATCTCTCTCTGGGGCACCTTCCTCTGCCCTGATTTGGCAGTGTCAGCAATCTGTTGGAGCAAAAACAACACTTCTCCCAAACAGTTACCAACAATGTTTGTACCAAGTATCATATACAAGTCTGTATCACCAGGGTTAGACTCTACTACAATCAGTCCTTGGTCCTTTAGTTCCGCTCTCCCCAACTTCACTGTCACGTCCTTAACCCCTACTAGGTTAAGAGGAAGGCCGTTAGAGGCATACACAGAGAGGTTCGGGGCTGGCGGCTGAAGTTCATCTACGGACCAGTACCTTTTGTAGAGGACATCAGGTATGATGGTTACCTGCGAGCCGGTGTCCAGTAATGCAGGTGTTGCTATCCCGTCCAGCACGATGGACAGGAAAGGCCTTCCTCCTACGAACCGGTGATACCAGCTTGATGGGCCTGGTTGCTTTACTCCTGGGTGTCGGCCCTCGGCCCCAGGGTTTGCTTGTTTAAAGGACAGTTCCGCGCTGTGTGGCCTGCCTTGTGGCAACGTTAGCAGATTAATTCTCCCGGAGGGCGACGTTGGTCGTTGATCCTCCCACGGGGTGGCGTTGTCCTCCTCCGGGGTGGCATTGTCCTCCTTCTTCTCCTCATCCAGGGGACATACTCAGGACTGTCGGCGAATAGGATCCTTCCTTCCGGCTCAGGCTCCGTCTGTAGCTGCAAGGTGCTCAGGACAGTGGCCAGGGTTTTACTTAGCTGGCGCACTTCAGAGAGCAGGCTGTCCAGCTTGCTAGGGGGCACTGTTTGCGTCTTTGTTTCAGCCGTTAATGAAGGAGCAGTGGGTGCTGCGGGCACTGGGGTGGCCCCACCCTGGTAACGCTGGATAGCAGTATCTGATGGTTCCAGGGGCTGCAGACTCTTAATAGCCATGTCCTTCAGGGTGTCAAAGGTGGCATCTGGATGATCCAAGGCCCACCACCGTACAGTTCTGCTCTCCTCCTGGGACCTCAACCCCCGGATGAACTGTTCCGTCAGCATTTTATTTTCATCTTGTATGCTGGCTGGACTGACCTGTTTCAGGGCCCACAGGGCTTTCTGTAAGCTCCTGGCATAGTCCCGGATACTGTCCTCAGGTTTCTGGACACAGTGGTAGAACCTCATCCAGAGATCTGTCTCAGTGCGGTTTTCATGAAAATGATCTTGCTGCGGAATGCACAGTTCTTCTTCTTGAACCATGGAAGGAAGTGCTGTTTGAGAAACTCAACATACATTATGGAGTTCATCTTTACCCCTTCAGGGATCCTAAAAGGGCCGACAATCTCTCTCTCCATGATTCCAGCCCAAAACATTACTCCACCTCTTCCTTGTTAGCGCCATAGCCGTGTTTGCATGGGGTGTCCATCAACCAGCCATCCTCCACTCCATCCATCTGGACCATTGAGATCATTTCATGCATGATAATGCCCCGTCTCATGCTGCACATAACACATCTGCATTTCTGGCTGCTATGGGCATAAAAGGGGACAAACTTATGGTGTGGCACCCATGCTCCCCTGACCTCAACCCCATTGAGAACCTTTGGAGCATCATCAAAAGCAGTGTCTATGATAGCGGGAGGCAGTTCACATCTAAGCAACCGCTCTGGGAGGGTATTCTGTCCTCATGCAAAACAATTAAAGCAGAAACCATCCAAAACCTGACAAATTCAATAAACGAGAGAGTTCAGAAGCTCCTTTCGAACAAGGGGTCCTATGTGCAAATGTAACATCACCTAGAATAAAGTTTTGAGTTGAAAACTGTTTGAATTCAGGTTGTAATAACCTGCTAATGCTTATAATTTCAAAAATGACCATTTTTTTGTTCTTTATTAAAATGAAAAGGTTGAAAACTCTGCTGTGCATAATAATTTGGAACATGCATTTTGAGTGCAGTTTGAGTTTTTTATTTTTTAAAAAATATACTGTTATCATAGGCAGTTTGTACAAAAACCTTTCACTTGTACTCTAATAGTTATTTGACTGGAAAATTACAATGACTGCAATTCATATAGGTAATTTGGGAAAATCTGAGAAAATATTATTTGCATAATAATTTGGAACACAGTGTAAAAAGGAAGGCCAATGTTAACGTTTCGGTCAATTCACGGCCTTAAATATATAATAATGTGTGAATAACATATGTAGCATATGGAAAACAAACACAAACAATATATTTTCAAATGAAAAAGAAGAAAAAAGAAAACATACAAATAGTTAAAAAACAGTCCCGTCACAAGGTAAGTACCTAGATAATAAATAAAGATTAGGCATCGTCATTAACTCACTTGATTGACGTAAGGAGTAACCTAAAAGGTGTGGTAACCACATTATACATATACATGACATGCCACTTTTTCTGTTATCTTACTGCTGGTGCTCACTATTTTCATTTTTTTTGTATCCTGTGGTTAACATACCTTTCAGGTGACTCCTTACGTCACTTTAGTGAATTGATGATTCTGTCTCCTTTATTTATTCTCTATGTACATGGGACTGTTCGTTGTTATTTGTACACTTTATATTTTTGTTCTTGTATTATTTGTGTATTGTTTTTATATTCTAGAAGTATTGATTACATATATTTTTTTTATTTAAAGTCGTGATCAGGGTCTGAGATAAATCAACGTTAAAGATTACTGACCTTTCTATTTTCATGTGCTGACCTATCAATAAAACTTAAATTGCAGATTGTGAATTTTTTGGTGTTTTGCACTATTTCTGGAGAGATGCCTACCTATGAGTGCGGACCAAAAATTTGATTGACCGCAAGAAAATGGAGAGTATAAACATAGCCATAGGGTTTTTTGAAAATATATATACAGTGGCATGTAAAAGTTTGAGCATCCCTGGCCAAAATTACTGTTATTGTGAACAGTTAAGCAAGTTGAAGATGAAATGATCTCTAAAAGGCCTAAAGTTAAAGATGACATATTTTCTTTGTATTTTAGGCAAAAAAATATTTTTTTTTTCATTTTTTACATTTTAAAAATTACAAAAATTAAAATGGGCCGATGCCAAAGTTTAGGCACACTGCATGGTTAGTACCTAGTAGCACCCCCTTTTGAAAGTATCACAGCTTATAAACACTTTTTGTAGCCAGACAAGAGTCTTTCAATTCTTGTTAGAGGGATTTTCATTCATTCTTCCTTGGAAAAATTCTTCCACTTATGTGAGATTTCTGAGTCATCTTGCATGCACTGCTATTTCCATTTTCAGAGTGCTAGGCAGCTGCTTAGAAGAACCCATGGCTGCTGTTTTTTGACACAAGGTTAGAGGAGGCTTGGTTTTTATAAAGCTGGGAAATTTGCATCACCTGGTATTTCCTAACGATAATAGTGAACAAGCCATAACCCTAACATGCTAATTAAGGTCTGAAACCTTGGTCAAAGTTATCTGAACACACAAATCTCCAAGGCTACCCAAACTTTTGCATCAGCCCATTTTCCTTTTGTAATTTTGAAAATGTAAAAGATGAAAATTGTTATTATTATTTTACTCACTTATCTAGTGCCATTATTACTCACTTATATAGCGCCATGTCTTTGAGTGTGGGAGGAAAGTGGAGATGTTTTCTTTGGTTGGATTTGAACCCAAGACTGAGCCACCATGCTGCCCCAAAAATATATATGTTTTTTTGCCTAAAATACAAAGGAAATTTGTCATCTTTAACTTCAGCCCTTTTAAAGATCATTTCATCTTCAATTTAATTAACTGTTCACAATAACAGTAATTTTGACCAGGGGTGCCCAAACTTTTACATGCCACTATATATATATTTTTTTAAGATAATGGCAGAAAAAGCAGCTCGATTGCATCATGTGAATGTAGCATTGGGGTATGTTCACATGATGTCTTATCATTGCATTTTTGGCTGTTAATATCCAAAATGTTTGCAAAAAATAAAATTTGAGAGCAAGGTTTGAACACATCCCAATTATTCAATGTGCAGAGTGGAGCAGCTGGTGACAAAGTCAGCTCTACTTTTTCACTCTGCATAGGTAGAATAACAACTAAGATGACAAAACAAGTTAATTCATTTTCTCTTAAATACAGAAGAGAGTCAATCATAGTTAATTTCAAGGAAAGCCAAATCTTGATCAATCGCCATTTATCTTTGGTGCAGCCATCACTCTTAGGCCCCCTTCACACGTCTGTTTTTTTGGTCCGTACGAGGCCCATTTTTTAAGGACCACAAATACGGACACATGCACACCCATTGTATTCAATGGTGGTGCACACATTTCAGGTTTTTCACACGGATCATGTGTCCATGTGAAAAACCCGCAGACATGTCCTTTTTTCCGGCAGCATGGAGGAAATGCAAGCCACAGACATGCACACTGATGACACACAGATGTCATCAGTGTTACATCTGTGTGACACGTACCAGAATGAAGTGCTCCGGTGTCTGGGAAAAGCAGTACAGTTAGCGCTATTCCCATGCGCCAGATGCCGACTACAACTGTCATAATCCTCGCCTGGTCTCCCTGTGATCAGTGAGACCAAGCGACACTGATGACAGTTTTAGTCAGCAAATTAAGTAAATAATTAAACAAAAAGAAACGGCATGGGGTCCCCCCTATATTTTAAAACCAGTGCAGATAAAGCAGGCGGCTGCAGGCTTCTATTATCTGGATGGGATTTTCCATGGTTAATGGCCCATCCCCAGCCAAAAAATAGAAGCCCGCAGCCACCCCAGAATTGGCACATCACATTAGATGCGCCAATTCTGGCGCTTTACCTGGCTTATCACAATGCCCTGGTGCGGTGGCAATCGCGGTAATATATGAGGTTGATGACAGCTGTTATTTGTCAAAAATCACAGTTGCCATCGAGCCCTTGGGTTAGTAATAGACAGGTGTTAGTCAGACACCCCCATTACTAATTCCGTAGTCAAAAGAAATAAACACACACACAAAGAAAAGTCCTTTAGTTGTAAAAAGCACTCCCCAACAATTACCCTCTTTTACCCATTTATTATCAAAAATAAAAGGAGTCCACCGTAAATCCATAATAAGGTGGTCCCACGACGATCCCCGACTCTGCAACATCAGTAGGCTGTTATGAGCAGTGACATCAGTAATGTTACCGCTCACCACCACCACCGTAACAGAATGAGAGTAGCGTGAGAACCAACGGCAGTGACAAGCAGTGACATTATTAAGGTTGAATAATTTGCAAAATGCTTGTAAAAACAAGAAACTTTGCAGTTTACTTTTCTCTAAAACTTTTACGTGTGTGCTAAAATTGATAAAAAATAATTATTCCTTGCCTTCCTGTGTTTGATGAGATGTTATACTGCTTACTCATTTCACATTTTGGTGCACCCCGAATGATCTGGTTTTAGCTTCCATTGTTTATCTGGATTATCTACTTCATGACTTGGTATCAGTGGGTGTGATGTGAAAGTCATTCACCGAAGATTAATGCAATGAATCAATGTGTAGACATCCTGCCAAAACGCTAATTTACAAGATATAACAGGACACAACCCTATAAATCTGTGCTGAACAAATAGAACAAGGAAGAACAGGTGTACAGATGATGAATCAAGTGTTTATTGCACCGAATCAAATGAATAGCCTGCAGGTGGTTAATTTACCATTTCAGTTTCGGGAGGTTTCAATATCAGTTTTGGAGACTACCTATAGTATTTCATTGTGTTATAAAACAAAATAGATAGAATACTTTTGAGGGGAAAAAAACATCAGTTTTAACAATGAAAGATAAATTCTTCCAAGATAAAAAACAGATACAACAGACAAATAAAGAAAACTAAACATATTTGGTATCTCATAAACAACCCAAACTATAAAACTATAATGTCAGACACGCCACATTAAATACCAGAAAAGAAAAAAGACATACTGTAGACGACACTTTCCAAATATTATACATTGATCTATTGAGGTTAAGCAACATTTTTAAAAACTGACTGCTAGATTCTTAGATAACATTTTGATCAAAATTTATAAGCCCACTGCAATATCACGGTGAACTTCTTAGTGGGTCCCTAACTTGTTACATGTAGCACTATGCAGTGACCACTGTTGTGACATTGTGGCAGCAGGTTAGTGACACAGGTGCCCAATAGCACCCATGCTGGCAGGCAAAGCCCCCATTATTCTGGGTCACATCACCCCACAAGCACATCACCACAGCAATAACAGCCGCTGCACAGCACCCACACCAAGTGAACTGATCTGAAAAAAAATCACCTTTCAAGTGGTCTTAGACAAAATCCTGAGAACAAAATAGTCCCTGCTACTTTAAAATAACCTGTGCCAAATAACTAGAGTGCTGGTACCGATAAAAGAGTGGTAGACATGAGGTCACATGTTGAGTGCTGTAAAATACAAAAAGCAAAAGGCAGAATTGTTGCTTTCATTCATATTGCAACAAATGGAATATAAAATTTTTAAAAAAGGATAAAAAAGAAGTATTTTTAAGCAATTTTCTGTGCAAAAGTGGTAACTGGTAAAATATACAAAAAAAATATAAATGCAGAATATGTGAATGTGAATTATACTGCACAGTGTAAACCATAGAAAAAAATTAAAAAAAACATTGCAGAATAAAAAAATGGCATAAATGTTGGCACTTTTTTGTTATTTTTCCCATAGCCTTTTTAAAGGACTAGAAAAGCATCAGAAAAGATAAATTTTGCAAGTTTAACATTGTAAAAAAAAGTTACCAAAAAATGTTTATAAGAAACACCATAAAAATGCTCAAAATACATCCAGTTTTGTGTAAAAACACTGAAAAAAAATTCTTGATGTAGCCAATATAATAACACTCATAGTAATGTTGAAAAATTCTATGTTTCTTAAGAAACAGCTATCAAAATGATGGATTTCACAATGCAGGGGTACTGACCTCCTCCTGAAAGGGTTAAAAAAAACAAATTTAATTAGAAATAGTAGGAAGAAATTGAATCAATAATACTGATCAATATTTATCTAAGGCTGGGATCAGATGGCCATAATTTCAGTTCATGAACTCAACAGACAGCACACCAATAGCCATTCTTCACACAGATTGATGGTACATGTGAAAAAAATTGCAGTATACACTGGTGTGATTCGAAAAGGAAGCGCAATAGATATTTTTGTGAGACTGATCAAGAATGAAATGAAGGCATAGGTGTGAAAACATGAAGATTAAAATTTCAGTGAGCTTGAGAGACGGGCACTGAGAAGGTTGAAAGGTCAGCAGGACTTTGTAGCCTAGCCTACCGACAAGGACGGTGATGCTGTAATTATGTCTAAAGATTACTAAATGTTTGAATCTACAGTAACACACAATGGTCTGATAGAAGTTGAAATATTGCCTAATAATTAGAGATGAGCAATTCCATTTGCACTGCCCTGTTTTGGCATCTGGTCCTCCATGGCAGCCAGTCCTTACTTCTGCTCCCAGCATCCTCAGCATGGTATCCTCAGAGCCACTGGTGATGTCTTGGCACAATACACTTCATGACTTCATGGCGAGATGCACGTCATTACATAATGTGACACCTAATGACTAAGGCTCAAGAAGGGGCGCAGGGTGGTAGTCGTGGCGAGGGGCTTCTGTTCTCCTCCCACACCCTGGCACCCCACAAATAAAAGATAAAATCCTATTCTTTGTGTAGTTTGTGTGTATTTGACAACACTCACCGTTTTCCTTGAGGGTCCCATCTGCTCCGGGACTCCGATCTCAGCTGCAGGAAGATAATCAAGCACAGTCTCATATTCCTTATTTAACAGTTCAACTTTACTTAAACCATTCAGTTCAGTTTTGGTCTCAGATACAGCACATTAGGGAACCACAGACACAGTTTCAGCCTTCTTCAATACTCCTTTCACTACTATCTCTTTGTTCTCCAGGTATGATCCTCCCGGTACTGCAGCTTTCCAGACCCCAGTTCTGCTTCCTATAGGGACGTCCCTGTCCGTTTCCCCTTCTTGGGAAGTGAGTAAGGCCTCCACGCCTTCTCCTTGCAGTTTACCACTACTTTTTACATAGTGCTGCTCCTCTCTTTTTCTGCCTCTTGCTAAATCACTGTCGACCTTCAGCCCACTGGCCCTGAACTTTTCCTCTCAGTTATCCCTCCTGCACACACTTCAACGTTTCAACCAACAACTACATCTCTGACTGACTGAAAAAAACGTTGCTCTACTCTGGCCTAAACTCCTCCCCCTTTTGACTGGACCAATCACCAACTCTTCTTCAGTTGCTGGTCAAAACTTCCCCTTTACTACCCTACTCCAGTCACTAAACCTTCTATATCTAAGGTGCCCACAACTATATCTTCCCCCTTTCTAACTTAATCCCTAAGTCCTATGCTATGCTTTATGTCTTATACACTAATAGGCCCATCACTGCCTATCTGCCCTAATGTTCCTATCTAATACTAACTAAAAACTAAACTATATCCTATTCTTTCCCTATACACTATACATGAATAACATTATACATTGATCACAATATTACATTTTAGTGCAAACACTGTTTAAAGAGACAAAAGCATATGACAGGCTAATGAACTCTATGTACAAAAGAGTAAAGGCAGCGATTGAAATAATGGTGGCCGCACAAATTATTGACACTTTGGGCACAATCTGGCTATTTTCAGCTATAACACCAAATTTACCACACCTGCTCCCCATTCACACCTGAGACCTACCTTGTAACACTAATGAGTCACATGACACCGGAGAGGGAAAATGGCTAATTGAGCACAATTTGGACACATTTCACCTAGGGGTGTACTCACTTTTGTTGCCGGCGGTTTAGACATAAATGGCTGTGTGTTGAGTTATTTAGAGGGCACACCAAATTTACACCATTATACAAGCTGTACCCTGACTACTTTACATTGTATCAAAGTGTCATATCTTCAGTGTTGTTCCATAAAAACATATAATAAACTATTTACAAAATTGTGAGGGGTGTACTCACTTTTGTGATATACTGTATTATGCAGGTGAGGGATAGATTAATCACAGAAAGAACTGGACAAATCTTCCATTACTTAGCTGAGCTCTGGGTTCCATTAATGCTTTTGCATGTAGCACTAGCCATGGTCTTGGTCACTTCTGTTTTATGTATGGATAGTAAATAGTAACAAGTGATGATGGGGCTGTCACCAAATGGCTGATATGTGTATGTTATCTTTCTTTCTGACTTACAGTGGTGGCCAAAAGTATTGGCACCCCTGCAATTCTGTCAGATAATACTCAGTTTCTTCCTGAAAATGATTGAAATCACAAATATTATTATCTTCATTTAATTTGCTTGCAAGGAAAAAACACAAAAGAGAATGAAGCAAAAATCAAATCATTGATCATTTCACACAAAACTCCAAAAATGGGCCAGACAAAAGTATTGGCACCCTCAGCCTAATACTTGGTTGCACAACCTTTAGCCAAAATAACTGCGAACAACCACTTCCAGTAACCATCAATGAGTTTCTTACAATGCTCTGCTGGAATTGCAGACCATTCTTCTTTGGCAAACTGCTCCAGGTCCCTGATATTTGAAGGGTGCCTTCTCCAAACTGCCATTTTGAGATCTCTCCACAGGTGTTCTATGGCATTCAGGTCTGGACTCATTGCTGGCCACCTTAGAAGTCACCAGTGCTTTCTCTCAAACCATTTTATAGTGCTTTTGGAAGTGTGCTTTGGGTCATTGTCCTACTGGAAGACCCATGACCTCTGAGGGAGACCCAGCTTTCTCACACTTGGCCCTACATTATGCTGCAAAATTTGTTGGTAGTCTTCAGACTTCATAATGCCATGCACACGGTCAAGCAGTCCAGTGCCAGAGGCAACAAAGCAACCCCAAAACATCAGGGAACCTCCACCATGTTTGACTGTAGGGACCGTGTTCTTTTCTTTGAATGCCTCTTTTTTTTCCTGTACACTCTATGTTGATGCTTTTTCCCAAAAAGCTCTACTTTTGTCTCATCTGACCAGAGAACATTCTTCCAAAATGTTTCAGGCTTTCTCAGGTAAGTTTTGGCAAACTCCAGCCTGGCTTTTTTATGTCTCGGGGTAAGAAGTGGGGTCTTCCTGGGTATCCTACCATACAGTCCCTTTTCATTCAGACGCCGACGGATAGTACGGGTTGACACTGTTGTACCCTCGGACTGCAGGGCAGCTTGAACTTGTTTGGATGTTAGTCGAGGTTCTTTATCCACCATCCGCACAATCTTGCGTTGAAATCTCTCGTCAATTTTTCTTTCTGTCAACATCTAGGGAGGTTAGCCACAGTGCCATGGGCTTTAAACTTCTTGATGACACTGCGCACGGAAGACACAGGAACATTCAGGTCTTTGGAGATGGACTTGTAGCTTTGAGATTGCTCATGCTTCCTCACAATTTGGTTTCTCAAGTCCTCAGACAGTTCTTTGGTCTTCTTTCTTTTCTCCATGCTCAATGTGGTACACACAAGGACACAGGACAGAGGTTGAGTCAACTTTAATCCATGTTAACTGGCTGCAAGTGTGATTTAGTTATTGCCAACACCTGTTAGGTGCCACAGGTAAGTTACTGGTGCTGTCAATTACACGAATTAGAGAAGCATCACATGATTTTTCAAACAGTGCCAATACTTTTGTCCACCCCCTTTTTTAGGTTTGGTGTGGAATTGTATCCAATTTGGATTTAGGACAATTCTTTTTGTGTTTTTTCATTGAAGACAAATTAAATGAAGATAATAATACCAAAGAATTTGTGATTGCAATCATTTTCAGGAAGAAACTGAGTATTATTGACAGAATTGCAGGGGTGCCAATACTTTTGGCCACCACTGTATCCTATAACTAGTTTTCCATTATATGTATGAATCTTACTTCCAGCCTGAGCACTGTTTGTGCCATAGCCTGCCGAGTTACAGACAAGCTGGCCTGGAGCTCATAGGTTCCAAAATGACATTTCAACCATCTGTCATTTGACACAGAAATAAAATATAAAATATTGAGTTCATGACTAGTGGATAAGAAAGATTTCATGTGCCCTAGGCAAGGCTGTCAGTGACTCTGCTGGCTATGAAATTGTCAGTGCCCGGGCTGGAGGTAAATTTCATACGTATAATGGAAAACTAGTACGGTATATTGGCATATATCCCCCAGAATGCGCATAGAAGCATATTGAATCCGCTGGAGTGCATTACAATCACAAAAGTAAGTTTGGACTTGGTCAAGCTATTTGGTCAAGCTAAAAATTGCAAAAAAAAAATTGAAATAGAAAAGAAATAACAAAAAATACAAGTTTAAATCAACCCCCATTTGTTAGAACCTTGCTGTTAGGTTTTTTTTCCTTTGCTGGTCACATGACCTTGTTGGCCTATTTAGTCCTGCTCCGCCCTTCTGGCTTTGCTGGACTTCATTGTATATCTACTTTCTAGCTAGCCTGTGCTCTGTATCTAACTCTGTTAGTTTGCTTGGTCTACGGACCTCTATGTTCTATCTATTTTGTTTGTTCATCTGTCTGCTACTATTTCTGTTAGGAGGTGTCCCATATTCCTCCCAGTCCTTAGTACTTGTAGGGATTCCCTCCCCACATTAGGCCCTCTAAGTCTCCTGTGGCGGTTGGATTTTTTTTTGTAAAAAAAAAAAGGACGGCGGTTTACGTCCTTGTCTGGATTTTCGTGAGATTAACAAAATTACGGTACGCAATCCTTACCCACTGCCATTGATTCCTGATCTGTTTAACCAGTTATTGGGGGCCAAGTGGTTCTCTAAAATTGACCTTAAGGGGGCATACAATCTGTTGCGCATGAAGGAGGGTGATGAATGGAAGACTGCTTTTAACACTCCTGTGGGTCATTTTGAGAATCTGGTTATGCCTTTTGGTCTTACTAATGCTCCTGCATTTTTTCAGAATCTGATTAATGACATCCTTAGACCTTTGATCGGTAAAAATGTGGTTGTGTATTTGGATGACATTTTGATTTATTCGCCAGATCTGGAGTCTCATTGGCGGAGCGTGCGTGAGGTATTACAGTTATTAATGGACAATTCGCTTTTTGCTAAGCTGGAGAAATGTGAGTTCGCTGTACAGAGAATTAGTTTTTTGGGCTACATTATCTCCAGCAAAGGTTTTGAGATGGATCCGGTTAAGGTTCAGGCTGTGCAGGAATGGCCTAGGCCTATTGGTTTGAAATCGATACAGAGGTTTTTGGGTTTCGCCAATTACTATAGAAAGTTCATAAAAAATTTTTCTAGTATTGTCAAACCTCTGACTGATCTCACCAGGAAAGGTGCTGATGCGGTTCAGTGGTCTTCTGAGGCCATTGAAGCTTTTGTGTATCTCAAGGAGAGGTTCACCTCTGCTCCCATCCTTATGCAGCCTGATGTTACTAGGCCGTTTTTTGTTGAGGTTGATGCTTCCTCTGTGGGGGTTGGCGCAGTATTGTCTCAGGATAACGGGGATGGATTACATCCCTGTGCCTTTTTTTCAAAAAAATTTTCGGAGACTGAATTGAATTATGATATTGGTAATCGGGAATTATTGGCTATTAAACTCGCATTTGAACACTGGCGCCACTTCTTGGAAGGTGCGGAATTTCCCGTTCAGGTTCTTACGGATCATAAAAATCTGATATATCTTGATGCTGCCAAGCGCCTGAATGCCCGTCAGGCTAGGTGGGCACTGTTTTTCTCGCGGTTTAATTTCTCCGTTACTTACATCCCTGGTACTAAGAATGTTAAGGCGGATGCCTTGTCTCGCAGTTTTTCTCCCATAGTCGGTGCTGAGAAAGAGGAAAACATTTTACAAGAAGGTGTTGTGATAGCTGCTTTAGACTCCGTTTTGGAAGATGAGATTCTTAAAGCTCAGGAGAATGCCCCATCTAACACTCCTCATGGGAGGTTGTTTGTGCCTGAGACCTTTAGGAGAGATTTGTTTGTTGAGTGTCACGAATCTCGGTTGGCAGGTCATCCCGGAATCTCTGAGACCAAGAGACTGGTGGGTCGCAGTTTTTGGTGGCCTGGATGGCAGAAGGAAGTCATTAAGTGGGTGCGCCAATGTACTATATGTGCTAGATCTAAGTCCTCACATACTCCTGCTGCGGGGTTGCTTTGTCCTTTGGAGGTCCCCAGTGATCCTTGGACACATTTGGCTATGGACTTTATAACTGACCTTCCCCCCTCTGAGGGTTTTACTGTCATCTGGGTGGTCGTGGACCGTTTTAGCAAGATGTGTCACTTGGTTCCCTTCGTCAAACTGCCCTGCGCTAAAACTCTCGCTAAGGCCTTTGTCAAGGAAATTGTCAGACTTCATGGCGTTCCTACTGACATTGTTTCTGATAGGGGTCCTCAGTTCGTGGCTCGTTTTTGGCGTGCCTTTTGTGACAGGTTGGGAATTCATTTGTCGTTTTCGTCCGGATATCATCCTGAATCTAATGGCCAGACAGAAAGGAAAAACCAGGATGTTGAGCAGTTCTTGCGTTGTTTTGTGGCAGACAATCAAGAGGGGTGGTCTGAGTTTCTGCCACTTGCCGAATTTGCTCTGAACAATCATACATCTTCTTCTGCTGGTTGTTCGCCTTTTTTTTGTTGTTCTGGGAGACATCCGTCGTTTGGGTCGTTCTCCAAGTTGGGATCTGCCGTGCCTGAGGAGGAGAATTTTTCCGGTGATTTGGAAAGAGTTTGGACGGATGTGCGTGGTAATCTTCAGGAGGCCAACAGAAAATCTAAAGACTACTTTGATAGGAAACGACAGGAGGTTTTGTTCGCTGTTGGTGACATGGTTTGGTTGTCCTCTAGGAATCTGCGGTTGAGGATTCCTTCTAAGAAATTGGGTCCCAAGTTTGTAGGGCCCTTTAAGGTGCTTCAGGTTGTCAACCAATCTGCTGTTAGGTTGGAGGTTCCTACCTCCTGGAGAATTAATCCGGTCTTTCATGTCTCTCTGTTAAAAAAAGCTGTTGTGTCGGATGGTGACGCCTCTGCCTCTGTTCCTCCGGTGGTGGAGGACGGGGAATATGAAATTTCTCGCATCCTTGACTCTAGACGGTATAGAGGTAGTTTGCAGTATCTTGTGGCCTGGAAAGGTTTCGGACCCGAGGATAACTCTTGGGTGAGGTCAGATGATGTTTCCGCGTCCAGACTTATCAGAGCGTTTCACAGGAGATTTCCTGATAAGTCTGGTCCTAGGGGATCCGGAGGATCCTCTTAGAAGGGGGGGTACTGTTAGAACCTTGCTGTTAGGTTTTTTTTCCTTTGCTGGTCACATGACCTTGTTGGCCTATTTAGTCCTGCTCCGCCCTTCTGGCTTTGCTGGACTTCATTGTATATCTACTTTCTAGCTAGCCTGTGCTCTGTATCTAACTCTGTTAGTTTGCTTGGTCTACGGACCTCTATGTTCTATCTATTTTGTTTGTTCGTCTGTCTGCTACTATTTCTGTTAGGAGGTGTCCCATATTCCTCCCAGTCCTTAGTACTTGTAGGGATTCCCTCCCCACATCTATAGGTCTTCGTACAGACTAGATTAGGACTTTAGCAGGTCTGATCGCAGGATCAGGTTCCCTGTTACATCGTAGGGATTCAGCTGAGTCTTATAGTAGGGACAGATCTCCTCTCTTTCCTTAGCTTTGGTAGCAGAACATAACACCATTATTCCGGTCAAAAATAAGGGCGTTAAAACATTTTAAAAAATTAACGTTTGGTATGTCCGCAAAAGTCTTATGTAGCCAATTATTCAATTATATAAACAGCACAGTAAATGCTAAAAGGAAAATAAATTGAAACACCAGAATTGTTGGAGTTTTTTTCCACCCATCTCTCCCCAAAAAGTCTCTTGATGAGCTTCAAGAGGTAGTCATCGGAAATGGTTTTCACTTCACAGGTGTGCCCTGTCAGGTTTAATAAGTGGGATTTCTTGCCTTATAAATGGAGTTGGGACCATCAGTTGTGGTGTGCAGAAATCAGGTGGATACAGCTGATTGTCCCACTGAATAGACTGTTAGAATTTGTATTATGGCAAGAAAAAAGCAGCTAAGTAAAGAAAAACGAGTGGCCATCATTACTTTAAGAAATGAAGGTCAGTCAGTCCGAAAAATTGGGAAAACTTTGAATGTGTCACCAAGTGCAGTTGCAAAAACCATCAAGCGCTACAAAGAAACTGTCTCACATGAGGACCGCCCCAGGAAAGGAAGACCAAGAGTCACCTCTGCTTCTGACGATAAGTTTATCCGAGTCACCAGCTTCAGAAATCGCAGGTTAACAGCAGCTCAGATTAGAGACCAGGTCAATGCCACACAGAGTTCTAGCAGCAGACACATCTCTACAACAACTGTTAAGAGGAGACTTAGTGCAGCAGGCCTTCATGGTAAAATAGCTGCTAGGAAACCACTGCTAAGGACAGGCAACAAGCAGAAGAGACTTGTTGGGCTAAAGAACACAAGGAATGGACATTAGACCAGTGGAAATCTGTGCTTTGGTCTGATGAGTCCAAATTTGAGATCTTTGGTTCCAACCACCGTGTCTTTGTGCGACGCAGAAAAGGTGAACGGATGGACTCTATATGCCTGGTTCCCACCGTGAAGCATGGAGGAGGAGGTGTGATGGTGTGGGGGTGCTGTGCTGGTGACACTGTTGGGGATTTATTCAAAATTGAAGGCATACTGAACCAGCATGGCTACCACAGCATCTTGCAGCAGCGGCATGCTATGCCATCCGGTTTGCGTTTAGTTGGACCATCATTTATTTTTCAACAGGACAATGACCCCAAACACACCTCCAGGCTGTGTAAGGGCTATTTGACCAAGAAGCAGAGTGATGGGGTGCTATGCCAGATGACCTGGCCTCCACAATCACCAGACCTGAACCCAATCGAGATGGTTTGGGGTGAGCTGGACCGCAGAGTGAAGGCAAAAGGGCCAACAAGTGCTAAGCATCTCTGGGAACTCCTTCAAGATTGTTGGAAGACCATTTCCAGTGACTACCTCTTGAAGCTCATCAAGAGAATGCCAAGAGTGTGCAAAGCAGTCATCAAAGCAAAAGATGGCTACTTTGAAGAACCTAGAATATAAGACATATTTTCAGTTGTTTCACACTTTTTTGTTAAGTATATAATTCCACATGTGTTAATTCATAGTTTTGATGCCTTCAGTGTGAATGTACAATTTTCATAGTCAAGAAAATACAGAAAAATCTTTAAATGAGAAGGTGTGTCCAAACTTTTGGTCTGTACTGTACAAAAAAACTCCGTGATGAACTAGGGCATAGCCAACTTTCCTTAGTACCCATGACTTGGTTGGAGAGCTACCAAGGAGTAACCACAGAAGTGGCTCTTGCTCTGTCTGCGGTTACCTCCTGGGGGACTGCACCACTAAACTTGGATGTCTTATGTTTGAAGTCCACAACTTTATAACGTTATGTATTGCATAAAGTGCCCTTCAAATTTTTTTAATATCAACAAAACTAATTAGTCCACTCTTTATAGATACAAAGAACAAATAAACCCTATTACAACTTGCCAGGGGGTCCCAAGTCTCACTGAACATGTGAGAAGGGTTCATGAAAGCAATGCAAGTTTTTAACAGTTTGCTGATCTACTAAGGGTTAAATCTGAGGCAAGAAGACATGTATTACTACTTCATAAAGAAGCACTGGATGTGGCGAGCAATAGGCATCTTGCCAGACTAGGGAAAGGAAGCCAACTCCAGCCCACACGCAGTGATAGTCATTTGGACTAATACAAGAAGCATCTTTTGAGGATTGGTGAGTGCTGTGGTTATACCTATCTATGAAGATATCACTAGATTGATGTGGACTTTTAAGCATCACTAAGCGCCACCTCTTTAATTTAAAGCCGCAGGGACATCTTATTTGTTGCTGTTCAATATAGGTGATATAATGCTGATTTATTTTCTGTATGCATAGTGCAGTTTTGTTTTGGCTTTTGTTCTTTTATCAGTCAAAATGCAGAAAGGATGCAAAAAAGTACAAAATAACTTTTTTTATACTTGTACTTGCAGAAAATAAAACTATCTTGTGCATACCTTGGCCTTTACTAAATGGTTATAATATTGGAAAAACTAAATCAACATTCATTGATCAATAAATTAGCAAAGCATTGCCCCTCTTAGAATAGAATATGGATTGTATAGTGACCAAATGGACCTACAGTACCTTTACTGGTCACTGTGGTTAAAGTGTTACCAGAACAAGGTGCCATGTGTGTACTTGAGGTATAGTACTATTTCTGATCATTATATAAGGAGTATCCTGCTTTTTTCTCCCCTGCAGGCTATCCTTTTCAGTTCCCTCTGACCTAGTGAGAGGAGACTAGCTGCTGTTATGTCTTCAAAGCACACCACACAGAAACAAAAGGATTCCATCTTTAATTTCTCTGTGTAGCACTTGATAAGAAACAGAAATAGGGTGGAACACAATAAAAAACAGCATGGATGACATTATACAACAGTACTAAGTGGTGTGGCTGTGAATCCAGCACTGTACTGAGATAAACAGTTGTTTGAAGTTGCAGCACAACTCTGTGTTTTTGTCACCTTGCTGAGTGCTCCTCACTACTACTCTATAGAGTATAATAGGAGGTGTAATCTGACATCTCACTGTGTTAGCAGTCTGTCCTACTTTGATCAAGACAGATCTGAGCTATTTTTCAGAATGGATTGTGAATTTAGAAGGCATGAGGAGGAAAAGAATTGGATCCTTAGTAGCTAAAGAACTTAAGATTTATTGCACATTAGTTTTTTATAGTCTCCTGTACTTTTGGTTTATGCAAAGTTTGTTGAAATTATAGAAACCATTTAAAGAGCTTCCACTTGAATTGAGCTGAGCTACAATACCAGCCATCATGTTTCATTATTTCATTCATTTATTATCGTTTTAGTCATTATTTTATAAACCAATTTTCGGGCGTTTTGCAAACAATAAACCAGTTTTTCCAGAGAATATATCTTGGTATCTAAAACACTGAATTTGAAGTGAATTTAGCTGGAATTTTTTGTAAATTTAATGTAAATCCACAAGCTCATGTTCTTCTGATTACATTACAAAAGAGGGCTTGCTAAATATGTGGGTAGAGCAAATAATTGACATGATGTTTGTATAGGACAATCTGTATCCAAGCAATGGGATTATTCTGTGATGCTGAGTAGATATTTCTAAATATACTCAACATAAATATTACTCAATAATAGTTTCCTAAAAGTGCTTTACTTCCTGCTAACCAACAGTCTATCATTCTGCCAAAATAATTCTATATTTACCGAGTCTATTTTTCCAGGTAGAAAGAAATACTTACAAAATGTTTCAGCAATTGTTTCATGATTCATGTATTTCCTGTAAATCCTACCATACTTTTTATAACCCTAGGCTTTTGTTTAGAAATTAACTGTGTGTAATGCATTTTATCCTTAATAAGTAGAAATACCTGAAAAACAAATGTGTTCCTCACCATATTATTTTCATTCAGAGACTAAAATATTAGCATCTACCTTTGCCTTTTACATTCATAAAGGGGTGTGGGCTGTAAACATCTGCTTAGAACAATTGACGCGCCCCCTGGGCCATATTCTTTAGGGGAATACCCGGAGCCGGATCAGATGGGGGTTGTAGTCTTCCGAGTGGCTGTGACCCGGTCCGTGCCCAGGGTGTCAAGCTCAGAGTATGTGGCAGTCCTACAGATGTTATAAAGTTCTTTATGTCGACTACGCCACCCGTTGTATTGCGGTCACTACGGCCGCCGCTGCAGCAGGGTCCGCTGAGGCTGATGGTGTTGGTGCAGCTTTTGATAGTATAACCCCCAACGGGTGGGGTATAGCCTCAGGGGGTCAGGTGCAGAGGATGGGGGTTGTGGTGGTGCAGCACAGATGGTAATTAAAGACAGAGTCGGGTTGTGCAGTTTAGGATATTTACTTACTGCTGATGTTCCGGTCACTCCAGCTTCAAGTGACCACCCGAGCCGTGCTGCGTCCACCAGGTCCTGGATTCCGCCAACCCCCAAGCAAGTCCGGAGCGTGACCCTGAGCCCTCCTTCCTGTCCTGTCTTCTGGCCGTCCCCACCAGGGATCCACCTAGGTCCAGCTCCCTCGGGCCTTCTGTTGGGAAACCCTTGGCCTTGGGTTCCCTGACCCTACACGTGGTTTGCCTTCAGGGTGGATGTGGTGGGTGGCCGTGGCAGATCCTGCCCACGGCCTCCGGTCTCTGGCTGAGGTGTGCTTGAGCCCCCACCAGTTTGGGATCCGGTACCCTTTTGCCAACTCTTCACCCTAGGTTTATATATGGGTTCTCAGAGTTCCTGCTTGTTTTCTCTGGGTCCTTCTGACTCTCCTCTCTCACTCTCTCTGGGCCTGGGGCTGCTCTGCTCCTCTTCCTCTGACTCCTCTGCAAAGACTGACTGACTCCTCACAGACTGACTGACTGACTGACCCTGATCTTAGATGGTGCCCACCTTAAATACTCCCTCTATGTGTGAGCTCAGGTGACCAGCACCCAATGAGCTCCTATCTTTACCCAGGCTGCTCCCCCTATCTGCCCCTACACTACTTGGGATGTACCACCCCCCTCCCACTCCAGCCAGGAACAGACTCGGTCGTACCTGCACATTTCTAAGTGGGAGTACCGTTGGTCTGTTCCTCGGAAATGGGATGTGTGTAGTGCATGCAGCTTACTGAGCTCAGTCCCACACTCCATCCTTACCCGGGAGTGGAATATCACACCTCTGGGTTGAGGTGCAATACCCCTGTAGCAGCCGAATCCTCAGGGTGCTACACAATGATCACAACATTTTCAAATTCCTGAACAGCCAGTCACAATATACCACATTGAAGACTATATTTCTCCAGTAGCTACCTTGTTGTGTCAAAAGACACAACAACATGTTCTTATAAATAGGAGATCATCATTCTGTTTAAACATAATAAGGCCATGTTCTCACGTTACAAATACTGATGTAAAATACTGACTAAATACTCAACGTGTGAATGTGACCTCATAATTAGAGATGAGCGGTGTTCGACTAGAACTGTTCGCCAATCTCAAATTCGAGCTGTTTTGGGCGGTGTTCGAGTTGTTCGACGAACCCGAACGAATTGCAAAAAATTCGGCTGTTCGAGGTTATGTTCGATAACTGTTCGTGCACCAAAAGCTGTCCTGCATGTCTGGCGCTATTTAGAGCACCAATCATGCAGGGATTGTCTGCCACTCACTGTAATGCCACAGCCATGGTGGTTGTGGCATTACAGTGATTGCCCAAATCGATGGGAACAGTGCTCACAGTGAAACATGAAAAGCCGGCAATTCATCAGCGGCATACACCGGTACCCGACAATTTAGAACAGAAAGAATAGAGCTTCACACATAGATTAGATAGATAGAAACATGTCAGTCACATATATATGAAGTACAGTGACAGTGTTGCTTACTGTACTTGTCATTTAGTGTAAAGGATTTATCAAAAAAAATAATAGTGTTTTCATGCACCGTCTCTTTAAAAAAGCCGGCCGGCAATTTAGCAGCGGTACCCGACAATTTATAACAGACAGAATAGAGCTTCACACATAGATTAGATAGATAGAAACATGTCAGTCAAATATATATGAAGTACAGTGACAGTGTTGATTACTGTACTTGTCATTTAGTGTAAAGGATTTATTAAAAAAAATAATAGTGTTTTCATGCACCGTCTCTTTAAAAAAGCCGGCCGGCAATTCAGCATCTGTACCCAACAATTTAGAATAGAAGAAATAGAGAATCACACATAGATTAGGTAGATAGAAACATGTCAGTCACATATATATGAAGTACAGTGACAGTGTTGCTTACTGTACTTGTCATTTAGTGTAAAGGATTTATTAAAAAAAAATAATAGTGTTTTCATGCACCGTCTCTTTAAAAAAGCCGGCCGGCAATTCAGCATCTGTACCCGACAATTTAGAATAGAAGGAATAGAGAATCACACATAGATTAGATAGATAGAAACAGGTCAGTCACATATATATGAAGTACAGTGACAGTGTTGCTTACTGTACTTGTCATTTAGTGTAAAGGATTTATTAAAAAAAAATAATAGTGTTTTCATGCACCGTCTCTTTAAAAAAGCCGGCCGGCAATTCAGCATCTGTACCCGACAATTTAGAATAGAAGGAATAGAGAATCACACATAGATTAGATAGATAGAAACATGTCAGTCACAAATATATGAAGTACAGTGACAGTGTTGATTACTGTACTTGTCATTTAGTGTTAAAATAAAGGATTTATTTAAAAAAAAATTGGCGTCGGGTTCCCCTTAATTTTAGTCTCTAGCGGAGGTTAAGCAGACTGCTGGGGCAGATGTTTGAAGCCTGGGAAGGGGGTAATACCCACGGAGCTTCCCAGGCTACTAATATCAGCCCCCAGCGGAATACCTAGCCTTTACTAGCTATTAAAATGGGGGACCCCCCAAAAAAATGACGTGGGGTCCCCCCTATTTTAATAGCTAGCAAAGGCTAGGCAGACAGCTGGGGGCTGATATTAATAGCCCAGGAAGGGTGCCATGAATATTGGCCCCCTCCCAGGCTAGAAACACCAGCCGTCAGCCGCCCCAGAAATGGCGCATCCTTAGAATGCGCCAATTCTGGCACTTAGCCTCGCTCTTCCCACTGCCCTGTAGCGGTGGCAGTGGGGTAATAGGGTTGGGGTTGATGTCAGCTTATAATGCCAGCTGACATCAAGCCCAGGTTAGTAATGGAGAGGCGTCTATAAGACACCCCCATTACTAACCCCATAGTCAAAGTTAAAAGAAAACACAAACACCCAGAATAAAGTCCTTTAATTGAAATAAAGACACATTCCTTTATTGTTCTAAATTAAACCATACTTACCGTCACGCCCATTCCAGCTGAAGCCAACGATCTCCTGCAATAAAAGAAAAATAATAAAGCAACCTCATCCTTACCTTTCCATGGTTCCCACGACAGCTTCAGCTCTGCTACATCGAGATAACAGGCTGGACCGCAGCAGAACACTGCCATCCAGCCTGTCATCCCACAGACACTGAGAAGCGCAGGCATTCTTGCGCTCTGCAGTGTCTGGCTGTGACGGCATCCAGATGAGCCGAGGTCATGTCCAATGAACTCGGCGCACCTCATGCACGTCACTGACAGCGTGGGAGAATTCTCCTGCACTCAGCACTTCAGCGTGAGAATTCTCCCACGCTGTCAGTGACGTACATGAGGTCAGCTGAGTTCATTGGACATGAATGAGCTCACCTCATGCACGTCACTGACAGCGTGGGAGAATTCTCACGCTGTAGCGCTGAGTGCAGGAGAATTTTCCCACGCTGTCAGTGACGTGCATGAGGTGAGCTGAGATCATTGGACATGAATGAGCTCACCTCATGCACGTCACTGACAGCGTGGGAAAATTCTCCTGCACTCAGCGCTTCAGCGTGAGAAATTTCCCACGCTGTCAGTGACGTGCATGAGGTGAGCTCATTCATGTCCAATGAACTCAGCTGACCTCATGTACGTCACTGACAGCGTGGGAGAATTCTCACGCTGAAGTGCTGAGTGCAGGAGAATTCTCCCACGCTGTCAGTGACGTGCATGAGGTGAGCCGAGTTCATTGGACATGAACTTGTCTCATCTTTATGCCGTCACAGCCAGACACTGCAGAGCGCAAGCAAGCCTGCGCTTCTCAGTGTCCGCGGGATGACAGGCTGGATGGCAGCTTTCTGCTGCGGTCCAGCCTGTCATCTCGATGTAGCAGAGCTGAAGCTGTCCTGGGAACCATGGAAAGGTAAGGATGATGTTGGTTTATTATTTTACTTTTATTGCAGAAGACATTGGCTTCAGCTGGAATGGGCGTGATGGTAAGTATGGTTTAATTTAGAACAATAAAGAATTGTGTGTTTATTTCAATTAAAGGACTTTATTCTGGGTGTTTGTGTTTTTTTAAATACTTTACTAGAAATTCATGGTGGTCATGTCTAATATTGGCGTGACCCCATCAATTTCGGGCTTAGGGCCAGCTGATAATGCCAAGCTGGCCTTAACCCCTTTATTACCCAGTGAGCCACCGCACCAGGGCCCTGGATGAGTTGGGTACAGCGCCAGAAGATGGCGCTTCTATGAACGCGCCATTTTCTGGGGCGGCTGCGGACTGCAATTTGCAGCGGGTGGGGCCCAGAAAGCTTGGGCCTCCCTGCGCTGCGGATTCCAGCTCCCAGCTGCCTAGTTGTACCTGGCTGGGCACAAAAATAGGGCGAAGCCCCACGCATTTTTTTTTTAAATTATTTCATGAAATTCATGGAATAATTAAGAAAAAAAGGGCTTCCCTATATTGTTGTGTCCAACCAGGTACAAATAGGCAGCTGGTGGTTGGGGGCAGCCCGTCCCTGCCTGCTGTACCTGGCTGGACACAAATATAGTGCGAAGCCCCACGTCAATTTTTTTTTAATTATTTCATGAAATAATTTTTTTAAAAAAGGGCTTCCCTATATTGTTGTGTCTGGCCAGGTACAAATAGGCAGCTGGTGGTTGGGGGCAGCCCGTTTCTGCCTGCTGTACCTGACTGGACACAAATATAGGGCGAAGCCCCACGTCAATTTTTTTTTAATTATTTCAGGAAATTCATGAAATAATGAAAAAAAAATTGATGTGGGGCTTCGCCCTATATTTGTGTCCAGTCAGGTACAGCAGGCAGGAACGGGCTGCTCCCAACCACCAGCTGCCTATTTGTACCTAGCCGGACACAACAATATAGGGAAGCCCTTTTTTTCTTAATTATTCCATGAATTTCATGAATCTAAAAAAAAAATGCGTGGAGCTACGCCCTATTTTTGTGTCCAGCCAGGTACAACTAGGCAGCTGGGGGCTGGAATCTGCAGCGCAGGGAGGCCCAAGCTTTCTGGGCCCCACCCACTGCAAATTGCAGTCCGCAGCCGCCCCGGAAAATGGCGCGTTCATAGAAGCGCCATCTTCTGGCGCTGTACCCAACTCATCCAGGGCCCTGGTGCGGTGGCTCACTGGGTAATAAAGGGGTTAAGGCCAGCTTGGCATTATCAGCTGGCCCTAAGCCCGAAATTCATGGGGTCACGCCAATATTAGACATGACCACCATGAATTTCTAGTAAAGTATTTAAAAAAAACACAACACCCAGAAAAAAGTCCTTTAATTGAAATAAACACACAATTCTTTATTGTTCTAAATTAAACCATACTTACCATCACGCCCATTCCAGCTGAAGCCAACGATCTCCTGCAATAAAAGAAAAATAATAAAGCAACATCATCCTTACCTTTCCATGGCTCCCACGACAGCTTCAGCTCTGCTACATCGAGATGACAGGCTGGACCGCAGCAGAACGCTGCCATCCAGCCTGTCATCCCGCAGACACTGAGAAGCGCAGGCTTGCTTGCGCTACTCAGTGTCTGGCTGTGACGGCATCCAGATGAGCCGAGGTCATGTCCAATGAACTCGGCGCACCTCATGCACGTCACTGACAGCGTGGGAAAATTCTCACGCTGAAGCGCTGAGTGCAGGAGAATTTTCCCACGCTGTCAGTGACGTACATGAGGTGAGCCGAGTTCATTGTCGGCTCATCTGGATGCCGTCACAGTCAGACACTGAGGAGCGCAAGCATGCCTGCGCTTCTCAGTGTCCGCGGGATGACAGGCTGGATGGCAGCGTTCTGCTGCGGTCCAGCCTGTCATCTCGATGTAGCAGAGCTGGAGCTGTCCTGGGAACCATGGAAAGGTAAGGATGAGGTTGCTTTATTATTTTTCTTTTATTGCAGGAGATCGTTGGCTTCAGCTGGAATGGGCGTGATGGTAAGTATGGTTTAATTTAGAACAATAAAGAATTGTGTCTTTATTTCAATTAAAGGACTTTATTCTGGGTGTTTGTGTTTTTTTTTTAACTTTGACTATGGGGTTAGTAATGGGGGTGTCTTATAGACGCCTCTCCATTACTAACCTGGGCTTGATGTCAGCTGGCATTATAAGCTGACATCAACCCCAACCCTATTACCCCCTGCCACCGCACCAGGGCAGCGTGGAAGAGCGAGGCTAAGTGCCAGAATTGGCGCATCCTATGGATGCGCCATTTCTGGGGCGGCTGACAGCTGGTGTTTCTAGCCTGGGAGGGGGCCAATATTCATGGCTCCCTTCCTGGGCTATTAATATCAGCCCCCAGCTGTCTGCCTAGCCTTTGCTAGCTATTAAATTAGGGGGGACCCCACGTCATTTTTTTTGGGGGGGTCCTCCATTTTAATAGCTAGTAAAGGCTAGGTATTCAGCTGGGGGCTGATATTAGTAGCCTGGGAAGCTCCGTGGGTATTACCCCCTTCCCAGGCTTCAAACATCTGCCCCAGCCGTCTGCTTAACCTCCGCTAGAGACTAAAATTACGGGGAATCCCACGCCAATTTTTTTTAATAATAAATCCTTTATTTTAATACTAAATGACAAGTAGAGTAACCAACACTATCACTGTACTTATTATATATGTGACTGACATGTTTCTATCTATCTAATCTATGTGTGAAGCTCTATTCTGTCTGTTATAAATTGTCGGGTACAGATGCTGAATTGCCGGCCGGCTTTCTTAAAGAGACGGTGCATGAAAACACTATTATTTTTTTTGATAAATCCTTTACACTAAATGACAATTACAGTAAGCAACACTGTCACTGTACTTCATATATATGTGACTGACATGTTTCTATCTATCTAATCTATGTGTGAAGCTCTATTCCTTCTATTAAAAATTGTCGGGTACAGATGCTGAATTGCCGGCCGGCTTTTTTAAAGAGACGGTGCATGAAAACACTATTATTTTTTTTAATAAATCCTTTGCAGTAAATGACAAGTACAGTAAGCAACACTGTCACTGTACTTCATATATATGTGACTGACATGTTTCTATCTATCTAATCTATGTGTGAAGCTCTATTCTGTCTGTTATAAATTGTCGGGTACCGCTGCTGAATTGCCGGCCGGCTTTTTTAAAGAGACGGTGCACGAAAACACTATTATATTTTTTAATAAATCCTTTACACTAAATGACAAGTACAGTAAGCAACACTGTCACTGTACTTCATATATATGTGACTGATATGTTTCTATCTATCTAATCTATGTGTGATGCTCTATTCCTTCATGTCTAAATTGTCGGGTACCGGTGTATGCCGCTGCTGAATTGCCGGCCGGCTTTTTTAAAGAAAGCGTCTTCTGAGCAGTTTGTCAGCTTTTGGACACCTTTGAAGGTGTTTTCTATGTGTTCCTATGTGTTTTTGTTTGCCTGCCATTGGTTTTAACGGTGTTCGACGGTGTTCTAAGGTGTTCGACGAACAGTTCGACGAACAGTTCCTCGAACATCCCGGTGTTCGACGAACCGAACCGAACCCGAACACTACGGGGGTGGCTCAACACTACTCATAATCAGAATAGTAATAATAGTAATAATAATATTAGAATAATGGAAGGGTATGTGCAGGCTTGGACTGGCCCACTGGAGAACAGGAGAATCCTCCGGTGGGCCACTACCCTCTTATATGAGCAATACTTGTCACAATATAATTGCATCACTATGTACAGACATATTCAGCATCTTATTCATTTAACCATCTACCCAGCTCATTATTATATAAATTTGTGATTGAGGGTAATGTCATATTTGCATGAAGCTGAAAGTGGCACCCTGGAGTTGGCTATTGGTGGGCCCTTGGCACCCCAGTCCGACACGGGGTATGTGCACGCATCAAAAATCATAAGATTTCTAGCTAAAACCACTTCACAGTACTTTCCTTCTTTGGGCTATGTGCATATACAGTACAGACCAAAAGTTTGGACACACCTCATTTAAAGATTTTTCTGTATTTTCATAACTATGAAAATTATACATTCACACTAAAGGCATCAAAACTATGAATTAACACATGTGGAATTATATACTTAACAAAAAAGTGTGAAACAACTGAAAATATGTCTTATATTCTAGGTTCTTCAAAGTAGCCACCTTTTGTTTTGATGACTGCTTTGCACACTCTTGGCATTCTCTTGATGAGCTTCAAGAGGTAGTCACCAGAAATGGTCTTCCAACAATCTTGAAGGAGTTCCCAGAGATGCTTAGCACTTGTTGGCCCTTTTGCCTTCACTCTGCGGTCCAGCTCACCCCAAACCATCTCGATTGGGTTCAGGTCTGGTGACTGTGGAGGCCAGGTCATCTGGTGTAGCACCCCATCACTCTCCTTCTTGGTTAAATAGCCCTTACACAACCTGGAGGTGTGTTTGGGGTCATTGTCCTGTTGATAAATAAATGATGGTCCAACTAAATGCAATCCGGATGGAATAGCATGCCGCTGCAAGATGCTGTGGTAGCCATGCTGGTTCAGTATGCCTTCAATTTTGAATAAATCACCAACAGTGTCACCAGCAAAGCACCCCCACATCATCACACATCCTCCTCCATGCTTCACGGTGCGAACCAGGCATGTAGAGTCCATCCGTTCACCCTTTCTGCGTCGCACAAAGACACGGTGGTTGGAACCAAAGATCTCAAATTTGGACACATCAGACCAAAGCACAGATTTCCACTGGTCTAATGTCCATTCCTTGTATTCTTTAGCCCAAACAAGTCACTTCTGCTTGTTGCCTGTCTTTAGCAGTGGTTTCCTATCAGCTATTTTACCATGAAGGCCTGCTGCACAAAGTCTCCTCTTAACAGTTGTTGAAGAGATGAGTCTGCTGCTAGAACTCTGTGTGGCATTGACCTGGTCTCTAATCTGAGCTGCTGTTAACCTGCGATTTCTGAGGCTGGTGACTCGGATAAACTTATCCTCAGAAGCAGAGGTGACTCTTGGTCTTCCTTTCCTGGGGCGGTCCTCATTAGAGATGAGCGTTGTTCTACTCGAACTGTTCGCCAATCTCAAATTCGAGCTGTTTTGGGCGGTGTTCGAGCCGTTCGGCGAACACGAACGATTTGAGAAAAATTCGGCTGTTCGAGGTTATGTTCGATAACTGTTCGTGCACCAAAATCATAACTGGATTTTTTCTCAGTAATGATGAAAATTAATGTTAATACGCAGTTTGAGTGTACAGCGGGGTGGGGGGAGGGGCAGGGGATGGATCTCTGCAGGAATAATGAAGATCTCCATTTTTTTTTCTCTTTCCCACATTTACAGTGGGGAGGTGCAATCTGTCAGCCTATCAGCAGCGCACACACGGAGCGAAGTGCTTTTTTCACACAAGCAAGGGCATGTGTCATTGGCAGTGTATGTCACATGTCCTTGCCCTATAAGACCAAGCCATTTTCCCCGTCGCCACCATTTTCTCACTGCTGCAGCTGCGTGTTAGACGGCACCGCTGTTGCTGTGTGCGCTATACCTTGTTAATTTCAAGCCAATTTTCGCACAAATCTACAGATAGCTTGGGAGTAGGGAATAGTTGTGATTGCAGTCCTTTTAAGGACTAGGTTACAGCATTTCCTACGACTTTTATCAGGCAGGTCTGTGCTCTTAAATAGATAGATTGTGGGAGTAAAGACTAATTGTAATTGCAGTCCTTTTCAGGACTAGGTTACATCAGTTCCTATCAGTTTTTGCCAGGCAGGTCTATGCCAGTGCTGAGCAAGTTTTTTTCACAGCATTTGGCTGAATCTAGCAAAGCTAATCCTTTTTGGCCTATTGCAGAGTGTGTTAGTCAGTGGAGTAGCCTATCTGTGTTGCAAGATATACCACCTGTGTATAGAATACCAATTTTTTTACTGCACCTAGTGAAGTAAAATCTTTTGGGCATAGCATCATTCTATTAGTCCATCTATACTGACCTCCATCAGGTTGCAAATTGAATATAATTTTTTTCTGCATCTAGCTCTGAAAAAATATTTGGGCTTCTAGCAGTGTGTGGGACTTGTTCTATTAGTCCATCTATACTGACCTCCATCAGATTGCAAACTGAATATAATTTTTTTCTGCATCTAGCTCTGAAAAAATATTTGGCCTTCTAGCAGTGTGTGGGACTTTCTCTATTAGTCCATCTATACTGACCTCCATCAGGTTGCAAATTAAAAATAATTTTTATCTGCATCTACCTCTGAAAAAATATTTGGGCTTCTAGCTGTGTGTGGGACTTGTTCTATTAGTACATCTATACTGACCTCCATCAGGTTGCAAACTGAATATAATTTTTTTCTGCATCTAGCTCTGAAAAAATATTTGGCCTTCTAGCAGTGTGTGGGACTTTCTCTATTAGTCCATCTATACTGACCTCCATCAGGTTGCAAATTAAAAATAATTTTTATCTGCATCCAGCTCTGAAAAAATATTTGGCCTTCTAGCAGTGTGTGGGACTTTCTCTATTAGTCCATCTATACTGACCTCCATCAGGTTGCAAATTAAAAATAATTTTTTGTCTGCATCTAGCTCTGAAAAAATATTTGGCCTTCTAGCAGTGTGTGGGACTTTCTCTATTAGTCCATCTATACTGACCTCCATCAGGTTGCAAACTGAATATATTTTTTTTCTGCATCTACCTCTGAAAAAATATTGGGCTTCTAGCTGTGTGTGGGACTTGTTCTATTAATCCATCTATACAGACCTCCATCAGGTTGCAAACTGAATATAATTTTTTTCTGCATCTACCTCTGAAAAAATATTTGGGCTGCTAGCTGTGTGTGGGACTTGTTCTATTAGTCCATCTATACTGACCTCCATCAGGTTGCAAACTGAAAATAATTTTTTGTCTGCATCTAGCTCTGAAAAAATATTTGGCCTTCTAGCAGAGTGTGGGACTTTCTCTATTAGTCCATCTATACTGACCTCCATCAGGTTGCAAATTAAAACTAATTTTTATCTGCATCCAGCTCTGAAAAAATATTTGGCCTTCTAGCAGTGTGTGGGACTTTCTCTATTAGTCCATCTATACTGACCTCCATCAGGTTGCAAATTAAAAATAATTTTTATCTGCATCCAGCTCTGAAAAAATATGTGGCCTTCTAGCAGTGTGTGGGACTTTCTCTATTAGTCCATCTATACTGACCTCCATCAGGTTGCAAACTGAAAATAATTTTTTGTCTGCATCTAGCTCTGAAAAAATATTTGGCCTTCTAGCAGTGTGTGGGACTTTCTCTATTAGTCCATCTATACTGACCTCCATCAGGTTGCAAATTAAAAATAATTTTTATCTGCATCCAGCTCTGAAAAAATATTTGGCCTTCTAGCAGTGTGTGGGACTTTCTCTATTAGTCCATCTATACTGACCTCCATCAGGTTGCAAATTAAAAATAATTTTTATCTGCATCCAGCTCTGAAAAAATATTTGGCCTTCTAGCAGTGTGTGGGACTTTCTCTATTAGTCCATCTATACTGACCTCCATCAGGTTGCAAATTAAAAATTATTTTTTGTCTGCATCTAGCTCTGAAAAAATATTTGGCCTTCTAGCAGTGTGTGGGACTTTCTCTATTAGTCCATCTATACTGACCTCCATCAGGTTGCAAACTGAATATATTTTTTCTCTGCATCTACCTCTGAAAAAATATTGGGCTTCTAGCTGTGTGTGCGACTTGTTCTATTAATCCATCTATACAGACCTCCATCAGGTTGCAAACTGAATATAATTTTTTTCTGCATCTACCTCTGAAAAAATATTTGGGCTGCTAGCTGTGTGTGGGACTTGTTCTATTAGTCCATCTATACTGACCTCCATCAGGTTGCAAACTGAAAATAATTTTTTGTCTGCATCTAGCTCTGAAAAAATATTTGGCCTTCTAGCAGAGTGTGGGACTTTCTCTATTAGTCCATCTATACTGACCTCCATCAGGTTGCAAATTAAAAATAATTTTTATCTGCATCCAGCTCTGAAAAAATATTTGGCCTTCTAGCAGTGTGTGGGACTTTCTCTATTAGTCCATCTATACTGACCTCCATCAGGTTGCAAATTAAAAATAATTTTTATCTGCATCCAGCTCTGAAAAAATATTTGGCCTTCTAGCAGTGTGTGGGACTTTCTCTATTAGTCCATCTATACTGACCTCCATCAGGTTGCAAATTAAAAATAATTTTTTGTCTGCATCTAGCTCTGAAAAAATATTTGGCCTTCTAGCAGTGTGTGGGACTTTCTCTATTAGTCCATCTATACTGACCTCCATCAGGTTGCAAACTGAATATATTTTTTTTCTGCATCTACCTCTGAAAAAATATTGGGCTTCTAGCTGTGTGTGGGACTTGTTCTATTAATCCATCTATACAGACCTCCATCAGGTTGCAAACTGAATATAATTTTTTTCTGCATCTACCTCTGAAAAAATATTTGGGCTTCTAGCTGTGTGTGGGACTTGTTCTATTAGTCCATCTACACTGACCTCCATCAGGTTGCAAACTGAAAATAATTTTTTGTCTGCATCTAGCTCTGAAAAAATATTTGGCCTTCTAGCAGTGTGTGGGACTTTCTCTATTAGTCCATCTATACTGACCTCCATCAGGTTGCAAATTAAAAATTATTTTTATCTGCATCCAGCTCTGAAAAAATATTTGGCCTTCTAGCAGTGTGTGGGACTTTCTCTATTAGTCCATCTATACTGACCTCCATCAGATTGCAAATTAAAAATAATTTTTATCTGCATCCAGCTCTGAAAAAATATTTGGCCTTCTAGCAGTGTGTGGGACTTTCTCTATTAGTCCATCTATACTGACCTCCATCAGGTTGCAAATTAAAAATAATTTTTTGTCTGCATCTAGCTCTGAAAAAATATTTGGCCTTCTAGCAGTGTGTGGGACTTTCTCTATTAGTCCATCTATACTGACCTCCATCAGGTTGCAAACTGAATATATTTTTTTTCTGCATCTACCTCTGAAAAAATATTTGGGATTCTAGCTGTGTGTGGGACTTTCTCTATTAGTCCATCTATACTGACCTCCATCAGGTTGCAAATTGAATATAATTTTTTTCTGCATCTAACCCAGCCAATAGTTTTGGCCTAATACCACAGTTTGGCCACTCAGCTCTGCTCGGTTCCCATCCATTGTTTTTTTGTGCAAACAACTCCAGAGTTGTGAATTAGTTAACCACCAAAATGAGTGGAAAAAGGCCTGCTGCTGGTGGAAAGGGGAATAGGCGTGTTGGGAAGGGGAAAAAAGGTTGTGTCCGTGGGGTAGGTGTTAAAGCAACAGTAACATCTGCAGAAGAAAGACCATCTTCCAGCCAAACTAAAATGTCTACTTCTTTTAGCGGACAATGTGATAAGATCCCTTTCTTACGGCCACGCCAATCGCTACAAATTCCAGATGAGGCACAAAAACAGCAGGTGCTTCAACGGATATCAAGTGCTCCTTTAAGTGGGCTCTCCTCCACATCAACTTCAACATCACAAATACTCCAGTCCTCAAAGGTGTCACCCCAATCGCACTTGCTTCCTCACAGCTCCCAAATCTCCAGCTGCCCGTCTGAGTATGAGGTAGAACAGATGGTTGAGTCTGCAGAGCTGTTTACTCATACTATAGCCTGGGAATCAGAGGTCGACTCCAGCGCTTCTGTGAATCCAGACGAGGAAATGATCTGCACTGATGCCCAGAATCTTTATGAATCGGATCCAGGACCAGACGCAGAAGGTTCTGACCATAATGTAGACCCTCATTCCCAAACTGTAACTCCTGTTGGTGGAGACAATGAGGAAGACGATGATGAGACTCAAATACCTGATTGGAGCGACAACTTTAGTTTTTTCTCAGGGCAGGAACAGGTTGGCTCTGAGGACGACGGGTGTGATAACGCACAGGGTGATGATGATGAGGTTGGAGATCCCACTTACTGTCAACCCACAGTCAGCCAAGAGATGAGGTCAGCAGAGGAGGTGGAGGAAGATGCTAGTGACGACGAGGTCAGGTTGCGCCTTCCTGGACAGAGACGTAGTACTGGAAGCACGTCAACAACTGCATCCTCAAACACAACTCTGCCTCTCACCACAAGTCGTGGTGGCTCTTCAGGTCGCATGGGTGCTAAGCCTTGCATAGCCTGGGCATTTCTTCAGATCAATAAAGATGACCCAACTCGTGTTATCTGTAACACTTGTCAGCAAAAGCTAAGTAGAGGCCAAAAAATACATAGTTTGAGTACTTCATGCACATGGACATGAAGCATAAGTTGCAGTGGGAAGCTCAGTGTGCTACAATGCGACCTAGCCGGCCGGGCCAACCACCGTCTGCCATATCTTGTGCATCCGCGGCCTCTTCATCCTCTGTGACTGGGGGGACAGCAGTCACACCTGTTTTGGGGCGCAGACCTGCCACCTCTTTACCCGCAACAGCCAGCGTGATTGGCAGGTCATCATTTTCTTTGGAGGTGGTAACACCAGCTGGTGTTGAGCGCTGTCCGACATCGATAGCACCACCTTTGGATCAAGGCAACCTAACATGTCCGCCTGCATCTTCCTCACAGACCGGCAGTTTGCCGGGGACACCCTTATCAACCCCGTCTAAGCACAATAGCCAGCCCTCGGTCCCTCAGATGTGGACAAGTAAAAGACCATTTCCTCCTAGTCATGAGAAAGCTAAGAGGTTGAATTTCACCATCTGCAAGCTCTTGGCTACAGAAATGCTGCCTTTCCGCCTGGTGGACACAGAGGATTTTCGAGACCTTATGTCCGTCGCAGTGCCCCAGTACCAGATGCCCAGTCGGCACTACTTCTCAAAGAAAGGTGTGCCTGCGCTCCACCAGCATGTCGCACACAACATCACCGCTTCTTTGAGAAACTCTGTGTGTGACAGGGTGCATTTCACCACAGACACTTGGACGAGTAGGCATGGACAGGGGCGTTACATGTCGCTGACTGGGCACTGGGTAACTATGGTGACAGCAGGACAAGGGGCTGCTGTCCAAGTCTTGCCGTCCCCACGGGTTGTGCGTCAATCCTCTTTATGTCAAAGTTCCTCCACTGCTTCGGCCTCCTCAACCTCCTCTCGGTCTTCCACCTGCACCCAAAGCCTGTCTGGTCATGCCACAAGCTTTCTAACTGCGCAGAAGGGATCCTGCACACCTCCTTACTATGCTGGCAGTAGGGCTCAACTTCATCAGGCGGTTTTTACTTTGAAATGTCTGGGAAATGTGAGTCACACAGCTGAGGAGTTGTGGTCAGCTCTGGAGAACCAATTTCATGAATGGTTGTCTCCACTGGACCTGAAACCAGGGAAGGCCGTGTGCGACAATGCTGCAAACCTGGGTGCGGCCCTTCGCCGGGGCAATGTCACACACGTGCCTTGTATGGCTCACGTGTTGAACCTGGTTGTCCAGCAATTTTTAGCCCACTATCCCAGACTAGATGGCCTTCTGCAGAGGGCATGGTCGCTGTGTGCTCACTTCCGCCGTTCGCATCCCGCAGCTCAGCGACTTACATCTCTACAGAAGTCGTTGGGCCTGCCACTTCACTGGCTAAAATGCGATGTGCCTACCCGGTGGAATTCAACTCTGCACATGTTGCAGCGACTGTGGCAGCACCGACAAGCCCTGGTGCAATACGTTCTGACGTATAGCCTGAGCCAACGAGATCCGGAGGTGGGGCAAATCACGCTGGAGGAGTGGTCTCAGATCAGGGACCTATGCACCCTTCTGCACAGTTTTGAAATGGCGACGAAGATGTTTAGTGCTGACGATGCCATTATCAGCATGACTATTCCGGTGATTTACATGCTGGAGCATATGTTAAACAGAATTCGGAGTCAGGTGGTGGCACAAGAGGAGGTGGAGGAAGTAGAGGAGGAGGAGTTGTATGCGGAAGGGCTAACATCTGCAAGGTCCAGACGGTCGGCAGCACCAAGGCGGCAGGCATGTGAGGGTGGGGGAGATGGTTTTACCAGGGGGCATGGTAGCAGCCAAACTAGTGAGGAAGGTGCAGGAGCCCAGGAAGAAGTGGAGGACGAACTGATGGAAGACTCATCAGATGAGGGAGACCTTGATCACATTTCTGTTGTGTGAGGTTGGGGGGAGAGGACAGAGGAAGGAAGCATGATTGTTACCTCGCCACCAACACAACAGGGACTTGGTGCTCCTGGATGCGCAACACACATGAGTGCCTTCTTGCTGCACTACCTGCAACATGACCCTCGAATTGTGAGAATTAGAAATAATCCTGACTACTGGGTTGCCACACTGTTAGACACCCGGTACAAAAGTAAATTTGCAGAAATTATTCCTGCCATAGAAAGGGATGCACGCATGCAGGAGTATCAGCAGAGACTGTTGCAGAATCTTACATGTGCTTTCCACAAAACACCAGTGGTGCACGTAGTGAATCTCACAGTTCCAACTTGCCAACCGTGGGACCGTCAAGTGTTCAGCACTCAAACCGTAACAGAACCACAGTATCTGCTGGTAACATCAATTTTGCGGAATCATTTCACCACTTTTTTAGCCCATCCTTTGCAAGGCCACAGGAGACAAGAAGTTTGACACATAGTCAACGTCTAGAGACGATGGTACAGGAGTATCTCCAAGTAAACATTGAAGCCATGACTGTGTCACTGGACCCTTGCTCTTTTTGGGCTTCCAATCTGGATAAATGGCCGGAGCTAGCCACTTACGCCTTGGAGATCTTGTCATGCCCCGCAGCCAGTGTTCTGTCTGAACGTGTGTTCAGCGCTGCTGGTGGTGTGCTGACAGATAAGCGCACGCGGCTCTCCACTGATAATGTAGACAGACTCACGTTCATAAAGATGAACAAATCATGGATCCGAAACGACTTTTCTACCCCTGTGTCATCCTGGGGAGAGTAAAAGCTTGATGATTGGTTAAAATCACCCTACCAACCGTTTTAAGCTTTCAAATTACTAATCATGTTTATCTGTATCTTGGCTGGAAAATAATTTGGGCTTTGTAGCAGTGTGCAGTACTGATTCTATTAGGCCATCTATACTAAGCTCCACCAGATTTAAAATTAATAATAATTTTTAGCTGCATCTAGCCCGGAAAATAATTTTGGGAATCCGAGATGCGCAAGACACATAAGTGCCTTCTTGCTGCACTACTTGCAACATGACCCTCATATTGTCAGAATTCGAAGTAATTATGACTACTGGGTTGCCACACTCTTAGATCCCCCAAACTTTTCGATCAACCTTTTCATTTTAATAAAGACCAAAAAAATGGTCATTTTTGAAATTATAAGCATTAGCAGGTTATTAGAAACTGAAATCAAACAGTTTTCAGCTCAAAACTTTATTCTAGGTGATGTTACATTTTCACATAGGACCCCTTGTTCGAAAGGAGCTTCTGAACTCTCTCGTCCATTGAATTTGTCAGGTTTTGGATGGTTTCTGCTTCAATTGTTTTGCATGAGGACAAAATACCCTCCCAGAGCTGTTGCTTAGATGTGAACTGCCTCCCGCCATCATAGACACTCCTTTTGATGATGCTCCAGAGGTTCTGAATGGGGTAGAGGTCAGGGTAGCATGGGGGTAACACCATAAGTTTGTCCCCTTTTATGCCCATATCAGCCAGAGATGCAGATGTTTTATGTGCAGCATGAGATGGTGCATTATCATGCAAAAAAATGATCTTGCTGTGAAATACATGGTTCTTCTTCTTGAACCATGGCAGGAAGTGCTGTTTGAGAAAATCCACATACATTATGGAGTTCATCTTTAGCGCCTTCAGGGATCCTAAAGGGGCCGACAATCTCTCTCCCCATGATTCCAGCCCAAAACATTACTCCACCTCCTCCTTGTTGGCGCTGTAGCCGTGTTTGCGTGGGGTGTCCATCAACCAGCCATCCTCCACTCCATCCATCTGGACCATCGAGCGCTGCATGGCACTCATCCGTGAACAAAACAGTTTTGAAATCAGTCTTCATGTAATGTTTGGCCCACTGGAGCCGTTTCTGCTTGTGTGAAGTGGATAGAGGAGGTCGACAGGATGGCATATGCACAGCTGCAAACCTCTGAAGGACCCTGCATCTTGTTGTTCGGGGGACGTTGGAGGCACCAGCAGCTTCAAAAACTTGTCTGCTGCTATGACAAGGCTTTTTTGCCACTGCTCTTTTAACCTGACGTAATTGCCTGTAGGAAAGAGTCCTCAATTTGCCCTTATCAGCACGCACACGTGTGTACTGTGAATCAGCTACATACTTCTTGATTGCCAAGACACTTCATCCTGATCATTGCACAATGTTCATTGTAGTCATGCCTTGACCTAAACACTCCACAATTTGTTGCTTCTCAGCAGCCGACACATCCTTTTTCTTTCCCATTTTGGCAGAAAATGTAGGCTGCTTAATAATGTGAGACAGCCTTCTTAAGTAGTCTTGCCTTTCATTGGACACACCTGCCAAGCTAATTAGCACAGGTGTCTGCAATTGCTTACAGTGATATAAAGAGCCCTGACACACATCACCATCAATGAGTTTAACTGACAAACAAACAAATTCTTCCCTTATCACTCCTAAACACTTTTTGCATAATAATTTGGAACACAGTGTACATGTGCTTTTCCACAAAACACCAGTGGTTCACGTAGTGAATCTTACAGTTCTAACTTGCCAACCGTGGTCTGTATGGAGTTGTTCAATAAAGGGCCCAAAATTAAGATAACATAGATGGGAGAGGTCTCTATGAATAGGAATTCCTAAGTATTTGATACCCTGTGAGGGCCAGGCAAAGGGAAAGTTGGACTGGATGGAATCCTATATGGATTTGGGGAGGGAGACATCGAGGGCCTCAGACTTCGCTGCATTGATTTTAAAATTTGACCATGTAACAAAGTGATCTATTTCAGCCATAACAGCATGGATGGATATATGTGATTGAGTGATATATACTAGTACATCATCAGTAAATAGAGAACACTTGTACTCGGTGCCTCCCACCTCAATCCACCTAATATTGGGGTTATGGCGAATTGATGAGAGCAGGTGCTCCGTCACTAGGATGTATAAGAGAGGGGACAGAGGACATCCCTGCCTTGTCCCATTGGTGATTGTGAAAGGTGATGAAAATGTTCTGATGCACCCCCTGGGCCTTGGGACACCCGGAGCCGGACCCTTTTTGGTGGATGCTGGTGGTTGTAGTCTTCGTGGCGGCGACCCGGTTCCGTTGCTCAGGGTGGTCAAACCAGTGGCGGAACTATTTATGTGGTTTTGATGTTTAAATGTCCGACTACGCCACCCGTGGATTGCGGTCAGAGTGAACCGCCGCTGCAGGGCAGACCGCTGAGGCTGGTGTTGTGGGTGCAGCAGAGCGTAGCATAACTCCCCACGGGAGGAGTATAGCCTCAGGGCAGTGTATGCGGAGGATGGGGGTGATGGTGCAGGGCAGCAGCAGTAACGATACGAAGTCAGTGATGCAGTCCAGGGCCTTTACTCACAGTTCTTATTATCCAGACCACGTCTGCAGGTAACGGCTGCCCACGTCGTACTGTGCTCACCAGGTGAGGGGCTCAGACAACTCCCAGATAACTTTGGAGCGCTTCACAGGACCCCCTTTGTGTGTCCTTTGTCTGGCCTTTCTTACCAACCCTTCTGTCCGGCTGCCTCGGGCCTCCTCTTGGTAAACTTGGCGCCAGTTTCCCTGACCCTATGTGCTGCCCTCCTAGCGGGTGTAGCGAGGGGCTGTGCCACATAAAATGTCACAGCCTCCGGTTTCTAGCTGAGGGTCGTTTCCTGCCTCCACTAGTTTTGGGGACCGGTCTCCCCCTTTGGCCTGACCCCTCCATGCAGGTGGATTCGGGCGTGCGGTGGCGACTCGCCCGTCCGCACCCCTGGGATCCCTTCATTCCTCGTTCCTGGAGCCTTCTCCGCTCCTCTTCCTTCCTTCTCCCTCTTCCAGGCCTGGGCCTCTGTTACTAGGCCCGCCTCCGGAGCAGAGCTCATGCAGAGCCCCTGCTCCCTGCCACTTCTGCTCAGACTTCTCTGCACTGAACTAAGATGGTGCCCACCTTTTATACTCCCTTCTCAATGCACCCAGGAACTTCTTCCTCCCTGCTCCTGCACTACAGGGTTCCCCTTCCTCAGTGTTCCCTCCCCCCACTCCAGCCAGGGACAGGGACTGTCGTGCCCATCTCAGGGGCATATTGGTCGCCCTGCCCCACGGCAATGTGGTGTAATGCATGCAGGTGTCGGGTCCTGATCCACACTCCATCCTTACCTGAGAGTGAGATATCACACCTCTGGGTGAGGTGCAATACCTCTGTAGCAACCGAGCCCTCAGGGTGCTACAGTTCCATTTATCTTCAGCCTAGGTGACGTATTGCGATACAGGGCCGTGATTTTGGCTATAAAAGGGTCCCCTAGACCCCTACCCCAAGCTTTTTAAGAGAATCATATATGGCGTGCCAGGAGACTCTATGGAATGCTTTCTCAGCATCCAACGAGAGTATCTAATTACAAATTTTTAACTGCATCTAGCCCAGGAAATACTTTGTGCCTAGTATCAGTGTCTGCTAGTCAGCGGATTATCCCGGCTGTTAAGCAAGCTACACCACCTGTAGTTTGGACACTTAATTTTTTCAAAGGAAATGCTTCGGGACCACGGGATACTCAGTGAAGAGCATCAGGAGGCACCCCAAGGCATAGGGGCTGGGACTGGCAGTAGGATGCCTTGCGGTGGACAGCCGAGCTCGATCCTTATAAAAGCTTTTTAACTGCAGCAGCTTTAGTGGACGCTACTGGAGCTGGAATTACGCGGCTGCTGGCATGAGACTTGCCCTCCAATAGATCCTTGTAAATGGATTTAAAGTGTATTCATTCAAATTAGAGAGACAATTTAAATTAAAAAGCTTAGAGCTGCCTCCACCACAAGGGGGCTCGCTCGACCCACCAGCGGACAGGCACCAGTATTGGGAGAGGGGGGCTGGCCGTCAGGGTTCACCGCGGCTCTGGCACAAACCCGGCGACACGGAGGTGGCACGGGCAGGAGCGGACTGAACGTGTCGGCTTCTCACTTTTTGGATTTTAGAAGGGCATGACATGCCTATATCTGTGTCTCCCCCTCCTTTTACTCCTCCACCTCTTTTCTTTTCTCATGACTATATGTACTTGTCACTTTTCCATGTGTTAGTTGTGTCTTCTGAGCAGTTTGTCAGCTTTTGGACACCTTTGAAGGTGTTTTCTATGTGTTTCTATGTGTTTTTGTTTGCCTGCCATTGGTTTTAACGGTGTTCGAAGGTGTTCGACGAACAGTTCGACGAACAGTTCGGCGAACACACGGGTGTTCGACGAACCGAACCGAACTCGAACACTACGGGGGTGGCTCAACACTAGTCCTCATATGAGCCAGCTTCTTCGTCGCGATTGATGGTTTTTGGAACTGCACTTGGGGACACTTTCAAAGTTTTCCCAATTTTTCGGACTGACTGACCTTCATTTCTTAAAGTAATGATGCCCCCTCGTTTTTCTTTACTTAGCTGCTTTTTTCTTGCCATAATACAAATTCTAACAGTCTATTCAGTAGGACTATCAGCTGTGTATCCACCAGACTTCTGCACAACACAACTGATGGTCCCAACCCCATTTATAAGGCAAGAAATCCCACTTATTAAACCTGACAGGGCACACCTGTGAAGTGAAAACCATTTCCGGTGACTACCTCTTGAAGCTCATCAAGAGAATGCCAAGAGTGTGCAAAGCAGTCATCAAAGCAAAAGGTGGCTACTTTGAAGAACCTAGAATATAAGACATATTTTCAGTTGTTTCACACTTTTTAGTTAAGTATATAATTCCACATGTGTTAATCCATAGTTTTGATGCCTTCAGTGTGAATGTACAATTTTCATTGTCATGAAAATACAGAAAAATCTTTAAATGAGGTCTGTCCGAACTTTTGGTCTGTACTGTAGGTTTCCCCAGGTGAAGCTGCTTCAGGAAAACGCCAGCTGGTGTTTTTCTGTAGCGGCTTCACTGTTAGTTTTGCCATTGTCCCTGCGGCTTCCCTTCTGCCGTCTTTTGTTGTATACTTTTAATTACGGAGAATGGGTGGCTCCCTAGATGAAGCCACTCGAAGAATGAATATGGCATTTCTTTTAACTGCTTTAGGGTTACCGAACCCTGAAGCAGTTAAAAGATGTGATATAAGGTGAAACGTGCACAGCAAGTCTTTTTGGGGTGCTTTTGCAGCACTTTTTCAGGTGGACTCTGGGCGGAATCCACCTGAAAAAGATGTCATGTGCACATACCCTTGGGGGTTATGATGGTGGAGTTTTCTTTACTTGAAGCAGTTTTGAAGTCTTAAGAAGTGCTTTGGAAGAATTTTTTTACATTTTTTTACTGAAGCATTTTTTGCAACCTTTTGATTTGACAGTGCTTGGTTTGAAGTCGATTCCATCTGGAGAAGTTTCAAAGACGAGACATGCATTTTCTTATTTCCGACCAAACATTTTGAAAACCTGAAAAAAACTCATTAAACTTATAAACAACAGAATGGTTTTACAATAGAAATGAATAGGTAAAGCATTTTTAAATTAATTTTTCAGGCGGGTTTGAAAGCAGACCCACTTAAAAAAAAACCCTGTGAGCCCATACCCTAACAGCTGCAACAACTGAAACTATGTTAGCGGTACTATGGTAATCAGACAATGGATGGTGATGTATTAACTGTTAGGATATATCCATCCAAAAAAATCAGTTGTAGATTCGCTACAGAATTTGTTGAGGATTTGCCTCTAATTTTTTGCCTTTTAATCTGCGGTGATATTACACAGTATAAAATTATTTTTTTTTTTTTTTTTTATGTCAAATACACCTTTATCTTGCATGTCCCAAGTAAAACAGCTCATCCTCAATGTCTAAGCTTTTAAGAATGTGAGCTCTAAAATGTTACATTATTTAAGAATGTATGTATAGTATGATTGGCAAGAGGAGCAACGCAGGGGCGGAACTACCGCCCGTGCAGCCGATTCATTGAACGGGGGCCCCGAGGGAGAGGGGGCCCCTCCAGCCTCCAGCAGGGCCGCCATCAGGGCATGACTGCCCTGACTCCAGTGTAGGGCCCAGCCGGTAGGGGCCCCCTTGGAGCCCCGTTGGGGGCCCCCTCTTGTGAGTCTCTCTCCTCATGGGGCCCCCGGCCCCATGCTAAGCGCCGGGTCCGGGACATCTCAGAGCTGCGCTGCGCTCCTGCGGCAGCGCCTTCATGATTCCCCTGATTTCCGGTCATGTGACGGCGCTGTCACATGGCCGGAAGTCAGGAGAACCTAGTGTCAGCGATTTGGACGAGCGCCAGGATTCTGCAGGGATCGCATGGGGGTAAGTATAACAAGTTTTGTTTTTTTCAAAATACAATTTACTAGGAGTGGGGGGAATGGGAGGTGTGTGTGTGTGTGTGTGAGATAAGAGATGCACATGGGGGGGGGAGATGATAAAAGATGCACATGGGGTGGGGGGAGATGATAAAAGATGCACATGGGGTGGGGGGAGATGATAAAAGATGCACATGGGGTGGGGGGATGAGAGAGGTGCACATGTGGGGGGAGGGGGATGAGAGAGGTGCACGTGGGGGGAGGGGGGTGAGAGAGGTGCACGTGGGGGGGGAGATGATAAAAGATGCACATGGGGTGGGGGGGATGAGAGAGGTGCACATGTGGGGGGGGATAAGAGATGCACATGGGGGGGAGATAAGAGATGCACATGGGGGAGGGGGATAAGAGATGCACATGGGGGGGATGAGAGAGGTGCACATGTGGGGGAGGGGGATGAGAGATGTGCACATGTGGGGGAGGGGGATGAGAGAGGTGCACATGTGGGGGGAGGGGGATGAGAGAGGTGCACATGGGGGGAGGGGGATGAGAGAGGTGCACGTGGGGGGGGAGATGATAAAAGATGCACATGGGGTGGGGGGGATGAGAGAGGTGCACATGTGGGGGGGAATAAGAGATGCACATGGGGGGGATAAGAGATGCACATGGGGGGAGATAAGAGATGCACATGGGGGGGGAGATAAGAGATGCACATGGGGGAGGGGGATAAGAGATGCACATGGGGGGATGAGAGAGGTGCACATGTGGGGGAGGGGGATGAGAGATGTGCACATGTGGGGGGGATGAGAGATGCACATGGGGGGATGAGAGATGCACATGGGGGGGATGAGAGATGCACATGGGGGGATGAGAGAGGGGCGCATGTGGGGGAGGGGGATGAGAGAGGGGCACATGTGGGGGAGGGGGATGAGAGAGGGGCACATGGGGGGGTGGTGAGAGCTGCACATGGGGGGGATGAGAGAGGGGCACATGTGGGGGAGGGGGATGAGAGAGGGGCACATGTGGGGGAGGGGGATGAGAGATGTGCACATGGGGGGGTGGTGAGAGCTGCTCATGGGGGGGTGAGAGCTGCACATGGGGGAATTGGGAGAAAATGAGCTGCACATGGGGGAATTAGGAGTAGGGGGATAATGAGCTGCACATAATGAATGTGGGGTGGGGGAGAGTAAATGATAAATGACGATGGGGTGGGGAGAGCACGGACATGATATAATGAATTGGGGCAGGGGGTGCATGTAAATAATGAATGCGGGGAGCAGGAAGTATAGAGTAGAGGTTCTAATTAAATTATATATTAAGTGCCTATTTACAGTTAATGGGGGCACCGTGGTGGATTACAATTTATATTTGGAATGGTAGGTTGCATAATAACTAACCATATATTGATGGTGGATGCACGTCTGTATTCAGCTGCGTAATGTAGAAGTTGGGGAATGTGCTCTAGATAACTGTGTTATTTTATGCAGAGACGAGTCCTGGCTGGAAGACGTGATGGCGGTCTGTGCTGGATGAAGGAGAAAAGCGTAGCTGAAGGACTTCACCTAGAGACGTCACCAGTGAGTCAGTGCATTACATGTACACTTACACTATATACTATGTACCGGGCTCCTGTGTATAATGTCACTGGTGATCACTGTATTACCTGTACACTATATACAGAGCTCCTGTGTATAATGTCACTGGTGATCACTGTATTACCTGTACACTGACAATATATACAGAGCTCCTGTGTATAATGTCACTGGTGATCCCTGTATTACCTGTACACTATATACAGAGCTCCTGTGTATAATGTCACTGGTGATCACTGTATTACCTGTACACTGACACTATATACAGAGCTCCTGTGTATAATGTCACTGGTGATCACTGTATTACCTGTACACTGACAATATATACAGAGCTCCTGTGTATAATGTCACTGGTGATCCCTGTATTACCTGTACACTATATACAGAGCTCCTGTGTATAATGTCACTGGTGATCCCTGTATTACCTGTACACTATATACAGAGCTCCTGTGTATAATGTCACTGGTGATCACTGTATTACCTGTACACTGACACTATATACAGAGCTCCTGTGTATAATGTCACTGGTGATCACTAGTGTTGAGCCACCCCCGTAGTGTTCGAGTTCGGTTCGGTTCGTCGAACACCCGTGTGTTCGCCGAACTGTTCGTCGAACTGTTCGTCGAACACCTTCGAACACCGTTAAAACCAATGGCAGGCAAACAAAAACACATAGAAACACATAGAAAACACCTTCAAAGGTGTCCAAAAGCTGACAAACTGCTCAGAAGACACAACTAACACATGGAAAAGTGACAAGTACATATAGTCATGCGAAAAGAAAAGAGGTGGAGGAGTAAAAGGAGGGGGAGACACAGATATAGGCATGTCATGCCCTTCTAAAATCCAAAAAGTGAGAAGCCGAGACGGCCAGTCCGCTCCTGCCCGTGCCACCTCCGTGTCGCCGGGTTTGTGCCAGAGCCGCGGTGAACCCTGACGGCCAGCCCCCCTCTCCCAATACTGGTGCCTGTCCGCTGGTGGGTCGAGAGAGCCCCCCTGTGGTGGAGGCAGCTCTAAGCTTTTTAATTTAAATTGTCCCTCTTATTTGAATGAATACACTTTAAATCCATTTACAAGGATCTATTGGAGGGCAAGTCTCATGCCAGCAGCCGCGTAATTCCAGCTCCAGTAGCGTCCACTAAAGCTGCTGCAGTTAAAAAGCTTTTATAAGGATCGAGCTCGGCTGTCCACCGCAAGGCATCCTAGTGCCAGTCCCAGCCCCTATGCCTTGGGGTGCCTCCTGATGCTCTTCACTAAGTATCCCGTGGTCCCGAAGCATTTCCTTTGAAAAAATTAAGTGTCCAAACTACAGGTGGTGTAGCTTGCTTAACAGCCGGGATAATCCGCTGACTAGCAGACACTGCTACTAGGCACAAAGTATTTCCTGGGCTAGATGCAGTTAAAAATTTGTAAGTAGATACTCTCGTTGGATGCTGAGAAAGCATTCCATAGAGTCTCCTGGCACGCCATATATGATTCTCTTAAAAAGCTTGGGGTAGGGGTCTAGGGGACCCTTTTATAGCCAAAATCACGGCCCTGTATCACAATACATCACCTAGGCTGAAGATAAATGGAACTGTAGCACCGAGGGCTCGGTTGCTACAGACGTATTGCACCTCACCCAGAGGTGTGATATCTCACTCTCAGATAAGGATGGAGTGTGGATCAGGACCCGACACCTGCATGCATTACACCACATTGCCGTGGGGCAGGGCGACCAATATGCCCCTGAGATGGGCACGACAGTCCCTGTCCCTGGCTGGAGTGGGGGGAGGGAACACTGAGGAAGGGGAACCCTGCAGTGCAGGAGCAGGGAGGAAGCAGTTCCTGGGTGCATTGAGAAGGGAGTATAAAAGGTGGGCACCATCTTAGTTCAGTGCAGAGAAGTCTGAGCAGAAGTGGCAGGGAGCAGGGGCTCTGCATGAGCTCTGCTCCGGAGGCGGGCCTAGTAACAGAGGCCCAGGCCTGCAAGAGGGAGAAGGAAGGAAGAGGAGCGGAGAAGGCTCCAGGAACGAGGAATGAAGGGATCCCAGGGGTGCGGACGGGCGAGTCGCCACCGCACGCCCGAATCCACCTGCGTGGAGGGGTCAGGCCAAAGGGGGAGACCGGTCCCCGAACTAGTGGAGGCAGGAAACGACCCTCAGCTAGAAACCGGAGGCTCTGACATTTTATGTGGCGCAGCCCCTTGCTCCACCCGCTAGGAAGGCACCACATAGGGTCAGGGAAACTGGCGCCAAGTTTACCAAGAGGAGGCCCGAGGCAGCCGGACAGAAGTGTTGGTAAGAAAGGCCAGACAAAGGACACACAAAGGGGGTCCTGTGAAGCGCTCCAAAGTTATCTGGGAGTTGTCTGAGCCCCTCACCTGGTGAGCACAGTACGACGTGGGCAGCCGTTACCTGCAGACGTGGTCTGGATAATAAGAACTGTGAGTAAAGGCCCTGAACTGCATCACTGACTCCGTGTCGTTACTGCTGCTGCCCTGCACCATCACCCCCATCCTCCGCATACACTGCCCTGAGGCTATACTCCTCCCGTGGGGAGTTATGCTACGCTCTGCTGCACCCACAACACCAGCCTTAGCGGTCTGCCCTGTAGCGGCGGTTCACTCTGACCGCAATCCACGGGTGGCGTAGTCGGACATTTAAACATCAAAACCACATAAATAGTTCCGCCACTGGTTTGACCGCCCTGAGCCACGGAACCGGATCGCCGCCACGAAGACTACAACCACCAGCATCCACCAAAAAAGGTCTGGCTCCGGGAGTCCCAAGGCCCAGGGGGTGCGTCAGAACATTTTCATCACCTTTCACAATCACCAATGGGACAAGGCAGGGATGTCCTCTGTCCCCTCTCTTATACATCCTAGTGACGGAGCACCTGCTCTCATCAATTCGCCATAACCCCAATATTAGGTGGATTGAGGTGGGAGGCACCGAGTACAAGTGCTCTCTATTTGCTGATGATGTCCTAGTATATATCACTCAATCACATATATCCATCCCTGCTGTTATGGCTGAAATAGATCACTTTGTTACATGGTAAAATTTTAAAATCAATGCAGCGAAGTCTGAGGCCCTCGATGTCTCCCTCCCTAAATCCATATAGGATTCCATCCAGTCCAACTTTCCCTTTGCCTGGCCCTCACAGGGTATTAAATACTTAGGAATTCCTATTCATAGAGACCTCTCCCATCTATGTTATCTTAATTTTGGGCCCTTTATTGAACAATTCCATACAGACCACGGTTGGCAAGTTAGAACTGTAAGATTCACTACGTGAACCACTGGTGTTTTGTGGAAAAGCACATGTACACCGCGTTCCAAATTATTATGCAAAAAGTGTTTAGGAGTGATAAGGGAAGAATTTGTTTGTTTGTCAGTTAAACTCATTGATGGTGATGTGTGTCAGGGCTCTTTATATCACTGTAAGCAATTGCAGACACCTGTGCTAATTAGTTTGGCAGGTGTGTCCAATGAAAGGCAAGACTACTTAAGAAGGCTCTCTCACATTATTAAGCAGCTTACATTTTCTGCCAAAATGGGAAAGAAAAAGGATGTGTCGGCTGCTGAGAAGCAACAAATTGTGGAGTGTTTAGGTCAAGGCATGACTACAATCAACATTGTGCGATGATCAGGATGAAGTGTCTTGGCAATCAAGAAGTATGTAGCTGATTCACAGTACACACGTGTGCGTGCTGATAAGGGCAAATTGAGGACTCTTTCCTACAGGCAATTACGTCAGGTTGAAACAGCAGCGGCAAAAAAGCCTTGTCATAGCAGCAGACAAGTTTTTGAAGCTGCTTGTGCCTCCAACGTCCCCCGAACAACAAGATGCAGGGTCCTTCAGAGGTTTGCAGCTGTGCATATGCCATCCTGTCGACCTCCTCTATCCACTTCACACAAGCAGAAACGGCTCCAGTGGGCCAAACATTACATGAAGACTGATTTCAAAACTGTTTTGTTCACGGATGAGTGCCGTGCAGCGCTCGATGGTCCAGATGAATGGAGTGGAGGATGGCTGGTTGATGGACACCCCACGCAAACACGGCTACAGCGCCAACAAGGAGGAGGTGGAGTAATGTTTTGGGCTGGAATCATGGGGAGAGAGATTGTCGGCCCCTTTAGGATCCCTGAAGGCGCTAAAGATGAACTCCATAATGTATGTGGATTTTCTCAAACAGCACTTCCTGCCATGGTTCAAGAAGAAGAACCGTGTATTTCACAGCAAGATCATTTTTCTGCATGATAATGCACCATCTCATGCTGCACATAAAACATCTGCATCTCTGGCTGATATGGGCATAAAAGGGGACAAACTTATGGTGTGACCCCCATGCTCCCCTGACCTCTACCCCATTCAGAACCTTTGGAGCATCATTAAAAGGAGTGTCTATGATGGCGGGAGGCAGTTCACATCTAAGCAACAGCTCTGGGAGGGTATTCTGTCCTCATGCAAAACAATTGAAGCAGAAACCATCCAAAACCTGACAAATTCAATGGACGAGAGAGTTCAGAAGCTCCTTTCGAACAAGGGGTCCTATGTGAAAATGTAACATCACCTAGAATAAAGTTTTGAGTTGAAAACTGTTTGATTTCAGTTTCTAACAACCTGCTAATGCTTATAATTTCAAAAATGACCATTTTTTTGGTCTTTATTAAAATGAAAAGGTTGATCGAAAAGTTTGGGGGATCTAAGAGTGTGGCAACCCAGTAGTCATGATTACTTCGAATTCTGACAATATGAGGGTCATGCTGCAGGTAGTGCAGCAAGAAGGCACTTATGTGTCTTGCGCATCTCGGAGCCCCAAAATTATTTTCCGGGCTAGATGCAGCTAAAAATTATTTTTAATTTTAAATCTGGTGAAGCTTATTATAGATGGCCTAATAGGATCAGTGCTGCACACTGCTACAAAGCCCAAATTATTTTCCAGTCAAGATACAGATAAACATGATTAGTAATTTGAAAGCTTAAAACGGTTGGTAGGGTGATTTTAACCAATCATCAAGCTTTTACTCTCCCCAGGATGACACAGGGGTAGAAAAGTCGTTTCGGATCCATGATTTGTTCATCTTTATGAACGTGAGTCTGTCTACATTATCAGTGGAGAGCCGCGTGCGCTTATCTGTCAGCACACCACCAGCAGCGCTGAACACACGTTCAGACAGAACGCTGGCTGCGGGGCATGACAAGATCTCCAAGGCGTAAGTGGCTAGCTCCGGCCATTTATCCAGATTGGAAGCCCAAAAAGAGCAAGGGTCCAGTGACACAGTCGTGGCTTCAATGTTTACTTGGAGATACTCCTGTACCATCGTCTCTAGGCGTTGACTATGTGTCAGACTTCTTGTCTCCTGTGGCCTTGCAAAGGATGGGCTAAAAAAGTGGTGAAATGATTCCGCAAAATTGATGTTACCAGCAGATACTGTGGTTCTGTTACGGTTTGAGTGCTGAACACTTGACGGTCCCACGGTTGGCAAGTTGGAACTGTGAGATTCACTACGTGCACCACTGGTATTTTGTGGAAAAGCACATGTAAGATTCTGCAACAGTCTCTGCTGATACTCCTGCATGCGTGCATCCCTTTCTATGGCAGGAATAATTTCTGCAAATTTACTTTTGTACCGGGGATCTAACAGTGTGGCAACCCAGTAGTCAGGATTATTTCTAATTCTCACAATTCGAGGGTCATGTTGCAGGTAGTGCAGCAAGAAGGCACTCATGTGTGTTGCGCATCCAGGAGCACCAAGTCCCTGTTGTGTTGGTGGCGAGGTAGCAATCATGCTTCCTTCCTCTGTCCTCTCCCCCCAACCTCGCACAACAGAAATGTGATCAAGGTCTCCCTCATCTGATGAGTCTTCCATCAGTTCGTCCTCCACTTCTTCCTGGGCTCCTGCACCTTCCTCACTAGTTTGGCTGCTACCATACGCCCTGGTAAAATCATCTCCCCCACCCTCACATGCCTGCCGCCTTGGTGCTGCCGACTGTCTGGACCTTGCAGATGTTAGCCCTTCCGCATACAACTCCTCCTCCTCTACTTCCTCCACCTCCTCTTGTGCCACCACCTGACTCCGAATTCTGTTTAACATGTGCTCCAGCATGTAAATCACCGGAATAGTCATGCTGATAATGGCATCGTCAGCACTAAACATCTTCGTCGCCATTTCAAAACTGTGCAGAAGGGTGCATAGGTCCCTGATCTGAGACCACTCCTCCAGCGTGATTTGCCCCACCTCTGAATCTCGTTGGCCCAGGCTATACGTCAGAACGTATTGCACCAGGGCTTGTCGGTGCTGCCACAGTCGCTGCAACATGTGCAGAGTTGAATTCCACCGGGTAGGCACATCGCATTTTAGCCGGTGAAGTGGCAGGCCCAACGACTTCTGTAGAGATGTAAGTCGCTGAGCTGCGGGATGCGAACGGCGGAAGTGAGCACACAGCGACCGTGCCCTCTGCAGAAGGCCATCTAGTCTGGGATAGTGGGCTAAAAATTGCTGGACAACCAGGTTCAACACGTGAGCCATACAAGGCACGTGTGTGACATTGCCCCGGCGAAGGGCCGCACCCAGGTTTGCAGCATTGTCGCACACGGCCTTCCCTGGTTTCAGGTCCAGTGGAGACAACCATTCATGAAATTGGTTCTCCAGAGCTGACCACAACTCCTCAGCTGTGTGACTCACATTTCCCAGACATTTCAATGTAAAAACCGCCTGATGACGTTGAGCCCTACTGCCAGCATAGTAAGGAGGTGTGCAGGATCCCTTCTGCGCAGTTAGAAAGCTTGTGGCATGACCAGACAGGCTTTGGGTGCAGGTGGAAGACCGAGAGGAGGTTGAGGAGGCAGAAGCAGTGGAGGAAAAATGACATAAAGAGGATTGACGCACAACTCGTGGGGACGGCAAGACTTGGACAGCAGCCCCTTGTCCTGCTGTCACCATAGTTACCCAGTGCCCAGTCAGCGACATGTAACGCCCCTGTCCATGCCTACTCGTCCAAGTGTCTGTGGTGAAATGCACCCTGTCACACACAGAGTTTCTCAAAGAAGCGGTGATGTTGTGTGCGACATGCTGGTGGAGCGCAGGCACACCTTTCTTTGAGAAGTAGTGCCGACTGGGCATCTGGTACTGGGGCACTGCGACGGACATAAGGTCTCAAAAATCCTCTGTGTCCACCAGGCGGAAAGGCAGCATTTCTGTAGCCAAGAGCTTGCAGATGGTGAAATTCAACCTCTTAGCTTTCTCATGGCTAGGAGGAAATGGTCTTTTACTTGTCCACATCTGAGGGACCGAGGGCTGGCTATTGTGCTTAGACGGGGTTGATAAGGGTGTCCCCGGCAAACTGCCGGTCTGTGAGGAAGATGCAGGCGGACATGTTAGGTTGCCTTGATCCAAAGGTGGTGCTATCGATGTCGGACAGCGCTCAAGACCAGCTGGTGTTACCACCTCCAAAGAAAATGATGACCTGCCAATCACGCTGGCTGTTGCGGGTAAAGAGGTGGCAGGTCTGCGCCCCAAAACAGGTGTGACTGCTGTCCCCCCAGTCACAGAGGATGAAGAGGCCGCGGATGCACAAGATATGGCAGACGGTGGTTGGCCCGGCCGGCTAGACCGCATTGTAGCACACTGAGCTTCCCACTGCAACTTATGCTTCATGTCCATGTGCCGGTTCATGCATGAAGTACTCAAACTATGTATTTTTTGGCCTCTACTTAGCTTTTGCTGACAAATGTTACAGATAACACGAGTTGGGTCATCTTTATCGATCTGAAAAAATGCCCTGGCTATGCAAGGCTTAGCACCCATGCGACCTGAAGAGCCACCACGACTTGTGGTGAGAGGCAGAGTTGTGTTTGAGGATGCAGTTGTTGACGTGCTTCCAGTACTACGTCTCTGTCCAGGAAGGCGCAACCTGACCTCGTCGTCACTAGCATCTTCCTCCACCTCCTCTGCTGACCTCATCTCTTGGCTGACTGTGGTTTGACAGTAAGTGGGATCTCCGACCTCATCATCATCACCCTGTGCGTTATCACACCCGTCGTCCTCAGAGCCAACCTGTTCCTGCCCTGACAAAAAACTAAAGTTGTCGCTCCAATCAGGTATTTGAGTCTTATCATCGTCTTCCTCATTGTCTCCACCAACAGGAGTTACAGTTTGGGAATGAGGGTCTACATTATGGTCAGAACCTTCTGCGTCTGGTCCTGGATCCGACTCATAAAGATTCTGGGCATCAGTGCAGATCATTTCCTCGTCTGGATTCACAGAAGCGCTGGAGTCGACCTCTGATTCCCAGGCTATAGTATGAGTAAACAGCTCTGCAGACTCAACCATCTGTTCTACCTCATACTCAGACGGGCAGCTGGAGATTTGGGAGCTGTGAGGAAGCAAGTGCGATTTGGGTGACACCTTTGAGGACTGGAGTATTTGTGATGTTGAAGTTGATGTGGAGGAGAGCCCACTTAAAGGAGCACTTGATATCCGTTGAAGCACCTGCTGTTTTTGTGCCTCATCTGGAATTTGTAGCGATTGGCGTGGCCGTAAGAAAGGGATCTTATCACATTGTCCGCTAAAAGAAGTAGACATTTTAGTTTGGCTGGAAGATGGTCTTTCTTCTGCACCTACCCCACGGACACAACCGTTTTTCCCCTTCCCAACACGCCTATTCCCCTTTCCACCAGCAGCAGGCCTTTTTCCACTCATTTTGGTGGTTAACTAATTCACAACTCTGGAGTTGTTTGCACAAAAAAACAATGGATGGTAACCGAGCAGAGCTGAGTGGCCAAACTGTGGTATTAGGCCAAAACTATTGGCTGGGTTAGATGCAGAAAAAAATTATTTTTAATTTGCAACCTGATGGAGGTCAGTATAGATGGACTAATAGACCAAGTCCCACACACCGCTAGAAGCCCAAATATTTTTTCAGAGCTAGATGCAGAAAAAAATTATTTTTAATTTGCAACCTGATGGAGGTCAGTATAGATGGACTAATAGACCAAGTCCCACACACCGCTAGAAGCCCAAATATTTTTTCAGAGCTAGATGCAGAAAAAAATTATTTTTAATTTGCAACCTGATGGAGGTCAGTATAGATGGACTAATAGACCAAGTCCCACACACCGCTAGAAGCCCAAATATTTTTTCAGAGCTAGATGCAGAAAAAAATTATATTCAATTTGCAACCTGCTGGAGGTCAGTATAGAAGGACTAATAGAACAAGTCCCACACACTGCTAGAAGCCCAAATATTTTTTCAGAGCTAAATGAAGAAAAAAAATATTTTTAATTTGCAACCTGATGGAGGTCAGTATAGATGGACTAATAGACCAAGTCCCACACACTGCTAGAAGCCCAAATATTTTTTCAGAGCTAGATGCAGAAAAAAAATATTTTTAATTTGCAACCTGATGGAGGTCAGTATAGATGGACTAATAGACCAAGTCCCACACACTGCTAGAAGCCCAAATATTTTTTCAGAGCTAGATGCAGAAATTTTTTTTATTCAATTTTCAACCTGATGGAGGTCAGTATAGATGGACTAATAGACCAAGTCCCACACACTGCTAGAAGCCCAAATATTTTTTCAGAGCTAGATGCAGAAAAAAATTATTTTTAATTTGCAACCTGATGGAGGTCAGTATAGATGGACTAATAGACCAAGTCCCACACACCGCTAGAAGCCCAAATATTTTTTCAGAGCTAGATGCAGAAAAAAATTATTTTTAATTTGCAACCTGATGGAGGTCAGTATAGATGGACTAATAGACCAAGTCCCACACACCGCTAGAAGCCCAAATATTTTTTCAGAGCTAGATGCAGAAAAAAATTATATTCAATTTGCAACCTGCTGGAGGTCAGTATAGAAGGACTAATAGAACAAGTCCCACACACTGCTAGAAGCCCAAATATTTTTTCAGAGCTAAATGAAGAAAAAAAATATTTTTAATTTGCAACCTGATGGAGGTCAGTATAGATGGACTAATAGACCAAGTCCCACACACTGCTAGAAGCCCAAATATTTTTTCAGAGCTAGATGCAGAAAAAAATTATTTTTAATTTGCAACCTGATGGAGGTCAGTATAGATGGACTAATAGACCAAGTCCCACACACTGCTAGAAGCCCAAATATTTTTTCAGAGCTAGATGCAGAAATTTTTTTTATTCAATTTTCAACCTGATGGAGGTCAGTATAGATGGACTAATAGACCAAGTCCCACACACTGCTAGAAGCCCAAATATTTTTTCAGAGCTAGATGCAGAAAAAAATTATTTTTAATTTGCAACCTGATGGAGGTCAGTATAGATGGACTAATAGACCAAGTCCCACACACCGCTAGAAGCCCAAATATTTTTTCAGAGCTAGATGCAGAAAAAAATTATTTTTAATTTGCAACCTGATGGAGGTCAGTATAGATGGACTAATAGACCAAGTCCCACACACCGCTAGAAGCCCAAATATTTTTTCAGAGCTAGATGCAGAAAAAAATTATATTCAATTTGCAACCTGCTGGAGGTCAGTATAGAAGGACTAATAGAACAAGTCCCACACACTGCTAGAAGCCCAAATATTTTTTCAGAGCTAAATGAAGAAAAAAATTATTTTTAATTTGCAACCTGATGGAGGTCAGTATAGATGGACTAATAGACCAAGTCCCACACACTGCTAGAAGCCCAAATATTTTTTCAGAGCTAGATGCAGAAAAAAATTATTTTTAATTTGCAACCTAATGGAGGTCAGTATAGATGGACTAATAGACCAAGTCCCACACACTGCTAGAAGCCCAAATATTTTTTCAGAGCTAGATGCAGAAAAAAATTATTTTTAATTTGCAACCTGATGGAGGTCAGTATAGATGGACTAATAGACCAAGTCCCACACACCGCTAGAAGCCCAAATATTTTTTCAGAGCTAGATGCAGAAAAAAATTATATTCAATTTGCAACCTGCTGGACGTCAGTATAGAAGGACTAATAGAACAAGTCCCACACACTGCTAGAAGCCCAAATATTTTTTCAGAGCTAAATGAAGAAAAAAATTATTTTTAATTTGCAACCTGATGGAGGTCAGTATAGATGGACTAATAGACCAAGTCCCACACACTGCTAGAAGCCCAAATATTTTTTCAGAGCTAGATGCAGAAAAAAATTATTTTTAATTTGCAACCTGATGGAGGTCAGTATAGATGGACTAATAGACCAAGTCCCACACACCGCTAGAAGCCCAAACATTTTTTCAGAGCTAGATGCAGAAAATTTTTTTATTCAATTTGCAACCTGATGGAGGTCAGTATAGATGGACTAATAGACCAAGTCCCACACACTGCTAGAAGCCCAAATATTTTTTCAGAGCTAGATGCAGAAAAAAATTATTTTTAATTTGCAACCTGATGGAGGTCAGTATAGATGGACTAATAGACCAAGTCCCACACACTGCTAGAAGCCCAAATATTTTTTCAGAGCTAGATGCAGAAAAAAATTATTTTTAATTTGCAACCTGATGGAGGTCAGTATAGATGGACTAATAGAACAAGTCCCACACGCTGCTAGAAGCCCAAATATTTTTTCAGAGATAAATGAAGAAAAAAATTATTTTTAATTTGCAACCTGATGGAGGTCAGTATAGATGGACTAATAGACCAAGTCCCACACACTGCTAGAAGCCCAAATATTTTTTCAGAGCTAGATGCAGAAAAAAATTATTTTTAATTTGCAACCTGATGGAGGTCAGTATAGATGGACTAATAGACCAAGTCCCACACACCGCTAGAAGCCCAAATATTTTTTCAGAGCTAGATGCAGAAAAAAATTATATTCAATTTGCAACCTGCTGGAGGTCAGTATAGAAGGACTAATAGAACAAGTCCCACACACTGCTAGAAGCCCAAATATTTTTTCAGAGCTAAATGAAGAAAAAAATTATTTTTAATTTGCAACCTGATGGAGGTCAGTATAGATGGACTAATAGACCAAGTCCCACACACTGCTAGAAGCCCAAATATTTTTTCAGAGCTAGATGCAGAAAAAAATTATATTCAGTTTGCAACCTGATGGAGGTCAGTATAGATGGACTAATAGAATGATGCTATGCCCAAAAGATTTTACTTCACTAGGTGCAGTAAAAAAATTGGTATTCTATACACAGGTGGTATATCTTGCAACACAGATAGGCTACTCCACTGACTAACACACTCTGCAATATGCCAAAAAGGATTAGCTTTGCTAGATTCAGCCAAATGCTGTGAAAAAAACTTGCACAGCACTGGCACAGACCTGCCTGGCAAAAACTGATAGGAACTGATGTAACCTAGTCCTGAAAAGGACTCCAATTACAATTAGTCTTTACTCCCACAATCTATCTATTTAAGAGCACAGACCTGCCTGATAAAAGTCGTAGGAAATGCTGTAACCTAGTCCTTAAAAGGACTGCAATCACAACTATTCCCTACTCCCAAGCTATCTGTATATTTGTGCGAAAATTGGCTTGAAATTAACAAGGTATAGCGCACACAGCAACAGCGGTGCCGTCTAACACGCAGCTGCAGCAGTGAGAAAATGGTGGCGACGGGGAAAATGGCTTGGTCTTATAAGGCAAGGACATGTGACATACACTGCCAATCACACATGCCCTTGCTTGTGTGAAAAAAAGCACTTCGCTCCGTGTGTGCGCTGCTGATAGGCTGACAGATTGCACCTCCCCACTGCAAATGCGGGAAAGAGAAAAAAAAATGGAGATCTTCATTGTTCCTGCAGAGATCCATCCCCTGCCCCTCCCCCCGCCCCGCTGTACACTCAAACTGCGTATTAACATTAATTTTCATCATTACTGAGAAAAAATCCAGTTATGATTTTGGTGCACGAACAGTTATCGAACATAACCTCGAACAGCCGAATTTTTCTCAAATTGTTCGTGTTCGCCGACCGGCTCGAACACCGCCCAAAACAGCTCGAATTTGAGATTGGCGAACAGTTCGAGTAGAACAACGCTCATCTCTAGTGATCACTAGATTACCTGGACACTTACATTATACATACCATGTATAGAGCTCCCGTGTATAATGACACTTATGGTAATATTAGTAATGTGGTGGTAATATTAGTAATGTGGTGGTAATATGTGGTCTGGTCATGGTGTGGCAGTTTTTCTCCCTTCTGTGTGGTATTATTCGGTCACTATGTTGTGGTAATATGTGGTCTGGTGATGGTGTGGCGGTATTCCCTGTATGTGGTATTATTGGTCATTTAAAAAAAAAATGTATATGACACATTCCCTTAAAGAAAACTAAATAAAAATATATCTAAAAAGAGTATTGGATATTTTAAGAAAATTAGTAGGGCCCGGCCAGAATAGTCTACCTTATCGTGGTGGCGGCTTTAAAAATCTTTTGGCCAAAACAAAAGCTGTTGGCTATGTATGTGGCACCGTCACATGGCCGAACGTCAGGAGAGCCTGGTGGCAGCGACGTGGACGAGCGCCAGGATTCTGCAGGGATCGCATGGGGGTAAGTATAACAAGTTTTATTTTTCTTAAATACAATTAATTAACTAGGAGTGGGGTGGATGAGAGATGCACATGGGGGGGATGAGAGATGCACATGGGGGGGGATGAGAGATGCACATGGGGGGGATGAGAGATGCACATGGGTGGGGGGATGAGAGATGCACATGGGGGGTGAGAGATGCACATGGGGGGATGAGAGATGCACATGGGGGGGATGAGAGATGCACATGGGGGGGGATGAGAGATGCACATGGGGGGGATGAGAGATGCACATGGGGGGGTGAGAGATGCACATGGGGGGGTGAGAGATGCCCATGGGGGGGTGAGAGATGCACATGGGAAGGTGAGAGATGCACATGGGGGGGTGAGAGATGCACATGGTGGGTGAGAGATGCACATGGGGGGGTGAGAGATGCACGGGGGGGTGAGAGATGCACGGGGGGGGATGAGAGATGCATCGGGGGGGTGAGCTGCACATGGGGGGGATGAGAGCTGCACATGGGGGGGTTATGTTTACATAACTTTGTTGCCTTATGAAGCGCGGGGGGGGGCCCCCAAAAATTTCTTGCACAGGGGCCCACTACAGTCTGTGTCCGCCCCTGGAGCAACGGTTTAATCAGAAGGTGAGTATATATTTTTTTCAACTATACATGACCTGGTTTGAAATATCAAAAGCTGTTTTTCAATGTTCTCAAAAAGTGTGGATTTTCTTTATGCACATTTCACTTTTTATAGTGTTGGGCTGTTATAGTGTACCATTTCATATGCTTTGCAAGTTATGGTACCTTATATTGCTGGAATGTCTAGCTTTATTTATCCTGGAAAACATAGGCTCTTTTTACATTGTTTAAACAGTATAATTGTTCCCAACAGAACCCTCCAAACAATATAATTGGCCCCTATACAGCACTCTATACAGTTTAATGACCCCACACAGTCCTCCAAACAGTATAATGGCCAACACATTACCTTCCAAACGGTATAATTGGCCCCTGTCATGGCCCTCCAAATAGTATAATTACCCCTCCCACATAACCCTCCAAACAGTATAATTGGCCACTATCATGGCCCTCCAAACAGTATAATTGCCCCCCCACATAACCCTCCAAACAGTATAATTGGCCTTGACGTAGCCCTCCAAACAGTATAATTGGCCACTATACTTTCCTCTATACAGTTTAATGACCCTGAAAGAAAGGGGTTGCAAGGAACCAACAGAATCAATATTGTAATGCAGCGACTTGCTGGCATTACGGTAATGGTCCAGGATGTGTTTTACCTGACCATGTACCTTCCCCCTCAGGTGACTGGTCACATGACTGTGACATAGCACAGGTCCTGCTCTCACAGAATGTCTGTCTGATCACATGACTGTGACATCAGCAAGGTCCTGTCAGTATGTGTGTGTGTGCACGGGATACATATATAAACCCTGCTTGATGGGAGACAGGTGTGTTCTGTGAGAGGCATGAGGCCTGTTCCCCATGTGTGTGGGACACCGTTCGTGTGAGGCCTAGTGAGGCTGAGTGAAGCCTGGCAGCCTGAGAGGTCGAGACTTGATCCTGTGAGTGGATGCTAGTGGCCTTGGAAGGCAGAGGCTTGGTGAAGAGTCCTGAAAGGCAAAGCCTGGATCCTGTGTGGATGTCAGTGGCCTTTGAGGGAACGACGGCTGGAGACCCCTACCTGGGAAACCGCAAAGCCACAGTGGTGGCAAGCCTAATGGACTGCAGCAGCTAAACCCGGCAAAGGTAATACACTGTGTTATATGGACATTGATATGGACATTGCTATTTTATTACCTTGCTGAAGGCTGTTACTTGGACCACTTGGGGCTGTCTGCTACTTGAGAGACTCGCGGATGTTAAGTGTGTAAAAATGCCGGTGATAAACTAAGATGGACTGTGTGAACTGCGGTTTATGATAATAATAAACGGCTGTATTGTGAAATACCGGAAGGACATTGCACGTGTGCTTAATTTACCCGGTGCAGCGAGTATCCCCCATTATGATGACTAGTGCTGCCTTACAATATACACAATAAATGAAAATGTGTCTATAGAGAAAGATAACACATTAGATATGTCTGAATAGTGAGACTCGTCGTTAAATTACGTTACGGGTCCGGGTGGTGGAACCTCTGTGCTGCGGTGCAAGGAGGGACCAGAGGGGCGTGACGAAGTACCTACTCGGCCTGACCAAGGTCGCACTCCGTGAACCAGGGAGGGACTGAGCAGGGCGACCTTGTATGAGAGCAGGTGACTCCCACGGGTCAAATGGTAGGAACAGACCGGTACAATGGATAAGCAGGCTGATTCGGCAGATAGCCAGATGGGTGCTCCGGGTAGGCAGGCTGGCGGGCACAATGGGTAACTGGCAGGTGCTTCCAGGTAAGCAGGCTGGCGGGCGTGGCAGGTAACAGACAGGTGCTTCCAGGTAAGCAGAATGGCGGGCACGGCAGGTAACTGGCAGGTGCTTCCAGGTAAGCAGTCTGGCAGACACGGCTGGTAACTGGCAGGTGCTTCCTGGTAAGCAGGCGGGCAGAGCCCATAGACAGACTGGCGGACTGGACTGTAGACAGACTGTCGGTCTGGATTGTAGTCAGGCTGGCGGGCTGGACTGAAGAATAGACTGGCAGACAGGACTGACTTACAGAGGGACCTGAGGGCTGAAGCAACAGTAAGAACACAGAGCAACAACCTTGCACGGGCACCTCCATATTGGAGGAGGTGCTTTAAATAGGGAAAGTCCTCCGGCCATTGGCCGGGGACTTTTAGGACGCAGGGCGCGGCCCCTTTAAGAGGGAGGGAGCGCGCGCCCTAAGCACAGTGCCCAGTAAGCTGCGTGCACCAGCAGCAACAGCAGGAGGGAGGCCGGAAGACGCCGGACCAGGACCGCGGCGGTAAGGGGGGTGGCGTCTCTGCCTGGCAGGAGGCAGAGACGCCGATGCTACCGTACCCCCTCCTTTACGCCCCCTCTTTTTTAGGCTAGCAAGAAATTCTTTAAGAAGAAGAGGGGCATGGATGTTCTCCCTGGGTTCCCAAGATCTCTCCTCTGGGACAAACCCCTTCCAATCCACCAGAAAAAAGGTTCTTCCTCTTACCCTTTTGGTGGCCAAAATGTTCTCTACCTCATAGATGTCCTCAGCAGAGACCGGAACTGGGGTGGTACCTGGATCGTCAGAAAAATAATTAAGAACAACAGGTTTGAGGAGAGATACGTGGAAGGAGTTGGGAATCCGTAAGGTGGCCGGGAGTTTTAGCTTGTAAGCCACGGGATTGATTTGGTTCAGAACCTCGAACAGGCCGATGAACCGCGGACCCAACTTATACGATGGTATTTTGAGATGAACATATTTGGAGGAGAGCCAGACCTTGTCTCCAGGATGGAATTGGGGCGAATCCAGACGTCTCTTATCTGCATTTTTCTTCATCTGCTCGGAGGACTGAAGAAGTGCGGATCTAGTGTCTTCCCAAATAGCAGAATATTTGCTGACCAGAGACTCCGCGGCAGGATTGTCCACTGAAGAAGAGACGGGAAACGGAATCCGGGGGTGTTGACCGAAGACCACAAAGAACGGGGATTTGGAAGGAGACTCGCTCTCATGGTTGCTATAGGAGAACTCGGCCCAGGGTAGAAGCTCAACCCAATCGTTATGGTGAGCATTGACGAAGTGCCGAAGGAAGCTGGTAAGGACTTGGTTGATCCACTTGACCATTGGACTGAGGATGATAAGCAGGGGAGAAATCCAAGGAGACACCCAGCAGCTTACACGTAGCTCTCCAGAAGCGCGAAGTGAACTGTACCCCTTGATCAGACACAATGTGGAGGGGTAGGCCGTGGAGACGAAAGATGTGATGGATGAAGTCCTTAGCCAGCACAGATGCAGACGGGAGACCAGGCAGCGGGATGAAATGGCCATTTTAGAAAAGCGGTCAGCGACCACCCAAATGACAGTACAACCGGCAGAAACAGGGAGATCCGTAATAAAGTCCATAGCAATGTGTTGCCACGGAGCGGAAGGTACGGGAAGAAGAAGGAGACAGCCGGCTGGAAGATGCCTGGGGACCTTGTTATGGGCACACGAGGAACAAGCCGTGATGAAATCCGCAACATTCTTGCATAGGGAAGGCCACCAGTAATGCTGGGCGATGAGCAGGAAGGTCTTCCTCTGGCCAGCATGGCCGGCTAGTTTGGATGAATGGACCCAGAGAAGAACCTTCTTACGATCCGGAACCGCTACAAAGGTCTTACTGAGTGGAAGACGAGACAGGTCAAACGGAGCCACAGTCATTACTTTGGAGGGGTCGATGATATGCAGAGGCTCCTCCTCTTGGTCGGAAGATAGGAATGAGCGGGATAGAGCGTCGGCTTTAATGTTCTTGTCCACAGGGCGGTAGTGTAGAGTAAAGCAGAATCGGGCAAAGAAAAGAGACCACTGGGCTTGACACGGATTGAGTCTTTGGGCGTTTTGTAAATTGGCCAGATTTTTGTGGTCAGTGTAGATGACCACCGGGTGCAGAGCCCCCTCCAGCAGGTAGCTTGTTGCAATCCGGACAGTGCAGCACAGGGGCAGAGGAGAAAGCTTGTTTAAGGGAGACAAAGGCCTCCTCTGCTTCGGAAGTCCATTCCCTGGGATTTGCTCCCTTACAGGTGAGCGCGGAGATGGGTGCGGTCCGGGAGGAGAAATCAGGGATGAAGAGGCGGTAATAATTTGCGAAGCCCAGGAATCGCTGAATTGCCTTCAACCCATCCGGTCGGGGCCACTTTAAGTCAGCAGAAACCTTCTCGGGATCCATCCGTAGACCAGTCTCGGAGATAATATATCCCAGGAACGGAAGGGAAGTCTGCTCGAAGAGGCATTTCTCAAATTTTGCGTATAGGTGATTCTGCCGGAGCCTTAGCAGAACCTGACGAACATCCCTCCGGTGTGTGGGCAGGTCAGGGGAGAAGACCAAGATATCGTCCAGGTAAACCACCGCGCAAGAATACAGGAGATCACGGAAGATGTCGTTAACCAGTTCCTGGAAGACGGCTGGGGCATTACAGAGACCAAAGGGCATCATGCGACATTCATAGTGACCATCCCAGGTGTTGAATGTCGTCTTCCACTCATCTCCCTGGCGGATCCGGACCAAATTGTACGCCCCACGAAGATCGAGCTTGGGGAAGATCGAGCTTGGCAAAGATCTTCGCGCCTTTTAGGCGGTCGAACAGCTCCGAGATAAGAGGCAGGGGGTATTTATTCTTGATGGTAATCTGGTTAAGAATATATAAGGAAGGTAAAATCCGGTGCCACATGCGATAAATCCTTTTATTCCAAAATTAAAAATCACAACATGTCCCTAGGAGGGGAACAACTGGATGCGTTTCGAGGACACAGCCCCTTATTCGTCAGGGGCTGTGTCCTCGAAACGCGTCCAGTTGTTCCCCGTCTAGGGACATGTTGTGATTTTTAATTTTGGAATAAAAGGATTTATCGCATGTGGCACCGGATTTTACCTTCCTTATATATCCTTGCAAGTGTATGCTGGACACTAATCCGTGATCCTGGGATTCCTGTGAGTATCAGGTGATATCAGCTAATTATCTTTTTTCAATCTAGTTAAGACCCATGTAATCGATACTGGGACGTAGTGAACCGTCTTTCTTCTTAACGAAGAAGAATCCTGCTCCAGCCGGGGAAGTAGATTTCTGGATGAATCCCCTAGCAAGATTCTCTTCTATGTACTCAGACATGGCCCGGGTCTCAGCCAGTGACAAGGGGTAGATACATCCGCGGGGAGGAGAAGGACCGGGTAAGAGGTCGATTGGGCAATCATAGGGCCTGTGAGGTGGTAGTATCTCAGCCTCCTTCTTGTCGAAGACGTCCGCATAGGACCAGAAGGGTGCCGGCAGACCAGGTAGATTAGCTGGAGTAGACGGGGGTCGAGCTGAACAGAACTCATGGCAACCCTGCCCCCAACAGAGCACCTCACCAGATCACCAATTCAGGACGAGTTCATGTCTCTGTAACCAGGGTAGACCAAGCAAGAGGGAGTGAGAGAGACCGAACAGCACATGAAAGGAGATCCTCTCCGAGTGCAGCATTCCCACCTGAAGGGTTAAAGGCTCAGTGACGAGCAAGATGGTCTCCGGAAGAAGTCTCCCATCCACGGAAGCGACTGCCAATGGTTCAGCCAGACGAATGGTAGGAATCTGATACCGCTCCACTATAGCCTGTGAAATGAGATTCCCAGCGGCTCCGGAATCCAGGTGGGCAGTCTCGAAGAAGCGGATCTCACCACTGGAAATGGAAACAGATAGGATCAAGGACGGAGAGGATTTACTCTTGCCTAGGATGACCTCTCCGAGCGGTCCTAGACACTGGAGTTTCCCGGCCTCACCGGGCAGGATTGAATCAGATGTTCTTTACTGCCACAGTAGAAGCAACTCCCTTTGGCTCGGCGCGTCTCCTGGCAAGACTTGACCCTCTTGGTTTGGTCAATTTGCATGGGCTCAGGTGAAAATACCTGGGGAATTGCTGGTTGAGAGGCCGGCTTTTGGAATACAGGAGTGAGATGTGGAAATCTTCTCTCCCGGGTAGTCTCCTTGGCACGTTCCTGAAAACGGATGTCAATCCGGGTAGCTAATGACACTAGGTCATCCAGGGTGTAGGGATGTCACGACCAGCTAGCTCATCCTTGATCTGTCCAGAAAGACCCTCCCAGAAGGTGGACACCAGGGCCTCGCTGTTCCAGGCAAGCTCAGATGCGAGGGTTCGAAAATGTATGGCGTACTGGTGAGACTCCCTTGGCGGAGACGGAGAAGTGACGAGGCAGTAGAAGATTTTTGTCCGGGCTCATCGAAGACCTTCCGAAAGGCAGTGAGGAAAGCCGGAAGATCGGACACCAGGGGATCCCCTCTGTCCCACAGAGGGTTTAGCCATGCCAATGCCTCCCCGGTGAGGTGAGACATGATGAACGCCACCTTGGCCCGATCGGAGGGGAACTGATGTACCAGGAGTTCAAAGCGCAGCGTGCTCTGATTTAGGAAGCCCCGACATAAGACAAGGTCACCACCAAAACGTAGAGGCACAGAGAGCCGGGGTCCAGAGCCGGGTGCTATAGCGCCAGTAGGTTAAGGTGCCGCCGGAGCGGGTGCCGCTCGGCTAGAGACGGACACAGACGGGGTGGACAGCGTGTCCAGGCTGGAATTGACATTCTGCAGATAGGTCAGGATAGTCTCCTGTTGCGATCTCTGACATGAAACCTCCTGGTACAGGTCAGAGAGCGAAGGAGCCTGGGGGCCACCGGGTTCCATGGCCCGTGCAAACTGTTACGGGTCCGGGTGGTGGAACCTCTGTGCTGCGGTGCAAGGAGGGACCAGAGGGGCGTGACGAAGTACCTACTCGGCCTGACCAAAGTCGCACGGCGGCTCAGTCGACTCCGTGAACCAGGGAGGGACTGAGCAGGGGGACCAGGTGCCACTCTGGGACCGACCTTGTATGAGAGCAGGTAACTCCCAAGGGTCAGATGGCAGAAACAGACCGGTACAGCGGATATGCAGGCTGATTCGGCAGATAGCCAGACGGGTGCTCTGGGTAGGCAGGCTGGCGGGCACAACGGGTAACTGGCAGGTGCCTCCAGGTAAGCAGGCTGGCAGGCACGGCAGGTAACAGACAGGTGCTTCCAGGTAAGCAGGCGGGCAGAGCCCATAGACAGACTGGCGGACTGGACTGTAGACAGATTGTCGGTCTGGATTGTAGTCAGGCTGGCGGGCTGGACTGAAGAACAGACTGGCAGACAGGACTTACTTACAGAGGGACATGAGGGCTGAAACAACAGTAAGAACACAGAGCAACAACCTTGCACGGGCACCTCCATATTGGAGGAGGTGCTTTAAATAGGGAAAATCCTCCGGCCATTGGCCGGGGACTTTTAGAACGGTTCGCGCGGCCCCTTTAAGAGGGAGGGAGCGTGCGCGCGCCCTAAGCACAGTGCCCGGGAAGCTGCGTGCACCAGCAACAGCAGAGAGGCCGGAAGACGCCGGACCAGGACCGCGGCGGTAAGGGGGACGGCGTTTCTGCCTGGCAGGGGGCAGAGACGCCGCTGCTACAAATTACATATAAACAAACCACAAGAGAAACGATAAAATGTCAGTACGGCAATAAGTAATTATAAAATTAGATTTTTATTATTATTCAAGCATAAAAATTGTGAGGGCATACATGAACAAAAGGAGAAGGGCAGAAATCACAAAGGTAAAAAACTTAATGTGTTAAAAATAAAAAGGAGGCATGCTACAAAGGTAATAACAGGATTGGATATACTCCATGAAATCAAGATAAAGTATATGGATAGATCAGGCCAGAGGTAATGCAAATATACGATATGGTTATAACCAACTGTGCAAGTAAGGTACAGGTATATAGTAGATACAGGTAAACGTATAGTGATGTACAGTATATGGAAGCAAGTGCCTAGTTACAGTGGGGAAAAAAAGTATTTAGTCAGCCACCAATTGTGCAAGTTCTCCCACTTAAAGAGATGAGAGAGGCCTGTAATTGACATCATAGGTGCACCTCAACTATGAGAAACAAAATGAGAAAACAAATCCTGAAAATCACATTGTCTGATTTGGAAAGAATTTTTTTTCAAATTTTGGTGGAAAATGAGTATTTGGTCAGTTACAAACAAGCAAGATTTCTGGCTCTCACAGACCTGTAACATCTTCTTTAAGAGGCTCCTCTGTCCTCCACTCATTACCTGTAGTACTGGCACCTGTTTGAACTTGTTATCAGTATAAAAGACACCTGTTCGCAACCTCAGTCACACTCCAAACTCCACTATGGTCAAGACCAAAGAGCTGTCAAAGGACACCAGAAACAAAATTGTAGCCCTATGCCAGGCTGGAAAGACTGAATAGGCAAGCTGCTTGGTGTGAAGAAATCAACTGTGGGAACAATAATTAGAAACTGGAAGACAAAGAAGATCACTGATAATCTCCCTCGATCTGGGGCTCCACACAAGATCTCACCCCGTGGGGTCAAAATGATCTCAAGAAGGGTGAGCAAAAATCCAAGAACCACACGGGGGGATCTAGTGAATGACCTGCAGAGAGCTGGGACCAACGTTACACAGGCTACCTACCATCAGTAACACACTACGCCGCCAGGGACTCAGATCCTGCAGTGCCAGACATGTCCCCCTGCTTAGGCCATTACATGTCTGGGCCCATCTGAAGTTTCCTAGAGAGCATTTGGATGATCCAGAAGAGTATTGGGAGAATGTCATATAGTCAGATTAAACCAAAGTAGAACTGTTTGGTAGAAACACAACTCGGCGTGTTTGGAGGAGAAAGAATGTTGAGTTGCATCCAAAGAACACCATACCTACTGTGAAGCATAGGGGTGGCAACATCATGTTTTGGGCTGTTTCTCTGCCAAGGGACCAGGACGACTGATCCGTGTACATGAAAGAATGAATGGGGCCATGTATCGTGAGATTTTGAGTGCAAACCTCCTTCCATCAGCAAGGGCATTGAAGATGAAACGTGGCTGGGTCTTTCAGCATGACAATGATCCCAAGCACACCACCAGGGCAATGAAGAAGTGGCTTCGTAAGAAATTTCTTTCCAAATCAGACAATGTGATTTTTAGGATTTGTTTTCTCATTTTGTCTTTCATAGTTGAGGTCTACCTATGATTTCAATTACAGGCCTCTCTCATCTTTTTAAGTGGGAGAACTTGCACAATTGGTGTCTGACTAAATACTTTTTTTCCCCACTGTATATACGTACACTGATACACAACCTGCAGAATTGTACCAGTGATGATGGTTAACACATACTGGGATAGCAGCAGGTCCTCCAAAGTGATTCACCCACCCTGGCACACATTTTGGCGATGCCCATCAGGGAGCCCTTACAAAGTTATCGCCGAAATGAGCGAATAGGTTCTGGTGAAAGAAAAAGCTGGAATGACATTTTCTGGGTGCATGCACAGTAATATCTTGTGCACTGCCTACAGTAGGACAGAGCAAAGTGCCCCTGTGCGAGCCGGTGATGTTAGCTTGCAGGCGCGAGATCTCTTTCGGCTATGTGGATGAGGCTGAATGCGACATCCACATCAATCAAAGCCGGAGGACGGCTTTTGGTGGCAAGGAGACGGCACAGAAGCCAAGAAAATGTCGCCCGTCCATCCGGACATACAGTGAGGGGGAAAACAAAAAGATATTTCTGGTGATATACACGGGGAGTCAGGGGATGATGGATGACGCGCCCCCTGGGCCTGTGCTGTGCAGGGGGATACCCGGAGCCGGATCGCTGGGGGTTGTAGTCCTCCGTGGCGGTGACCCGGTCCGTGCCCAGGGCGGTTAAACCAGTGGCAGTCTATTGGTATTGTAATTGTCCGACTACGCCACCCGTGGATTGCGGTCAGTGGGGACCGCCGCTGCGCTGCAGACCGCTGAGGCTGATGTTGTTTGCGCAGCCGAGTATGGGATAGCTCCCCACGGGAGAAGTATTGCCTCAGGGCAGCTAGAGTGAATGATGGGAGTGATGGTGTGAGCGTCCCAGAAGTAATGGTGCTGGTGCGGCGATGAAACACAGAGACGTGTGGTGCAGTTCAGGGTCTTTACTGATGGTATAAAGCAGACCCTCCCGGGAGTACTGGTTAGCAGTAGGAGCCTGGTCAGTCTGTGAGCAAGCAGGATCTCCCCCTGGCCAGGTTGAGTTGTAGGCCTCCCCGACTATCTGCACTCTTTCCTGGCTACCTTGCTCTATGAGGGTAGAAGTAGCCCACGTCCCTGAGTATACCGTGTGGTGCTCACCCGTATGGCCGGTGACTTGGGGCCTTCCGTTAGCCTCCGCTTCACGATGGCGGTGCTGGTCCCTTGCTTGTGACCGTGCCTTCGGGTTTCTAAGGCCAGAGGACATGGAATCCCCTGCCGGTTGGATTCTGCTGCTGGACCTGGATGTCCCCACAGCCTCGGACTCCGTGTCCGGGTTAGTGTCTTCAGCCAAGGCGAGCTTTCTAGCTTCCAGCCTCTGGCACTCGCTCCTGCTCCTACAGAGCTCCTGTTGTAACTCTCCCTTTCCAGGCTCTGACTAACCTAATCCCGCCCCAGACCCAGTTTATAAGGGCAGATTCCTCCCCTCCCAGGTCTGGGTGGGCCGTGTTGCATGCTTAGGGCTCCTGACCAGAGAAACCTCCCACTTGCTCTCAGACATAATATCTCTATTACTGTGGTAACCAGACCCCTGGGGTGCCACAATGGACACATTTGTATAATGCAGTACAGGCGCTCAGAAAGATGGTGGCATTGATTCACACACTAAACACTGGTGACAGGTTCCCTTAAAATGAGTCTGACACAGCCCTCCAAACAGTATAATGGCCACCACACAGCCCACCACACAGCATGATGCCCCCCAAATAGCTCTCCAAATAGTATAATTTATTCATCATTTATTCTGTCTGCTTCTCCTTCAGCAGTCCTGTTAGATTTTCTTTACTCGTTTTCACCAATGTGGGAAAGATTTGGTACTGTGTAGAAAGGCAGAAACACATACTGTGTGTCAGTTTTACAATAACAGGCATATTATACTCTGCAATACAGAAATACTGCAGTGTTCAAACAATCGGACATACTTTTAATAAAAAAGTGTGAAACAACTGAAAATATGTCTTATATTGTAGGTTCTTCAAAGTAGCCACCTTTTGCTTTGATGACTGCTTTGCACACTCTTGGCATTCTCTTGATGAGCTTCAAGAGGTAGTCACCGGAAATGGTCTTCCAACAATCTTGAAGAAGTTCCCAGAGATGCTTAGCACTTGTTGGCCCTTTTGCCTTCACTCTGCGGTCCAGCTCACCCCAAACCATCTCGATTGGGGTCAAGTCTGATGACTGTGGAGGCCAGGTCATCTGGCGTAGCACCCCATCACTCTCATTCTTGTTCAAATAGCCCTTACACAGCCTGGAGGTGTGTTTGGGGTCATTGTCCTGTTCAAAAATAAATGATGGTCCAACTAAACGCAAACCGGATGGAATAGCATGGAGCTTCAAGATGCTGTGGTAGCCATGCTGGTTCAGTATGCCTTCAATTTTGAATAAATCCCCAACAGTGTCACCAGCAAAGCACCCCCACACCATCACACCTCCTCCTCCATGCTTCATGGTGGGAACCAGGCATGTAGAGTCCATCCGTTCACCTTTTCTGTGTCGCACAAAGACACGGTGGTTGGAACCAAAGATCTCAAATTTGGACTCATCAGACCAAAGCACAGATTTCCACTGGTCTAATGTCCATTCCTTGTGTTCTTTAGCCCAAACAAGTCTCTTCTGCTTGTTGCCTGTCCTTAGCAGTGGTTTCCTAGCAGCTATTTTACCATAAAGGCCTACTACACAAAGTCTCCTCTTAACAGTTGTTGAAGAGATGTGTCTGCTGCTAGAACTCTGTGTGGCATTGGCCTGGTCTCTAATCTGAGCTGCTGTTAACCTGCGATTTCTGAGGCTGGTGACTTGGATAAACTTATCCTCAGAAGCAGAGGTGACTCTTGGTCTTCCTTTTCTGGGGAGGTCCTCATGTGAGCCAGTTTCTTCGTAGCGCTTGATGGTTTTTGCAGCTGCACTTAGGGACACTTTCAAAGTTTTCCCAATTTTTCTCACTGACTGACCTTCATTTCTTAAAGTAATGATGGCCACTCGTTTTTCTTTACTTAGCTGCTTTTTTCTTGCCATAATACAAATTCTAACAGTCTATTCAGTAGGACTATCAGCTGTGTATCCACCAGACTTCTGCACAACACAACTGATGGTCCCAACCCCATTTATAAGGCAAGAAATCCCACTTATTAAACCTGACAGGGCACACCTGTGAAGTGAAAACCATTTCCGGTGACTACCTCTTGAAGCTCATCAAGAGAATGCCAAGAGTGTGCAAAGCAGTCATCAAAGCAAAAGGTGGCTACTTTGAAGAACCTAGAATATAAGACATATTTTCAGTTGTTTCACACTTTTTTGTTAAGTATATAATTCCACATGTGTTAATTCATAGTTTTGATGCCTTCAGTGTGAATGCACAATTTTCATAGTCATGAAAATACAGAAAAATCTTTAAATGAGAAGGTGTGTCCAAACTTTTGGTCTGTACTGTATAACCACACACAACGGACCAGTGTTTCACTGTAAACAAGGCTTTGTCACAGCCAGACAAATCTTTCTTAAGGCAAAATGTGCATGGGTTGCGGTCGGTCCCTGATATCGCGTGTACTTGTCTTCAAAGTGCTTTGTACTGCTTTTAAACTAGTTCTGGCAGCCTATTCTGGAGCCTGCTTTTTGAAGTTCACAACCTTTTTTCTTGGGTTCAATTTTCTACTTGAGTTTCCAGCTTGTCTTCTGAGTCATACAGCAGTTTATTTGATAGGAGCATACTGCCCCCTTGTGGACACTGTGTTTTTCTCTCTACTGTATATTAATATGCAACTGGACTTTTTTCAGGTGTCCCATGGATTGATATTGTGACTACGGTGTTGCCTAAATTATATTTATTAATTGTCAATTTGTGTTATTGATGTTTTGTAGCTGACTTGATAAAAGCATTTTTTTCATAAATTTGTCTCCCACATGTGTTTCTCTGTGTAGTAATTTTACTTTTGAAATATCAGACAAAACACTATATAATTTTTCTAACAATATTTTTTCACATTTTTGTATCCTTTTCCCCCTGGGAATGTTAACCTGCACTATATACTTTAGTATTTCATTATATGATGAAAATTACAATCTTCTATGAAGCCTAGCCAAATTCTGGACTCACTAGGAGTCCTAAGATGGTGGTAACTAGAGACTTTGAAGGGCTGTCAGTGTCACAGTAACACAACGGCATTATTGTCATGTAAATGCCATCCAGATCGTCGCACTTAAAGAGAACCTGTCATGTCCTATCTACTATCTACACTGCCCCCATAGCGTTGTTAGTGATGCAATGTGCATCACTGACAAGCTTTTTACATTAAAATTGGTGGTATTATAATGATTCTATAACATTTTATAAACTTATAATCCTGCCTGCTTATTTTCAGTCATAGGGGTGTGATTCTCATATTCAGTCATGGGCTGTGTCACGCCAGGTGTGAGTGCAACACAGAGTCACGCCAGGTGTGAGTGCAACACAGAGGAGAAAGAGAAAGGGAGCCCAGACACTAGGGAAAGGGGGAAGAGGTGACCTCCTAATCTGGACTAGCTTCACCCTGTCTCCCCCTAACGTCCCTATACAGCCTTCGCAGCTTTCGCCGAGCACGTGCCTCGCCCTAATATCCCTGGCGTAAGGCTATAGCTGAGGGTGTAAGGAGATGAGCATTAGTCAACCTCCGCTAGCACTCTAAAGACAAAAGGGGAAGACAACACAGGGGAATTACAACTCAACTTTAGAAAAACTCCAACAGAGCACACGGTCTCAAGACTCCAGAGAGGACGTGATGCTGCTTTAGCCAAGTTCCAAGTAGAAATGAGTATAACTGGCGACGTCCACCTGAAGAGATCAGGTATATATACACCCAGACCAGGGGGAGGCAGTCGCTGGGTCCTAAAGACATCCTCCTATCCAGGCAGCTGTCTGCATTGCCAAACATGGAGATCTCCTGCAAACCACTGCAGGACGACTGTCTGTCACCTCTGACACACCCGTGACAGGCGAGATCCGCATTCAGTGACTACTGGCGCCACCAACGTATTTGAAATTTGTTCCCGGCCAGCGCTGATATTTGTGGGGCGCATGCACAGTTTTACATGTCCGACCGGAGGTCCCCGCGCAGGCGCAGTGAGGCTGTGTAGTTCTCAGCTTCACTGCGCATGCTCTATGACCTGCCGCTCCCCGTGCGTGCGCAGTGAGGTTGTGTAGTTCCGAGTTTCACTGCGCATGCACTATGACCTGCAGCTCCCCGAGCTTGTGAACTACATACCCACGGCCGGACATGTAAAACTGTGCATGCGCCCCGCAAATATCAGCGCTGGCCAGGAGCAAATTTCAAATACTTGTGCGGTGCCAGCAGTGGCTGAATGCGGCACCCGCCTATGACTGAATATGACAAGCACGCCCCTAAGACTGAAAATGAGCAGGTAGGATTATAAGTTTATAAAATGTTATAGAATCATTATACTATCACCAATTTTAATGAAAAAAGCTTGTTAGTGATGCACATTGCATCATTAATAAAGCAATGGGGGCAGTGTAGATAGTAGATAAGACATAATAGGTTCCCTTTAAATACTAGCGAATGACTATGGCATGTAAGCGGTTAAAACATTTTTTTTTCTTAAAAACCAAAACATAATTGATTTCTCAGGATAGAAAAGCAATACAGTGGTTATTGGTAGTCTGATTACCAGCCATCTCAAAACTCAGTATTAGGGGTCATGCACAAGACCATATTTTCGGCTCAATGCCAGTGTTATGCTATGGGGCTCTGCACATTGTCAGATTTTCACTGCATGCCCAAGTTTAATCCAATATTAAGATTCAACTCAGCCATATAAGTCAAGGAGTCCATGGAAACTATCAGACTGCACTTGGATGACATCTGAGTGCAATCCGATTTCAATGGAGTGAAAAAATGGAGAAGATGGAGACATTTTTTTCTCCATCTTCTCCTCATCCGAGAGAATTGGATCACACTGTAATCACACTATGATCAAACTCTGAACAGAGTTTGATTAGGGTGTGATTCATATAATCAGCCCGCTTCTCTCAGATGAGTGAATACACTGTTGTCTGCACCCAGCCTTAGAAAGATGTTGTGATCCATTATGGGTTTGCTGGTGTTTAGATTAAAGGGGTTTTCCAGTTTTTGACAATGTCTGTTCTCTGGCTACTGCTTGCTTGTATATTAATAATCTATTCCTCACTGACACTCTCTGGATCCAGAGCTGAGTCTCTGCTGCTGCTTACGGTTGCCAACTTGACTTTATTTTTTCTGAACAGCTTACCAAAAATGACAGACAGACAATGTTTTTTACTGACACACTGGAAAACCCGTAATAAATCATAATCATTATAAGTGATACATGTCTTCTGCCAATAATTTTGATATAAAGGCTAGCGATGAGTGAGCACTAAAATGCTCGGGTAATTGTTGTTCGAGTCAAGCAAATTGGAATGCTCGAGTGATGGGTCCGAGTAACGAGCCCAATGTAAGTCTTTGGGAAACTCGAGCATTTTTACGGCGGCTCCCCCCCGCGGTCTGTAGAGGGCCTAAAAATTACCAAAATCGATGGAAACAGTGCTCAAATGACATGGGGACAGCATGGGGAAGACCCCTGGTAGCATCTCTGACTCCCAGGTCACTGCTGTCAACAACATTGTCAGAGGTATTACGCCACTTTTACAGACTCACAATAAAACATACAAAAACGTAACCAAAATGGATTTTCCTGGGAAATATATTAAGGAACATCCTTTCCAGGATAATGACTTGTATATAAGGCAAAACAAATAGCCAAAAACAAAAATACTCCTCCACACCTTAGGTCATGTTCACACGTAGCATTTTTGATGCGTTTTTGCACTTTTGCATTGCTTTCAACCAAGACAAATGCATTCACCAGGAAATGTCATTTTAACATTTTACAACCTTATCTAGCCATGTGGTTTGTGAAACATCACCTGACATATCCTGTTTCATTTATGAAGGAGAGATTGTGAAAGTGACAAACACTATTTTTACTGCCTTACTATTCTTAAAGGGCCAGCAGTTGGCCCTCGCTATTGTTAGAGAGCCATCAGCCGGCTATGCTTTGTTGTTCCCATTATTAACGAGTGGGTCTCCTATACTGTTATTGCGCATGCAGTGACTGCAAAGGCTGCCAAAAAATTGGACGCAACCCAATACCCCTTTGAAGAGATATAGAGGAGGGTCTCAGTAAAAAAAATGTTCCCATTATAAAGTAGCCGGTCGCCTATAGTGGTAATGCCCATGCTGTGACTGCAAGGGCTGATAAAATTTGGGAAAAACCCCACTAAAAATTTAAAGACACATAGAGCTGGGCCACAGTAACAAGTACTACATGTTCCCATTAAAAAGGAGAGGGTCTGCTATTCAGTTATAGGGTATGCAGTGAGTTCAACGCCTGTCAAAATTTAAAAAAAAACCCTACTAACAATTTAAAGACACATAGAGCTGGGCCACAGTAAATGACATATTCTCATTAGACAGGAGAGGGTCTCCCATACTGTTTGCCTATGCAGTGAAGCAACGGCTGCCAAAAATTTGGAGGAACTCCAATGCCCTTTGCAAGAGACGTAGAGGTCGGAGGGCCTCCTGAAAACAATGTTCCCATTATTAGGAAGTGTGTCTCCCATACTGTTTGTCTATGCAGTGAAGCAACGGCTGCCAAAAATTTGGAGGAACTCCAATGCCCTTTGCAAGAGACGTAGAGGTCGGAGGGCCTCCTGAAAACAATGTTCCCATTATTAGGAAGTGTGTCTGTGACACCCCAGGGGTCTGGTTGTCACAGTGATAGAGATATTACGTCTGAGAGCAGGTGGGAGGTCCTTTGGTCAGGGATCCTGTGCATGCCACACCTCCTGCCCAGCCTTGGGAGGGAAGAACTTCCCCTGTATAAACCCGGGGCTGAGGCAGGGTTAGTGAGTCCAGGAAGAGTAGAGACAAGAGCAGCATAGGAAGCAGCAGAGTCACAAGGAGTCAGGGGCTGGCAGCTAAAGAGCTCGCCCTGACTAAGAAGATTCTTTACCGGACCCGGAGTCCGAGGCTGTGGGGACTAACTTCTACCCAGCAGCAGAATCCGTCAGGCAGGGGATTTCAGGTCCCCTGGCCCAGAAGCCCGAAGGCCCGGTCACACGCGTGGGACCAGCACCGCCATCGTGGAGCGGAAGCCATTAGAAGGCCCCGAGTCACCGGCCATACGGGTGAGCACCACACGGTACACTCAGGGACGTGGGCTACTTACATCAGCTTCTAGCAAGGTAGCCAGAAGAGTACAGTCAGCTTGGGAGGCCTACAACTACGCCTGGCCAGGGGAGATCCCATCTGCTCAAGGACTGACCAGGCCCCGTTCGCTAGCAAGTACTCCGGGAGGGTCTATCGTTGTTACCAGTAAAGACCCTGAACGCTACCATACCGTCTCTGAGTGGTTCCTGCTACCCCCATCATCCACGTCGGCTGCCCTGAGGCCATACCCCTCCCGTTGGGGGTTATACTATCACGCTGCACCATCCTTCCACCGGCCTCAGCGGTCTGCCCTGCAGCAGCAGCCCCCTGGCTGCATTCAACGGGTGGCGTAGTCATCAACCATTTTCTACCGCTAACAGACTGCCGTCCAGTTTGACTCCCTGGGCACGGACCGGGTCACCGCCACGAGACTACAACCCTAAACAGATCCGGCTCCGGGTAAACTCCCGCGTGCGCAACGCAGCGCGACACAGGCCCAGGGGCGCGTCAACTTTGGCGTAGTCGGCAGGATCACGTGCCCGCAACCACCGGGTACTGCGTGCCTGAAAAGCAAAGACTGTTCAAACTTACCAGTGGTGAAGATTCCCGCCATCGGTGAAGATTCCCGCCATCCGGCGCCATCTTCAGCCTTCTTCCCGCCATCGGTGAAGTTTCCCGCCATCCGGCGCCATCTTCAGCCTTCTTCCCGCCATCCGTGGAGTTTTCCCGCCATTGGACGCCATCTTGAGGACGCCGCGCGGGAAGAAGAGGGGCGTGGACTCCGAAAGCGCGCGAGAACTGAAGCCCCGCCTCACGTCCGGACGTTGCGTAAGGTCCTGGAAGGAGCCCAGCAGACGCCGACGTCACAGGAGCGCGACGGAAGGTCCTCAACCCTGACGATCCACTGCGGAGCCGCGGCCTACGGAACAGGATCATCGCAAGGTAGGCCACGGTCCACTAGGGGGGAGGAAGATGTCGGATACGGAGGAGAGCTCCACTGCCTCAACCCCCGCCAGCGCTACCGCTGTTGCAGTTATGCCCTTCACCATGCCCTATATCCCGGGAGCAGCTTGGCTACCCCAGTACTCAGGGGAGTCACATACCCTGCATGACTTTAGAGAAAAGCTGGATAGCCTCTTCCAGGTGTACCCCCTCACAGAAGAGCAAAAAGTGAGCATCCTGGTGGCCCAACTAACTGGGGCAGCCAAAAGGGAAGTAAAATCCTGGCCACCTGGGAGGAAGACTGTCGCAGGGATACTAACCCGGCTGAAGGACACCTTTGATACCCGCACCTCAGCCGAGATTAAACTTAGATTCTACGGGTGCAAGCAGCGAGCGCATGAGAGTATAAGGGACTATGCACTCAACCTACAATAGGCCCTGAGGGCCATTAAGCAGACCGACCCTAATGGAGTGGGAAACGAGGACAGGCTGTTGACCGAACAATTTATAGAGGGTTTATATTGCAATGCCCACCGCACCCAGTTGCGGGCAATGGCCTTACAGGACCCTCATCTAGAATTTGCACAGTTCAAGGACAGAGCCATCCGGGTGCTCCGAGAACCGGCACCAGGTGGCGTTGTGACCCACAGACGCCCCACTACCACTTACTACCAGGAGGCGGCGCCCTTGTCAGCAGGGCCTGTGGGAGCTGATGCGCAGGCTTTGGACAATGACCCGGCTCCAGACCTACACCATCAGGTCCAAGAGCTAGCTAAAAGCGTTGCTGCGCTAACCCGAACTGTGCAGTCTTTACAGGTTTCCACTCCAGGGAAGATCCAGCTGGCATCCGGACCGGAGGACATCCCGTGGCGTCGACCAAGGAGGACCCCACCGGCCAGAGGAAGACCCAGTGACCGATACAGCGAGGACGGACGACCCATCTGCCGCCGCTGCAATCAACCCGGACATATGGAAAGGTACTGTTCTTTAAACGGGCACAACCTGGGGTAGAGGGCCAACCCCCAGGAAAAAGATCACCAGGCCCATCGAACTGGCGCGACAGATATGTGGGAGGACGTCCAGTCTTGCCTGTGGTACTGGATGGCATTCCCATGAGTGCCCTACTGGACACCGGGTCACAGGTCACCACCATCCCGTACGTGCTCTTCAAGCAGTACTGGAATGACTCGGATATTACCCGCTACCCTGACGACGACTTGAGTATCATCGCCAGCAATGGTCAGCCCGTGCCACAGATCGGATTTAAAGAGGTGACCATCAAAATTGGTAGAGTCGAACTGGCCGCACAGGGACTGATCATTGTAGATATTGACAAACATGAGAGTCACCCAAAAATAACTCTAGGAACTAATGTAATTGAAAATTGTCTTGCAGAGGTGATTTTCCTTTTACAGCAGGTTGCCAAGAATGCCAGCTCCGGCGAGCAGCGGGTGCTCCAGAAAGAGATCCGGGCACTGATGCAACGGCAACAAGTGGAACTCTCCGGCGGTGAGATTGGTAGCGTAAGAATGTGTGACCCTTTTCCTATTGCCATGCCCCCAAAAAGTGAAATGATGATTTGGTGCCGGGCAGCTATTGGTCTGAGAGGTAGAGATTACCAGGCAATGGTAGAACCAGTTTACTCAGACAGTAGGCCCACCATTTTGACAGCACGGGGGGTGGTCAATGTACGCCATGGGAGGGTGCCCGTTCGCATAATAAATATCGGGGAGAGGGAAGTGTACCTGCCCCGGTATGCCACGCTAGCCAAATTATATACCACTAACCAAAATTCTATACAATCTGTGGAACCCTTGCCTCCATCTCACCCGGAGGAAGGTAACGGCTCTAAGAAAGACATGGAGGACTGGTGTCAGCAACTACATCTGGGTACTGACTCCACTCCCTCACACCAGAAACAAGGAGTCTATCGGGTGGTTCAAGAGTATGAGAGAGTGTTTAGTAAACACCCGTTAGACTTCGGGCGAGTCAAGGGGGTAGAACACCGCATCCCCACGGGAGATCATCCTCCCATAAAAGAGAGGTATCGACCCGTACCCCCTGCACATTACCAACACGCCAAGGGGATGCTTAGAGACATGAAGGAGGCTGGGGTAATCCGGGATAGCTGTAGCCCCTGGGCAGCCCCACTAGTTTTAGTCAAAAAGAAAGACAACACCATGAGGATGTGTGTAGATTACCGTAAAATCAACCGTATCACACACAAGGATGCGTACCCCTTACCAAGGATAGAGGAGTCATTGGCTGCTTTAAGATCTGCTAACTTCTTCTCTACCTTGGATCTCACTAGCGGGTACTGGCAGGTTCCTGTAGCAGAGGCGGACCGGGAGAAGACCGCATTCACCACCCCGATGGGACTTAGCGAGTTCACCTGCATGCCGTTCGGACTCTGCAACGCCCCAGGAACCTTCCAACGATTAATGGAGTGCTGTCTGGGCCACAGAAACTTCGAGACGGTCCTGTTGTACCTGGACGATGTCATCGTATACTCCAAAACTTATGAGGACCACCTGAAACACCTGGCGGAGGTGTTCGAAGCTCTGGCGAGTTACGGCCTAAAGGTGAAACCCTCCAAGTGTCACCTCCTGAAACCAAAGGTGCAATACCTGGGACACGTGGTGAGCGCTGACGGAGTGGCTCCCGACCCCGATAAGATCACCGCAATTAAGGGATGGCCAAGCCCCTCCAGCGTAAAAGAAGTGCGGCAGTTCCTAGGGTTGGTAGGCTACTACCGAAGGTTTATTCCCGGTTTCACCAAAAAGGCAGCACCTATGCAGGACCTCCTGATAGGCCAGTCCCGGAAGGCCAAGAACCAGAAGCCGCCCTTCAAATGGGAAAAGCTAGAAGAAGAGTCCTTCCGCCAGCTGAAGATGGCCCTCACGGGGGATGAAATCTTGGCGTACCCGGACTATAGCCAGCCCTTCATCCTCTACACCGACGCCAGTAACATCGGGCTAGGAGCCGTACTGTCCCAGATTCAGCAGGGGAGAGAACGAGTAATCTCCTATGCCAGCCGAAAACTGCGACCCACCTAAAGGAACCCCGAAAATTACAGCTCATTTAAGCTAGAGTTCCTGGCCGTGGTATGGGCAGTCACCGAGCGCTTTAGGCATTACCTCGCTTCTTCCCGGTTCACCGTATACACGGATAACAACCCGCTGACACACCTGGACACGGCAAGAGTCGGTGCCCTGGAGCAGAGGTGGATGGCCCGTCTGTCCAACTACGAGTTCACAATTAAATACCGGGCAGGGCGCTCCAATACCAACGCGGACGCCCTGTCCAGGATGCCCAACCTGCCGGACGGAGGAGAAGATCCGGAGGGACTGGAAGAAGTTGAACTCCCTGCGTTCCACCGTCATGGGACTATCCAGTATTCCCACCGGGTAAGGAGTAAGCAGGCTGCTACGTTGAACCCCTTACCTCACTACAACTGGGCGGAAATGCAAGACAGCGACCCTGCCGTCCGACTGGTGAAGGAGATGCTGACTCGCCCGGAGGCTAGCCTGGAATCAGACGCTCCAGAGGAAGCCAAACAACTATGGGCAGAGAAGAGTCGACTGTTCCTTTACAAGGGGAAGTTGTGCCGCAGAATGGTTAACTCCAGGACGCATGAACTACTCTGGCAAGTAGTGGTGCCACGAAGAGACGCAGCCATGGTGATGGAGGCATACCACGACGGAGCTGGACACTTCGGGTGGAAAAAGCTGGAGTTCCTGCTGCGCGAGCGGTTCCACTGGGTAGGCATGAGGGGAACCATCGAGAAGTGGTGCAGAGACTGTGGCCCGTGCAATCTGAGAAGGAAGGACCGGGCCAGCTAGAAGACTCCCCTGCAGTCCATCGTCACCCGGCAACCGTTGGAACTGGTAGCCTTGGATCATGTAAAACTGACCCCCAGCAGAAGTGGCTACGTCTACGCGTTAACCATCGTGGATCATTACTCCCGGTTTCTGGTTGTCGTCCCCGTCAAGGACTTAATGGCTCGAACAGCAGCTAGAGCCTTCCAGCAGCACTTTTGCCGTCCACACGGGTACCCGGACCAAGTGCTGACGGACGAGGGACCTGCCTTTGAAGCGGAGGTCTTCCAGGAATTCTGCAATCTGTATGGCTGCCGGAAGATAAGGACGACACCCTACCATCCGCAAACTAATGGACTTTGTGAGAAAATGAACCAGGTGGTAATGGATCTTCTAAAAACGTTGCCCCTGGAAGAACGCAGTCTGTGGCCTGAGAAGTTGCCCGATCTGGTGGACCTATACAACCACATCCCGGTAGGTTCCACCAACTGTACCCCGGCTTACCTAATGAGGGCAAGACCTGGTAAGTTACCTGTTGACCTGGAAATGGGAGTCCTGACGCCCGAGGACACTTCACCAGAAACGGACTGGGACACAGAGAGGCAGCAGCAGTACCGGAAAGTACAGGAGAGCGTGGAGCGAAGTCTCTGTCAGGCTAGGGAAAGACAAGAGAAGACTTACAACCAGTATGCTCCCGCTGTTCCCCTGGTACCCGGAGAGCAGGTCTTGAAGAGGAAGAGACGGCTCCACAAGTTGGACGACCAGTGGGAGAAGGACCCGTACACCGTACTGCCCTCAAGCCACGAGAACCCGAAGGTCTGTACCATCAGTAAAGACGGAGGGGAAACCACAGCCATTGTATCCCGGGACCACCTGAAGAAGTGCCCCGAACAACTGAGGAACCCTGAGGAGGAACAGGAAGACCATCGACCCGTGGAAGAAAGGGAAGATATGGTTAGTACCGTGCTCGGGGACTTCCCTCGGTCTTGGACTCAAGTCAATGGTGCAGTTGTGGTACCCGTACTCACCTTCCTCCAACCATCATCCCAAGAACCTACGGAGCAACGGGTAGAGCTGGAAGAGCAGCCGGTCCAGGAGGCAGAAGACTCCACCCAAGCGGAACAGGAGAATCCACCCTCTGCTTATAGTGAGCCTGCCGTACCCCTAGTGAGACAAAGAGCCGGTAGACAGCTGCCCAGTTTACCCTTGACAGCTCCTACACCCTGTAGTTCAGGGCCAGACAGTCAGCTCCGTAGGTCCACTAGGGCCACTAGAGGCCAGTTACCCGCACGTTGGAGGATCTAAATGTTTAAGTTGTTTTACAATGTTTACCTGTTTATTGTTGCTTGTGTGTAATTTTGTGTTTCTAGTTGTTTTTAGGAGTCTTCGGTGGATTTACCGGGAATCCTTTGTATATAGTTGGAGCGTAACCCAGGATGGACTAGAGACTGTTAAGGACTCGGGGTAGGACAGACCCCTACCTGGTTACGTCTCCCTGTGTTGGTGAAATGGACACCTTTGCTTTTCTTCAAAGACTGCACCCGGTTGCGGACATCCGTGACCATCTTATTGTGTTTCCTTATTGTATTTTATTGTTCTTTGATATACCTTGTTATATTTTTCTAAAAAGTGTTTAGTCCCGGAGTACTAAATTTCACTAGGGGGGAGTGTGACACCCCAGGGGTCTGGTTGTCACAGTGATAGAGATATTACGTCTGAGAGCAGGTGGGAGGTCCTTTGGTCAGGGATCCTGTGCATGCCACACCTCCTGCCCAGCCTTGGGAGGGGAAGAACTTCCCCTGTATAAACCCGGGGCTGAGGCAGGGTTAGTGAGTCCAGGAAGAGTAGAGACAAGAGCAGCATAGGAAGCAGCAGAGTCACAAGGAGTCAGGGGCTGGCAGCTAAAGAGCTCGCCCTGACTAAGAAGATTCTTTACCGGACCCGGAGTCCGAGGCTGTGGGGACTAACTTCTACCCAGCAGCAGAATCCGTCAGGCAGGGGATTTCAGGTCCCCTGGCCCAGAAGCCCGAAGGCCCGGTCACACGCGTGGGACCAGCACCGCCATCGTGGAGCGGAAGCCATTAGAAGGCCCCGAGTCACCGGCCATACGGGTGAGCACCACACGGTACACTCAGGGACGTGGGCTACTTACATCAGCTTCTAGCAAGGTAGCCAGAAGAGTACAGTCAGCTTGGGAGGCCTACAACTACGCCTGGCCAGGGGAGATCCCATCTGCTCAAGGACTGACCAGGCCCCGTTCGCTAGCAAGTACTCCGGGAGGGTCTATCGTTGTTACCAGTAAAGACCCTGAACGCTACCATACCGTCTCTGAGTGGTTCCTGCTACCCCCATCATCCACGTCGGCTGCCCTGAGGCCATACCCCTCCCGTTGGGGGTTATACTATCACGCTGCACCATCCTTCCACCGGCCTCAGCGGTCTGCCCTGCAGCAGCAGCCCCCTGGCTGCATTCAACGGGTGGCGTAGTCATCAACCATTTTCTACCGCTAACAGACTGCCGTCCAGTTTGACTCCCTGGGCACGGACCGGGTCACCGCCACGAGACTACAACCCTAAACAGATCCGGCTCCGGGTAAGCTCCCGCGTGCGCAACGCAGCGCGACACAGGCCCAGGGGCGCGTCATGTCTCCCATACTGTTTGTCTATGCAGTGAAGCAACGGCTGCCAAAAATTTGGAGGAACTCCAATGTTCCTTGCAAGAGACATAGAAGTCTGAGGGCCTCCTGCAAACAATCTTCCCATTATTAGAAAGTGTGTCTCCCATACTGTTTGCCTATGCAGTGATGCAACGGCTGCCAAAAATTTGGAGGAACTCTAATGCCCATTGCAAGAGGCATAGAAGTCGGAGGGCCTCCTGAAAACAATCTTCCCATTATTAGGAAGTGTGTCTCCCATACTGTTTGCCTATGCAGTGAAGCAACGGCTGCCAGAAATTTGAAGGAACTCCAATGCCCCTTGCAAGAGACGTAGAGGTCGGCGGGCCTTCTGAAAACAATGTTCCCATTATTAGGAAGTGTGTCTCCCATACTGTTTGCTTATGCAGTGAAGCAACAGCTGGCAAAAATTTGGAGGAACTCCAATGCCCCTTGCAAGAGATGTAGAGGTCGGCGGGCCTTCTGAAAACAATGTTCCCATTATTAGGAAGTGTGTCTCCCATACTGTTTGCCTATGCAGTGAAGCAACGGCTGCCAAAAATTTGGAGGAACTCCAATGCCCCTTGCAAGAAACATTGAGGTCGGAGGGCCCCCTGAAAACAATGTTCCCATTATTAGGAAGTGTGTCTCCCATACTGTTTGTCTATGGAGTGAAGCAATGGCTGCCTAAAATTTGGAGGAACTCTAATGCCCCATGCAAGAGACATAGAGGTTGGAGGGCTTCCTGAAAACAATGTTCCCATTATTAGGAAGTGTGTCTCCCATACTGTTTGCCTATGCAGTGATGCAACGGCTGCCAAAAATTTGGAGGAACTCTAATGCCCATTGCAAGAGACATAGAAGTCCAAGGGCCTCCTGAAAACAATCTTCCCATTATTAGGAAGTGTGTCTCCCATACTGTTTGTCTATGCAGTGAAGTAATGGCTGCCAAAAATTTGGAGGAACTCCAATGCCCCTTGCAAAAGACGTAGAGGTCGGAGGGCCTCCTGAAAACAATGTTCCCATTATTAGGAAGTGTGTCTTCCATACTGTTTGCGTATGCAGTGAAGCAACAGCTGCCAAAAATTTGGAGGAACTCCAATGCCCCTTGCAAGAGACGTAGAGGTCGGAGGGCCTCCTGAAAACAATGTTCCCATTATTAGGAAGTGTGTCTCCCATACTGTTTGCCTATGCAATGAAGCAACAGCTGCCAAAAATTTGGAGGAACTCCAATGCCCCTTGCGAGAGACATAGAGGTTGGAGGGCCTCCTGAAAACAATGTTCCCATAATTAGGAAGTGTGTCTCCCATACTGTTTGCCTATGCAGTGAAGCAACGGCTGCCAAAAATTTGGAGGAACTCCAATTTCCCTTGAAAGAGACGTAGAGGTCGGAGGGCTTCCTGAAAACTATGTTGCTATATTGTTAGGAAGTGTGTCACCCATACTGTTTGCCTATGCAGTGAAGCAACGGCTGCCAAAAAATTTGTAGGAACTCCAATGTCCCTTGCAAGAGACGTAGATATATTGATATGATACATATGGTGGTGATATGGTGGTGGAGGATGAGGATGCGGAGAAGGAGGACTAGAGCAAATAGACAAAATCAGGAAGCATATACCCATGTCTGGCTGTGAAGACAGAGGTGCATGCGAATAGAGTTAGACCTCCCCAAAAAAAGACACTGTATTTGAGTTTATGTTACGCTACTATCATTCGGTGGTGTTGAGAAGTCTGGCCCAATCCAGCCCTTGTTAATTTTTATAAGAGTCAGCCTGTCAGCATTTTCAGTTGACAGGCGGATGCGCCTATCAGTTATAATTCCACCGGCGGCACTGAAAACCCGCTCTGACAAAACGCTAGCGGCAGGACAGGCCAGGACCTTCAAGGCATAGAGAGACAGTTCATGCCACATGTCTAGCTTGGATACCCAATAATTATAAGGCACAGAGGAATCACAGAGGACGTTGGTACTGTCGGCAAGGTACTCCCTCAGCATCTTCCGCAACTTTTCCCTCCTTGGGAGAGTACCCCACACATCAGGGCTTGTGTGATGGGAGGGTCTGAGAAAACTGTCTCAGAATTTTGACAGTGTTCCTCTGCCTCTGCTTGATTGCATTTGTGTCTCTCTCGACTGTACTCCTTGGTTGTCCAGCGAACTGTGACCTCTGCCGCTATCGTTTTCAGATGGGAATTTTTTTAATAATTCCGCAGCAAGGGCCTTCTCGTACTGCCCAATTTTATTAGGCCTGTCCTGCGCGGGAATAAGAGACAGAAAGTTCTCCTTGTAACGTGGGTCTAGAAGTGTCACCAACCAATAATGACTGTCACCCAAAATTTGGACAACGCGAGGGACACCGGAAAGGCAGTGTAATAAAAACTCAGCCATGTGTGCCAGACTGCAAAGAAGCAAGACTTCTGTGTCCTCACCAAAAGGATGACTGACCATGCTCTCCTCCTCATCCTCCTCCTCTTCCTTCTCCTCCCTGTCCTCAGGCCGCCCATGCTGAACAGACGGTATGACAGTTGTGCAGGTAGTACCATCTATAGCGCAGGAAACTAGCTCTTGTTCTTCCTCCTCCTCCTCTTCTTCATTGTCACCCAATCCACGTTGGGATGAGATGAGGCTGGGCTGTGTGGAATCACCCTGTATGGTTCCTTGCTTCTTCTCATCGTGCTCCGCCTGCAATGCATCCTCTTTAATTGTGAGCAGAGAGCGTTTCAGTAGACAGAGAAGTGGGATAGTGACGCCGTCATCGCCGCTCACCATCTTGGTGGAGTCCTCAAAGTTTTGGAGGATGGTACATATGTCTAACATCCATGTCTACTGCTGAGATTTTATGTGTGGAGTCTGACCTGAATACCAACGGCCTTGTTGATGCTGGTAGTCAACAACTGCCAAGTGCCCTCTTCTGCTCACAAATCCTTCCCAACATCTGCAATGTAGAGTTCCAGCACGTGGGGACATCGCAAATCAGTCGGTGAGCTGGAAGCTGCAAATGCTGCTGAACCACGGCAAGGGCGGCGGAAGCTGTAGCTGACTTTCTAAAATGGGCACACAGGCGGCGTACTTTGACACGCAGATTCGACAGATCCGGGTAGGTTTTGAGAAACTGCTGAACCACTAGGTTAAGCACATGGGCCAGGCATCCTACGTGTGTGAGCTCGCCTTGACTGAGAGCGGCCACCAGGTTCCGGCCATTGTCACACACAACCATGCCTGGCTGTAGGTTAAGCGGTGTCAGCCACAGATCTGCCTGCTCTTTCAGAACTGTCCACAACCCTTCAGCGTTGTGCGGTTTGTCACCTAAGCATTTTAGCTTCAGCACAGCCTGTTGCCGCTTGGCCGAGGCAGTGCTGCAGTGCTTCCAGCTTGTGACTGATGTGGTCATTTCGGAGATGGAGGCTGAAGAGGAGGAGGAGGTGCAGGAGCTGTAGAATGTGGGGACAATCCTGATTGACCTAGGGCCCGCAATCCTCGGCGTCGGGAGGACGTTTTCCGTCCCAAGATCCGACTGGGTCCTGGCTTCCACTATATTAACCCAGTGTGCCATCAGTGAGATGTACCGTCCCTGCTCACAAGCACTTGTCCATGTGTCCGTGGTTAGGTGGACTTTCCCAGTAACTGCGTTGTTGAGGGCACGTCTAATCTTCTGGGACACATGCTCGTGTAATGGGATGGCACACTGATAGAAATAATGGTGGCTGGGGACCGAGTACCGAGGGACTGCCGCCGCCATAAGGTTGCGGAATGCTTCCGTCTCCACAAGCTTAAAAGGCAACATTTTGAGCACAAGCATTCGTGAAATGTGTGAATTTAGTAGTTTGGTCTGTGGAGCGTTGGCTGCGTATTTGCGCTTGCGTTCCAAGGACTGGGGTAGGGACAACTAAACGCTGTGCTGGGACAGGGATGTGGACGATCTTGCTGATGGTGCTAGTTAAGCGTGTTCAACGACAGGTGCAGGGCGGGAGGCACCTTGGCATGCGCCATGGACAGGGTATTGGCTTGCATGCACAAAAGCAGAACAAGCAGTGGTGTCACCCGCAGACACTGTTGCTGGACCCAGGGGTTTGGCCCACTTAGTCGGGTGCTTTGCTGCCATGTGCCTGATCATGCTGGTGGTGGTCAGGCTGCTAGTTTTGCTTCCCTTGATGATGCTGGCCTGGCATGTGGTGCAAATGGTCTTTTTGGGGGAGTTTTTAAAAAATAACAAGACTCAGGAAGACCGAACAGTTGTACTGGCAACATCCGTTGTGTTGGCGTTACGAGGAACACTTTCCTGCCTTGCGTCTGCGGCCACCACACTGCTTGTTCCTGCCTGTTGTGGTGCTACACCTCCCTTCCCCTGTGTGCTGCTGTCCTCGCTCTGTTTGTCCCCCTGCCAGGTTGGGTCAGTTACTATATCATCCACCACCTCGTCTTCCACTTCAGCACCCTGGTCCTCCTCCTAACTTTCTCGCAATTGTGTCTCATCATCATCATCCACCTCTTGCGACAGTAATTGCACTTTCCCACCATCGCCTTCGTGTGACCGTGGCTCCTCCAATATTTGGGCATCGCTACACTCTTTTGCCTCTTGATTTGCTTGAAGCTAGCAGGGCGAGAGACCCGAATCTACAAATGGAAAAGTGAACAGCCCTTCTGAGTGTCCAAGTGTGGGATCAGTTGTCTCTGGACAATCGGCATGGTGAGAGGAAGGAGGATCAGGGTGAGGAAAATGAGGTCCAGACTCACGGCTACTGAGACTTGACCGTGTGGAAGACAGGGTGGTGGTGCCAAAGTGACTGGAATCATTATCTACTATCCAACCAACAACCTTTTGACACTGCTCTGAGTTCAATAGTGGTGTACTGCGGTTCCCTAGTAGTTGGGACAGGAAGGTCGAGCGACAAGATGTGGGTGTTTGTTGTGGCACAATTTCTGCTTGCCCACGGCCACGGCCTCGGCATGCACCATCACGTCCACTTCCCCTTCCCTTGCCACATACCTTGCCCATTTGAAATGGAGGACAATAATTTCCATGTTCACAAGAAAAGGCTGAGTTTGGAACGCAGTTATATGTGATATGTCTGACAGAGAACCACAATTTTAAATAGCGCACACAGAATGGAAATGGAAGAAAGGGCTGATTTTGGAACAGTCTTATAGGTGATATGTCTGACAGTGAACCACGGTTTTAAATAGAAGGCCTGTAATTTGCTAATACTATTCTACACAGAGACCAAGTGCGAATAGCTTGACTGACACTCTGCAAGAAAATGAAAATGGAATAAATGGCTGATTTTGAAACATTCTTACAGGTGTTATGTCTGAAAGAGAACCACGGTTTTAAATAGCAGGCCTGTAATTTGCTAATACTATTCTTCACAGAGACCTAGTGTGAATAGCTTGAACGACACACTGCAACAGAATGAAAATGGAAGAAATCTCTGATTTTGAAACACTCTTAAAGGTGTTATGTCTGACAGAGAACCACAGTTTTAAATAGCAGGCCTGTAATTTACTAATACTATTCTTCACAGACATCTAGTGTGAATAGCTTGACCGACACACTGCAACAGAATGGAAAAGGAGGCCAATATTTTCCACGTTCAGTTTACATTTCTGGATTTTTATCGCTGAAATATGGAACAGATCTGGCTTTATTCTGAAGTGAGAACAAGCAAATGGAGCAGAAAAATTGTGTACTTTTTAAGCAAATAACCAGGATTAAGATAAAAAAAAAATTTGCACTGGCGCCTGATATCTGGGGCTATGTCTACAAATATCTGTAATTATTACAGCAGCAGCAGACAAGACGTTCAATGGACACTGCTGTGCTGTATCATACACTGCAGTCTGCCACATACACTGCTGCCTGCCTAGCACTGATTATATGCAGCTGGATTAGTCCTCAGAAGGACTATTAGTTCAGATGGATATTATAGATATATGTTGTGGAATACCTATACTAACTGTAAACAAGCAAATCTCTCCCTGACGCAGCAGCACCTCTCCCTACTCTGCCTGTTTCCGGGGTAGACTGTGGCAAGCATGGCAGTGCCAGGTCTTACATAGACCTGATGACGCTGTGCGGCCAGCCAATCATTGTAATGCCCACAACCAACATGACTACGGCATTACAGTGAGTGGCAGGCAATCCCTGCATGTTCATTGGATCTCTAAAGAGCGCCAAATGCAGGGCGGGGACCCGAGTTCCCGCCCGAGCAGCCCGGAAATACTCGCCGAGCTCGTCGAGCACAGTGATGCTCGGGCGTGTACCGAGCAGTGGCGAGCACGTTCGCTCATCACTAATAAAGACATCAGCTGCAGTCACTGTAAAAATGATGATAGTTACAGTCAAAATAATCTGTATATGTTTCTTCACGAAATCACGAACACCTTCACACGTTCAGTATTTGGTCAGTATTATACATCTGTATTTGTAAGCCAAAATCAGGAGTGAGTGAGAAATACAGAAGTGGTGACGTGTTTCTACTTTTCCTCTTATTGTTCCACTCCTGGTTTTGGCTTACAAATACTGATGTAAAATACTGACCAAATACTGAAGGTGTGAACATGGCTTAACAGAACTGCATGCAATAACTAATCTTTACCTTAGTTGATGGCACGAGCTGCTGAGCTCATTGATTGACTGCTGCGCTATCAACATGATGTCAGTGCTGCAAACAATATCAGTCACTGGGAGCAACTGTGAAGACTCAGCTATGGACCTGGGGAGGGTGAGTAAAGGACATTTTGTTCATTTATAAACAAACTGCAGCTGAGGAAAAGGTGTTTCTGAGAGCGGAAAATTCTCATCACGCTTTGCTGTTTTTCACAGCTTCTTTCAATTGCTTGATGTTCATTCATGTGTCATTCTTGAGAGGAGAGGGGGATATTGAGCTCACCATTAGAGATGAGCGTTGTTCTACTCGAACTGTTCGCCAATCTCAAATTCGAGCTGTTTTGGGCGGTGTTCGAGCCGTTCGGCGAACACGAACAATTTGAGAAAAATTCGGCTGTTCGAGGTTATGTTCGATAACTGTTCGTGCACCAAAATCATAACTGGATTTTTTCTCAGTAATGATGAAAATTAATGTTAATACGCAGTTTGAGTGTACAGCGGGGTGGGGGGAGGGGCAGGGGATGGATCTCTGCAGGAACAATGAAGGTCTCCATTTTTTTTTTCTCTTTCCCGCATTTACAGAGGGGAGGTGCAATCTGTCAGCCTATCAGCAGCGCACACACGGAGCGAAGTGCTTTTTTTCACACAAGCAAGGGCATGTGTCATTGGCAGTGTATGTCACATGTCCTTGCCCTATAAGACTGTGTGTGGGACTTGTTCTATTAATCCATCTATACAGACCTCCATCAGGTTGCAAACTGAATATATTTTTTTCTGCATCTACCTCTGAAAAAATATTGGGCTTCTAGCTGTGTGTGGGACTTGTTCTTTTAATCCATCTATACAGACCTCCATCAGGTTGCAAACTGAATATATTTTTTTCTGCATCTACCTCTGAAAAAATATTGGGCTTCTAGATGTGTGTGGGACTTGTTGTATTAGTCCATCTATACTGACCTCCATCAGGTTGCAAACTGTATATATTTTTTTCTGCATCTACCTCTGAAAAAATATTGGGCTTCTAGCTGTGTGTGGGACTTGTTATATTAATCCATCTATACAAACCTCCATCAGGTTGCAAACTGAATATATTTTTTTCTGCATCAACCTCTGAAAAAATATGTGGCCTTCTAGCAGTGTGTGGGACTTTCTCTATTAGTCCATCTATACTGACCTCCATCAGGTTGCAAACTGAATATAATTTTTTTCTGCATCTAGCTCTGAAAAAATATTTGGCCTTCTAGCAGTGTGTGGGACTTTCTCTATTAGTCCATCTATACTGACCTCCATCAGGTTGCAAATTAAAAATAATTTTTATCTGCATCTACAGTACCTCTGAAAAAATATTTGGGCTTCTAGCTGTGTGTGGGACTTGTTCTATTAGTCCATCTATACTGACCTCCATCAGGTTGCAAACTGAATATATTTTTTTCTGCATCTACCTCTGAAAAAATATTTGGGCTTCTAGCTGTGTGTGGGACTTGTTCTATTACTCCATCTATACTGACCTCCATCAGGTTGCAAACTGAATATATTTTTTTCTGCATCTACCTCTGAAAAAATATTGGGCTTCTAGCTGTGTGTGGGACTTGTTGTATTAGTCCATCTATACTGACCTCCATCAGGTTGCAAATTAAAAATAATTTTTATCTGCATCTACAGTACCTCTGAAAAAATATTTGGGCTTCTAGCTGTGTGTGGGACTTGTTCTATTAGTCCATCTATACTGACCTCCATCAGGTTGCAAATTGAATATAATTTTTATCTGCATCTAGCTCTGAAAAAATATTTGGCCTTCTAGCAGTGTGTGGGACTTTCTCTATTAGTCCATCTATACTGACCTCCATCAGGTTGCAAATTAAAAATAATTTTTATCTGCATCTAGCTCTGAAAAAATATTTGGCCTTCTAGCAGTGTGTGGGACTTTCTCTATTAGTCCATCTATACTGACCTCCATCAGGTTGCAAATTAAAAATAATTTTTATCTGCATCTACCTCTGAAAAAATATTGGGCTTCTAGCTGTGTGTGGGACTTGTTCTATTAATCCATCTATACAGACCTCCATCAGGTTGCAAACTGAATATAATTTTTTTCTGCATCTAGCTCTGAAAAAATATTTGGCCTTCTAGCAGTGTGTGGGACTTGTTCTATTAGTCCACCTATACTGACCTCCATCAGGTTGCAAATTCAAAATAATTTTTTGTCTGCATCTAGCACTGAAAAAATATTTGGCCTTCTAGCAGTGTGTGGGACTTTCTCTATTAGTCCATCTATACTGACCTCCATCAGGTTGCAAATTGAATATAATTTTTATCTGCATCTAGCTCTGAAAAAATATTTGGCCTTCTAGCAGTGTGTGGGACTTTCTCTATTAGTCCATCTATACTGACCTCCATCAGGTTGCAAATTAAAAATAATTTTTATCTGCATCTACCTCTGAAAAAATATTTGGGCTTCTAGCTGTTTGTGGGACTTGTTCTATTACTCCATCTATGCTGACCTCCATCAGGTTGCAAACTGAATATATTTTTTTCTGCATCTACCTCTGAAAAAATATTGGGCTTCTAGCTGTGTGTGGGACTTGTTGTATTAGTCCATCTATACTGACCTCCATCAGGTTGCAAATTAAAAATAATTTTTATCTGCATCTACAGTACCTCTGAAAAAATATTTGGGCTTCTAGCTGTGTGTGGGACTTGTTCTATTAGTCCATCTATACTGACCTCCATCAGGTTGCAAATTGAATATAATTTTTATCTGCATCTAGCTCTGAAAAAATATTTGGCCTTCTAGCAGTGTGTGGGACTTTCTCTATTAGTCCATCTATACTGACCTCCATCAGGTTGCAAATTCAATATAATTTTTATCTGCATCTAGCTCTGAAAAAATATTTGGCCTTCTAGCAGTGTGTGGGACTTTCTCTATTAGTCCATCTATACTGACCTCCATCAGGTTGCAAATTAAAAATAATTTTTATCTGCATCTACCTCTAAAAAAATATTTGGGCTTCTAGCTGTGTGTGGGACTTGTTCTATTAATCCATCTATACAGACCTCCATCAGGTTGCAAATTGAATATAATTTTTTTCTGCATCTAGCTCTGAAAAAATATTTGGCCTTCTAGCAGTGTGTGGGACTTGTTCTATTAGTCCACCTATACTGACCTCCATCAGGTTGCAAATTCAAAATAATTTTTTGTCTGCATCTAGCTCTGAAAAAATATTTGGCCTTCTAGCAGTGTGTGGGACTTTCTCTATTAGTCCATCTATACTGACCTCCATCAGGTTGCAAATTGAATATAATTTTTATCTGCATCTAGCTCTGAAAAAATATTTGGCCTTCTAGCAGTGTGTGGGACTTTCTCTATTAGTCCATCTATACTGACCTCCATCAGGTTGCAAATTAAAAATAATTTTTATCTGCATCTACCTCTGAAAAAATATTTGGGCTTCTAGCTGTGTGTGGGACTTGTTCTATTACTCTATCTATACTGACCTCCATCAGTTTGCAAACTAAATATATTTTTTTCTGCATCTACCTCTGAAAAAATATTGGGCTTCTAGCTGTGTGTGGGACTTGTTGTATTAGTCCATCTATACTGACCTCCATCAGGTTGCAAATTAAAAATAATTTTTATCTGCATCTACAGTACCTCTGAAAAAATATTTGGGCTTCTAGCTGTGTGTGGGACTTGTTCTATTAGTCCATCTATACTGACCTCCATCAGGTTGCAAATTGAATATAATTTTTATCTGCATCTAGCTCTGAAAAAATATTTGGCCTTCTAGCAGTGTGTGGGACTTTCTCTATTAGTCCATCTATACTGACCTCCATCAGGTTGCAAATTGAATATAATTTTTATCTGCATCTAGCGCTGAAAAAATATTTGGCCTTCTAGCAGTGTGTGGGACTTTCTCTATTAGTCCATCTATACTGACCTCCATCAGGTTGCAAATTAAAAATAATTTTTATCTGCATCTACCTCTGAAAAAATATTTGGGCTTCTAGCTGTGTGTGGGACTTGTTCTATTACTCCATCTATACTGACCTCCATCAGGTTGCAAACTGAATATATTTTTTTCTGCATCTACCTCTGAAAAAATATTGGGCTTCTAGCTGTGTGTGGGACTTGTTGTATTAGTCCATCTATACTGACCTCCATCAGGTTGCAAATTAAAAATAATTTTTATCTGCATCTACAGTACCTCTGAAAAAATATTTGGGCTTCTAGCTGTGTGTGGGACTTTTTCTATTAGTCCATCTATACTGACCTCCATCAGGTTGCAAATTGAATATAATTTTTATCTGCATCTAGCTCTGAAAAAATATTTGGCCTTCTAGCAGTGTGTGGGACTTTCTCTATTAGTCCATCTATACTGACCTCCATCAGGTTGCAAATTAAAAATAATTTTTATCTGCATCTAGCTCTGAAAAAATATTTGGCCTTCTAGCAGTGTGTGGGACTTTCTCTATTAGTCCATCTATACTGACCTCCATCAGGTTGCAAATTGAATATAATTTTTTTCTGCATCTAACCCAGCCAATAGTTTTGGCCTAATACCACAGTTTGGCCACTCAGCTCTGCTCGGTTCCCATCCATTGTTTTTTTGTGCAAACAACTCCAGAGTTGTGAATTAGTTAACCACCAAAATGAGTGGAAAAAGGCCTGCTGCTGGTGGAAAGGGGAATAGGCGTGTTGGGAAGGGGAAAAAAGGTTGTGTCCGTGGGGTAGGTGTTAAAGCAACAGTAACATCTGCAGAAGAAAGACCATCTTCCAGCCAAACTAAAATGTCTACTTCTTTTACGGCCACGCCAATCGCTACAAATTCCAGATGAGGCACAAAAACAGCAGGTGCTTCAACGGATATCAAGTGCTCCTTTAAGTGGGCTCTCCTCCACATCAACTTCAACATCACAAATACTCCAGTCCTCAAAGGTGTCACCCCAATCGCACTTGCTTCCTCACAGCTCCCAAATCTCCAGCTGCCCGTCTGAGTATGAGGTAGAACAGATGGTTGAGTCTGCAGAGCTGTTTACTCATACTATAGCCTGGGAATCAGAGGTCGACTCCAGCGCTTCTGTGAATCCAGACGAGGAAATGATCTGCACTGATGCCCAGAATCTTTATGAGTCGGATCCAGGACCAGACGCAGAAGGTTCTGACCATAATGTAGACCCTCATTCCCAAACTGTAACTCCTGTTGGTGGAGACAATGAGGAAGACGATGATAAGACTCAAATACCTGATTGGAACGACAACTTTAGTTTTTTCTCAGGGCAGGAACAGGTTGGCTCTGAGGACGACGGGTGTGATAACGCACAGGGTGATGATGATGAGGTTGGAGATCCCACTTACTGTCAACCCACAGTCAGCCAAGAGATGAGGTCAGCAGAGGAGGTGGAGGAAGATGCTAGTGACGACGAGGTCAGGTTGCGCCTTCCTGGACAGAGACGTAGTACTGGAAGCACGTCAACAACTGCATCCTCAAACACAACTCTGCCTCTCACCACAAGTCGTGGTGGCTCTTCAGGTCGCATGGGTGCTAAGCCTTGCATAGCCTGGGCATTTTTTCAGATCGATAAAGATGACCCAACTCGTGTTATCTGTAACATTTGTCAGCAAAAGCTAAGTAGAGGCCAAAAAATACATAGTTTGAGTACTTCATGCATGAACCGGCACATGGACATGAAGCATAATTTGCAGTGGGAAGCTCAGTGTGCTACAATGCGTCCTAGCCGGCCGGGCCAACCACCGTCTGCCATATCTTGTGCATCCGCGGCCTCTTCATCCTCTGTGACTGGGGGGACAGCAATCACACCTGTTTTGGGGCGCAGACCTGCCACCTCTTTACCCGCAACAGCCAGCGTGATTGGCAGGTCATCATTTTCTTTGGAGGTGGTAACACCAGCTGGTGTTGAGCGCTGTCCGACATCGATAGCACCACCTTTGGATCAAGGCAACCTAACATGTCCGCCTGCATCTTCCTCACAGACCGGCAGTTTGCCGGGGACACCCTTATCAACCCCGTCTAAACACAATAGCCAGCCCTCGGTCCCTCAGATGTGGACAAGTAAAAGACCATTTCCTCCTAGCCATGAGAAAGCTAAGAGGTTGAATTTCACCATCTGCAAGCTCTTGGCTACAGAAATGCTGCCTTTCCGCCTGGTGGACACAGAGGATTTTCGAGACCTTATGTCCGTCGCAGTGCCCCAGTACCAGATGCCCAGTCGGCACTACTTCTCAAAGAAAGGTGTGCCTGCGCTCCACCAGCATGTCGCACACAACATCACCGCTTCTTTGAGAAACTCTGTGTGTGACAGGGTACATTTCACCACAGACACTTGGACGAGTAGGCATGGACAGGGGCGTTACATGTCGCTGACTGGGCACTGGGTAACTATGGTGACAGCAGGACAAGGGGCTGCTGTCCAAGTCTTGCCGTCCCCACGAGTTGTGCGTCAATCCTCTTTATGTCAAAGTTCCTCCACTGCTTCTGCCTCCTCAACCTCCTCTCGGTCTTCCACCTGCACCCAAAGCCTGTCTGGTCATGCCACAAGCTTTCTAACTGCGCAGAAGGGATCCTGCACACCTCCTTACTATGCTGGCAGTAGGGCTCAACGTCATCAGGCGGTTTTTACATTGAAATGTCTGGGAAATGTGAGTCACACAGCTGAGGAGTTGTGGTCAGCTCTGGAGAACCAATTTCATGAATGGTTGTCTCCACTGGACCTGAAACCAGGGAAGGCCGTGTGCGACAATGCTGCAAACCTGGGTACGGCCCTTCGCCGGGGCAATGTCACACACGTGCCTTGTATGGCTCACGTGTTGAACCTGGTTGTCCAGCAATTTTTAGCCCACTATCCCAGACTAGATGGCCTTCTGCAGAGGGCACGGTCGCTGTGTGCTCACTTCCGCCGTTCGCATCCCGCAGCTCAGCGACTTACATCTCTACAGAAGTCGTTGGGCCTGCCACTTCACCGGCTAAAATGCGATGTGCCTACCCGGTGGAATTCAACTCTGCACATGTTGCAGCGACTGTGGCAGCACCGACAAGCCCTGGTGCAATACGTTCTGACGTATAGCCTGGGCCAACGAGATCCAGAGGTGGGGCAAATCACGCTGGAGGAGTGGTCTCAGATCAGGGACCTATGCACCCTTCTGCACAGTTTTGAAATGGCGACGAAGATGTTTAGTGCTGACGATGCCATTATCAGCATGACTATTCCGGTGATTTACATGCTGGAGCATGTGTTAAACAGAATTCGGAGTCAGGTGGTGGCACAAGAGGAGGTGGAGGAAGTAGAGGAGGAGGAGTTGTATGCGGAAGGGCTAACATCTGCAAGGTCCAGACGGACGGCAGCACCAAGGCAGCAGGCATGTGAGGGTGGGGGAGATGGTTTTACCAGGGCGCATGGTAGCAGCCAAACTAGTGAGGAAGGTGCAGGAGCCCAGGAAGAAGTGGAGGACGAACTGATGGAAGACTCATCAGATGAGGGAGACCTTGATCACATTTCTGTTGTGCGAGGTTGGGGGTAGAGGACAGAGGAAGGAAGCATGATTGTTACCTCGCCACCAACACAACAGGGACTTGGTGCTCCTGGATGCGCAACACACATGAGTGCCTTCTTGCTGCACTACCTGCAACATGACCCTCGAATTGTGAGAATTAGAAATAATCCTGACTACTGGGTTGCCACACTGTTAGATCCCCGGTACAAAAGTAAATTTGCAGAAATTATTCCTGCCATAGAAAGGGATGCACGCATGCAGGAGTATCAGCAGAGACTGTTGCAGAATCTTACATGTGCTTTTCCACAAAATACCAGTGGTGCACGTAGTGAATCTCACAGTTCCAACTTGCCAACCGTGGGACCGTCAAGTGTTCAGCACTCAAACCGTAACAGAACCACAGTATCTGCTGGTAACATCAATTTTGCGGAATCATTTAACCACTTTTTTAGCCCATCCTTTGCAAGGCCACAGGAGACAAGAAGTCTGACACATAGTCAACGCCTAGAGACGATGGTACAGGAGTATCTCCAAGTAAACATTGAAGCCATGACTGTGTCACTGGACCCTTGCTCTTTTTGGGCTTCCAATCTGGATAAATGGCCGGAGCTAGCCACTTACGCCTTGGAGATCTTGTCATGCCCCGCAGCCAGCGTTCTGTCTGAACGTGTGTTCAGCGCTGCTGGTGGTGTGCTGACAGATAAGCGCACGCGGCTCTCCACTGATAATGTAGACAGACTCACGTTCATAAAGATGAACAAATCATGGATCCGAAAAGACTTTTCTACCCCTGTGTCATCCTGGGGAGAGTAAAAGCTTGATGATTGGTTAAAATCACCCTACCAACCGTTTTAAGCTTTCAAATTACTAATCATGTTTATCTGTATCTTGGCTGGAAAATAATTTGGGCTTTGTAGCAGTGTGCAGCACTGATTCTATTAGGCCATCTATAATAAGCTCCACCAGATTTAAAATTACTAATCATGTTTATCTGTATCTTGACTGGAAAATAATTTGGGCTTTGTAGCAGTGTGCAGCACTGATCCTATTAGGCCATCTATACTAAAGCTTCACCAGATTTAAAATTAATAATAATTTTTAGCTGCATTTAGCCCGGAAAATAATTTTGGGGCTCCGAGATGCGCAAGACACATAAGTGCCTTCTTGCTGCACTACCTGCAGCATGACCCTCATATTGTCAGAATTCGAAGTAATCATGACTACTGGGTTGCCACACTCTTAGATCCCCCAAACTTTTCGATCAACCTTTTCATTTTAATAAAGACCAAAAAAATGGTCATTTTTGAAATTATAAGCATTAGCAGGTTGTTAGAAACTGAAATCAAACAGTTTTCAACTCAAAACTTTATTCTAGGTGATGTTACATTTTCACATAGGACCCCTTGTTCGAAAGGAGCTTCTGAACTCTCTCGTCCATTGAATTTGTCAGGTTTTGGATGGTTTCTGCTTCAATTGTTTTGCATGAGGACAGAATACCCTCCCAGAGCTGTTGCTTAGATGTGAACTGCCTCCCGCCATCATAGACACTCCTTTTAATGATGCTCCAAAGGTTCTGAATGGGGTAGAGGTCAGGGGAGCATGGGGGTCACACCATAAGTTTGTCCCCTTTTATGCCCATATCAGCCAGAGATGCAGATGTTTTATGTGCAGCATGAGATGGTGCATTATCATGCAAAAAAATGATCTTGCTGTGAAATACACGGTTCTTCTTCTTGAACCATGGCAGGAAGTGCTGTTTGAGAAAATCCACATACATTATGGAGTTCATCTTTAGCGCCTTCAGGGATCCTAAAGGGGCCGACAATCTCTCTCCCCATGATTCCAGCCCAAAACATTACTCCACCTCCTCCTTGTTGGCGCTGTAGCCGTGTTTGCGTGGGGTGTCCATCAACCAGCCATCCTCCACTCCATCCATCTGGACCATCAAGCGCTGCACGGCACTCATCCGTGAACAAAACAGTTTTGAAATCAGTCTTCATGTAATGTTTGGCCCACTGGAGCCGTTTCTGCTTGTGTGAAGTGGATAGAGGAGGTCGACAGGATGGCGTATGCACAGCTGCAAACCTCTGAAGGACCCTGCATCTTGTTGTTCGGGGGACGTTGGAGGCACCAGCAGCTTCAAAAACTTGTCTGCTGCTATGACAAGGCTTTTTTGCCGCTGCTCTTTCAACCTGACGTAATTGCCTGTAGGAAAGAGTCCTCAATTTGCCCTTATCAGCACGCACACGTGTGTACTGTGAATCAGCTACATACTTCTTGATTGCCAAGACACTTCATCCTGATCATCGCACAATGTTGATTGTAGTCATGCCTTGACCTAAACACTCCACAATTTGTTGCTTCTCAGCAGCCGACACATCCTTTTTCTTTCCCATTTTGGCAGAAAATGTAGGCTGCTTAATAATGTGAGACAGCCTTCTTAAGTAGTCTTGCCTTTCATTGGACACACCTGCCAAACTAATTAGCACAGGTGTCTGCAATTGCTTACAGTGATATAAAGAGCCCTGACACACATCACCATCAATGAGTTTAACTGACAAACAAACAAATTCTTCCTTTATCACTCCTAAACACTTTTTGCATAATAATTTGGAACACAGTGTACATGTGCTTTTCCACAAAACACCAGTGGTTCACGTAGTGAATCTTACAGTTCTAACTTGCCAACCGTGGTCTGTATGGAGTTGTTCAATAAAGGGCCCAAAATTAAGATAACATAGATGGGAGAGGTCTCTATGAATAGGAATTCCTAAGTATTTGATACCCTGTGAGGGCCAGGCAAAGGGAAAGTTGGACTGGATGGAATCCTATATGGATTTGGGGAGGGAGACATCGAGGGCCTCAGACGTCGCTGCATTGATTTTAAAATTTGACCATGTAACAAAGTGATCTATTTCAGCCATAACAGCATGGATGGATATATGTGATTGAGTGATATATACTAGGACATCATCAGCAAATAGAGAGCACTTGTACTCGGTGCCTCCCACCTCAATCCACCTAATATTGGGGTTATGGCGAATTGATGAGAGCAGGTGCTCCGTCTCTAGGATGTATAAGAGAGGGGACAGAGAACATCCCTGCCTTGTCCCATTGGTGATTGTGAAAGGTGATGAAAATGTTCTGACGCGCCCCCTGGGCCTTGGGACACCCGGAGCCGGACCCTTTTTGGTGGATGCTGGTGGTTGTAGTCTCCGTGGCAGCGACCCGGTTCCGTGGCTCAGGGCGGTCAAACCAGTGGCGGAACTATTTATGTGGTTTTGATGTTTAAATGTCCGACTACGCCACCCGTGGATTGCGGTCAGAGTGAACCGCCGCTCCAGGGCAGACCGCTGAGGCTGGTGTTGTGGGTGCAGCAGAGCGTAGCATAACTCCCCACGGGAAGAGTATAGCCTCAGGGCAGTGTATGCGGAGGATGGGGATGATGGTGCAGGGCAGCAGCAGTAACGACACGGAGTCAGTGATGCAGTCCAGGGCCTTTACTCACAGTTCTTATTATCCAGACCACGTCTGCAGGTAACGGCTGCCCACGTCGTACTGTGCTCACCAGGTGAGGGGCTCAGACAACTCCCAGATAACTTTGGAGCGCTTCACAGGACCCCCTTTGTGTGTCCTTTGTCTGACCTTTCTTACCAACCCTTCTGTCCGGGTGCCTCGGGCCTCCTCTTGGTAAACTTGGCGCCAGTTTCCCTGACCCTATGTGGTGCCTTCCTAGCGGGTGTAGCGAGGGGCTGCGCCACATAAAATGTCACAGCCTCCTGTTTCTAGCTGAGGGTCGTTTCCTGCCTCCACTAGTTTCGGGGACCGGTCTCCCCCTTTGGCCTGACCCCTCCACGCAGGTGGATTCGGGCGTGCGGTGGCGACTCGCCCGTCCGCACCCCTGGGATCCCTTCGTTCCTCGTTCCTGGAGCCTTCTCCGCTCCTCTTCCTTCCTTCTCCCTCTTCCAGGCCTGGGCCTCTGTTACTAGGCCCGCCTCCGGAGCAGAGCTCATGCAGAGCCCCTGCTCCCTGCCACTTCTGCTCAGACTTCTCTGCACTGAACTAAGATGGTGCCCACCTTTTATACTCCCTTCTCAATGCACCCAGGAACTGCTTCCTCCCTGCTCCTGCACTACAGGGTTCCCCTTCCTCAGTGTTCCCTCCCCCCACTCCAGCCAGGGACAGGGACTGTCGTGCCCATCTCAGGGGCATATTGGTCGCCCTGCCCCACGGCAATGTGGTGTAATGCATGCAGGTGTCGGGTCCTGATCCACACTACATCCTTACCTGAGAGTGAGATATCACACCTCTGGGTGAGGTGCAATACCTCTGTAGCAACCGAGCCCTCAGGGTGCTACAGTTCCATTTATCTTCAGCCTAGGTGACGTATTGCGATACAGGGCCGTGATTTTGGCTATAAAAGGGTCACCTTTGAAGGTGTTTTCTATGTGTTTCTATGTGTTTTTGTTTGCCTGCCATTGGTTTTAACGGTGTTCAAAGGTGTTCGACGAACAGTTCGACGAACAGTTCGGCGAACACATGGGTGTTCGACGAACCGAACCGAACTCGAACACTATGGGGGTGGCTCAACACTACTCACCATGCCTTCCAATCCAAATGCTGGAGGTTGAAATCCGTATGGAGGGTGCCGGTCCTGCTGGTGAAGTTCAGCCAAGTAGTTAGATTGAAAGAAGGAAAATAGTCGGCACATCCATCTAACAATAGGTAAAATATATCAAAAATTTATTAGGACATCTTTAAAAACATGGATTCCAGAGATGTAAAAATAAAAACCTGACGCTTTTCTGGTTCAGGTTTTTATATCTCTGGAATTCATGTTTTTAAAGCTGCCCTAATAAATTTTTGATATATTTTACCTATTGTTGGATGGATGTGCCGACTATTTCCCTTCTTTCAATCTAACATGTCATTCTTGATGGCATCCAGCCAATGGGTCTTTGTTCTCTCCTGTTTCCTTTTACCACTGACCATTCTGAGTAGCATCTCCTTTTCTATGGAATTTGCCCTCATTACATGGTCAAAATAGGTTATTTTCAGTCTGGTGATATTGCTTTTCAAAGACAATAGTACATAAATAGAAATCATGGGGCCCAATAGCAGAAGTACTAGTTGGCCCTCAGAAATAAAAATAATATTCAGCGGGGTCTCAGATGAGCATATCCCACAATTTTGCTTGAAAATTTAAGCTGCGTTGACATGTAGCATAAATGCTACATTTTTTTCATCTGCTTTTTTGCACAGAAATTTTGCCCACCATGCATCTAAAGACGCTGCTGAACTGTGCGGTTTTGGTGCTTTTATTTTTCTGGAGGCTACTATGTGGAGCCTGAAAAAAAACGCATGTAAAAAACTGTAGATACTTTATTAAGTGCAGAATCACAGCTTTTCTAAGCTATAAAAATGCATTAAAAATGCTGCTTCACATCTGCACCAAAAACGAATCAAAAAAGGGGGAAAACGCATAAAAAATGCAGCAAAAATGGAATTATCAGAGAAAATTGTTATTGTGTAGTTTGGTGCAGACATCTGCAGAAAACAAACACACAGTTTTTATGCAACTTGTAAACACAGCTTTATAGACTCAAAAAAGCCAGATGCCATATAGTTAAGCTACATAGAGATGAGAACGTTATGGCGGCTGCAACTGTGAATGAAGGAACAAAAAATAAATTCATAGGTCTCAACTACAGATGAACGAATTGACTCACGGACCAGCGTCCAGGCCAATGATACCTGGCAGCTAGAGTCCTGAGAATCTCTTACCTTCTGATGTCTCCGGCACGGCATTTGATGTGTCAGGACTAGAGATGGGCGAACTCGTGGGTGTTCGGGTCCGGCAGGTTTGGCCAAACATTAAAAAAGGTTCAGTTCGGGTACCAGAACAGTACCCAAAGTTGAACGTGAACCTGTACCCCATTCAAATGAATGGGGGACCTGAGCATCCAGTGTTTCCCACACTGTCATCTATGTGACACCGCGAGAAACACCGACTCTGACCCGCGGTAAATTCGTACAGACCTTGAGAATAAATTCCACAATTCGATGTGTCTAAAAAAATATTCCTATGCTGAGATAATCTTATAAATGTGCCCCTGCTGTGCACTGTGTAATGGCCGTGTCTGACCATACGGGAACATGGTCTGATCATACCACATCTCCTGGGCAGGGAGGAAGCAGAAGAGAGGATACAGACAGGACAGCAGGGATCACAGCTGGTTCTTTCTGTGAGTAAAAAATGTCACTGTCTGTTTTTAAACATTATTTTACTTCAAAGAAAGAATCGGCTGTGATCTCGTGCTGTCCTGTCTGTATACTCTTTTGCTTCCTCCCCTGCCCAGGAGATGTAGTATGATCTGACCATGTTCCTGCACGGTCAGACACAGCCATTTCACAGTACACAGCAGGGGCACATTTATAAGATTATCTCAGCACAGGAACATTTTATTTAAATGCATCCAATTGTGGAGTTTATTTTTATTCCAAGATCTGATGATTAAAATTTACTTTTGTTTCTGAGATGTATTCATACATCCCTGTGGCCTCGTACTTATTGACCATGGACATATGGATACGTCTTGGCAATTTTGTGTTCATAGAGGCTGTGCGCAAGTGATCGCCGCCGGGTGTCAGCTGATTCTCACAGCTGACACCCGGCACTCAGTGCCAGGAGCGGTGATGGCACCGCTCCCGGCACTTTAACCCGCTAAATGCAGAGATCGCTGCGATCGCAGCATTTACCGTGCAGGAAGAGGGAAGAAAGCCCCTCTACCTTTGGATCGGAGACCCCTCGACGTCATAGCAGGATCCCATCCGGGTCCCAGAGCTAGGAAAGTTGCCAGATGATGCGCAGTGCATTATCTGGCAGATTTCTGTCAGTGCAGAACTGACAGTTTGCACAGTATAGGAAAGCTCCTGCATCCCTATACTATACAAGCGATCAGCCTGCAAGTAGAGAAAGTCCCATTGTGGGAAAAAGTGTAAAATTAAAAAAAAGAATAATAACAATAATAATAAAAATATATATATTGTACCCATAAATAAATATTTTTATGAAAAAAAATAAACAAAAAAAGTACATATATTTGGTATCGCCACGACCAGAATGACCTGACCTATAAAACTGTCCTATTAGTTAACCCCTTCAGTGAACACCGTAAAAAAATAAACAAATAATTAAAAAACGAGGCAAAAAACGATGCTTTATCATGATACCACCGAACAAAAGGTCATGAAAAGCGCAGGGCAAATGTGATCCAAAATGTTATGTAAAATGTTCCCAACAAAAGCTTCAACTCATCCCACAAAAAAAGCAAGACCCCACTCAGGTCTGTCATCTGTTATTGGAAATATAGGGGCTTCCACATTACTGGTAGTACAAAGGGTCTGGAAAAGCGCAATGGCTCATCGCCCCCCAAAAGAAATTGAGCAAATTCTGCGCTCCCAAATCAAAATGCCCCCCCACCCTTCTGAGCCTCAGTGTGTGCCTAAACTGCAGTTAGCGTCTACATGTTTGGCATTTCTGTAGTGATGAGAGCACGCCTAATTTACAGGTGTGTGTCTCCAGAAGCATGAGCTGGACATACATACTGATCATTAAAACTTACCGTTTACTACAACTGCAGTTTGCAATTTTCACTCAGCAACATTCGCTGCTGTTTGTTTCTGGAAAAGACCCATGGAGTCAAAATTGTCACTACACCTGTAGATAAACTCCCAAAGGGGTATAATTTCCAAAATGGGGTCACTTGAGGGGGGATTCTGTTATTCTAGCACTTAGGGGCTCTGTATATGGAGTCTGCATACTATTCTAGAAAAATCTGCGCTCCAGGAGGCAAATAGCGCTCCACCCCTCCCGAGTTTCACCATGTGGCTAAGCAGTACTGCACAGCCACATATCTGGGGTATTTCTACATTCAGCTGAAATTGTGGGACAAATTTTGGTGCCATTTTTACCCATTTCCCAGTGTGAAAATGTAAAATGTAATTATTTTTTCTTCACTGCCCAATGGTATAAAATTCTGTGATTCACCTGTGGTGTCAATATGCTCACTTCACCGACAGATTAATTTATTGAGAGGTGTAGTTTGTAAAATGGGGTCTCTTATGGGGGTGTGCTGTTCTGGCACCTCAGGGGCTCTGCCATTGTGACATGGCACCCTTAAACCAGTCCAGCAAAATCTGAACTCCAATATGGTGCTTTTTCCCTTCTGAGCTTTGCACTGTGCATCACAAGTACCACATATGGGGTATCAGTGTACAAAGGAAAAATTGCACAACAAATTTTGGGATCCATTTTCTCTTGCTATCCTTGTGAGAATGAAAAAATTTGGGGCTAAAACAACATTTTTGTGGGAAAAATATATATATTTTATTTTTACAGATCCAAGTTGTAAAATTCTGTGAAGCACCTGTGGGTTCAAGGTGCTCACCACACATCTAAATACATTCCTTGAGAGGGTCTAGTTTCCAAAATAAGGGGGTTTTCCACTATTTAGGCACATTAGGCTCTCCAAAAGCAATATGACACCCACAGACCATTCCATCAAAGTCTACATTCCAAAATATCACTCCTTCCTTTCTGAGCCCTGCCATGCGCCAAAACAGTAGTTTTCCCCAACATATGGGGTATCTGCGTGCTCTGGAGAAATTCCACAACAAATTTTGGAGTCCATTTTCTCCTGTTACCCCTTTGAAAATAAAAAATTGGGGCTAAAAAACATTTTTGTGGGAAAAATGGGATTTTTTTTTTCACCGCCATACGTTATAAACTTCTGCAAAGCACTTAGTGGTTCAAGGTGCTCACCACACATCTAGATAAGCTCCATGAGGGGTCTAGTTTCCAAAATGGTGGCACTTGTGGGGGGTTTCCACTGTTTAGGCACATCAGGGGCTCTCCAAACGAGACATGGCGTAGGCTAATTATTCAAGCAAATTTTAAATTCAAAAAGTCAAATGGCGTTCCTTCCCTTTGGATCCTTGCGCCCAAATAGTGGTTTTCCCCTATATATGGGGTATCAGCGTGCTCAGAAGAAATTGCACAACAAATTTTGGGGTCCATATTTTCCTGTTACCCTTGCAAAAATAGAAAAATTTGGGTCTAAAATTAAATTTTTGTGAAAAAAAGTTAAATGCTCATTGTTTTCTTCCACATTCCAAAAATTCCTGTGAAGCACCTGAAGGGTTAATAAACTTCTTGAATGTGGTTTTGAGCACTGGTGAGCACTTGTCAGAATTGTAAAATTTGGCCTTGTCATTAACGTGCAAACAGCCTTCGGGGGGAAAAGGGGTTAAGTAGTGAAAAAAAACATCAGAAATTTGTAAGAAAAAAAAGTCGCTATTTTTCAAGACCCGTCTCCATTTTTGAGATCTGGGGCTGGGTGAGGGCTTATCTTTTGCGCCCTGAGCTGGCATTTTTATTTATACCATTTTGGGGTAGATACAATGTTTTAATCACCTGTTTTTGCATTTTATTGCAATGTTGTAGCAGCCAAAATAAACGTAATTTTGGTGGTTCAATTTTTTTCTCGTTACGCCGTTTACCAATTGGATTAATTTACTTTATATTTTGATAGATTAGAATTTTCTGAACTCAGAGATACCAAGTATGTGTATTTTTTTATTGTTTTATTTTGAATGGGGCAAAAAGGGGATGAGTTGAACTTTTGTTTTCTAAATTTTTTTAATATTTTTTAACACTTTTACTTTTTAATGGCTTCCATAGTCCCCTTAGGAGACTCCCATAGTCCCCTTAGTCCCCTTATGAAGCACAAATCATGACTTCATATGAACACTAACCATGGGCCGGCATTAATAGGAGATTTACAATGGCAGGCATGGGGGTCTTCGGCAGACCCTCTGCTGTCATGACAAACTATCAGCGCCCCACAATCACATGAGAGGGGCGCCGATGGGCAGGTCTTGTGATGCGCTTCCGCCCGCCGTGTATTAAATGCAGCTGTCAGAGATTGACAGCAGCAGTTAACTTAACAGCTGCGGGTGGATCTCGGATGTTAGAGGCACATCACAGCTGATCAGATCAGCTGTCCTTTACAGGGAAAAATGCAGGCTCAGCACCAGAGCCCGCATCAAATTCAGGGACATGACCTTGGACATACCTATACGTCCAAGCTAGTGAAGGGGTTCATATAAAAGGTCTCTTTTTATTTTTGAAATACCTGTCTTAATTGTCTATACCATAAACCGCAGCATATTTGCTACCGGTTGTGAGCCTACTTAAATTACTTTTTATTTTGGTTTTACAGCATTTTTAAAATAAATAAATAAACAATAAGAGGTTACATTTTTGCAACTGTTTGACTAGTCAAATTTAACAGTTGTAGGCAACACAAAAATGCTGCTGGCTGATACTGCAAATTATTCTCTGTGCATGTATTTATGTAGTGACCTCTTTATTTACAGTTAAACTTTTTTGGGGTAGAAATTTTAAACCCAAAATATTGTTGAGTTTGTTAACAAAGTTTATAAGCAAATTAAATGTTATACTTTTGTCCAAAATGTATGCTCAACCCAAAAATGGCACAGGTGACGGAAGTAGAATGGCGATAGAAAATGCAAACCTAATATCATGGATAAGAATATGGTTGCCACTTGCAGCAGCTAACACCACCAGTAGTGCTAGTGGCAACCATCTTTGCAGTAGTAGTATAAAACGCAGGTGACATTTGGCCTCTTTTGCCTCTGACAAGTGCATTAGCTCAGAAGAAGCGGAGGGGATAATGGAGAATAAACCCCATCCCTCCTCTTAATCACAGCAGGATGATGTAGCCTCTGACAGCGACACCATCAGCTGAAGTTAGCATTCTGCTAAGTCCACCTCCCCAGCAGCCATAACACTTACGTTTTTACATACTAGAATTTGCAACCAGTCAATGACACCTGTTTCTATTTTGCCCCAGATTCCCCAAAACCAAAGCAACCTGGGGGCTAAGGAACGTACTACACCAGAAAAACTTCTTCCAGTTGATATTTTAGAAGATATGAACAGTCAGCCTTTATTCTTGAAGACATAGTGCTGGAGTAGATGGACAACACACTTCTAACGCCAGTCTGTGTTAAAGGCTCTGTGAGCTGAGGTGGTAGGTACACTGTCAGTGGTAGTACTCCTAGCCAGGTCAAACCTCTGGGTTTGAATCAGGTGAGGAGAGGTGGTGGCCAAGAATGCTAGCCATTTCACGTGTGTCAAAAACATCCTCTGGAGCAAATTAACTTTTGCTGTGATCAACTCTAGGTCAGGTAATGAAGCATGTGTTCTTGGTTGAGGAGGCTCTACAGTGTGTGAAATGTCTGGTTGCCGTGGTGGCGAGTCATAAGTTTGGGCATCTCGTGTGTAAGAGTTCTAATGCACCTTGCCACCAGATAATTTTTTGTCACTTTGCAAACTTTGCAAGAGGAAAATAAGCAGTGGAAGTTTTGGCTTCTATGGACTTGAAACTGTAGTTCTCCATCAGCAAATGAAGTGAAGTGATGTCATCTGCTCATTTGGCAAAGTCAAGTCAGCCAGTAATCAGAAAAAGCGTCAAGTTATTCTCCTTTGCCATTTCGCCAAGATCGTCCTTCTGTCAGCCAAGCTGCACCCTTAGGTAACACCTGTATGGTATCATCATCACCACCAATACCTTCATCCTCCTCTACTGCATGTCATACTCTAAGTATGCCTCCTCTTTTTTCGCTGAAATGGCAAATATCGATTGCCAATTGTATGAAGAGGAAACAACTATACTCTCCCAGTCATCTGCTGGTTTGCCAATTAAACTGGCATCTTTTCAAGTTGCAGGTGGTGCAGTTGCTGCTTTACCAGCTTGTGGATTACCCTCCCTTTCGAGAAATCATGGCATGCACTTAACCTCCCTGGAAGATACTAAACCACCATTATTTCTCACAGAAAGGGATGCCCACTCTATTGTTACATGCAGGAGAATGTAGGCCGCTTTCTGGACTTGTCTTTGAGCTCCAAAGTGTACTGAACACTTGTATTGAGAGAAGCCTCGACTCGACTAGTGAACGTGGCCGACTTGAAAACGTGGCCTCTCTCCATACAAGTGTGTGGAGCAAGGCCACATCCACTGAACGGACTCTGGCCGGTAGTAAGTATAACGCATACATACTCTCCGGTCCTAGCTCAGAATCCTGTGAATCTCCGGATTCATAAGTCTGCAGTCTTATCGATTTGGCCTGGACCATCCATTAATAGTTGCAAGATTTCTTTCATAAATATATATGCTTGAGAAACGTGGTGGCTATGTCCAGAAAAGTGTCAGCCCATGTCAATAGGTCTTATGTGGCAAAGCATGCCCTCCTAGCATTAAACAAAGGGGCCAGAAGAAGCCATCATTTGTAGAGCAAAACCTTGGGTCAGGCTACACATTTAGCTTCTGCCACAAGGTCGACTGCTCCATACATTTGTTTTTAAGCATTGTTTTAATTACTATTGTCCCTTGTCACATAGAATTACCAAATTTACTTCATGTGAATTATCTTGTGGTTCCTTGTCCCACCACCAGTTTGTGGACTGTTCAATTTTCTGTATAATTTATTTTATTTATTTATTTATTTTCATTTGTTGTTTATTCTTTGTTAAATTTGTATTTTTTGTTTATTATTTTATTTGTCTTTCTTAATGGCAAAGTGAGAATAGAATCCTTCAGACATTTAAATTAGTTTTTACAACAATTGCAAATGTTGCAATTTTAAAACTTTGATGTAGTTAAACTAAAAAGTAATACCACATGAAATACATAATAAATAACATTTACTTCAAAAGTGAAAAGATTATGGAACCAAATTTCAGTACTAATCAATAAATTACTCAAGAGGAACCTAAAAATAACTCCACAAATGGCTGCCCCTTCTTTAAACATGGAAAGTTTTGATCCTTCAACCAGATCTATTCTGATTAGTGTTGAGCATTCCGATACTGAAATATCGGGTATCGGCCGATATTCACTGTATCGGAATTCCGATACTTAATTCCGATACTTTTATAATATCGAATACCGGAATCGGAAGTTCCCATAATGCCTGCGCTCTGCAGTGTCTCTGAAGGATGACAAGCTGGATGGCAGCGCTCAGCTGCGATCCAGCTTGTCATCAGAATGCCATCCCAGCGTGGGAGAATTCTCCTGATTGTTTAAAAGCCGGCGCGCGGTAAAAAGCCGCCGGCTTTTAAACAATCACGCAGCCCCATACTGCTTCCCCGCAGCCTCCCACCCCGATCCTCCGCTCCCCTCGCCACCTCCCATCCCGATCGTAAATTAGGACCGGGCGGGGAGCGCAGCACCAAGGAGCGAAGGACCCGGGCGGGGAAGCCGGCAGTGAAAAGACTTCACCGCCGGCTTTCCCGTTCTGTGCTGCGCTTTCCCGCCGGTTATTTCAAATGAACAGCTGAGGTATCAGGTGATGCCGATCAGCTGTTCATTTGAAGTAGCCGCGGTGCCCTCAGAGGGTTCATGTGAGTTCATGCTTGACTGCATGAACTCACATCAACTTTCCCACGGCCGCACAGGTCAGCCTCACCTCCCGGACCCGTCATGATTAGTGTGTGTGCGGGGTGTGTGTGCGGGGTGTGTGTGTGCGGGTGTGTGTGTGCGGGGTGTGTGTGCGGGGTGTGTGTGTGCGGGTGTGTGTGCGGGTGTGCGTGCAGGCAGACATAGGCCGATGTGACACTACTACTCCCATCGGCCTATGTCTGTCCCCCGTCCACTCCTGCCAGCAGGATCAGCTCGATGGGAGCAGTAGTTCCCATCAGCCTGATCCTGCTATTTAAATTGCCCTACTGTGTCCCCAATAAATGTTAAATACATGTCATTGGTGGCCAGTGGTTACCTAAAAGAAATTAGTTCATACATTACCTGTCCCCGCCGATCGCCACCTAAAATAAAGTAAAAAATAAAAAACTACACCTATACTCACCTAGACACCTAATTCCCCGAAGCCATCGATCTCCTGTAATAAAATATAAAATAATAAACCACAACCTTATCCTTACCCCTCCGTAGTAGTCCACGAGTGTCCCACGAAGATCTCCAGTTCAGAGCAGCCACATAGAATGTGACCGCTCTGAACCGCTGCCGCCGCTAGAATGACGGGGCCGTAAGGGTTCACCGGAGTTCAAGCAGCGCTGCTCCGGTTAGCTCCTTTACGGCACTGCTGTATCGTGAGAAATTCCCACGGTACAGCACTGCCGTAAAGGAGGTCTCCGGAGCTGCGCTGCCTGAATGCACTCCGGTGACCTCAGTCAGTGGCTCCCGCTGCCGGGAGCGGACGTGTTCCCGGCAGCGTGAGCTTACAGCAGCCATGCACAGCTGTCACCATCTCCAGATGTGACAGCTGTGCATGGGAGATCAGCGCAGGAACGTGGACAGGTAACTATTATTTTTTTAGTAAACTAAGAATTAAATAAAATGGTGTTTTATTTCAAATAAATTATTTTTTTCTGGGTGTAGTGTGTTTTTTCTTTTTAACACTTTGTAGGTTAGTAATGGGGGTGTCATATAGACGGCCATCATTACTAACCTGGGCTTCATGGCAGCTGGCGCTGACATGAACCCCACCACTATTACCCCCTGCCACCGCACCAGGGCAGCGTGGAAGAGCGAGGCTAAGTGCCAGAATTGGCGCATCCTATGGATGCGCCATTTCTGGGGCGGCTGACGGCTGGTGTTTCTAGCCTGGGAGGGGGCCAATATTCATGGCACCCTTCCTGAGCTATTAATATCAGCCCCCAGCTGTCTGCCTAGCCTTTGCTAGCTATTAAAATAGAGGGGACCCCACGTCATTTTTTTTTGGGGGGTCCCCCATTTTAATAGCTAGTAAAGGCTAGGTATTCAGCTGGGGGCTGATATTAGTAGCCTGGGAAGCTCCGTGGGTTTTACCCCCTTCCCAGGCTTCAAACATCTGCCCCAGCCGTCTGCTTAACCTCCGCTAGAGACTAAAATTATGGGGGATCCCACGCCATTTTTTTTTTAAATAAATCCTTTATTTTAACACTAAATGACATTTGAGGACTTAATAAAGATGCAGTCCCTAAATTATTATTTATTTTTTAATAAATTTTTCCCAAAACTTTTGACGTGGGCTTCGCCATATTTTTGTATGCCAGCCAGGTACAGCATCCAGCTTCTATGAACGCGCCATTTTCCGGGGCGGCCGCGGACTGCAATTTTCAGCGGGGGGGGGGGGAGGGCAAAAAGCTTGGGCCTCCCTGCGCTGCAGATTCCATCCCCCAGCTGCCTAGTTGTACCTGGCTGGACACAAAAATAGGGAGAAGCTCCACGTTTTTTTTTTTTTAATTATTTCATGAAATTCATGGAATAATTAAGAAAAAAAGGGCTTCCCTATATTGTTGTGTCCGGCTAGGTACAAATAGGCAGCTGGTGGTTGGGGGCAGCCCGTTCCTGCCTGCTGTACCTGGCTGGACACAAATATAGTGTGAAGCCCCACGTCAATTTTTTTTTAATTATTTCAGGAAATTCATGAAATAATTAAAAAAAAATTATGTGGGGCTTCGCCCTATAATTGTGTCCAGCCAGGTACAGCAGGCAGGAACGGGCTGCCCCCAACCACCAGCTGCCTATTTGTACCTAGCCGGACACAACAATATAGGGAAGCCCTTTTTTTCTTAATTATTCCATGAATTTCATGAAATAATTAAAAAAAAAAATGTGTGGCGCTTCGCCCTATTTTTGTGTCCAGCCAGGTACAACTAGGCAGCTGGGGGCTGGAATCTGCAGCGCAGGGAGACCCAAGCTTTCTGGGTCCCACCCGCTGCAAATTGCAGTCCGCAGCCGCCCCGGAAAATGGCGCGTTCATAGAAGCGCCATCTTCTGGCGCTGTACCCAACTCATCCAGGGCCCTGGTGCGGTGGCTCACTGGGTAATAAAGGGGTTAAGGCCAGCTTGGCATTATCAGCTGGCCCTAAGCCCGAAATTCATGGGGTCACGCCAATATTAGACATGACCGCCATGAATTTCTAGTAAAGTATTTAAAAAAAACACAAACACCCAGAAAAAAGTCCTTTAATTGAAATAAAGACACAATTCTTTATTGTTCTAAATTAAACCATACTTACCGCCACACCCATTCCAGCTGAAGCCAACGATCTCCTGCAATAAAAGTAAAATAATAAAGCAACCTCATCCTTACCTTTCCATGGTTCCCAGGACAGCTTCAGCTCTGCTACATCGAGATGACAGGCTGGACCGCAGCAGAACGCTGCCATCCAGCCTGTCATCCCGCGGACACTGAGAAGCGCAGGCATGCTTGCGCTCCTCAGTGTCTTTCTGTGACGTCATCCAGATGAGCCGAGGTCATGTCCAATGAACTCAGCTCACCTCATGCACGTCACTGACAGCGTGGGAAAATTCTCCTGCACTCAGCGCTTCAGCGTGAGAATTCTCCCACGCTGTCAGTGACGTGCATGAGGTGCGCCGAGTTCATGGGACATGACCTCACCTCATGCACGTCACTGACAGCGTGGGAAAATTCTCACGCTGAAGCGCTGAGTGCAGGAGAATTCTCCCACGCTGTCAGTGACGTACATGAGGTGAGCCGAGTTCATTGTCGGCTCATCTGGATGCCGTCACAGCCAGACACTGAGGAGTGGAAGTATGCCTGCGCTTCTCAGTGTCTGCGGGATGACAGGCTGGATGGCAGCGTTCTGCTGCGGTCCAGCCTGTCATCTCGATGTAGCAGAGCTGGAGCCGTCGTGGGAGCCATGGAAAGGTAAGGATGAGGTTGCTTTATTATTTTTCTTTTATTGCAGGAGATCGTTGGCTTCAGCTGGAATGGGCGTGATGGTAAGTATGGTTTAATTTAGAACAATAAAGAATTGTGTGTTTATTTCAATTAAAGGACTTTTTTCTGGGTGTTTGTGTTTTTTTTAAATACTTTACTAGAAATTCATGGTGGTCATGTCTAATATTGGCGTGACCCCATGAATTTCGGGCTTAGGGCCAGCTGATAATGCCAAGCTGGCCTTAACCCCTTTATTACCCAGTGAGCCACCGCATCAGGGCCCTGGATGAGTTGGGTACAGCGCCAGAAGATGGCGCTTCTATGAACGCGCCATTTTCCGGGGCGGCTGCGGACTGCAATTTGCAGCGGGTGGGGCCCAGAAAGCTTGGGCCTCCCTGCGCTGCAGATTCCAGCCCCCAGCTGCCTAGTTGTACCTGGCTGGACACAAAAATAGGGCGAAGCTCCACGTTTTTTTTTTTTTAAATTCATGAAATTCATGGAATAATTCAGAAAAAAAGGGCTTCCCTATATTGTTGTGTCCGGCTAGGTACAAATAGGCTGCTGGTGGTTGGGGGCAGCCCGTTCCTGCCTGCTGTACCTGACTGGACACAAATATAGGGCGAAGCCCCACATCAATTTTTTTAAATTATTTCATGAATTTCCTGAAATGATTTAAAAAAAATTGACGTGGGGCTTCGCACTATATTTGTGTCCAGCCAGGTACAGCAGGCAGGAACGGGCTGCCCCCAACCACCAGCTGCCTATTTGTACCTGGTTGGACACAACAATATAGGGAAGCCCTTTTTTTCTTAATTATTTCATGAATTTCATGAAATAATTAAAAAAAAAAAATACGTGAAGCTTCTCCCTATTTTTGTGTCCAGCCAGGTACAACTAGGCAGCTGGGGGATGGAATCTGCAGCGCAGGGAGGCCCAAGCTTTCTGCCCCCCCCCCTCCCCCCGCTGAAAATTGCAGTGCGCAGCCACCCCGGAAAATGGCGCGTTCATAGAAGCTGGATGCTGTACCTGGCTGGCATACAAAAATATGGCGAAGCCCACGTCAAAAGTTTTGGGAAAAATTAATTAAAAAATAAATAATAATTTAGGGACTGCATCTTTATTAACTCCTCAAATGTCATTTAGTGTTAAAATAAAGGACTTATTTTAAAAAAAATTGACGTGGGGCTTCGCCCTATATTTGTGTCCAGCCAGGTACAGCAGGCAGGAACAGGCTGCCCCCAACCACCAGCTGCCTATTTGTACCTGGCCGGACACAACAATATAGGGAAGCCCTTTTTTAAAAAAATTATTTCATGAAATAATTAAAAAAAAATTGACGTGGGGCTTCGCACTATATTTGTGTCCAGCCAGGTACAGCAGGCAGGAATGGGCTGCCCCCAACCACCAGCTGCCTATTTGTACCTGGTTGGACACAACAATATAGGGAAGCCCTTTTTTTCTTAATTATTCCATGAATTTCATGAAATAATTTTAAAAAAAAATGCGTGGGGCTTCGCCCTATTTTTGTGCCCAGCCAGATACAACTAGGCAGCTGGGGGCTGGAATCCGCAGCGCAGGGAGACCCAAGCTTTCTGGGCCACCCCCGCTGCAAATTGCAGTCCGCAGCCGCCCCAGAAAATGGCGCGTTCATAGAAGCGCCATCTTCTGGCGCTGTACCCAACTCATCCAGGGCCCTGGTGCGGTGGCTCACTGGGTAATAAAGGGGTTAAGGCCAGCTTGGCATTATCAGCTGGCCCTAAGCCCAAAATTCATGGGGTCACGCCAATATTAGACATGACCACCATGAATTTCTAGTAAAGTATTTAAAAAAACACAACACCCAGAAAAAAGTCCTTTAATTGAAATAAACACACAATTCTTTATTGTTCTAAATTAAACCATACTTACCACCACGCCCATTCCAGCTGAAGCCAACGATCTCCTGCAATAAAAGTAAAATAATAAAGCAACCTCATCCTTACCTTTCCATGGCTCCCACGACAGCTTCAGCTCTGCTACATCGAGATGACAGGCTGGACCGCAGCAGAACGCTGCCATCCATCCTGTCATCCCGCAGACACTGAGAAGCGCAGGCATACTTCCACTCCTCAGTGTCTGGCTGTGACGGCATCCAGATGAGCCGAGGTCATGTCCAATGAACTCCGCTCACTTCATGTACGTCACTGACAGCGTGGGAAAATTCTCCTGCACTCAGCACTTCAGCGTGAGAATTTTCCCACGCTGTCAGTGACGTGCATGAGGTGAGCTGAGTTCATTGGACATGACCTCACCTCATGTATGTCACTGACAGCGTGGGAGAATTCTCACGCTGAAGCGCTGAGTGCAGGAGAATTTTCCCACGCTGTCAGTGACGTGCATGAGGTGAGCTGAGTTCATTGGACATGAACTCGGCTCATCTGGATGACGTCACAGAGAGACACTGAGGAGCGCAAGCATGCCTGCGCTTCTCAGTGTCCGCGGGATGACAGGCTGGATGGCAGCTTTCTGCTGCGGTCCAGCCTGTCATCTCGATGTAGCAGAGCTGGAGCTGTCCTGGGAACCATCGAAAGGTAAGGATGAGGTTGCTTTATTATTTTTCTTTTATTGCAGGAGATCGTTGGCTTCAGCTGGAATGGGCGTGATGGTAAGTATGGTTTAATTTAGAACAATAAAGAATTGTGTCTTTATTTCAATTAAAGGACTTTACTCTGGGTGTTTGTGTTTTCTTTTAACTTTGACTATGGGGTTAGTAATGGGGGTGTCTTATAGACGCCTCTCCATTACTAACCTGGGCTTGATGTCAGCTGGCATTATAAGCTGACATCAACCCCAACCCTATTACCCCCTGCCACCGCACCAGGGCAGCGTGGAAGAGCGAGGCTAAGTGCCAGAATTGGCGCATCCTATGGATGCGCCATTTCTGGGGCGGCTGACGGCTGGTGTTTCTAGCCTGGGAGGGGGCCAATATTCATGGCACCCTTCCTGGGCTATTAATATCAGCCCCCAGCTGTCTGCCTAGCCTGTGCTAGCTATTAAATTAGGGGGGACCCCACGTCATTTTTTTTGGGGGGTCCCCCATTTTAATAGCTAGTAAAGGCTAGGTATTCAGCTGGGGGCTGATATTAGTAGCCTGGGAAGCTCCGTGGGTATTACCCCCTTCCCAGGCTTCAAACATTTGCCCCAGCTGTCTGCTTAACCTCCGCTAGAGCCTAAAATTAAGGGGAACCCCACGCCAATTTTTTTTTAAATAAATCCTTTATTTTAACACTAAATGACAAGTACAGTAATCAACACTGTCACTGTACTTCATATATATGTGACTGACATGTTTTTATCTATCTAATCTATGTGTGATTCTCTATTCCTTCTATTCTAAATTGTCGGGTACAGATGCTGAGTTGCCGGCCGGCTTTCTTAAAGAGACGGTGCATGAAAACACTATTATTTTTTTAAATAAATCCTTTACACTAAATGACAAGTTCTGTAAGCAGCACTGTCACTGTACTTCTTATATATGTGACTGACATGTTTCTATCTATCTAATCTATGTGTGAAGCTCTATTCTGTCTGTTATAAATTGTCGGGTACTGATGCTGAATTGCCGGCCGGCTTTCTTAAAGAGACGGTGCATGAAAACACTATTATTTTTTTAAATAAATCCTTTACACTAAATGACAAGTTCTGTAAGCAACACTGTCACTGTACTTCTTATATATGTGACTGACATGTTTCTATCTATCTAATCTATGTGTGAAGCTCTATTCTGTCTGTTATAAATTGTCGGGTACAGATGCTGAATTGCCGGCCGGCTTTTTTAAAGAGACGGTGCACGAAAACACTAATATTTTTTTTAATAAATCCTTTACACTAAATGACAAGTACAGTAAGCAACACTGTCACTGTACTTCATATATATGTGACTGACATGTTTCTATCTATCTAATCTATGTGTGAAGCTCTATTCTTTCTGTTGTAAATTGTCGGGTACCGGTGAATGCCGCTGATGAATTGCCGGCTTTTCATGTCATTCTACATTATTCTTAGTTGTTTTACTTCATGTAGAATTAACCTACAAGGAAAGAAAGGGTTTATTTTCATTCCGATATTTGTGTCCCATTGACTTGCATTGGTTTCCGGTATCGGAATCGGCGATATCCGATACTTTTTGGGTATCGGCCCGATCCAATCCGATACGATATTTCCTGATATCGGAAGGTATCGCTCAACACTAATTCTGATATATCTTTCTTTATTGTTAAAAATTCAATTGCTTTCTTTTAGAAAAAAACATCACTTCAAAGATTTCCTATATCTTAGAAAAAATCTCTACACACAAATATTTTGTATCCATTGTACACAGAAAATTGGGAACTTTGGGACCCTACCTTTTCTTAGCTCAAAACTACCTTTTAACCTTGAAGTTTTATTCCATGTGATATGCAGTTAATGCCGTGTAAACATTTGTTTATAATCACTTGCATACTTCATATATGTATATGTTTTGATATTGTTTTCTTTGTATTTATTTTCTCTAATATGTTTTCTCTAATATATTTTGTATTACACATTACTTTGTAAACTGAGTTCTCCCTTACCACCTCTCCCTCTTTATTTGCTTATCCTTGTTTTATTTCCCTAATAAATACTATTCCCTCCCCCCTTTTCCTTCCTTGTTTCCTTTCTCTTTTCCTTTCCCCATTTAAATATTTAAAATTCAATTAAATTATTGAAACATAAATAACATTTTCCACATGTCTACTTTACATCAGCATAATTTTTGAAAAAAAAATATTTTTTAGGAGGTTAGAAGGGTTGAAAGTTTATCAGCAATTTCTCATTTTTCCAACAAAATATACTAAACCAATTTTTTTAGGGACCACATCACATTTGAAGTAACTTTTAGAGGCCTATGTGACAGAAAATACCCAAAAGTGACAGCATTTGAAAAACTGCACACATCAAAGTGCTCAAAACCACATTCAAGAAGTTTATTAATCCTTTAGGGGCTTCACAGAAATAAGAGCAATGTGGAAGGAAAAAATGAAAATTTTGCGTTCTCCCACAAAAATGTTGCTTTAGGTCTAAATTTTGCATCTTCAAAAGGGTAACAGGAGAAAATGGACCATGCAATGTGATGCATAGTTTCTCTTGAGTACACCGATAACCCATATGTAATGTAAAACTACTGTTTGGGCACATGGCAGGGCTTGGAAGGGAAGGAGTAACAATCGAATCTTTCATCGTCTAAACAGAGTACCTTACACGGAGGTCATTGTTATGATCTCGGTTTGCCAAAGCAACATTCTGGCCGTCATGATAGCATCATTGGGTGCCGATCGGAAGGGAGAGGGAACCCGCTACAAATCGACTGAGCTGAATTTTCTGAAATTCTCTGGTCCCAGAGAATACTACAGTATTTTGAAATTCGATTTGCTCAGTAGTGCATCATTTCAAGGCTGGTAGTCAGTCAATGCCGGGGCGTGATTCCAGCCGCCGCTCACTATGCACTGAGCTGTGACTGAAGACGCGCTGGCCATGCCTCTAGGACTAAAAGCCCAAGGCTGCCAAGAGGAATAATGTTAATTTCCTCCCGGTAGACAGGATGTCAGTCCAATGGCCGCAGGGCTACAGAACGCTATTGACCTTCATATTAACCCAATATCTGCAAGTCAATAGTGTTTTTTCAATTGACAGGTTCCCTTTTAATAACACTTTTTTTTATTATTCTTGATACTCTACAAAGAAGGAGGGCAGTTTAATATTCTGTCCTAAATTTGATACTGATGAAACATCTTAAAACCAAGGTTTTTGTGTCAGAGAAACAATACTTCCTGCTTGTGAGATGGACAACCCATAAATCAGGGGTCCCCAAGCTATGACTCGACCTAGACCTGGCGCTTACGCAACAAACTGACAAACGGCTACGAAGAGCAGGTCTTGGTTACTTTTATGAGAAATCTCTCACAGAAGAGCAGATGTCGATGCACATATTGTATTGACCTAAGGGTTGGAGAGAAAAATTAAGTATGGTAAGCTGAAGATTGTCTCCTGATCTGAACCCAGTCAAACACCTATGGGGAATTCTGAAGAGACAAGTTGATCCTCACTCTCCATTTGGCGTCCCGGATCTAAAAGAGGTCGTTCTTGAAGAATGGAAAAAGATAGATGTTGCAGTATGTCGACACTTTATTCATTCCATGCCTAGAAGACTAGGTGCTATTCTTAAAAATCATGGCAGTCGTACAATATAATAGATGTACTAGTGTTTGATGTGGGGTATATTCATTGTTGCTTCAACTAGTTTGAGTAAAACTTAAGATTTTGTAGCTAAAGTTATATTATTAACATTACTTTCATGTTATGGGTTAAGAAAATGTTCTATGAAACTCAGTCTTGTAAAAACATTGGAAATTGTTGTTGTGTTCAGTGAGATGTTGGTTAAAATATAACTTTTTCAAAGGGGGTATACTCATTTATGTTATGTTGTATATAGAATAACTGCTTTCTTGCTACCTTACCAATTTTTTGCACAAGTTTGGTGGTTTTAACACTTCTCATGTGGGTTTGCTTATCACTTCATCCCTTAGCTGTGGCTAAATTTGAAATATGTCAGTATGAAACATCTACCTATAACTACTTATTTTTGTTGTGAGGTGTGAAGATGGGGGCTAAAATGAAAAATATAAAAAACAAAAAATATTCCGATGATGTGGTACCACATAGTTTGACTTAAAATAACAACACAATTACATGAGAATTTCAAAATTACTTTTTTACAATACACATGAATTACTATTTTTTATATTAGAATATAATGTGTCAACATTGGACGGAAGAATGGAAAAAAAATATAAAAAGTTCAATCAAAGAGAATTATTAAATGCAGTCCATATACAGTAATATGGGGCAAGACAATCAGAATACAATTTGGGAGTAGAAATAAGTAAGCACATTCCGTATTTTGCGGATTATAAGTAGTGATGAGCGAATATGTTCAAAATCCGATCTCCATACTTAAGTTTGACACAAATGTGGCACATTCCGATTCGTGATCGGAAAGGCGAGCAAAATTTGTTAAATTCGGGAAAATCTGTAACGTTCGGCGAACTTCCATGGTTACGTGATTGAGGGGCAACTACAGCATTTTTAACTGTTTTGCTATCATAGTGCTTGTGTATGATGAGCGGAGGGACGTGGCAGATGAGTGGGGGGCTGGTAATAGCCTAGAACAGGTCAGATCAGCGGCGCACTGTTTTTTTTTTTTTCCTGTAGGCGGTACCTTTAAGTCAGGAAAGCACGGCTAGCCAATCAGAGCGCAGGAAGCATCCACAGTGTCCCAGACTCAAGGGCTTCTGCAATTGGCTGCGGAAATCACATGTCCTCTCCATATAAAAACCAGCCATGTTCCCTCAGCGCCATTTTATGCATGTCACTTCTGGAGACAGACGCTGCTCCTGCACCCAGCTCCTGTGTAATGAGAGATATTAGCTAGATAGATGGGCGCTTCTGTGGAAGTCAGATAGTGTAGATAAGTCCTGTGCTGTGTACCTGTTCAATTGACCTTCAAACACTTTTTTTTTGTTTTTGTGCAATTACTGAGATTCTGACAGAAAGAGCAGGGCATATGGCACAGAACAATGTTGTGCACCGGTTGTACTGTCTGTGCTCCATGCAGGAGTATACCTTCAATCTATTTTTGCACTTGCTAATGTGATAAAGCAAGCAAGCAAGCCATTGTAGGTCAATTTTTGATTTTGTGGGGTTGAAATTCAGCTATCTGCAGAGCTTGTCAGTGCAGAGCTTCTGAGTGCAAAGCACAAAAATCTTTTTCTTTAATTTGCTAATAGTGCAAGCTGTGTTAGCCCAGATTGTCATTTTTTTGGAGGATGAACTTCAGCTTTTTTTTTTTCTGTTGCTAGGCAGAGTCAACAAAATTGTTTTTTGTGTGGCAAACGTGATACAGTCTGCTAAAAGCCACCTACTATCTTATTGGCGGTCAACCTCAGCTGTTTTCAGAGTAAAAAAAAATATTTTTTCTGTTGCTAGCCACAGTCCACCAAAGATTTTTTTGTGTGGCAAACGTGATACAGTCTGCTAAAAGCCACCTACTATCTTAGTGGCGGTGAAGCTCAGCTGTTTTCAGAGTAAAATAATTGATTTTTTATCTTGGTAGCCACAGTCCAAAAAATATTTTTTTCTGTCGCAAACGTGTTACACTCTGCTATAAGCCACCTAGTCCTTTTAGTGGCGGTGAAATTCAGCTGTATTCAGAGCTTGTGCAGACTCAAAAAATCTATTTTTTGCTGCTCCTAACGTGATACAGCAGGCTAGATCTGAGTTTGAAATAGTTTGAAGAATATCTCCTATGTTATACAGGCCTCATCCACATTAAAAAAATACTTTCCTCTGTTACTAACATCATACACTAGAGGACATCTCAGGGTGCCAAGGGAGGGTAGTTCACTGCGATCGAGGGGAGTTGGCGATACCAGAAAAACAGTTAGTGAAGGTGTTAGTGATGGCAAGGAACAAATTGAAGAGGAAGAGGTGATGGGCGAGCAACAGTCAGAAAATGAAGAGGATAATCATCCCCCCTCTGTTCGTGTTTGGTGGGAGGGGACGGAGGAAACAAGCATCAGAATTACCCAGCCACCAACACCGCATGGGCTTGAACCTCATGAAAGAGCCCGACATATGAATGAGTTCTTGCTGCACTATCTGCAACATGATCCCAGTATACAGCAGCTATAATTCAAAATAGTGCTGACTACTGGGTTGCCACTCTGTTAGATCCACGTTATAAGAGTAAATTTTGCCAGATGCTTCTCACCCTGGAAAGGGACCCGCGAATGCTGAGGTATTGAAATACGCTTTTACTAAACCTTAAGATAGGTTTTCCCCAAGCCAGCAGTGAGGCACACAGAGTTCATAGCAGCTCTACACTTCCAACCTCCGGCACGTCAATTCTTCAACGCCCAAATATTAGCAGCAGTGCTAGTGTAAGTGGCAGAAGCAATTTCTGTCAGTCCTTTCACACATTTTTTAGACCAGCTCATGCACTTGCACCACAGAGTACAAGTCTGACACGTGGTGAATGACTGGAGAGGATGGTGCACTCCTGAGTGAGTCTCCATCTGCTGGGTTGGCTGTAGTGGAAGAGGTTTTGGTCTCCATTACACTACTTCTACTCTAGTAAAATTGATGCCACTTTGGTGGTTTTAGGCCCTAATTTAATAAAATATGAATACTCCTGATTGAGTCTCCATCTACTGGGTTGGCTGTAGGGGAAGAGGTGTCGTTCCTAATTCTACAGTTTCTACTGTAGTGAAATTGATGCCCCTTTGCTGGTGTCTGCCACTAATTTTTGGAAATGTGGGGAATCCTGATTGGGTCTCCATCTATTGGGTTGGCTGTAGTGGAAGCGTTGTTGGTCCCCATTATACTACTTCTACTCTAGTGAAATTGATGCCATTTTGGGGGTTTTAGGCCCCAATTTATTAAAATGTGAGCATGCCTGATTGGGTCTCCATCTATTGGGTTGGCTGTAGTGGAAGAGGTTTCGGTCTTCATTAAACTACTTCTACTCTGGTAAAATTGATGCCACTTTGCTGGTGTCTGCCACTAATTTTTGGAAATGTGGGGAATCCTGATTGGGTCTCTATCTATTGGGTTGGCTGTAGTGGAAGAGTTGTCGGTCACCATTATACTAGTCCTACTCTAGTGAAATTAATTCTTTGGTGCAGATATTTTTATCACAGGGGTACACAAGATATAATCAAAATTGGTTTTCTTAGTACCATGGTATATAAAGCAGGCTATATTTCATTTTTTAATTTTTCGGTGCTGATATTGTTCGCCTTACAGGAGTACACAATAGTAATGAGAGAGCACTAAATATGCTCAACGTAGTGGTTCAATGGTTTCTCCAAACCTACCCAGATCTGCCAGAGCAGCTTGTGAAAGTACAATGCATGTGTGCCCATTTCAGAAAGTCAGCTATAGCTTCTGCCACCCTGGCAGTGCTTCAGCAGCATTTGCAGCTTCCAGCTCACCGACTGTTGTGCGATGTCACCACATATTGGAAATCAACGTTACAGATCTTGGGAAGGATTTGTGAGCAGCAGAGGGCAATTGTTGAGTACCAGCTTCAACACGCCCATTGGCATTCAGGTCAGCCTCCACACATAAGAACTGATGAGTCGGCATGGATGTCTGACATCTGTGCAGTCCTCCAAAACTTTGAGGACTCCACCAAGATGGTGAGCGGCGATGACGCCTTAATTAGCGTCACCATCCCACTTCTCTGTCTACTGTAATGCTCAGTGCTCACAGTTAAAGAGGAGGCATTGCAGGCAGAGCAAGGAACAATGCAACCCAGTCTCATCTCATCTCAATGCGGATTGGGTGATAATGAGGAGGAGGAGGATGAGCAGGAGAACATGGACAGTCGTCCTCTTTGGGAGGATAGGGCAGACTTGGCTGTCTTGGAAGTCTTGATACCCCTCTTTCAGTCTGTGGGAAAGCTGTATGAGTTTCGCTTAATGACCTTCAGTGGCCTAAACCGTGGCTTTGCTTCTGCACAATATTTCTGAAAACGCATTGCAGATCAGGCCATTGTCCAACTCTGTAGTGATTAAATTAAATTCAAAGATCTTTGTCTGTGACTAAGCACTAGTGTTGAGCCACCCCCGTAGTGTTCGAGTTCGGTTCGGTTCGTCGAACACCCGTGTGTTCGCCGAACTGTTCGTCGAACTGTTCGTCGAACACCTTCGAACACCGTTAAAACCAATGGCAGGCAAACAAAAACACATAGAAACACATAGAAAACACCTTCAAAGGTGTCCAAAAGCTGACAAACTGCTCAGAAGACACAACTAACACATGGAAAAGTGACAAGTACATATAGTCATGCGAAAATAAAAGAGGTGGAGGAGTAAAAGGAGGGGGAGACACAGATATAGGCATGTCATGCCCTTCTAAAATCCAAAAAGTGAGAAGCCGACACGGCCAGTCCGCTCCTGCCCGTGCCACCTCCGTGTCGCCGGGTTTGTGCCAGAGCCGGGGTAACCCTGATGGCCAGCCCCCCTCTCCCAATACTGGTGCCTGTCCGCTGGTGGGTCGAGCGAGCCCCCCTGTGGTGGAGGCAGCTCTAAGCTTTTTAATTTAAATTGTCTCTCTAATTTGAATGAATACACTTTAAATCCATTTACAAGGATCTATTGGAGGGCAAGTCTCATGCCAGCAGCCGCGTAATTCCAGCTCCAGTAGCGTCCACTAAAGCTGCTGCAGTTAAAAAGCTTTTATAAGGATCGAGCTCGGCTGTCCACCGCAAGGCATCCTACTGCCAGTCCCAGCCCCTATGCCTTGGGGTGCCTCCTGATGCTCTTCACTGAGTATCCCATGGTCCCGAAGCATTTCCTTTGAAAAAATTAAGTGTCTAAACTACAGGTGGTGTAGCTTGCTTAACAGCCGGGATAATCCGCTGACTAGCAGACACTGCTACTAGGCACAAAGTATTTCCTGGGCTAGATGCAGTTAAAAATTTGCAATTAGATACTCTCGTTGGATGCTGAGAAAGCATTCCATAGAGTCTCCTGGCACGCCATATATGATTCTCTTAAAAAGCTTGGGGTAGGGGTCTCGGGGACCCTTTTATAGCCAAAATCACGGCCCTGTATCGCAATACGTCACCTAGGCTGAAGATAAATGGAACTGTAGCACCCTGAGGGCTCGGTTGCTACAGACGTATTGCACCTCACCCAGAGGTGTGATATCTCACTCTCAGGTAAGGATGGAGTGTGGATCAGGACCCGACACCTGCATGCATTACACCACATTGCCGTGGGGCAGGGCGACCAATATGCCCCTGAGATGGGCACGACAGTCCCTGTCCCTGGCTGGAGTGGGGGGAGGGAACACTGAGGAAGGGGAACCCTGTAGTGCAGGAGCAGGGAGGAAGCAGTTCCTGGGTGCATTGAGAAGGGAGTATAAAAGGTGGGCACCATCTTAGTTCAGTGCAGAGAAGTCTGAGCAGAAGTGGCAGGGAGCAGGGGCTCTGCATGAGCTCTGCTCCGGAGGCGGGCCTAGTAACAGAGGCCCAGGCCTGGAAGAGGGAGAAGGAAGGAAGAGGAGCGGAGAAGGCTCCAGGAACGAGGAATGAAGGGATCCCAGGGGTGCGGACGGGTGAGTCGCCACCGCACGCCCGAATCCACCTGCGTGGAGGGGTCAGGCCAAAGGGGGAGACCGGTCCCCGAACTAGTGGAGGCAGGAAACGACCCTCAGCTAGAAACCGGAGGCTCTGACATTTTATGTGGTGCAGCCCCTCGCTACACCCGCTAGGAAGGCACCACATAGGGTCAGGGAAACTGGCGCCAAGTTTACCACTTGGAGGCCCGAGCAGCCGGACAGAAGTGTTGGTAAGAAAGGCCAGACAAAGGACACACAAAGGGGGTCCTGTGAAGTGCTCCAAAGTTATCTGGGAGTTGTCTGAGCCCCTCACCTGGTGAGCACAGTACGACGTGGGCAGCCGTTATCTGCAGACGTGGTCTGGATAATAAGAACTGTGAGTAAAGGCCCTGGACTGCATCACTGACTCCGTGTCGTTACTGCTGCTGCCCTGCACCATCACCCCCATCCTCCGCATACACTGCCCTGAGGCTATACTCCTCCCGTGGGGAGTTATGCTACGCTCTGCTGCACCCACAACACCAGCCTCAGCGGTCTGCCCTGGAGCGGCGGTTCACTCTGACCGCAATCCACGGGTGGCGTAGTCGGACATTTAAACATCAAAACCACATAAATAGTTCCGCCACTGGTTTGACCGCCTTGAGCCACGGAACTGGGTCGCCGCCACGAAGACTACAACCACCAGCATCCACCAAAAAGGGTCCGGCTCCGGGTGTCCCAAGGCCCAGGGGGTGCGTCAGAACATTTTCATCACCTTTCACAATCACCAATGGGACAAGGCAGGGATGTCCTCTGTCCCCTCTCTTATACATCCTAGTGACGGAGCACCTGCTCTCATCAATTCGCCATAACCCCAATATTAGGTGGATTGAGGTGGGAGGCACCGAGTACAAGTGCTCTCTATTTGCTGATGATGTCCTAGTATATATCACTCAATCACATATATCCATCCATGCTGTTATGGCTGAAATAGATCACTTTGTTACATGGTAAAATTTTAAAATCAATGCAGCGAAGTCTGAGGCCCTCGATGTCTCCCTCCCCAAATCCATATAGGATTCCATCCAGTCCAACTTTCCCTTTGCCTGGCCCTCACAGGGTATCAAATACTTAGGAATTCCTATTCATAGAGACCTCTCCCATCTATGTTATCTTAATTTTGGGCCCTTTATTGAACAATTCCATACAGACCACGGTTGGCAAGTTAGAACTGTAAGATTCACTACGTGAACCGCTGGTGTTTTGTGGAAAAGCACATGTACACCGCGTTCCAAATTATTATGCAAAAAGTGTTTAGGAGTGATAAGGGAAGAATTTGTTTGTTTGTCAGTTAAACTCATTGATGGTGATGTGTGTCAGGGCTCTTTATATCACTGTAAGCAATTGCAGACACCTGTGCTAATTAGTTTGGCAGGTGTGTCCAATGAAAGGCAAGACTACTTAAGAAGGCTCTCTCACATTATTAAGCAGCCTACATTTTCTGCCAAAATGGGAAAGAAAAAGGATGTGTCGGCTGCTGAGAAGCAACAAATTGTGGAGTGTTTAGGTCAAGGCATGACTACAATCAACATTGTGCGATGATCAGGATGAAGTGTCTTGGCAATCAAGAAGTATGTAGCTGATTCACAGTACACACGTGTGCGTGCTGATAAGGGCAAATTGAGGACTCTTTCCTACAGGCAATTACGTCAGGTTGAAAGAGCAGCGGCAAAAAAGCCTTGTCATAGCAGCAGACAAGTTTTTGAAGCTGCTTGTGCCTCCAACGTCCCCCGAACAACAAGATGCAGGGTCCTTCAGAAGTTTGCAGCTGTGCATACGCCATCCTGTCGACCTCCTCTATCCACTTCACACAAGCAGAAACGGCTCCAGTGGGCCAAACATTACATGAAGACTGATTTCAAAACTGTTTTGTTCACGGATGAGTGCCGTGCAGCGCTAGATGGTCCAGATGGATGGAGTGGAGGATGGCTGGTTGATGGACACCCCACGCAAACACGGCTACAGCGCCAACAAGGAGGAGGTGGAGTAATGTTTTGGGCTGGAATCATGGGGAGAGAGATTGTCGGCCCCTTTAGGATCCCTGAAGGCGCTAAAGATGAACTCCATAATGTATGTGGATTTTCTCAAACAGCACTTCCTGCCATGGTTCAAGAAGAAGAACCGTGTATTTCACAGCAAGATCATTTTTCTGCATGATAATGCACCATCTCATGCTGCACATAAAACATCTGCATCTCTGGCTGATATGGGCATAAAAGGGGACAAACTTATGGTGTGACCCCAATGCTCCCCTGACCTCTACCCCATTCAGAACCTTTGGAGCATCATTAAAAGGAGTGTCTATGATGGCGGGAGGCAGTTCACATCTAAGCAACAGCTCTGGGAGGGTATTCTGTCCTCATGCAAAACAATTGAAGCAGAAACCATCCAAAACCTGACAAATTCAATTGGCGAGAGAGTTCAGAAGCTCCTTTCGAACAAGGGGTCCTATGTGAAAATGTAACATCACCTAGAATAAAGTTTTGAGTTGAAAACTGTTTGATTTCAGTTTCTAACAACCTGCTAATGCTTATAATTTCAAAAATGACCATTTTTTTGGTCTTTATTAAAATGAAAAGGTTGATCGAAAAGTTTGGGGGATCTAAGAGTGTGGCAACCCAGTAGTCATGATTACTTAGAATTCTGACAATATGAGGGTCATGCTGCAGGTAGTGCAGCAAGAAGGCACTTATGTGTCTTGCGCATCTCGGAGCCCCAAAATTATTTTCCGGGCTAGATGCAGCTAAAAATTATTTTTAATTTTAAATCTGGTGGAGCTTATTATAGATGGCCTAATAGGATCAGTGCTGCACACTGCTACAAAGCCCAAATTATTTTCCAGTCAAGATACAGATAAACATGATTAGTAATTTGAAAGCTTAAAACGTTTGGTAGGGTGATTTTAACCAATCATCAAGCTTTTACTCTCCCCAGGATGACACAGGGGTAGAAAAGTCGTTTCGGATCCATGATTTGTTCATCTTTATGAACGTGAGTCTGTCTACATTATCAGTGGAGAGCCGCGTGCGCTTATCTGTCAGCACACCACCAGCAGCGCTGAACACACGTTCAGACAGAACGCTGGCTGCGGGGCATGACAAGATCTCCAAGGCGTAAGTGGCTAGCTCCGGCCATTTATCCAGATTGGAAGCCCAAAAAGAGCAAGGGTCCAGTGACACAGTCATGGCTTCAATGTTTACTTGGAGATACTCCTGTACCATCGTCTCTAGGCGTTGACTATGTGTCAGACTTCTTGTCTCCTGTGGCCTTGCAAAGGATGGGCTAAAAAGGTGGTGAAATGATTCCGCAAAATTGATGTTACCAGCAGATACTGTGGTTCTGTTACGGTTTGAGTGCTGAACACTTGACGGTCCCACGGTTGGCAAGTTGGAACTGTGAGATTCACTACGTGCACCACTGGTATTTTGTGGAAAAGCACATGTAAGATTCTGCAACAGTCTCTGCTGATACTCCTGCATGCGTGCATCCCTTTCTATGGCAGGAATAATTTCTGCAAATTTACTTTTGTACCGGGGATCTAACAGTGTGGCAACCCAGTAGTCAGGATTATTTCTAATTCTCACAATTCGAGGGTCATGTTGCAGGTAGTGCAGCAAGAAGGCACTCATGTGTGTTGCGCATCCAGGAGCACCAAGTCCCTGTTGTGTTGGTGGCGAGGTAACAATCATGCTTCCTTCCTCTGTCCTCTCCCCCCAACCTCGCACAACAGAAATGTGATCAAGGTCTCCCTCATCTGATGAGTCTTCCATCAGTTCGTCCTCCACTTCTTCCTGGGCTCCTGCACCTTCCTCACTAGTTTGGATGCTACCATGCGCCCTGGTAAAACCATCTCCCCCACCCTCACATGCCTGCCGCCTTGGTGCTGCCGACCTTCTGGACCTTGCAGATGTCAGCCCTTCCGCATACAACTCCTCCTCCTCTACTTCCTCCACCTCCTCTTGTGCCACCACCTGACTCCGAATTCTGTTTAACATGTGCTCCAGCATGTAAATCACTGGAATAGTCATGCTGATAATGGCATCGTCAGCACTAAACATCTTCGTCGCCATTTCAAAACTGTGCAGAAGGGTGCATAGGTCCCTGATCTGAGACCACTCCTCCAGCATGATTTGCCCCACCTCTGAATCTCGTTGGCCCAGGCTATACGTCAGAACGTATTGCACCAGGGCTTGTCGGTGCTGCCACAGTCGCTGCAACATGTGCAGAGTTGAATTCCACCGGGTAGGCACATCGCATTTTAGCCGGTGAAGTGGCAGGCCCAACGACTTCTGTAGAGATGTAAGTCGCTGAGCTGCGGGATGCGAACGGCGGAAGTGAGCACACAGCGACCGTGCCCTCTGCAGAAGGCCATCTAGTCTGGGATAGTGGGCTAAAAATTGCTGGACAACCAGGTTCAACACGTGAGCCATACAAGGCACGTGTGTGACATTGCCCCGGCGAAGGGCCGCACCCAGGTTTGCAGCATTGTCGCACACGGCCTTCCCTGGTTTCAGGTCCAGTGGAGACAACCATTCATGAAATTGGTTCTCCAGAGCTGACCACAACTCCTCAGCTGTGTGACTCACATTTCCCAGACATTTCAATGTAAAAACCGCCTGATGACGTTGAGCCCTACTGCCAGCATAGTAAGGAGGTGTGCAGGATCCCTTCTGCGCAGTTAGAAAGCTTGTGGCATGACCAGACAGGCTTTGGGTGCAGGTGGAAGACCGAGAGGAGGTTGAGGAGGCAGAAGCAGTGGAGGAACTTTGACATAAAGAGGATTGACGCACAACTCGTGGGGACGGCAAGACTTGGACAGCAGCCCCTTGTCCTGCTGTCACCATAGTTACCCAGTGCCCAGTCAGCGACATGTAACGCCCCTGTCCATGCCTACTCGTCCAAGTGTCTGTGGTGAAATGCACCCTGTCACACACAGAGTTTCTCAAAGAAGCGGTGATGTTGTGTGCGACATGCTGGTGGAGCGCAGGCACACCTTTCTTTGAGAAGTAGTGCCGACTGGGCATCTGGTACTGGGGCACTGCGACGGACATAAGGTCTCGAAAATCCTCTGTGTCCACCAGGCGGAAAGGCAGCATTTCTGTAGCCAAGAGCTTGCAGATGGTGAAATTCAACCTCTTAGCTTTCTCATGGCTAGGAGGAAATGGTCTTTTACTTGTCCACATCTGAGGGACCGAGGGCTGGCTATTGTGCTTAGACGGGGTTGATAAGGGTGTCCCCGGCAAACTGCCGGTCTGTGAGGAAGATGCAGGCGGACATGTTAGGTTGCCTTCATCCAAAGGTGGTGCTATCGATGTCGGACAGCGCTCAACACCAGCTGGTGTTACCACCTCCAAAGAAAATGATGACCTGCCAATCACGCTGGCTGTTGCGGGTAAAGAGGTGGCAGGTCTGCGCCCCAAAACAGGTGTGACTGCTGTCCCCCCAGTCACAGAGGATGAAGAGGCCACGGATGCACAAGATATGGCAGACGGTGGTTGGCCCGGCCGGCTAGGCCGCATTGTAGCACACTGAGCTTCCCACTGCAACTTATGCTTCATGTCCATGTGCCGGTTCATGCATGAAGTACTCAAACTATGTATTTTTTGGCCTCTACTTAGCTTTTGCTGACAAATGTTACAGATAACACGAGTTGGGTCATCTTTATCGATCTGAAAAAATGCCCAGGCTATGCAAGGCTTAGCACCCATGCGACCTGAAGAGCCACCACGACTTGTGGTGAGAGGCAGAGTTGTGTTTGAGGATGCAGTTGTTGTCGTGCTTCCAGTACTACGTCTCTGTTCAGGAAGGCGCAACCTGACCTCGTCGTCACTAGCATCTTCCTCCACCTCCTCTGCTGACCTCATCTCTTGGCTGACTGTGGGTTGACAGTAAGTGGGATCTCCGACCTCATCATCATCACCCTGTGCGTTATCATACCCGTCGTCCTCAGAGCCAACCTGTTCCTGCCCTGACAAAAAACTAAAGTTGTCGCTCCAATCAGGTATTTGAGTCTTATCATCGTCTTCCTCATTGTCTCCACCAACAGGAGTTACAGTTTGGGAATGAGGGTCTACATTATGGTCAGAACCTTCTGCGTCTGGTCCTGGATCCGACTCATAAAGATTCTGGGCATCAGTGCAGATCATTTCCTCGTCTGGATTCACAGAAGCGCTGGAGTCGACCTCTGATTCCCAGGCTATAGTATGAGTAAACAGCTCTGCAGACTCAACCATCTGTTCTACCTCATACTCAGACGGGCAGCTGGAGATTTGGGAGCTGTGAGGAAGCAAGTGCGATTTGGGTGACACCTTTGAGGACTGGAGTATTTGTGATGTTGAAGTTGATGTGGAGGAGAGCCCACTTAAAGGAGCACTTGATATCCGTTGAAGCACCTGCTGTTTTTGTGCCTCATCTGGAATTTGTAGCGATTGGCGTGGCCGTAAGAAAGGGATCTTATCACATTGTCCGCTAAAAGAAGTAGACATTTTAGTTTGGCTGGAAGATGGTCTTTCTTCTGCAGATGTTACTGTTGCTTTAACACCTACCCCACGGACACAACCTTTTTTCCCCTTCCCAACACGCCTATTCCCCTTTCCACCAGCAGCAGGCCTTTTTCCACTCATTTTGGTGGTTAACTAATTCACAACTCTGGAGTTGTTTGCACAAAAAAACAATGGATGGTAACCGAGCAGAGCTGAGTGGCCAAACTGTGGTATTAGGCCAAAACTATTGGCTGGGTTAGATGCAGAAAAAAATTATTTTGAATTTGCAACCTGATGGAGGTCAGTATAGATGGACTAATAGAGAAAGTCTGACATACTACTAGAAGGCCAAATATTTTTTCAGAGGTAGATGCAGAAAAAAATATATTCAGTTTGCAACCTGATGGAGGTCAGTATAGATGGATTAATAGAACAAGACCCACACACAGCTAGAAGCCCAATATTTTTTCAGAGGTAGATGCAGAAAAAACTATATTCAGTTTGCAACCTGATGGAGGTCAGTATAGATGGACTAATAGAACAAGTCCCACACACTGCTAGAAGCCCAAATATTTTTTCAGAGGTACTGTAGATGCAGATAAAAATTAGTTTTAATTTGCAACCTGATGGAGGTCAGTATAGATGGACTAATAGAGAAAGTCCGACACACTACTAGAAGGCCAAATATTTTTTCAGAGCTAGATGCAGAAAAAAATTATATTCAGTTTGCAACCTGATGGAGGTCAGTATAGATGGATTAATAGAACAAGACCCACACACAGCTAGAAGCCCAATATTTTTTCAGAGGTAGATGCAGAAAAAAATATATTCAGTTTGCAACCTGATGGAGGTCAGTATAGATGGACTAATAGAACAAGTCCCACACACTGCTAGAAGCCCAAATATTTTTTCAGAGGTACTGTAGATGCAGATATAAATTAGTTTTAATTTGCAACCTGATGGAGGTCAGTATAGATGGACTAATAGAGAAAGTCCGACACACTACTAGAAGGCCAAATATTTTTTCAGAGCTAGATGCAGAAAAAAATTATATTCAGTTTGCAACCTGATGGAGGTCAGTATAGATGGACTAATAGAGAAAGTCCGACACACTACCAGAAGGCCAAATATTTTTTCAGAGGTAGATGCAGAAAAAAATATATTCAGTTTGCAACCTGATGGAGGTCAGTATAGATGGACTAATAGAACAAGTCCCACACACTGCTAGAAGCCCAAATATTTTTTCAGAGGTACTGTAGATGCAGATAAAAATTAGTTTTAATTTGCAACCTGATGGAGGTCAGTATAGATGGACTAATAGAATGATGCTATGCCCAAAAGATTTTACTTCACTAGGTGCAGTAAAAAAATTGGTATTCTATACACAGGTGGTATATCTTGCAACACAGATAGGCTACTCCACTGACTAACACACTCTGCAATAGGCCAAAAAGGATTAGCTTTGCTAGATTCAGCCAAATGCTGTGAAAAAAACTTGCACAGCACTGGCACAGACCTGCCTGGCAAAAACTGATAGGAACTCATGTAACCTAGTCCTGAAAAGGACTGCAATTACAATTAGTCTTTACTCCCACAACCGATCTATTTAAGAGCACAGACCTCCCTGATAAAAGTCTTAGGAAATGCTGTAACCTAGTCCTTAAAAGGACTGCAATCACAACTATTCCCTACTCCCAAGCTATCTGTATATTTGTGCGAAAATTGGCTTGAAATTAACAAGGTATAGCGCACACAGCAACAGCGGTGCCGTCTAACACGCAGCTGCAGCAGTGAGAAAATGGTGGCGACGGGGAAAATGGCTTGGTCTTATAGGGCAAGGACATGTGACATACACTGCCACTGACACATGCCCTTGCTTGTGTGAAAAAAGCACTTCGCTCCGTGTGTGCGCTGCTGATAGGCTGACAGATTGCACCTCCCCACTGTAAATGCGGGAAAGAGAAAAAAAAATGGAGATCTTCATTGTTCCTGCAGAGATCCATCCCCTGCCCCTCCCCCCACCCCGCTGTACACTCAAACTGCGTATTAACATTAATTTTCATCATTACTGAGAAAAAATCCAGTTATGATTTTGGTGCACGAACAGTTATCGAACATAACCTCGAACAGCCGAATTTTTCTCAAATTGTTCGTGTTCGCCGAACGGCTCGAACACCGCCCAAAACAGCTCGAATTTGAGATTGGCGAACAGTTCGAGTAGAACAACGCTCATCTCTACTAAGCACCAATGAGAAGTGTGAGCTGATGTTGGATGGGTTGCCATTGCTTATGCAACAAGCTGCATTAGAGGACTTCTTCTACTGAGCTAAAGAATATGGCTGTGGTGAAATACAACTCTCACCGAGAAGCAGTGTCAGACTGAAGAACATTGGGCCCACCAGAGGATTTGATTCTGAGGGACCACTTTTCTCCCCGCAAAAGAGCTCCATAGCAGCTGCAATGTTTGCGCTATGAACTCTCCTAATGGAGAAGCCAGGGCCCACTAGAAGATTCTCTGGTTCTCTGGTGGGCCCGTACAACCCTGCTGAGAAGCAGCCCTGGCTAAGAAAAGTGTGTGGGAAGGTTCCCGGACACTCTATGGCTGCTTTTTTACGGAGGGGGAAACCCACGCAAACACAGGGAGAAAATACAAAATTCTTGCAGATGTTGTCCTTTGTGGGATTTGAAATCCGGACTCCAGCGCTGCAAGGCTTCACTGCTAACCACTGAGCCACTGTGCTGCCCTCTCTGTTCTCCCTCTGATATCTAACATGCTGGAGAAACTTCCGCCTACTGCCACTCAGTATCTTCAGCTCCTTTGTGAGAAACTAATGTATTTGGGTAGCCACTCAGTCTACCAAATAAAATTCCTGAGAAGGAAATTGTGGATGGCGTCGCTACTGGTACTAGGGGCACTGCTAATACCATGGCGTCGTGCCATAGTTCACTGGAAATATTCCAGGCTGGTTGGAGCCAAGCTGATTCCCTTAGAAAAGTACCAGCAGCAACCTAAGGAGATGGTGGCCTCTATCATCATTACGACCTCTTTCATCATCACGACCTTGGCACTATGAACTCTCCTGAAGGAGAAGCCAGGGCCCATCGGAGGAGTCTCTGGTTCTCTGGTGGGCCCATTCAACCCTGCTGAGAAGCAGCCCTGGCTAAGAAAAGTCTGTGGGAATGTTCTCGGACACTCTATGGCAGATTTTTTTTACTGTGGACTGGCTCCAGCAAGCCATAAGATTGCAATTTATAAGATCCCGTCGCTGGCTCCCAATTGCCCAGCGTATCCAGTTCAAACTACTAACACTGACATACAAAGCCATCCATAACCTTTCTTCTCCGTACATCTCTGAACTAATCTCTCGATATATTCTCTTACGTAATCGCCGGTCCTCCCAAGACCTCCTTCTTTCCTCACTTATTTGTTCCTCACCCAATCACCTCCAATACTTCCACCAAATATCCCCAATCCTCTGTAATTTTGTGCCTCAACACGTCCGATTAGCCACCACATTCGGATCCTTCAGACGCAACCTGAAAACCCATCTCTTCAAGACAGCCTACAGCCTGCCATTACCTCGCTGCATCTCACCTCAACACCACTAGAGCTAATGCAACTCCTTGACCTACTGTCTCCTTCCCCACCATCCTGTAGAATGTAAGGCTGCAAGTGCAGGGTCTATAAGACTTAAGATGCAATATGGCACCTTGGCAAAGCCCAGTTATGTTCTCCCTCTGATATCCAACAATAACAAACAAGTCATTCTGGAGAAACATACACCTACTGTCACTCAGTGTCTTCAGCTCCTTTGTGAGAAGCGAATGTTTGCTCAGCCAGTCTACCAAATAAAATTCCTGAGGTACGGAAATTGTGGATGGCTTTGCTTTGGGTACTGGGTGCTAATACCAAACCGTGGCATGCCACTCACTGGATATTCCTGGCTGGTTGGAGACAAGCTCTTTCCCACAGAAAAGTACCAGCAAGCTAAGGAGATGGTGGCCTCTTTCATCAGGAAGGAGTTTGCTCGTTGTCTAGTAGTCTGGCTTTTATATTAAAGATCCTTCTCATTTTTATAGTATTAAGTGAGCATGCGGAGACCGTAATTTCTGCAGCAGCGCATCCAGGCCAGAGAAATTTCTGTACCATCAGGTTGAGGATGCGAGTCATGCAAGGTACGTGTCTAAAGTTGCCCCGGCGTAGGGCTGCCACCGGGTTTGCACCGTTATCGCACATGGCCTTCCCTTGCTCCAGGTTCAGTGGAGACAGCCATTGCTCAAACTCAGCCTGGAGAGTCCACAATTCTTCAGCTGTATTACTGCGATCTCCAAGGCATATTAACTTTAACACTTCCTGATTGTCGCGAGCCCTGGCTGCGCAGTACGGAGGTGGGGGGGATTCTCTCTGTACTGTTGGAACATGTGTCTAAGTAAGGCAGAGGTTGAGGGCGCAGGTGGAGGCCCTAGAGGAAGTTGAGGATGCAGAAGCACTGGAGGAAGTGTTAGATACAAAGGTTTGTCCCCCAAGCCTTGGGAATTCCAACACTTGCTATCTAGTGACACCTTGGTGTCTAGTGGTTTAGTTCTCCATCCCCTGGTGTGTAGTGGTTTAGGTCTCCAACCCTAGCTGTTTAGTTGGTTAGTTTTCCAACCCCTGTTGTCTTATTAGTTTAGTTCTCCAACCCCTGTTTTCTATTAGTTTAGTTCTCCATGTTCTGGTGTGTATTTGTTTCATTCTCCAACCTTAGTTGTTTAGTAGTTTAGTTCTCCAACCCCTGTTGTCTTATTAGTTTAGTACTCCATGTTCTTCTGTGTATTTATTTCTTTCTCCAACCCATCCATGCCCACCCCCAGGGGTTAACGTCTGGTGATGAGGGTTTGGATTCTTCTCGGACCCTACTTCGTCCAGGCCCAGATCAACTGAAAAAAATTTTGGGCATTGCTTTCCCCCTCTTGAGTCTGTGAAGCTTTGGATCACATCTCGGATGCCCCGGAATAGAATATGCGAACAGCTCTGCAGACTCGCCCATCTGTGCTTCCCCATAGTCACTTGGCCGGTTGGAGAGTTGTGACATGGGTGAAAACAAGGGTAATTGGGGTGCCACCTCTGAGGACTGTACTGTGTGTGAGGTTAAGGTGGAGGAAGAGGAGCAGAGGCCACTTGATGCAGCGCTTGTCATCTACTGGAGCACATGTTCTTCCTGGCCCCTCATCTACAAGGTGTACCACTGTGCAACTGCCAAAGAAAAGGAGTGGAGTCCAGTAACAGAAGTTTTCAAAATGCTGCACAACTGCTTACTGCAGCAAAACAAACCTACTTCTCATCTCTCATATCATACGTGTCTCACAACCCTAAACAGCTATTCAGTACTTTCAAGTCCCTCCTCTGTACACCAGCTCCCCCTGCCTCTCCTCTCCTCTCATCTCAGTTGAAGACTTAGCCTCATTCTTCAAGCAGAAGATTGACAACATAGGGAAAAGCTTTTGCTTAAAGTCCCAACAGCCCCTTCTGATAACGACTCAACTCTCCTCCTCCAAAGCCAGCTTCTCTGCCATTACGGAAGATCATCTTTACTCTCCAAATCACATCTCACCACCTGTAAACTTGACCTTATACCATCCCACCTCATTCCAAACCATACCACAGTCTTCATCCCAAGCCTAACCCTCCTCTTCTACCTGTCACTAACAACTGGAGTCTTCCCCTCATGAGTCAAACATACCTCGATCACGCCCATCCTCCAGAAGCCCTCCCTTGTCCCATCTTATGTCACCCCATCTCACTTTTCCACTATGCTTCCAAACTACTGGATCAACATGTCTATTTTGAACTGTCTTCCCACCTCTCCTCCTACTCCCTCTTTGACCGCTTACAATCAGGCTTCCAACCTCACCATTCCACTGAAACTGCCCTGACTAAAGTCACCAACGACCTACTAACTGCCAAATCCAAGCCAGACTACTCTGTCTTCCTCCTCCTAGACCTGTCATCTGCCTTTGACACAGGAGACGATACCCTCTTACTACAGACTCTCATCTCTCGGCATCACAAACTTGGCCATGTCCTGGATCTTTTCATACCTAACCGACAGGACATTCAGTGTCTCCCACTCAAACACCATCTCCCCATCTCACCCCCTATGTATTGGTGCCCCCTAAGGTTCAGTTGTAGGACCCAGGCTTTTCTCCATCTACACCTTCAGCCTGGGACAGCTCATGGTCTCACGGCTTTCAGTATCATCTCTATGCTGATGACACACAGATCTACCTCTCTGGACATGATATCACCTCCTTACTAACCAGAATCCCACAATGTGTGTCCTGTATTTCATCTTTCTTCTCTGCTAGATTTGTAAAAATTAACATGGATAAAACAGAATGCATCATCTTTCCATCATCTCATTCACCCCCCCAACTGACCTATACATCAAAGTAAATGGCTGCCCACTCTCCCCAGTCCCGCAAGCTTGACTCTGATCTGTCCTTCATCAGATCCAAGCCCTTTCCACTTGCTGCTGACTCCAACTCCAAAGTATCTCGGGAATCCGCACATTCCTCAACCATGAACCAAAAAAATACCAGTGCACGCCCTCATCATCTCCCGCCTCGACTATTGCAAGCTCCTGCTCTATGGCCTCCCTTCTACCACTCTCGCACCCCTCCAATCTATCCTAAACTGTGCTGGCCGATTAATCCACCTGTCACCATGCTATTCCCAGGCTTCTCCCCTCTGTCAATCCCTGCGCTGGCTCCCTGTTGTCCAGAGACTCCAGTTGAAAAGCCTAACTTTGGTATACCAAGCCCTCGAAAACCTCTCTCCTCCATACATGTGTGACCTAGTCTCCCTGTACTAGTCACCTGCATGCAACCTCCCATCCTTCCAAGATCTCCTTCTCTACTTCCCTCTTATCTCTTCTTGTCACAATCACATACAAGATTTGTCCCGTGCATCTCCGCTACTGTGTATGTCTGTACCTCAACACATCAGACTCTCGCCTACCGTGCAAACCTTGAAAAGGAAGCTGAAGACCCACTTCTTGTGACAAGCCTACAATCTGTGGTAACCCTCGCTCCAGCATAGCGCTTCACAGGGGTTGGATGGCACATTTCAGCCTGGGGGCAGCCACAAAGCAGTGGCCCACCTTTGGCCTGCTTATCTTTGGCCGCTGCATTAAAGCAACAGAGGTAACAGGCTAGTACATAGATATGGGAGCTTGTTGCATACATACGGGAGCAGAACCGGACTTACTGCCTACATAGATACTGCAACAGAAGCAAGCTGATTACATAAACATAGGAACTGAACTAACTGACTACATAGACACGAAAACAGAACCAAGATTACTACAGAGGTATGGGAGCAAAACCGAGATGACTACAGAGATAAGGGAGCAGAACCAAGCTTACTACAGAGATAAGGGAGCAGAACCAAGCTTACTACAGAGATAAGAGAGCAGAACCGAGCTTACTACAGAGATATTGGAGAAGAATAGAGCTTACTACAAAGATAAGGGAGAAGAATAGAGCTTACTACAGAGATAAGGGAGAAGAACCGAGCTTACTACATAGATATGGGAACAGAAAACGTGCTTACTAAGTCTACTAAATGGATACAGGAACAGAACCAAGCCTCCTACAAAGATATGGGAACAGAACCAAGCTTACTGCATACATATCGTACCAGAATACAGATTAATACCTAGATACGGTAACAGAGCCAAGCTTACTGCTTAGATATGGTACTATAACTGAGCTTACAATATAGATATGGGAATATAACCAAGCTTACTGCATAGATACGGGAACAAAACCAATCTTATTACATAGATACAGTACCATAACCCAGCTCACTACATATACAAAAGTTTGCTTGTGAGGCCCTTTTGAACACCATCTTTAAAAAAAAAAAAAAAATACCTTTTGAATCTTTATTTTCATCCTTTAAAAATATTTTTAGATTCTGTGTTAGGATATGGCTGGCTGTTTACATACTGTCTGCGCACATCACATCACTGCTCCATATGCAGTTTGCATAGAGACAATCATATGCCAATCTCTTTCTTTTCTCATAAACCCAATTGAAACATTGAGAGAAGCAGAAGACAAAGTGCTTGTCTCTATAAAAATTGCATATGGAGAGGTGATGTGACGAGCGCCAAGAGAGTAAAAAAAGATGAATCCTAATAGTACATTACACAATGTGAAAAGTCAGTGAAGTTCTACAAAATGTTCTAGACACTTTTTTAAAGTTAACTTGTCACCTTGAGAAACGCTGTTTACCTGCAGATGTAGGGTCGATCTGCAGGTAAATAGAGTTTAAAGCCTGGTTAGTCTGCTTACTGGAAAAGTGTTGGCGACAGGGAGAATTTTTATCCTCCCTGTCGCCATTCGCTTCCAGTCATAGTGGCAGTTTAGGAGTTCCAGCGCTGCCTACTAAGTGAGCGAGCAGTAATAACTTCCCAGCACTTTGATTGTGACATCTTCCTAGGAGCTCCAGCCTTCGACTGGGCTTCATAGGATGACCAGCATGGCAGCAACCCATCAGCAGCCCACAACTGTGTCACAGGGGGCTGATGGAAGCTGATGAGTACATGCACCAGCCATCGCACTAATTGTAGCTGTCAGTTCTATAGGTTAGTCACATAGGTTATAATGGGTACATGTTGTATTCGTGAAGAAAACAGATACAACACGTACCAGAAACACGGACATGTGAAGGAGGCCTTATGGTGACATAGTTACGTCACTTTACAAGAAGGGGTAATTTCACTTGTCTTTTCCTAAACATGGAAAGACAAATGGAATTCGCTAACACTTATGTGAACAAGCACTTATAGACAGGGGGAGATTAAGAGTAGTCAAGGTACCGGGCAATTTAGAAGGTGTACCTCCCCCCAGGTACCCTATCTATCACGTGACATGTCACATGATCTCCTTTTATAAATCATATGATAGGTCATGTTAGCAACACACTGGTTCTCTGGTGCACATCTGCAGCTCAAATTTTTTCCTTATGTACAGCACCATATATACCATAGCGCTATGCATAATAAAGCAGGGGTGGGAGATTAATTTTCCCGAGGAGCCACATGAGAGACCATGACTCTTTTGGAGGCCGAAACAATAGGCTGAAATTAATTCTGCTCAATATTAAAATATTAATTATTTTTTATATTCATTTAAGGCTTAATATTGAGATGAATTAAGTATGCTGACATCCCCCTATATACAGTATGAGCCCCCACATAGCCCCCTCAATCAACAATTAAAGCAATCAACCTATGGGGCCCTTATACATGTAGAACCCTAACAAAAACACCCTTAAAAATTCTCTTTATTTAGTTAGTTTAAAAACCCATATATCTCATAGTCATGTTGCTATGGACATGGATGGCATATACAGCACAGACCAAACGTTTGGACACACATTCTCATTTAAAGATTTTTCTGTATTTTCATGACTATGAAAATTGTACATTAACGCTGAAGGCATCAAAACTATGAATTAACACATGTGGAATTATATACTTAACAAAAAAGTGTGAAACAACTGAAAATATGTCTTATATGCTAGGTTCTTCAAAGTAGCCACCTTTTGCTTTGATGACTGCTTTGCACACTCTTGGCATTCTCTTGATGAGCTTCAAGAGGTAGTCACCGGAAATTGTCTTCCAACAATCTTGAAGGAGTTCCCAGAGATGCTTAGCACTTGTTGGCCCTTTTGCCTTCACTCTGCGGTCCACCTCACCCCAAACCATCTCGATTGGGTTCAGGTCTGGTGACTGTGGAGGCCAGGTCATCTGGCGTAGCACCCCACCATTCTCCTTCTTGGTCAAATAGGCCTTACACAGCCTGGAGGTGTGTTTGGGATCATTGTCCTGTTGAAAAATAAATGATGGTCCAACTAAACGCAAACTGGATGGAATAGCATGCTGCTGCAAGATGCTGTGGTAGCCATGCTGGTTCAGTATGCCTTCAATTGTGAAGAAATCCCCAACAGCATCACCAGCAAAGCACCCCCACACCATCACACCTCCTCCTCCATGCTTCACGGTGGGAACCAAGCATGTAGAGTCCATCCGTTCACCTTTTCTGCATCGCACAAAGACACGGTGGTTGGAACCAAAGATATCAAATTTGACTCATCAGACCAAAGCACAGATTTCCACTGGTCTAATGTCCATTCCTTGTGTTCTTTAGCCCAAACAAATCTCTTCTGCTTGTTGCCTGTCCTTAGCAGTGGTTTCCTAGCAGCTATTTTACCATGAAGGTCTGCTGCACAAAGTCTCCTCTTAACAGTTGTTGAAGAGATGTGTCTGCTGCTAGAACTCTGTGTGGCATTGACCTGGTCTCTAATCTGAGCTGCTGTTAACATGCGATTTCTGAGGCTGGTGACTCGGATAAACTTATCTTCAGAAGCAGAGGTGACTCTGGGTCTTCCTTTCCTGGGGCGGTCCTCATGTGAGCCAGTTTCTTTGTAGCGCTTGATGGTTTTTGCAACTGCACTTGGGGACACTTTCAAAGTTTTCCCAATTTTTCAGACTGACTGACCTTCATTTCTTAACGATGGCCACTCGTTTTTCTTTACTTAGCTGTTTTTTTCTTGCCATAATACAAATTCTAACAGTCTATTCAGTAGGACTATCAGCTGTGTATCCACCAGACTTCTGCACAACACAACTGATGGTCCCAACCCCATTTATAAGGAAAGAAATCCCACTTATTAAACCTGACAAGGCATACCTGTGAAGTGAAAACCATTTCCGGTGACTACCTCTTGAAGCTCATCTAGAGAATGCTAAGAGTGTGCAAAGCAGTCATCAAAGCAAAAGGTGGCTACTTTGAAGAACCTAGAATATAAGACATATTTTCCGTTGTTTCACACTTTTTTGTTAAGTATATAATTCTACATGTGTTATTTCATAGTTTTGATGCCTTCAGCGTGGATGTACAATTTTCATAGTCATGAAAATACAGAAAAATCTTTAAATGAGAAGGTGTGTCTAAACTTTTGGTCTGTGCTGTATATATATATATATATATATATATATACAGTACAGACCAAAAGTTTGAACACACCGTCTCATTTAAAGAATTTTCTGTATTTTCATGACTATGAAAATTGTACATTCACACTGAAGGCATCAAAACTATGAATTAACACATGTGGAATTATATACTTAACAAAAAAGTGTGAAACAACTGAAAATATGTCTTATATTCTAGGTTCTTCAAAGTAGCCACCTTTTGCTTTGATGACTGCTTTGTACACTCTTGGCATTCTCTTGATGAGCTTCAAGAGGTAGTCACCGGAAATGGTTTTCAATTCACAGGTGTGCCCTGTCAGGTTTAATAAGTGGGATTTCTTGCCTTATAAATGGGGTTGGGACCATCAGTTGTGTTGTGCAGAAGTCAGGTGGATATACAGCTGATAGTCCTACTGAATTGACTGTTAGAATTTGTATTATGGCAAGAAAAAAGCAGCTAAGTAAAGAAAAACGAGTGGCCATCATTACTTTAAGAAATGAAGGTCAGTCAGTCCAAAAAATTGGGCAAACTTTGAAAGTGTCCCCAAGTGCAGTTGCAAAAACCATCAAGCGCTACAAAGAAACTGGCTCACACGAGGAGCGCCCCAGGAAAGGAAGACCAAGAGTCACCTCTGCTTCTGAGGATAAGTTTATCCGAGTCACCAGCCTCAGAAATCGCAGGTTAACAGCAGCTCAGATTAGAGACCAGGTCAATGCCACACAGAGTTCTAGCAGCAGACACATCTCTTCAACAACTGTTAAGAGGAGACTTTGTGCAGCAGCCCTTCATGGTAAAATAGCTGCTAGGAAACCACTGCTAAGGACAGGCAACAAACAAAAGAGATTTTTTTGGGCTAAAGAACACAAGGAATGGACATTAGACCAGTGGAAATCTGTGCTTTGGTCTGATGAGTCCAAATTTGAGATCTTTGGTTCCAACCACCGTGTCTTTGTGCGACGCAGAAAAGGTAAATGGATGGACTCTACATGCCTGGTTCCCACCGTGAAGCATGGAGGAGGAGGTGTGATGGTGTGGGGGTGCTTTGCTGGTGACACTGTTGAGGATTTATTCAAAATTGAAGGCATACTGAACCAGCATGGCTACCACAGCATCTTGCAGCGGCATGCTATTCCATCCGGTTTGCGTTTAGTTGGACCATCATTTATTTTTCAACAATACAATGACCCCAAACACACCTCCAGGCTGTGTAAGGGCTATTTGACCAAGAAGGAGAGTGATGGGGTGCTACGCCAGATGACCTGGCCTCCACAGTCACCAGACCTGAACCCAATCGAGATGGTTTGGGGTGAGCTGGATCGCAGAGTGAAGGCAAAAGGGCCAACAAGTGCTAAGCATCTCTGGGAACTCCTTCAAGATAGTTGGAAGACCATTTCCGGTGACTACCTCTTGAAGCTCATCAAGAGAATGCCAAGAGTGTGCAAAGCAGTCATCAAAGCAAAAGGTGGCTACTTTGAAGAACCAAGAATATAAGACATATTTTCAGTTGTTTCATACTTTTTGTTAAGTATATAATTCCACATGTGTTAATTCATAGTTTTGAAGCCTTCAGTGTGAATGTACAATTTTCAAAGTCATGAAAATGCAGAAAAATCTTTAAATGAGAAGGTGTGTCCAAACTTTTGGTCTGTACTGTATATATATATATATATATATATATATATATATATGTACACATATACATACACACACAGACATACATACAGTTGTGCTGAAAAGTTTACATACCCCGGCAGAATTTTTCTTTTCTTGGCCTTGTTTTAGAGAATATGAATGATATCAAACAAACTTTTTCTCCACTCATGGTTATTGGTTGGGTGGAGCCATTTATTGTCAAACTACTGTGTTTTCTCTTTTTAAATCTTAATGACAACCAAAAACACCTAAATGACCCTGATCAAAAGTTCACATACCCTGGTGATTTTGGCCTGATAACATGAACAGAATTTGACACAAATGGGTTAAAATGGCTGCTAAAGGTAACATCTTCACCTGTGACCTGTTTGCTTGTAATCGCTGTGTGTGCATAAAAGCTGAGTGAGTTTCTGGGATCCATACAGACTATTGCATCTTTCATCCAGCCACTGACGTTTCTGGATTGTGAGTCATGGGAAAAGCAACGGATCTACGGGAAAAGGTAGTTGAACTGTATAACATAGGAAAGGGATACAAAAAAATATCCAAGGAATTGATAATGCCAGTCAACAGTTTTCAAACTGTGAATGACAAATGGAAAATCAAGGGCTCTGTCAAAACCAAACAACGGTCAGGTAGACAAACAAAAATTTCGGCCACAACTGCCAGGAAAATTGTTCAGGATGCAAAAACACAACTAACATCAGCTGAAATTCAGGACTCTCTGAAAACTAGCGGTGTGGCTGTTTCAAGATGCACAATAAGAATTCTGCATGGTTGAGTCGCCAGAAGAAAGCCATTACTGTGCAAATGCCACAAAGTATCTCGTCTACAATACGCCAAACAGCACAGAGACAAGCCTCAAAACTTTTTGAACAAGGTAATTTGAAGTGATGAGACCAAAATGTAACTTTTTGGCCACAACCATAAACGTTACATTTGGAGAGAGGTCAACAAGGCCTATGATGAAAGGATCACTATTCTTACAGTAAAGCACAGAGGTGGATCGCTGATGTTTTGGGGATGTGTGAGCTACAAAGGCACAGGAAACTTGGTAAAAGTTGAAGGAAAGTGTAATGATCTGCTACAAGCACTAAGGAAATAAAGGAGATCTGTCCCTACAATAGAACTAAGCTAGATCCCTACGATGTAACGGGGAACCTGATCCTGCGATCAGACCGCTAAAGTCCTCGGCTAGTCTGTACGAAGACCTATAGATGCAAGAGAGGGATCCCTACAAGAACTAGGAACTGGGATAAAGTTGGACACCTCCTAGCAGAAATTGTAGCAGTAAAAGACAAATACACAACATAGAACATAAAGGTCCGAAGACCTAGCAAAACTGACTGAGAAAGGTAACAAAGCACCAGGCTAGCTAAAGAGTAGAAATTACAATGAAGTCCAGCAAGGCAAGGAGGGCGGAGCAGGATTAAATAGTCAAAAAAGTTCATGTGACCAGCAAGATAGAAAAAACCTAACAGGAGAGTTCTAACAGTACCCCCTCTTCTATGAGGATCCTCCAGATCCCCTAGGCCCAGGCTTATTAGGAAACCTCTTGTGAAACGCTCTGACAAGTCTGGAAGCAGAAACATCATCTGCCCTCACCCATGAGTTATCCTCGGGTCCGAAACCCTTCCAAGCGACGAGATACAGCAAGCTCCCTCTATACCATCTAGAATTTAGGATGCGGGAAATTTCGTATTCCCCGTCCTCCACCACCGGAGGAACAGTGGCAGAGGCATCTCCATCCGACACATAAGCTCTTTTCAACAGAGAAACATGAGACACCGGATTAATCTTCCAGGAGGTAGGAACCTCCAACCTAACAGCAGATTGGTTAACTATCTGAAGCACCTTAAAGGGCCCTACAAACTTGGGACCCAATTTTTTAGAAGGAATCCTCAACCGCAGATTCTTAGAGGACAACCAAACCGTGTCACCAATAGCAAACAAAACCTCTTGCCGTTTCCTATCAAAGTACCTCTTAGATTTTTTGTTAACCTCCTGAAGATTACCACGCACATCCGTCCAAACTCTCTCCAAATCACTGGAAAAACTCTCCTCCTCAGGCACAGCCGATACCAATTTGGAGAATGACCCAAAAGACGGATGTCTCCCAGAACAACAAAAAAAAGGCAAACAACCAGCAGAAGAGGATGTATGGTTGTTAAGAGCAAACTCAGCAAGTGGCAGAAACTCAGACCACCCCTCCTGATTGTCTGCCACAAAACAACGCAAGAACTACTCAACATTCTGATTCTTCCTTTCTGTCTGGCCATTAGACTCAGGATGATATCCGGATGAAAACGACAAATGAACTCCCAACCTGTCACAAAAAGCACGCCAAAAACGAGCCACGAACTGAGGTCCCCTATCCGAAACAATGTCAGTAGGAACGCCATGTAGTCTGACAATTTCCTTGACAAAGGCCTTAGCGAGTGTCTTAGCGCAGGGCAGTTTGATGAAAGGAACCAAGTGACACATCTTGCTAAAACGGTCCACGACCACCCAGATGACTGTGAAACCCTCAGAGGGGGGAAGGTCAGTAATAAAGTCCATAGCCAGATGTGTCCAAGGTGCACTAGGAACCTCCAGAGGGCAAAGCAACCCCGCTGCAGGAGTATGTGAAGACTTAGATCTAGCACACACCGTACATTGACGAACCCAATTAATGACTTCCTTCTGCCATCCAGGCCACCAAAAACTGCGACCCACAAGTCTCTTGGTCTCAGAAATTCCTGGATGACCTGCCAACCGAGACTCATGACACTCAACAAACAAATCTCTCCTAAAGGTCCTAGGCACAAACAACCTCCCATGGGGAGTGTTAGATGGGGCATTCTCCTGTGCTTTAAGAATCTCATCTTCCAAAACGGAGTCCAATGCAGCAATCACAACACCTTCTTGTAAAATGCTCCCCTCCTCCTCAGCACCGACCATGGGAGAAAAGCTGCGAGACAAAGCATCAGCTTTAACATTCTTGGTACCCGGGATGTAAGAAACGGAAAAATTAAACCGCGAGAAAAAAAGTGCCCACCTAGCCTGACGGGCATTCAAGCGCTTGGCAGCATCAAGATAGATCAGATTTTTATGATCAGTGAAAACCTGAATGGGAAATTCAGCACCTTCCAAGAGATGACGCCAGTGTTCAAATGCGAGTTTAATAGCCAGCAATTCCCGATTACCAATATCGTAATTAAGTTCGGTCTCAGAAAATTTTTTTAAAAAAAAAAAGCACAGGGATGTACTCCATCCTTGTTTTTCTGAGACAATACCGCACCGACCCCCACCGAAGAAGCATCAACCTTAACCAAAAACGGCTTAGTCACATCAGGCTGCATAAGGATGGGAGCAGAGCTGAACCTCTCCTTTAGAAACACCAAAGCTTCAATGGCCTCAGTAGTCCACTGAACCGCATTAGCACCTTTCCTGGTGAGATCGGTCAGTGGTTTGACAATAATAGAAAAATTTGTAATGAATTTTCTGTAATAATTGGCGAAACCCAAAAACCTCTGTATCGATTTCAAACCAATAGGCCTAGGCCATTCCTGCACAGCTTGAACTTTCACCGGGTCCATCTCAAAGCCCTCACTGGAGATAATGTAGCCCAAAAAGCTAATTCACTGTACAGCGAACTCACATTTCTCCAGCTTAGCAAAAAGCGCATTGTCAATTAATAACTGTAATACCTCACGTACGCTCCGCCAATGAGACTCCAGATCCGGTGAATAAATCAAAATGTCATCCAAATACACAACCACATTTTTACCGATCAAAGGTCTAAGGATGTCATTAATAAGATTCTGAAAAAATGCTGGAGCATTGGTAAGACCAAAAGGCATAACCAGATTCTCAAAATGACCCACAGGAGTGTTAAAAGCAGTCTTCCATTCATCACCCTCCTTCATGCGCAACAAATTGTATGCCCCCCGGAGATCAATTTTAGAGAACCACTTGGCCCCCACTAACTGGTTAAACAAATCAGGAATCAATAGCAGTGGGTAAGGATTGCGTACTGTAATTTTATTAATCTCACGAAAATCCAGACAAGGACGTAAACCGCCGTCCTTTTTTTTAACAAAAAAAAATCCAACAGCCACAGGAGACTTGGAAGGCCTAATGTGACCGGCGGCCAAGCTTGTCTGTATGTATTCCTCCAAAGCCTTTCTCTCAGGAATAGTAAGATTAAATAAACGACTTTTAGGAAGAGTCGCTCCAGGGACAAATTCAATGGTACAATCATAGTCTCTATGGGGAGGCAAAATTTGTGACTCCTCCTCAGAAAAAACTCTCCAAAAATCCTGAATAGGTACAGGTAATTCCCATTTTTCCACCACAGCAATAGGTCCATTACAACACTTGTCATAACACTTAGGGCTCCAGGACTTAATTTCATTGGTAGACCAATCCAGTACAGGATTGTGCAATTTTAACCAGGGTAACCCCAAAACTACTGGAGAAGGCAAATTATTTAATACTACCAAATCCAAATTTTCTTGGTGAATAACATTAATAGTGAGGGGAAATTCACAGACATTGTGAGTAACACTCTTCAAGGGGGAGCCATCGACAGAAACCACAGCAATAGGGGATGACAAAGGTTTGGGTTTTAATTTAAGTTTTTCCAAGAATCCCCCATCAATCACATTCAGAGTAGAACCACAATCCACAAATACCCGAAATTCAATTAATTCTTCCTGAGCAGCAGTAGTAGCAGAAATAAATACCCCCTTAGTATTTAAACAGGCTATAAGGGCGTAACTGACCTTTTTTTTTCTTTGTTCATACGAAGCACACAGTTCTTAATAAAATGGTCAGATTTCCCGCAATAAAAGCACAAACCTTCAGAAGACCTGCGGTCTTTTTCCTGAGAGCGGGGTGACATTGCCCCAATCTCCATCGGCTCTCCAATGTCAGTACAGACCCTCTCAAGACTCGGAGCTGACATGGCAGAGGATTTACTCTCATTAACCCTTGCACGCAGTCTCCTGTCCACCCGTATAGCTAATTGCATTGCCTCCTGCAAGTTTCCAGGTGTGGGATAAGCAATCAGCAAATCCTTAACCCTTTCACCTAGCCCCGCAAGAAACAAACTTTTCAAAGCTGAATCATTCCACCCCACCTGGGCAGACCACCGACGGAAATGAGAACAATATTTTTCCACATTACCTGATCCCTGCCTCAAACGTCTCAATTCAGTCTCAGCTGATGAGACACGATCAGGATCATCATACAACAAACCCAAAGCAGAAAAAAAACTATCCACTGATCTAAAGCATGGATCACTAGGTTGGAGAGAAAAGGCCCATCCCTGAGGTTCTTTGCACAAAAGTGACATTATGAACCCTATGCGCTGTGATTCATCACCAGAGGATCTGGGTCTCAAACGAAAATACAACAAACAAGCATTTTTAAAGGAAAAAAATTCTTGTTGATCACCAAAAACTAAATCAGGCAAACGTACTTTTGGCTCCACAAAATGTGCTCCAGAACAGCTACTCACGTGTTGTTGGAGCTCGGCCACCTCCAGAGAGAGTCCCTGCAGGCGTTGAGCCAAATCCTGAACCGACACCATGATGGAAACTGGAGGTCTTTCCTAAGAGATTTTTTTTTGCTGGACTTACTGTAATGATCTGCTTCAAGCACTAAAGAAAGAAAAGAGATCTGTCCCTACAATAGAACTAAGCTAGATCCCTACGATGTAACGGGGAACCTGATCCTGCGATCAGCCCCGCTAAAGTCCTCGGCTAGTCTGTACAAAGACCTATAGATGCAAGGGAGGGATCCCTACAAGAACTAGGGACTGGGATAAAGTTGGACACCTCCTAGCAGAAATTGTAGCAGTAAAAGACAAACACACAACATAGAACATAAAGGTCCGAAGACCTAGCAAAACTGACTGAGAAAGGTAACAAAGCACCAGGCTAGCTAAAGATTAGAAATTACAATGAAGTCCAGCAAGGCCAGGAGGGCGGAGCAGGATTAAATAGGCAAAAAAGGGCATGTGACTAGCAAGATAGAAAAAACCTAACAGGAGAGTTGTAACAGAAAGATGAATGCAGCACGTTATCAGCAAATACTGGAAGCAAATTTGCACTCATCAGCCCGGAAGCTGCGCATGGGACGTACTTGGACGTTCCAACAAGACAACGATCCAAAACACAAGGCCAAGTCGACCTGTCATTGGCTACAGCAGAAAAAAGTGAAGGTCCTGGAGAGGCCATTTCAGTCTCCTGACCTCAATATCATTGAGCCACTCTGGGGAGATCTCAAGCGCGCAGTTGATGCTAGACAGCCCAGGAATTTACAGGAACTGGAGGCTTTTTGCTAAGAAGAATGGGCAGCTTTACCATCTGAGAAAATAAAGAACCTCATTCACAACTACCACAAAAGACTTCAAGCTGTCATTGATGTTAGACGGGGCAATACACGGTATTAAGAACTGGGGTATGTAAACTTTTGATCAGGGTCATTTGGATGTTTTCGGTTGTCATTAAGATTTAAAAAGAGAAAACACAGTAGTTTGACAATAAATGGCTTCATCCAACCAATAACCATGAGTGGAGGAAATTTTTTTTGTTATCATTCATATTCTCTGAAACAAGGCCAAGAAAGGAAAAATTCTGCCGGGGTATGTAAACTTTTGAGCACAACTGTATATATATATATATATAAATATATAAATATATTTATATATATATATTTATTTCATACTGTATATACTGTATATTCAAATATTAAAGGCAGGCAGCACTCCAATTATGAGAAAAAGATGAGGACTTTATTAGCCATACCTGATGGTCCTCATCTTTTTCTCACAATTGGAGTGCTGCCTGACTTTATTTTTAGAATATGTTTCTTGCCTGACGATTGGAATATTGTCTGGGAGGCCTTGCACCCATCATTTCAATTGTCTGTGCTGTTCCACTTTCTTTTCAAATATATATATGTGTCCATGTCCATAGCAACATGACTATGAGATACAGTGGCATGTAAAAGTTTGGGCACCCCTGGTCAAAATTACTGTTATTGTGAACAGTTAAGCAAGTTTTAGATTAAGTAATCTCTAAAAGGCCTAAATATGACACATTTCCTTTGTATTTTAGGCAAAAATATATTTATATTGTCATTTTTTACATTTTATAAATTACAAAAAGGTAAATCGGCCAATGCAAAAGTTTGGGCACCCTTGCAGATTTATGTGCTCAGATAACTTTGACCAAGGTTCCAGACCTTAATTAGCCTTTTAGGGTTATGACTTCATCACTATCAATATCATCGTTAGGAAAGGCCATGTGATGCAAAAAACCCAGCCTCCTCTAACCTTGTGCCAAAGAACAGAAGCCACAGAAGCCATAGGTTCTTCTAAGCTGTTGGCTTGCACTCTGAAAATGAAAATGGTGGAGGCTCTCAAAGCAGGAGAAGGCTATAAGAAGATAGCAAAGCGTTTTCAAGTTGCCCTTTCCTCAGTTCTAAATGTAATTTAGAAATGGCAGTTAACAGGAACAGTGGAGGTCAAGTTAAGGTCTTGAAGACCAGGAAAAATGTCAGTGAGAGCTGCTCGTAGGATTACTAGAGAGGCAAATCATAACCTCCGCTTGACTGCAAAAGACCTTCAGAAAGATTTAGCAGACTCTGGAGTTGTGGTACATTGTTCTACTGTTCAGAGACACCTGCACAAATATGGCCTTGATGGAAGAGTTATCAGAAGAAAACCTCTCCTACTTCCTCACAATAAAATTGAGCATCAGAAGTTTGCAAAAGAACATCGAAACAAGCCTGATGCATTTTGGAAACAAGTCTTGTGGACCAATGAGATTAAAATAGAACTCTTTGGCCACAATTATCAAAGGTATGTGTGGAGAAAAAAGGTCACAGAATTTCAGGAAAGAACATCTATCCAACCATTAAGCATGGGGGTGGATCAATAATTATTTTGGGCTGTGTTGCAACCAATGGCACGGGGAACATTTCACGGGTAGAGGGAAGAATAGATTCAATTAAATTTCCACAAGTTCTTGATGCAAACATAACACCATCTGTAAAAAGCTGAAGTTTAAAAGAAGATGGCTTCTACAAATGGATAATGATCCTAAACACACGTCAAAATCCACAATAGACTACCTCAAAAGGCGCAAGCTGAAGGTTTTACAATGGCCCTCACAGTCCTCTGATCTAAACAGCACTGAAAATCTGTGGCTCAACCTCAAAATAGCAGTGCATGCAAGGCGACCCAGTAATCTCACAGAACTGGAAGAATTTTCCAAGGAAGAATGGATGAAAATCCCTCAAACAAAAATTGAAAGACTCTTGGCTGGCTACAAAAAGCGTTTACAAGCTGTGATACTTGCAAAAGGGGGGCCCAAACTTTTGCTTCGGCCCATTTTCATTTTTGTAATTTATAAAATGTAAAAGATAGAAATATACATATTTTTTTTGCCTACAATACACAGGAAATGTGTCATCTTTAACTTCAGGCCTTTTAGAGATCATTTTATTCTCAAATTGCTTAACTGTTCACAATAACAGTAATTTTGACCAGGAGTGTCCAAACTTTTACATGCCACTGTATATGTGTTATTAAACAAACTACAGGTGCTTCTCACAAAATTAGAATATCATCAAAAAGTTAATTTATTTCAGTTCTTTAATACAAAAAGTGAAACTCATATATTATATAGAGTCATTACAAACAGAGTGATCTATTTCAAGTGTTTATTTCTGTTAATGTTGATGATTATGGCTTACAGCCAATGAGAACAAAAAAGTCATTATCTCAGTAAATTAGAATACTTTATAACAACAGCTTGAAAAATGATTTTAAAATCTGAAATGTTGGCCTACTGAAATGTACGAGTTGCACTCAATACTTGATCGTGGCTCCGTTTGCATCAATTACTGCATCAATGTGGCGTGGCATGGAGGCGATCAGCCTGTGGCATTGCTGAGGTGTTATGGAAGCCCAGGTTGCTTTGATAGCAGCCTTCAGCTCGGCTGCATTGTTGAGTCTGGTGTCTCTCATTTTCCTCTTGACAATATCCTATAGATTCTGTATAGGGTTAAGGTCAGGAGGGTTTGCTGGCCAATCAAGCACAGTGATACTGTTGTTTTTAAACCAGGCATTGGTACTTTTGCCAGTGTGGACAGGTGCCAAGTCCTGCTGGAGAATGAAATTTCCATCTCCAAAAAGCTTGTCGGCAGAGGGAAGCATGAAGTGCTCTAAAATTTCCTGGTAGACGGCTGCGCTGACTTTGGTCTTGATAAAACACAGTGGACCTACACCAGCAGTTGACATGGCTCCCCAAGCCATCACTGATTGTGGAAACTTCACACTAGACCTCAGGCAGCTTGGATTGTGTGCCTCTCCATTCTTCCTCCAGACTCTGGGACCTTGATTTCCAAATGAAATGCAAAATTTACTTTCATCTGAAAATAACACCTTGGACCACTGAGCAACAGTCTAGGTCTTTTTCTCCTTGGCCCAACTAAGACGCTTCTGGCATTGTCTTTTGGTCATGAGTGTCTTGACACAAGGAAATCGACACTTGTAGCCCATGTCCCAGATACGTCTGTGTGTGGTGGCTCTTGAAGCAATGACTCCAGCAGCAGTCCACTCCTTGTGAATCTCCCCCAAATTTTTTAATTTTTCTTAACAATCCTTTCAAGGCTGTGGTTATCCCGGTTGCTTGTGCACCTTTTTCTACCACACTTTTTCCTTCCACTAAACTTTCCATTAATATGCTTGGATACAGCACTCTGTGAACAGCCATCTTGTTTAGCAATGATCTTTTGTGGCTTACCCTGACTTTGTGACCTTGTGGAGTGTATCAATGACTGCCTTCTGAACATCTGTCAAGTCAGCAGTCTTCCTCATGATTGTGGAGCCTACTGAAACAGACTAAGGGACCTTTGTAAATGCTTAGGAAGCCTTTGCATGTATTTTTTGTTAATTATTCTAATTTACTGAGATAATTACTTTTGTGTTTTCATTGGCTGTAAGCCATAATCATCAACATTAACAGAAATAAACACTTGAAATAGATCACTCTGTTTGTAATGACTCTATATAATATATGAGTTTCACTTTTAGTATTGAAGAACTGAAATAAATTAACTTTTTGATGATATTCTAATTTTGTGAGAATCACCTGTATATATAGAGTCCACACACAGCCCCCTTCATACAGTACGAGTCCACACACGGCCCCCTACATACAGTACGAGTTCACACACGGCCCCCTACATACAGTATGAATCCACACACAGCTCCCAACATGCAATATGAGCCCGCATATAGCTCCCTATATACAGTATGATCCTCCATATAGCCTCCTATATAAAGTATGAGCCCCATATAGATCCCTGTATACAGTATGAACACCCACATAGCCTCTTATATACAATATAAGCCCCCACATAGCCTGCTATATACAGCATGAGCCCCCACATAGCTGCCTATATACAGTATGAGCCCACACATAGCTGCCTATATACATTATGAGCCCGCACATAGCCTCCTATATATGGTATGAGCCAGCACATAGCTCCCTATATACAGTATCATCCCCCTACATAGCAACCTATTTATAGTATGAGATCTTACACAGCCCATACATATAGGCACACATCCCATACACATATTAAGATTTAAATAAAAAACAACACATACTCACCTTGGTCCCGTTCCCCCGGCCCTCTGCTCCGGTCCCCGAGGCTCCACTTGTACTTCTGGTGCATACCTGCTGGTGTGCGCCATCTGATAATGTCATCGCACCGGCGGCACATCACTGCAGAGGGGACGGGAGCTCTCCTGGAGCTGCGCTGCTATTCTGTATCATCAGCAGCGGAGCTCCAGGAAAGCTCTCTGCTGGGACATGTGCGCTGCCAATGGCGCACAAAACATTATAATGAGGACAATCTGGCCATGGGTCCCCCAGAGCCATGGACCCCGGGCAGTAGCTCAGATTGCCCTCATTATAATCTGCATGTGCTTAGAGATTTAGTGGTGTGCCCTCAATACACAAATATTTTACACATACACCACAATACACTATTACATACATGTATCTTACAAACATACATACAACTCCACAGACATGGACACGCAAACATACAGTGTAGAGATATGTACATATATACAGATGTGTACACATACAGACATGTATGTATATATATATATATATATATACACACACACACAAACAGACACGTACACAGATATATACATATACAGGCACACACATATTTGAAGACATTCACAAACCTATAAATATACACATACATAAATAGAAGTACACAATCATATGCACACACAGATATACACATATTGTGGGTGCTTTTACTTCTGCGGATCCTGGACATCACATCTCCAGGCTTGTGTGTCTCCCATCCGGCCACATGTTGGCTGAAGATCCTCTTCGGCGGGAAGGAGTCCACGCAGGGCGCGCTCAGTGACGTTACTGTACCAGACATGGCCGTGCACAGTGAACGGTGAGCGGCCGTATCTACTGTACTGTGATGCGGCCCTGCGCCTGTAATGTGGCAGTGTGCCGGGCTGGCCTCATCACAGTGGACACGGAGCAGTTTGCTATGTGCGGCCATTTATTAGACTGACTTCACGGAGCAGGCGGCTGACCCTGGACAGCTTTTGGATGAGCAGCCCAGGGGGCATTTGCCCCCCCGCCCCTGCATGACTGGCTGTACCCTGACCTACTGTATCCTCACCCACCCTTGTAGATTGTTTGTGTGCCCTCGCCGGCAGGGTCACCTCTCCTCTTGTACCAGTCGGTGACCCCTTTTGACATGTAAAGCGCCACGGAATAAATGTCGCTGTAATAGTAATAATAATTATAGTACTTGTACTTTGAGTCAAATAATGGCACTTTCCAGGTGTCTACCCCTAATTTGATGTGTTTTGGCAGCATTTGGGCACATTTGAAGGTGTTGTGTATGCGTTTTTTTTGGCCCCCCCATTGAATTCAATGGCATTCGGTAACGTTCCACGAACATTCGACGAATAAATCGGTGAATATTGCAAATTCAGCGATCGTAATCCGAATCGAATATTGAAACATTCGCTCATCTCTAATTATAAGACGCACCGGATTATAAGACGCGCCACAAATTTTGTTGAGTAAAATAATAAAACATTTTTTTAATAAAATTGTGGTGCGCCTTATAGTCCGATTTTACAGTAACTAACCTGGGGGGCGTCTGCGGTGGAGCGGGGTCCCTGGAGGCAGGGTCGCTGCTGCTGTAGTTAGCTTATCAGCATCATTTTTGATATGGATTTCTCATGCCAAGTATAAACTTGCCAAACATATATTTACTGCTGCTAAAGCGTGTCCCTTCTTCTGGAATTTGAGAATGTCAGATATAATACAAGACCGTATTCGCAAAGCTGCACAGGTCTTTACCACTGATGAACAAGGCTGTTTCACAGCTGTTGAAACTCCTCCGGCTGAATTTCACATGCTGGAAAAACTCCTTATTAATGAAAGTAAAACGTGGTGGGACCATAAAACATTGGAGAATTATATAGACAAGAATATGATCCCAAGGGGACTGAGAATAAAGGAAATTCCTACTCTTGTATATTCTCCAACATTTGTCACCAAATGGAACCAAACACTTACCAACTTTTCATTGGAACTTATTAAATTAATCATAACTGAAGAGGAGATCAAACTATCTAAATTGAATTCTGAAATAGAAAATTTGAAACGATCTCTTAAGGAGTAGTGTTGAGCCACCCCCATAGTGTTCGGGTTCGGTTCGGTTCGTCGAACACCGGGATGTTCGAGGAACTGTTCGTCGAACTGTTCGTCGAACACCTTAGAACACCGTCGAACACCGTTAAAACCAATGGCAGGCAAACAAAAACACATAGAAAACACCTTCAAAGGTGTCCAAAAGCTGACAAACTGCTCAGAAGACACTCTCTTTAAAAAAGCCGGCCGGCAATTCAGCAGCGGCATACACCGGTACCCGACAATTTAGAACAGAAAGAATAGAGCTTCACACATAGATTAGATAGATAGAAACATGTCAGTCACATATATAATAAGTACAGTGACAGTGTTGCTTACTGTACTTGTCATTTAGTGTAAAGGATTTATTAAAAAAAATAATAGTGTTTTCATGCACTGTCTCTTTAAAAAAGCCGGCCGGCAATTCAGCATCTGTACTCGACAATTTAGAACAGAAAGAATAGAGAATCACACATAGATTAGATAGATAGAAACATGTCAGTCAGATATATAATAAGTACAGTGATAGTGTTGGTTACTGTACTTGTCATTTAGTGTTAAAATAAAGGATTTATTAAAAAAAAAATTAGCGTGGGGTTCCCCGTAATTTTAGTCTCTAGCGGAGGTTAAGCAGACGGCTGGGGCAGATGTTTGAAGCCTGGAAAGGGGGTAATACCCACGGAGCTTCCCAGGCTACTAATATCAGCCCCCAGCTGAATACCTAGCCTTTACTAGCTATTAAAATGGGGGACCCCCCAAAAAAATGACGTGGGGTCCCCCCTAATTTAATAGCTAGCAAAGGCTAGGCAGACAGCTGGGGGCTGATATTAATAGCCCAGGAAGGGTGCCATGAATATTGGCCCCCTCCCAGGCTAGAAACACCAGCCGTCAGCCGCCCCAGAAATGGCGCATCCATAGGATGCGCCAATTCTGGCACTTAGCCTCGCTCTTCCCACTGCCCTGTAGCGGTGGCAGTGGGGTAATAGGGTTGGGGTTGATGTCAGCTTATAATGCCAGCTGACATCAAGCCCAGGTTAGTAATGGAGAGGCGTCTATAAGACACCCCCATTACTAACCCCATAGTGAAAGTTAAATTGCAGGAGATCGTTGGCTTCAGCTGGAATGGGCGTGATGGTAAGTATGGTTTAATTTAGAACAATAAAGAATTGTGTGTTTATTTCAATTAAAGGACTTTATTCTGGGTGTTGTGTTTTTTTTAAATACTTTACTAGAAATTCATGGCGGTCATGTCTAATACTGGCGTGACCCCATGAATTTTGGGCTTAGGGCCAGCTGATAATACCAAGCTGGCCCTAACCCCTTTATTACCCAGTGAGCCACCGCTTCTATGAACGCGCCATTTTCCGGGGTGGCTGCGGACTGCAATTTGCAGCGGGGGGGGGCCCAGAAAGCTTGGGCCTCCCTGCGCTGCAGATTCCAGCCCCCAGCTGCCTAGTTGTACCTGGCTGGACACAAAAATAGGGCGAAGCCCCACGTATTTTTTTTTTAATTATTTCATGAAATTCATGAAATAATTAAGAAAAAAAGGCCCTCTCTATATTGTTGTGTCCGGCCAGGTACAAATAGGCAGCTGGTGGTTGGGGGCAGCCCGTTCCTGCCTGCTGTACCTGGCTGGACACAAATATAGTGCGAAGCCCCACGTCAATTTTTTTTAATTATTTAAGGAAATTCATGAAATAATTAAGAAAAAAAGGCCTTCCCTATATTGTTGTGTCCGGCCAGGTACAAAGAGGCAGCTGGTGGTTGGGGGCAGCCCGTTCCTGCCTGCTGTACCTGGCTGGACACAAATATAGTGCGAAGCCCCACTTCAATTTTTTTAAATTACTTCAGGAAATTCATGAAATAATTTAAAAAAAATTGACGTGGGGCTTCGCACTATACTTGTGTCCAGTCAGGTGCAGCAGCCAGGAACGGGCTGCCCCCAACCACCGGCTGCCTATTTGTACCTGGCCGGACACAACAATATAGGGAAGACCTTTTTTTTTAATTATTTCATGAAATAATTAAAAAAAAATTGAGGTGGGGCTTCGCACTATATTTGGGTCCAGCCAGGTACAGCAGGCAGGACCGGGCTGCCCCCAACCAACAGCTGCCTATTTGTACCTGGCCGGACACAACATTGTAGGGAAGCCCTTTTTTTCTTAATTATTTCATGAAATAATTTAAAGAAAATTGACGTGGGGCTTCGCCCTGTTTTTGTGTCCAGCCAGGTACAACTAGGCAGCTGGGGGCTGGAATCCGCAGCGCAGGGAGAACCAAGCTTTCTGGGCCACCCCCGCTGCAAATTGCAGTCCGCAGCCACCCCGGAAAATGGCGCGTTCATAGAAGCGCCATCTTCTGGCGCTGTACCCAACTCATCCAGGGCCCTGGTGCGGTGGCTCACTGGGTAATAAAGGGGTTAGGGCCAGCTTGGCATTATCAGCTGGCCCTAAGCCCGAAATTCATGGGGTCATGCCAATATTAGACATGACCACCATGAATTTCTAGTAAAGTATTTAAAAAAAACACAACACCCAGAATAAAGTCCTTTAATTGAAATAAACACACAATTCTTTATTGTTCTAAATTAAACCATACTTACCGTCACGCCCATTCCAGCTGAAGCCAACGATCTCCTGAAATAAAAGAAAAATAATAAACCAACATCATCCTTACCTTTCCATGGTTCCCATGACAGCTTCAGCTCTGCTACATCGAGATGACAGGCTGTACCGCAGCAGAACGCTGCCATCCAGCCTGTCATCCCGAAGACACTGAGAAGCGCAGGCTTGCTTGCGCTCCACAGTGTCTCTCTGTGAGGGCATCCAGATGAGCCGAGTTAATGTCCAATGAGCTCGGCTCACCTCATGCACGTCACTGACAGCGTGGGAAAATTCTCCTGCACTCAGCGCTTCAGCGTGGGAGAATTCTCACGCTGAAGCGCTGAGTGCAGGAGAATTTTCCCACGCTGTCAGTGACGTGCATGAGGTGAACTGAGTTCATTGGACATGAGCTCACCTCACGCACGTCACTGACAGCGTGGGAGAATTCTCCTGCACTCAGCGCTTCAGCGTGAGAATTTTCCCACGCTGTCAGTGACGTGCATGAGGTGTGTCGAGTTCATTGGACATGAACTCGGCTCATCTGGATGCCGTCACAGAGAGATGCTGAGGAGCGCAAGCAAGCCTGCGCTTTCAGTGTCTGCGGGATGACAGGCTGGATGGCAGCTTTCTGCTGTGGTCCAGCCTGTCATCTCGATGTAGCAGAGCTGAAGCTGTCGTGGGAACCATGGAAAGGTAAGGATTATGTTGCTTTATTATTTTTCTTTTATTGCAGGGGATCGTTGGCTTCAGCTGGAATGGGCGTGATTGTAAGTATGGTTTAATTTAGAACAATAAAGAATTGTGTCTTTATTTCAATTAAAGGACTTTATTCTGGGTGTTTGTGTTTTTTTTTAACTTTGACTATGGGGTTAGTAATGGGGGTGTCTTATAGACGCCTCTCCATTACTAACCTGGGCTTGATGTCAGCTGGCATTATAAGCTGACATCAACCCCAGCCCTATTACCCCACTGCCACCGCTACAGGGCAGTGGGAAGAGCGAGGCTAAGTGCCAGAATTGGCGCATCCTATGGATGCGCCATTTCTGGGGCGGCTGACGGCTGGTGTTTCTAGCCTGGGAGGGGGCCAATATTCATGGCACCCTTCCTGGGCTATTAATATCAGCCCCCAGCTGTCTGCCTAGCCTTTGCTATCTAATAAAATAGGGGGGACCCCACGTCATTTTTTTGGGGGGTCCCCCATTTTAATAGCTAGTAAAGGCTAGGTATTCAGCTGGGGGCTGATATTAGTAGCCTGGGAAGCTCCGTGGGTATTACCCCCTTCCCAGGCTTCAAACATCTGCCCCAGCCGTCTGCTTAACCTCCGCTAGAGCCTAAAATTAAGGGGAACCCCACGCCAATTTTTTTTTAAATAAATCCTTTATTTTAACACTAAATGACAAGTACAGTAATCAACACTATCACTGTACTTATTATATATGTGACTGACATGTTTCTATCTATCTAATCTATGTGTGATGCTCTATTCCTTCCATTCTAAATTGTCGGGTACCGCTGCTGAATTGCCGGCCGGCTTTTTTAAAGAGACAGTGCATGAAAACACTATTATTTTTTTAAATAAATCCTTTACACTAAATGACAAGTACAGTAAGCAACACTGTCACTGTACTTCATATATATGCGACTGACATGTTTCTATCTATCTAATCTATGTGTGAAGCTCTATTCTTTCGGTTCTAAATTGTCGGGTACCGGTGTACGCCGCTGCTGAATTGCCGGCTTTTCATGTTTCACTGTGATCACAGTTCCCATCGATTTGGGCAATCACTCTAATGCCACAACCACCATGGCTGTGGCATTACAGTGAGTGGCAGACAATCACTGCATGATTGGTGCTCTAAATAGCGCCAGACATGCAGGACACGCTTTTGGTGCACGAACAGTTATCGAACATAACCTCGAACAGCCGAATTTTTTGCAAATCGTTCGGGTTCGTCGAACAACTCGAACACCGCCCAAAACAGCTCGAATTTGAGATTGGCGAACAGTTCTAGTCGAACACCGCTCATCTCTATTAAGGAGCAACATGATCAAAACACCTTTGATAGTATGATTGCACAAATCCATATTACTGTCTCCAAACTGGAGAGCACTATCACCTCCAGAAAGAGGAGCAAATTTATTCGGGACAGTAAAGATTATCAATCAAATCAGGTGTATGAGTGGGGTAGATGGGAGAAATCATCTTACACACCGAGATCGATTCTCAAACGAACTCCAACCCATCAGAGATCCCCCCATAATTTTCATGTGAGTTTCAGTTCATCAGACCCTCACACTTCTGACACAAATACAAATGCTACAGACTCCAGCCATGTCCAATCGGATTTTTCTTACTTTCAAAAAACAAAAAAACGCAGAAGAAACTTTTCCAAACGTGGTGGAAGAAAACACACCAAACATGTCAAGAATGTTCTCTCGTCGCAAGAAATAGTCAACCAATTTTGACACTTCAAATGTATTGAACTTATCACAACAGATTTTGACACCAGAACAACTGCAAGTTTTATCATATGGTCTTAATTTTGTACCGGATAAGAAATTTGATTTATTTGGCACCTTGATGGACATTAACAAATTTGTCAGAAATTTAACAGTGAAGAGACATTTTTTGGGGGAAAATTCCGAAGAGCAAATTCATGATAATGTGCAACAATTTCATAATCAATATCGCAATTTTAATTTTCAAGAGCAACAAGCTACAATCAGTCTTGAAGATCTTCAGGAAACATCTACTTCCCAAGAACGTCCAACTAATCAGTCTTCATCTTTCAAGATCCGCAACCCATATTTCTATCCTGTACAATCCAGGACTGAGTCTATGGACAGGTTCCAGGACAGTGTTCAGCGGGAACTTAAGAATTTGCACACATCAACGGAAATGTACAAAATTAACAACAATCTAAACAAAACACAAAATAAAGTTCTCCAGGAACTTATGTGTAATGATGAAATTGTAGTAAAAATGTCAGACAAGGGAGGTCGTGTGGTTGTTATGGACAGAACTATGTATGATGCCCAAATTTCCTTATTGTTGTCCGACACCACCACATATAAAAAACTTCCCTCGAATCCATTAGAGTCGTATAAATTGGCCACACATGCTATCATTCTAGAAGGATGCGCTTTGGGAGTTATTTCACAGAAACAAAAAGAATTCTTGATAGTGGATCATCCCATGTTACCTTGTTTATATGGGTTACCTAAAACCCACAAGGGTATTTCACCCCCACCGATGAGACCTATTGTCTCCAGTATTCAATCAGTAACAGAACATCTGGGTGACTGGCTTGATTCATTATTACAACCATTAGCGCAAAGATCTGCCGGTTTCCTCAAGGATTCTAGGGATGTATTAGATCAGCTGGCACCAATAAAATGGAAAAGGGAGTATACATGGCTCAGCTGTGATGTGGTTTCATTATACACCTGTATACCTTACCACATCACAATGCAGGCATTAGAGTTTCATCTGCAGAAATATAGTACATACACTCCTGAACTATGTAATTATTTACTAACTGTGGCACAATTCCTAATGACTCACAATTTCTTTATGTATGGGCAGCAGTATTACCTCCAATCTAGAGGAGTCTCTATGGGAGCGAAATACTCCCCGTCCATTGCTAATATGGTTATGTCTTTTTGGGAATATGAAATGCTATATGTTGTCTCTAATCCTTGGTCTGATCACCTCTTCTGGTATGGCAGATACATCGACGATCTGATGTTTATTTGGAGGGGCGATGTGTCTGCCATACCCGAATTCGTGGCATACCTTAATAACAATGCCTTTAATTTGTCGTTCACCTATTTTTTTGATTCTACCTGTATTTCCTTTTTAGATCTCAAATTGGAGATCATTGAAGGTAAAATTATTACATCTACATTTGTGAAACCCATGGCAGGTAACAGCATTTTACATGCTAATAGTGGTCACCCACTATCCACTAGTAAAGCTATTCCAGTGGGAGAATTTACCCGCATAAAAAGGAATTGTGGCAATACTACTAAATTACACAGTGAAATCGAGGCATGTAAAAATAAGCTCAGGAAAAGGGGGTATCCAGTGTGGACACTTAAGAGAGCTGAAACTATAGTCAAAAATAAATCTAGAGCGAATTTGATCCAGCCAACACAAAGGAACATTTTATCTAAACCCGTTTCTATTGTTGCACAAGAGAATAAACCTCTTATTTCGTTGAAATTTAGTCCCCAATTTTTCCAAATTAAACAAATTATATTAAAACATATGCCAATGCTGTATGATGATACTATATTAGCCAGGATATTGCAACCAGGATGTAGAGTAGTGGCTAAACGAGCTCAAACTCTAGGTAATTTATTATCTCCTAGTTTCATTAACCCCAAGAAACAACGCCACACGTGGCTCAATTGTAAGGGCTTTTTTAGATGTGGTCAGAGCTGTTGTGGGATATGTCGATAAGTTAAAGTCACAAAGGAATTTTCCAACACAGAGAAAACACAACAACACGAGATTAAACAATTTATTAATTGTAGAAGTGAATATCTGGTGTATGTAATACAATGCACAGCCTGTAATTTATTCTATGTGGGCTCAACAATATGTGACGCCTCTACTCAGAAAGCCCGTGTTTTACCCTGGGTGTTGGGGGACTCGGCGTCGGGCCCTGTGTGGAAGAGATGGGATGCAGCTGTGGCCCGGGCCCGACCCGTGCTCAGGGCCGTCACATTAGAAAGAAATGGTGTGGGCAATTCCAGGTTGAGTGGCTTAATTAACGACTACGCCACCTGTGGTGTCTGGTGAAGGGCCACCAGCGCCGCTAGCAGTCCGCTGAGGCCCGATGTCATGGCGGCCAAAGTTCTCGCTGCTCCCCACAGGCGGAGCAGGGCCTCAGGGCAGGCAAGGCAGGATGAAGGGGGGTAGTAGTAATAGCGCGGTGAGTACGGGCACCGTGTCGCGTGGTATGGCACGTAATAAACAGTCCGGAGGCCATAGGGTTGAACTTCCAAGGCTTTACTCACTCAGAGACGTTAGCGGGAAGGCGACTCCCTGCTCCTCGCGGAGTCCTGCGGCCACCAGGGACGGGGGTCCGACTACCCCCAAGGAAGTCCAGTGTTTGGTAGCGACCCTGCACCAGAGTGTTCCTGTACTACAGACTTCACCCATCCCGTCTGTGCATGTGTAGATAGGCCGGGTCTCCCTCTGAGCTCCTCTCAGGTGTGGGGCTCGGGTGGCAATTCCTCTCCATCCGAAGCCCGGCGGGATCCTCAGGGCCTAACCGGGCTTTCCCGTCCTGGACGTAGAGTACGAGGTCGGGTGTCGGGGGCCGGTATGTGACACCCCAGGGGTCTGGTTGCCACAGTGATAGAGATATTACGTCTGAGAGCAGGTGGGAGGTCTCTTGGTCAGGGATCCTATGCATGCCACACCTCCTGCCCAGTCCTGGGAGGGGAAGAACTTCCCCTATATAAACCTAGGGCTGAGGCAGGGTTAGTGAGTAGAGAAGAAGTAGAGACAGAGAAGCAGATATAGGAAAAGAACATCAGGAGCTCTGTGGGAGCAGTGCTACAAGGAGTCAGGGGCTGGCAGCTGCAGAGCTCGCCCTGACTGAGAAGTTATCACCGGACCCGGAGTCCGAGGCTGTGGGGACTAATCCTTACCCAGCAGCAGAAACCGACCGGCAGGGGATTGCAGGTCCTCTGGCCCAGAAACCCGAAGGCACGGTCACACGCATGGGACCAGCACCGCCGTCGTGGAGCGGAAGCTACTAGAAGGCCCCGAGTCACCGGCCATACGGGTGAGCACCACACGGTACACTCAGGGACGTGGGCTACTTATACCCGCCTCTAGCAAGGTAGCCAGAAGAGTACAGTTAGTTTGGGAGGCCTACAACTCCGCCTGGCCAGGGGAGATCCCATCTGCTCAAGGACTGACCAGGCCCCAATCGCTAGCCAGTACTCCGGGAGGGTCTATCTTTGTCACCAGTAAAGACCCTGAACTACACCGTACCGTCTCCGAGTGGTTCCTGCTACCCCCATCATCCACGTCGGCTGCCCTGAGGCCATACCCCTCCCGTTGGGGGTTATACTATCACGCTGCACAATCCTACCACCGGCCTCAGCGGTCTGCCCTGCAGCAGCAGCTCCTTAGCTGTACTCAACGGGTGGCGTAGTCGTCCAACATCTACCGCTGATACATCGCCGCTCAGTCTGACTCCCTGGGCACGGACCGGATCACCGCCACGAGACTACAACCCTCAAGAGATCCGGCTCCGGGTAAGCTCCCGCGTGCGCAACGCAGCGCGACACAGGCCCAGGGGCGCGTCAACTTTTGGCGTAGTCGGCAGGATTTCGTGCCCGCAACCACCGGGTACTGCGTGCCTGAAAAAGACTGTTCAAACTTACCTGTGGTGAAGATTCCCGCCATCCGGCGCCATCTTCGGCCTTCTTCCCACCATACGTGGAGTTTTCCCGCCATTGGACGCCATCTTGAGGACGCCGCGTGGGAAGAAGAGGGGCGTGGACTCCAAAAGCGCGCGAGAACTGAAGCCCCGCCTCACGTCCGGACGTTGCGTAAGGTCCTGGAAGGAACCCAGCAGACGCCGACGTCACAGGAGCGCGACGGAAGGTCCTCAACCCTGACGATCCACTGCGGAGCCGCGGCCTACGGAAGAGGATCATCGCAAGGTAGGCCACGGTCCACTAGGGGGGAGAAGGATGTCGGATACGGAGGAGAGCTTCACCGCTTCAACCCCCGCCAGCGCCACCGCTGTTGCGGTCATGCCTTTCACCATGCCCTATATCCCGGGGGCAGCCTGGCTACCCCAGTACTCAGGGGAGTCACATACCCTGCATGACTTTAGAGAAAAGCTGGATAGCCTCTTCCAGGTGTACCCCCTCACAGAGGAGCAAAAAGTGAGCATCCTGGTGGCCCAATTAACCGGGGCAGCCCAAAGGGAGGTAAAGTCCTGGCCACCTGGGGGGAGGACTGTCGCAGGGATACTGGCCCGGCTGAGGGACACCTTTGATACCCGCACCTCAGCCGAGATCAAGCTCAGATTCTACGGGTGCAAACAGCGGGCACATGAGAGTATAAGGGACTATGCATTAAACCTACAAGAAATCCTGAGAGCCATTAAGCAGACCGACCCTGACGGCGTGGGAGACGAGGACAGGCTGTTGACTGAACAATTTATAGAGGGTTTATATTGCAATGCCCACCGAACCCAGTTGCGGGCAATGGCCTTACAGGATCCTCACCTGGGATTTGCACAGTTCAAGGACAGAGCCATCCGGGTGCTCCGAGAACTGGCACCAGGTGGCGTTGTGACCCACAGACGCCCCACTACTACTTACCACCAGGAGGCGGCGCCCTTGTCGGCAGGGCCTGTGGGAGCTGATGCGCAGGCTTTGAACAATGACCCGGCTCCAGACCTGCACCATCAGGTCCAAGAGCTAGCTAAAAGCGTTGCTGCGCTAACCCGAACTGTGCAGTCTTTACAGGTTTCCACTCCAGGGAAGATCCAGCTGGCATCCGGACCGGAGGACATCCCGTGGCGTCGACCAAGGAGGACCCCACCGGCCAGAGGAAGACCCAGCGACCGATACAACGAGGACGGACGACCCATCTGCCGCCGCTGAAATCAACCCGGACATATGGCAAGGTACTGTCCTTTAAACTGGCACAACCTGGGGTAGAGGGCCAACCCCCAGGAAAAAGATCACCAGGCCCATCGAACTGGCGCGACAAATATGTGGGAGGACGTCCAGTCTTACCCGTGGTACTGGATGGCATTCCTATGAGTGCCCTACTGGACACCGGGTCACAGGTCACCACCATCCCGTACGTGCTCTTCAAGCAGTACTGGAATGACTCGGATATCACCCGCTACCCTGACGACGACTTGAGTATCATCGCCAGCAATGGTCAGCCCGTGCCACAGATTGGATTTAAAGAGGTGACCATTAAAATCGGTAGAGTCGAATTGGCAGCACAGGGACTGATCATTGTAGACATTGACAAACACGAGAGTCACCCAAAGATAACTCTAGGAACTAATGTAATTGAAAATTGTCTTGCAGAGGTGATTTTCCTTTTACAGCAGGTTGCCAAGAACGCCAGCTCCGGCCAGCAGCGAGTGCTCCAGAAAGAGATCCGGGCACTGATGCGACGGCAACAGCTAGAACTCTCCGGTGGTGAGATTGGTAGCGTGCGAATGTGTGACCCTTTCCCTATTGCCATGCCCCCGAAAAGTGAAATGATGATTTGGTGCCGGGCAGCTATTGGTCTGAGAGGTAGAGATTACCAGGCAATGGTAGAACCAGTTTACTCAGACAGTAGGCCCACCATCTTGACAGCACGGGGGGTGGTTAATGTACGCCATGGGAGGGTGCCCGTTCGCATAATCAATATCGGGAAGAGGGAAGTGTACCTGCCCCGGTATGCCACGCTAGCCAAATTATATACCATTAACCAAAATGCTATACAATCTGTGGAACCCTTGCCTCCATCTCACCCGGAGGAAGGTAACGGCTCTAAGAAAACAATGGAGGACTGGTGTCAGCAACTACATTTGGGTACTGACTCCACTCCCTCACACCAGAAACAGGGAGTCTATCGGGTGGTTCAAGAGTACGAGAGAGTGTTTAGTAAACACCCGTTAGACTTCGGGCGAGTCAAGGGGGTAGAACACCACATCCCCACGGGAGACCATCCTCCCATAAAAGAGAGGTATCGACCCGTACCCCCTGCACACTACCAACACGCCAAGGGGATGCTTAGAGACATGAAGGAGGCTGGGGTGATCAGGGATAGCTGTAGCCCCTGGGCAGCTCCACTAGTCTTAGTCAAAAAGAAAGACAACACCATGAGGATGTGTGTAGATTACCGGAAAATCAACCGTATCACACACAAGGATGCGTACCCCTTACCAAGGATAGAGGAGTCTTTGGCTGCTTTAAGATCTGCTAACTTCTTCTCTACCTTGGATCTCACTAGTGGGTACTGGCAGGTTCCTGTAGCAGAGGCGGACCGGGAGAAGACCGCATTCACCACCCCGATGGGACTTAGCGAGTTTACCTGTATGCCGTTCGGACTCTGCAACGCACCAGGAACCTTCCAACGATTAATGGAGTGCTGTCTGGGCCACAGAAACTTCGAGACGGTCCTGTTGTACCTGGACGATGTCATCGTATATTCTAAGACTTATGAGGACCACCTGAAACACCTGGCGGAAGTGTTCGAAGCTCTGGCAAGCTACGGCCTAAAGGTGAAACCCTCCAAGTGTCACCTCCTGAAACCAAAGGTGCAGTACCTGGGACACGTGGTGAGCGCTGACGGAGTGGCTCCCGACCCTGATAAGATCACCGCAATTAAGGAATGGCCAAGTCCCTCCAGTGTAAAGGAAGTGCGGCAGTTCCTCGGGTTGGTAGGCTACTACCGCAGGTTCATCCCCGGTTTCACCAAAAAGGCAGCTCCTATGCAGGACCTCCTGATAGGCCAGTCCCGGAAGGCCAAGAACCAGAAGCTGCCCTTCAGATGGGAGAAGTTGGAAGAAGAGTCCTTCCGCCAGCTGAAGATGGCCCTCACGGGGGATGAAATCCTGGCATACCCGGATTACAGCCAGCCCTTTATCCTCTACACCGACGCAAGTAACATCGGGCTAGGAGCCGTGCTGTCCCAGATCCAGCAGGGGAAAGAACGAGTAATCGCTTACGCCAGCCGAAAACTGCGACCCACCGAGAGAAACCCTGAGAATCACAGCTCATTTAAGCTAGAGTTCCTGGCAGTGGTGTGGGCAGTCACCGAACGCTTTAAGCACTACCTCGCTTCCTCCCGGTTCATCGTGTACACGGATAACAACCCGTTGACACACCTGGACACAGCAAGACTCGGTGCCCTAGAGCAGAGATGGATGGCCCGTCTGTCCAACTACGAGTTCACAATCAAATACCGGGCAGGACGCTCCAATACCAACGCGGACGCCCTGTCCAGGATGCCAAACCTACCGGACGTAGGAGAAGATCCAGAGGGACTGGAAGAAGTCGAACTCCCCGCGTTCCACCGTCATGGGACTATCCAGTATTCCCACCGGGTAAGGAGTAAGCAAGCTGCTACGTTTAATCCCTTGCCTCACTACAACTGGGCGGAAACGCAAGACAGTGACCCTGCCGTCCGACTGGTGAAGGAGATGCTGACTCGGCCAGAGGCTCGCCTTGACCCAGACGCTCCGGAGGAAGCCAAGCAACTGTGGGCTGAGAAGAGTCGACTGTTCCTTTATAAGGGGAAGTTGTGCCGCCGAATGGTTAACTCCCGGACGCATGAACTAATCTGGCAAGTAGTGGTGCCACGAAGAGACGCAGCCGTGGTGATGGAGGCATACCACGACGGGGCTGGACACTTCGGATGGAAGAAGCTGGAGTTCCTGCTGCGCGGGCGGTTCCACTGGGTAGGCATGAGGGGAACCATCGAGAGGTGGTGCAGAGACTGTGGCCCGTGCAACCTAAGAAGGAAGGACCGTGCCAGCCAGAAGACTCCCCTGCAGTCCATCGTCACCCGGCAGCCGTTGGAACTGGTAGCCTTGGATCATGTAAAACTGACCCCAAGCAGAAGTGGCTATGTCTACGCACTAACCATCGTGGATCACTACTCCCGGTTCTTGGTTGTCGTCCCCGTCAAGGACTTAACAGCTCGAACAGCAGCTAGAGCCTTCCAGCAGCATTTCTGCCGTCCACACGGGTACCCGGACCAAGTGTTGACAGACCAGGGACCTGCCTTTGAAGCGGAGGTCTTCCAAGACTTCTGCACTCTGTATGGCTGCCGGAAGATAAGGACGACACCCTATCATCCGCAAACTAATGGACTTTGTGAGAAAATGAACCAGGTGGTAATGGATCTTCTGAAAACGTTGCCCCTGGAAGAACGCAGTCTGTGGCCTGAGAAGCTGCCCGATCTGGTGGACCTATACAACCACATCCCGGTAGGTTCCACCAACTGTACCCCGGCTTACCTGATGAGGGCAAGGCCTGGTAAGCTACCTGTTGACCTGGAGATGGGAGTCTTGACACCCGAGGACACTTCACCAGAAGCAGACTGGGACACAGAGAGGCAGCAGCAGTACCGGAAAGTACAGGAGAGCGTGGATCGAAGTCTCTGTCAAGCTAGGGAAAGACAAGAGAAAACTTACAACCAGTATGCTCCCGCTGTTCCCCTGGTACCCGGAGAGCAGGTCTTGAAGAGGAAAAGGCGGCTCCACAAGTTGGACGACCAGTGGGAGAAGGACCCGTACATCGTACTGCCCTCAAGCCACGACAACCCAAAGGTCTGTACCATCAGTAAAGACGGAGGGGAAACCACAACCATTGTATCCCGGGATCACCTGAAGAAGTGTCCCGAACAGCTACGGAACCCTGAAGAGGAACAAGAAGACCCTCGACCCGTAGAGGAAAGGGAAGACATGGTTAGTACTGTGCTCAGAGACTTCCCTCGGTCTTGGACTCAAGTCAATGGCGCAGTTGTGGTACCCGTACTCACCTTCCTCCAACCAGCATCCCAAGCACCTACAGAGCAACAGGTAGAGCTGGAAGAACAGCCGGTCCAGGAGGCAGAAGACTCCACACAAGCAGAACAGGAGGATCAACCCTCTGCTTATAGTGAGCCTGCCGTACCCCTAGTGAGCCAAAGAGCCGGTAGACAGCTGCCCAGTTTACCCTTGACAGCTCCTACACCCTGTAGTTCAGGGCTAGACAGTCAGCTCCGTAGGTCCACTAGGGCCACTAGAGGCCAGTTACCCGCACGTTGGAGGATTTGAAATGTATAAATTGTTTTATTTGTGGTTACCTGTTTTTCTTGTTGCTTGTGTATAATTATGTGTTTCTAGTTATTTATAGGAGTCCTTGGTGGATTTACCGGGAATCCTTTGTACATGGTTGGAGGTAACCTAGGAATGGACTAAAGACTGTTAAGGACTCGGGGCAGGACAGACCCCTACCTGGTTGCGTCTCCCTGTTTTGGTGAAATGGACACCTTGCTTTTCTTCAAAAACTGCACCCGGTTGCGGACACGTCGTGACCATCTTTATGTGTTTTTCTTATTGTATTATTATTGTTTATACCTTGTTATGTTTTTCTAAAAAAAAAAATATGTTTAGTCCCGGAGTACTAAATTTCACTAGGGGGGAATGTGACACCCCAGGGGTCTGGTTGCCACAGTGATAGAGATATTACGTCTGAGAGCAGGTGGGAGGTCTCTTGGTCAGGGATCCTATGCATGCCACACCTCCTGCCCAGTCCTGGGAGGGGAAGAACTTCCCCTATATAAACCTAGGGCTGAGGCAGGGTTAGTGAGTAGAGAAGAAGTAGAGACAGAGAAGCAGATATAGGAAAAGAACATCAGGAGCTCTGTGGGAGCAGTGCTACAAGGAGTCAGGGGCTGGCAGCTGCAGAGCTCGCCCTGACTGAGAAGTTATCACCGGACCCGGAGTCCGAGGCTGTGGGGACTAATCCTTACCCAGCAGCAGAAACCGACCGGCAGGGGATTGCAGGTCCTCTGGCCCAGAAACCCGAAGGCACGGTCACACGCATGGGACCAGCACCGCCGTCGTGGAGCGGAAGCTACTAGAAGGCCCCGAGTCGCCGGCCATACGGGTGAGCACCACACGGTACACTCAGGGACGTGGGCTACTTATACCCGCCTCTAGCAAGGTAGCCAGAAGAGTACAGTTAGTTTGGGAGGCCTACAACTCCGCCTGGCCAGGGGAGATCCCATCTGCTCAAGGACTGACTAGGCCCCAATCGCTAGCCAGTACTCCGGGAGGGTCTATCTTTGTCACCAGTAAAGACCCTGAACTACACCGTACCGTCTCCGAGTGGTTCCTGCTACCCCCATCATCCACGTCGGCTGCCCTGAGGCCATACCCCTCCCGTTGGGGGTTATACTATCACGCTGCACAATCCTACCACCGGCCTCAGCGGTCTGCCCTGCAGCAGCAGCTCCTTAGCTGTACTCAACGGGTGGCGTAGTCGTCCAACATCTACCGCTGATACATCGCCGCTCAGTCTGACTCCCTGGGCACGGACCGGATCACCGCCACGAGACTACAACCCTCAAGAGATCCGGCTCCGGGTAAGCTCCCGCGTGCGCAACGCAGCGCGACACAGGCCCAGGGGCGCGTCAGGTACCCCTCTTGCAGCCGGAATCCCTCTGAATAGATCAGGTAGGCGAGGACAGGTGGCGTGTTTCGCTCCATCTGCATCCTTCCCGGGACCCATTTGCTAGGGAGCCACACTCTAAAGCTCCCGGGCCTTCTTGACCCTGGTCCTTGGCCGGGTTGAGACATTCCTTGTCTGCAACCTACCTCTCGTCCCAAAGATCGGGGTATGAGGGCTGTGTCCCAAGCCGGTGCAGGCCCACACAGGATCTGCGCTCCCGGAGGGAAGTCACATCACACACAGTAGTTTTTCAGCAACCAAGACCGCTTGACAGACAGACTGCCAGAGACCAGCCAAAGACGAACCACAGCCGAAGAACCAAGATCAAAGATGGCATTCTATTAAATATGAAATTTAAAGTGTAACTAACTTGTAAGTCCTCCACCCACACCCACTAACTGGTTCCTACCACTTTGTGTTCCCCAGTCTCCCTGTAACCAGGGGAGCCACACCTAGTGCATACTAGCTCCCTCTGGTGGAGAAGTGTGGTGTTGGATGCAAAAGGTTAGGTAACTACCATCACACTGGCCTTACCTCAGAGGAGGAACTCCACACTCCATTAAAGAAGTGCAGCATTCCTGTGGCGGTCGAACCTTCAGGGGCGCCACAAATACGTAAATTAAAAAAGCGCATTTCGGAGCATATCAGAGATATTGTGAATGTTACTAACCGCAATATATCTTACGCTTCTAGGCATTTCATACAGTCCCACAATAGAAACTTCACTTCTCTCCAAATATTTGGAATTGAATGTATGTCAATGAATCCAAGAGGAGGTGACAACCGGAGACGCCTCCTAGATCGTGAAGCTTTCTGGATGTATTTTCTTGACACATGTCATCCGGCTGGGTTAAATATGCGGAGAGAGCTTCTTTTTCATTATCATTAATAATGGTTATAATGCATCTACTATTTCATCATGTTTTTTTGCATTCTAGCATGATCACATGTGTTTTTTTGTGTGTTTTTTCTTTTGCTTGTTATATCATTCAACTCTCTATTCTGTCACAGACAACACCCCATTGCAGTGGGTGTTTCTTAATTGTCACATGATTTGTATATCTGTGTTTTATTGGTCGGGCAACATATATATACCAGGCATTTGCCATATGTCTGTAGCTTGACAAAGAACGCACTATAGGCGTTCGAAACGCGTTGCTCTTATGGGCCTTTTCTTGGACATGTGCTGTTGTATTTTAATCTAAATAAAGAAGACTTTTTTGGGATTTACCTGTGGCTGGAGCCTCTTCCCTTTTTCATCGCTGCTGCAGTAAGCTGGCGGTGGCGGCAGGAGTTGGGCGATGCTGCTTGTGGGCCCCAAGCTGATAGGAGGGGGTGTTTGGCGGTACGAGAGCTTCGCCAGCATTTTGTGAAAGTCCAGAGACCCCGTACTTGTCATGGTTTTCAATGCGGTGGACTTTGGGAAAATGGCTGCCAGAGTCAGCGCATGCACAGATTGAGATCACGGCACTGCGATCTCGGTGCCGAGATCTCAATCTACTCATGCGCTGCCTCCAGCAGCCATGACATGGGAACAGCATGGGGAAGACCCCTGGAAGCATTTCTGACTCCCAGGTCACTGCTGTCAACAATGTTGTCAGAGGTATTATGTCACTTTTACGGACTCACAATAAAACATACAAAAAAAAACAAAATGGATTTTCCTGGGAAATATGTTAAGGAACATCCTTTCCAGGGTAATGACTTGTATATAAGGCAAAATAAATAACCAAAACCAAAAATACTCCTCCACACCTTGGGCTATGTTCACACATAGCGTTTTTGATGCGTTTTTGCACTTTTGCATTGCTTTATCCTTATCTGGCCATGTGGTGTGTGAGACATGATCAGACACATTATGTTTCATTTATGAAGGAGGGACTCTGAAAGTCACAAAGCCTATTTTTATAGGGTCATTTGCTATTCCTAAAGGGCCAGCAGTTGGCCCTCGCTATTCTTAGAGAGTCATCAGCCGGCTATGACGTAGAGGAGGGCCTCCTGAAAAAAAAAATGTTCCCATTATTAGGAAGTGGGTCTCCCATTGTGTTTGCCTATGCAGTGAATGCAAGGGTTGCCAAAAAATTGGAGGCACTCCAATGCCCCTTGGAAGAGACGTGGAGGTCAGAGGGCCTCCTGGAAACAATGTTCCAATTATTAGGAAGTGGGTCTCCCATTATGTTTGCCTATGCAGTGAATGCAAGGGTTGCCAAAAATTTGGAGGCACTCCAAATCTCCTTGGAAGAGACGTGGAGGTCAGAGGGCCTCCTGAAAACAATGTTCCCATTATTAGGAAGTGGGTCTCCCTTAGTGTTGGCCTATGCAGTGAATGCAAGGCCTGCCAAAAATTGGGAGGCACTCCAATGCCCCTTGGAAGAGACGTAGAGGGCCTCATGAAAAAATGTTCCCATTATTAGGAATTGGGTCTTCCATAGTGTTGGTCTATGCAGTGAATGCAAGGGCTGCCAAAAATTGAGAGGCACTCCAATGCACCTTGTAAAAGATGTAGAGGTCAGAGGGCCTCCTGAAAACAATGTTCCCATTATTAGGAAGTCGGTCTCCCATAGTGTTGGCCTATGCAGTGAATGCAAGGGCTGCCAAAAATTAGGAGGCACTCCAATGCCCCTTGGAAGAGACGTAGAGGGCCTCATGCAAAAAAGTTCTCATTATTAAGAAGTGGGAGGCACTCCAATGCACCTTGGAAAAGACATGGAGGAGGACCTCATAAAAAAATGTTCCCATTAGTGTAACGGGTCTGGGAGGCGGAACCTCTGAGCTACTATACAAGGGGGCGGTCCTTGTAAGGGAGCGGGTGGCGACCAGGGAAGACGGGCAGGCAGTCACAGCAGGTGACCGGGACAGTCTCTGGGTGAACGGGCTGGAGGTCACGGCAAGTGACCGGGGTAGTCTCTGGATGAACGGGCAGGAGGTCACGGCAAGTGACCGGGGCAGTCTCTGGATGAACGGGCAGGAGGTCACGGCAAGTGACCGGGGCAGTCTCTGGGTAAAGGGTAGGTACAACCTGTGATGGCTGAGCCTCCAGGTAGGCTAGCAGGCAGATGGTAGATGTGTGCTCCCAGGTGAGCAAGCGAGAGTCTCTGGATAAACGGGTGGTCACAGCATGTGACGGCGGAGCCTCCAGGTAGGCCAACAGACAGGCAGCAGATGAGCGCTCCCAGGTGAGCGGGCAGGAGTCTCTGGAATGGCAGGTGGTCACAGCACGTGACGGCGGAGCCTCCAGGTAGGCCAACAGACAGGCAGCAGATGAGCGCTCCCAGGTGAGCGGGCAGGAGTCTCTGGAATGGCAGGTGGTCACAGCACGTGACGGCGGAGCCTCCAGGTGGGCCAACAGACAGGCAGCAGATGAGCACTCCCAGGTGAGCAGGCAGGAGTCTCTGGAATGGCAGGTGGTCACAGCACGTGACGGCGGAGCCTCCAGGTAGGCTAGCAGGCAGGTAGCAGATGTGCGCTCCCAGGTGAGCGGGCAAGCTGGTCCATAGACAGACTGACAAGAGTAGGAAGGCAGACCGTCGGACCTCAGGCTAGCAAACAGGTAGGAGGAATGTCAGGCAGGAAACAGACAGCAAACTGGCAGGTTTCTGGCAGGTAACTGGCAGGTAACTGGCAACGGGACCTGAGGGCTGAAGCAGAGTAGTGAACAGTGCAACAACATTGCTCGGGCACCTCCATTTTGGAGGAGGTGCCTTATATATGGTGAAGTCCTCCGGCCATTGGCCGGGGACTCCTTAGGACGGCGCGTGTGGCCCCTTTAAGAGGGAGGGAGCGTGCGCGCGCGCGCCCTAAGCACAGTGGCCGGGAAGGAGCGCGCGCTGCCAGCAGAGCGGGAGGAGGACGCCGGGCTCGGAGCAGAGGGATGAGGGGAACAGCGTCCCTGCCTAGCAGAGGGCAGGGATGCCGGCGCTACAATTAGAAAGGAGTGGGTCTCCTATACTTGTAATGCCCATGCACTAAGTTTATGGGCTGACAAACATTTACCCCTGGGGGGTATACATGAACATACTGTATAAAAAAAATTTTTTACGGGCATCATAAATACACTTTAAAAAAATTATGTGGGTGTTGCATCACGGACCACGGTAACCCTGGTGATATGGTGGTGGAGGATGAGGAGAAGGAGGAGGACAAGAGCAAATAGCCAAAATCAGGAAGCGTACACCCATATCTGGGTGTGAAAAGGTGCATGGGAATACACCTCCCAAAAAAAGACACTGTATTTGAGTTTATGTCAGGCTGCTATCATTCGGTGGTGTTGATAAGTCTGGCCCAATCCAGCCCTTGTTCATTTTTATAAGAGTCAGCCTGTCAGCATTTTTAGTTGACAGGCGGATGCGCTTATCAGTTATAATTCCACCAGCGGCACTAAAAACCCGCTCTGATAAAACGCTAGTGGCAGGGCAGGCCAGGACCTCCAAGGCGTAGAGAGCCAGTTCATTCCACGTGTCCAGTTTGGATACCCAATAATTATAAGGCACAGAGAAATCACGGAGGGAGTTGTACGGTCAGCAAGGTACTCCCTCAGCATCTTCCCAAACTTTGCACTCCTTGTGAGAGTACCCCGCGCCTCAGGGCCTGTGCGATGGGAGGAGCTGAGAAAACTCTCCCAGAACTTTGACGGTGTTCCCCTGCCTCTGCTGGATTGGAGTTGTGTCTCTCTCGCCTGTACTCCTTGGTTGTCCAGCGAAGTGTGCCCTCTGCCGCCAGCGTTTTCAGATGGGAATTTTTTTAATAGTTCGGCAACAAGGGTCTTCTGGTACAGCCCCATTTTTGTAGACCTGTCCGCCTCAGGAATATGAGATATAAAGTTCTCCTTGTAGCGTGGGTCCAGAAGTGTCACCAACCAGTAATGGCTGTCACCCAAAATTTTGAGAACGCGAGGGTCATGGGAAAGGCAGCGTAACATAAACTCAGCCATGCGTACCAGACTACTAACAGGCAAGACTTCCGTGTCCTCACCAAGAGGATGACTGACCATGCTCTCCTTTTCCTCCTCCTCCTCTTCTCTGTCCTCTGGCCATCCACGCTGAACAGACAGTATGACAGCTGTGCAGGTAGTACCGTCTATAGTGCATGAAACTAGCTCCTGTCCTTCCTCCTCCTCCTCTTCCTCATTGTCACCCAATCCACGTTGGGATGAGATGAGGCTTGGCTGTGTGTAATCACCCTGTATGGTTCCTTGCTCCATCTCATCGTGCTCCGCCTGCAATGCATCCTCTTTGATTGTGAGCAGAGAGCGTTTCAGAAGGCAGAAAAGTGGGATGGTGATGCTAATTATGGCGGTGGAGTCCTCAAAGTTTTGGAGGATGGTACAGATGTCTGACATCCATGTCCACTCCTGAGGTCTTATGTGTGGAGTCTGAACTGAATACCGACGGCCTTGTTGATGTTGGTACTCAACAACTGCTCTCTTCTGCTCAAAAATCCTTCCCAACATCTGCAGTGTAGAGTTCCAACGCGTGGGGACATCACACACCAGTCTGTGAGCCGGAAGCTGCAAATGCTGCTGAAACACTGCAAGGGCGGCGGAAGATGTAGCTGACTTTCTAAAATGGGCACACAGGTGGCGTACTTTAACAAGCAGATCTGGCAGCTCTGGGTAGGATTTGAGAAACCGCTGAACCACGAGGTTAAGCACATGGGCCAGGTTCAGCGGTGTGAGCCACAGATCTGCCTGCTCTTTCAGAGCTGTCCACAACTTTTCAGCATTGTGCGGTTTTTCACCTAAGCATATTAGCTTCAGCACAGCCTGTTGCCGCTTGGCCGAGGCAGTGCTGCAGTGCTTCCAGCTTGTGACTGATGTGGTCATTTCGGAGATGGAGGCTGAAGAGAAGGAGGAGGCTGAGGAGGATGAGGTGCAGGAGCTGTAGACCGTGGGGGCAACCCTGATTGACCTAGGGCCCTCAATCCTTGGTGTCGGGAGGACGTGTTCCGTCCCAAGGACCGACTGGGTCCCGGCTTCCACTATGTTAACCCAGTGTGCCGCCAGCGAGATGTACCATCCCTGCCCACAAGCACTTGTCCACGTGTCCGTGGTTAGGTGGACTTTACCGGTAACTGTGTTGTTGAGAGCACGGCTAATGTTTTGGAACACGTGATTGTGTAATGCGGGGACGGCACACCCGGAGAAATAGTGGCGGCTGGGGACCGAGTACCGAGGGACGGCTGCCGCCATCAGGTTGCGGAATGCTTCCGTCTCCACGAGCCTAAAATGCAACATTTCGAGCGCATGCAGTCGTGAAATGTGAGAATTTAGTAGTGTGTCCTGTGGGGCGTTGGCTGCATATTTGCGCTTGCGTTCCAAGGACTGGGGTATGGACAACTGAACTCTGCGCTGGGACAAGGACATGGACATGCTTCCTGATACTGCTACTTGAGAGTGTGCAACGACAGGTGCAGGGCAGGAGGCATCTTCCCTTGCACCATGAACAGGGGATTGGCTTGCATCCACAACAGCGGAAGAAGCAATGGTGCCACCCGCAGACACTGTTCCTGGACCCTGGGGTTCGGCCCACAAAGTCGGGTGCTTTGCTGCCATGTGCCTGATCATGCTGGTGGTGGTCAGGCTGGTCGTTTTGCCACCCCTGCTGATGATGGCCTGGCAGGTGGTGCAAATGGCCTTTTTGGGGTTATCGGCAGAGTCTTTAAAAAACAACCAGACTTGGGAAGACCTAACAGTTGTACTGACAACTTCCTTCGTGTTGGTGTTACGGGGAACGGTTGCCTGCCTTCTGTCTGCAGCCACCACACTGCTTCTTCCTGCCTGTTGGGGTGCTCTGCCTCCCTCCCCCTGTGTGCTGCTGTCCTCGCTCTGCATGTCCTCCTGCCAGGTTGGGTCAGTTACTATATCGTCCACCACCTCGTCTTCCACTTCCGCACCCTGGTCCTCCTCCTGACTTTCAGGCAATTGTGTCTCATCATCGTCCACCTCTTGTGACACTTTCCCACCTTCGCCTTCGTGTGACCGTGGCTGCTCAAATATTTGGGCATCGCTACACGCGATCTCCTCTTGCCCCGCTTCAAGTGGACCGGGCGAGAGGCCCGAATCTATAAATGGAAAAGTGAACTGCTCTTCAGAGTGTCCAAGTGTGGGATCAGTTGTCTCTGGGTACTCGGCATGGTGGGAGGAAGGAGGAACAGGGTGAGGAATATGCGCTCCAGATTCACGGCTACTGAGACTTGACCGTGTGGAAGACGGTGGTGGTGGCTAAGTGACTGGAAGCATTATCCGCTATCCAACCAACAACCTTTCAACACTGCTCTGGGTTCAATAGTGGTGTGCTGCGGTCCCCTAGAAATTGGGACAGGAATGTCAGGCGAGAAGATGTGGGTGTTTGTTGTGGCACAATTTCAGCTTGCCCACGGCCTTGTCCTCGGCCTCTGCATGCACCATTACCATCACGTCCAGTTCCCCGTCCTTTGCCACGCGCCTTGCCCATTTTAAATGGAGGACAGTATCTTCCACGCTCACAACTAATGACTGAGTTTGGAGCGAACTTATATGTGAGCCATTTGATGGAGAAAACGCAGTTTTAAATACCTGGCCTGTAGGTAAGTAGTTTGAACAGCAAACTGCTGTAAATTGCTTCACTGACACTTTGAAAAAATTTTTTAATGGAGGCCAGAAATGGCAGTATTTTCTGAAAACGTATATGTAATCCGTGTGGCGGAGAAAACACAGTTTTAAATACCTGGCCTGTAGGTAACTGTTTTGAACAACAAACCAGTGTCAAAAACTTTGCTGACACACTGAAAGAAATTTTGAATGGAGGCCAGAAATGGCAGAATTTTCTGACAACGTATATGTGATCCGTGTGATGGCGAAAACACAGTTTTAAGTACCTGGCCTGTAGGTAAGTAGTTTGAACAGCAAACTGCTGTGAATTTCTTCACTGACACACTGAACATTTTTTTAAATGGAGGCCAGAAATGGCAGTATTTTGTGAAAACGTATATGTAATCCGTGTGACGAAGAAAACACAGTTTTAAATACCTGGCCTGTAGGTAACTGTTTTGAACAGCAAACCAGTGTCAAAAACTTTGCTGACACGCTGAAAAAAAAATTGAATGCAGGCCAGAAATGGCAGTATTTTCTGAAAACATATATGTGATCCGTGTGACGGAGAAAACACAGTTTTAAATAGTTGCATTTTTAGCGCTGTAATATGGAAAGGACCTGGCTGTATTCTGCAGTGCCAACAAGCAAATGGCGCAGAAAAACCGTGTTCTCTGGATTGCTTTTTAAGCAAATTATGAGGATTAAGATGCAAAAAAAATTATTCCTGGCCCCTGATACCTGGGCCTATTTCTAGAAATATAACAGCAGCAGAAGGCAGAACTGGAATGGAGCCTCTTGTCCTATATGCACTGCAGTCTGTTATACACCCTGCCTGCCTGCCTATATACACTGCCTGCGTGATATCCCTGCAGATGGATTAGTTAGTCCTCAAAAGGACTATTTGTTAAGATGGATATGTGTAATGTACGGTTTTTCTCCCTACACTACTTAATACACGATTAAATCTCTCCCTGACACAGCATCAGCTCTCACTACACTGTCTGATCCGGAGTGACTGTGACGAGCATGGCGGCGCCAGATCTTATATAGACCTGATGACGCTGTGCGGCCAGCCAATCACTGTAATGCCCACAACCAACATGGCTACGGCATTACAGTACATGGCAGGCAATCCCTGCATGTTCATTGGCTCTCTAAAGAGCGCCAAACATGCAGAGAGGGGACCCGAGCAACCCGGAAATACTCGCCGAGTGCCGAGCTTGTCGAGCACCATGATGCTCGGGCGAGTACCGAGTAGTGGCGAGCGCGTTCGCTCATCACTAGTTACCACCCTACATCAGCTGATTGAACAAAAAGAACCCTGCCAGCCAGAGACTGACATTAGCTTTTGCTGGACCAAAGGAAAAAAAACAACATTTAAATTACAGCAACCCAGATCTGCCACGAATCCCTAATGATTTATTACAGTACCCCCCTTTCCACAAGGGGCCTCAGGACCCTCACGACCGGACTTGTGTGGAAATGACGTATGGCAGGGACACCTCGAAACACCAATATTTACCCCCGTAGACACTTGGTCCTTAAGGCCACAGCCAACGCAAACCAACGGTGATGGTAATGACATAGGCTCTGACAAATCTCCTAAGCGACGACCTGTGGAATACGTTATGGAAATGCACCACTGAGAGTCACTCCAACTGGAAGGTCATAGGGCTGAGGATGGCCGTAACCCTATATGGACTGATCACCCTAGAGCCGAGAGTGGAGATATGGTGAGCAGCCGTTCAGTTGCTCATAATCAACCTGTCATGGCCGATTAACCACTTTTTGTCCTATATGTCCCTGCACACACATGTTGCGGACAAAATAAGGTATGGACTGCGCACCATCATCAGTGGCAAGGTCCACATAACCACCAATACGTGGACCAGTAAGCACAGCCATGGACGTTACATCTCTCTAACTGCCCACTGGGTAAATGTAGTGGTGGCTGGGACAGAGACGGAAGGCATTCTAGCCCACGTCCTACCACCACCGGGGATTGCTGGACGTTTCTCTGTCCAGGTTGTCTCCTCCTACTACTCTGCTTCCTCCACCGCCTCCTCATCCGGTCACAGTAAGACATGCACCACCAACTTAAGCACAGCCAGGGCGAAACGACAGCAGGCTGTTCTTAAACTCCTCTGTTTGGGATACAAATCCCACACAACGTAGCAGTTGTGGATGAGGATAAAACATCAGACAGATGAGTGGTTGGTGCCAGTGAACCTCAAGCCCAGCCTGGTGGTGTGTGATAATGGGCAAAATCTCGTAGCAGCTCTGGGTCTAGCCGGTTTGACACACATCCCTTGCCTGGCGAATGTTCTGAACTTGGTGGTGTAGAGCTTCCTGAAAAACTACACACATATGTCAGAGCTGCTGCTGAAAGTTCGGGCAGTGTATGTGCTAGTTTTAGTTTTGTTAATTCTAGGTTGTTTTAAATCAGTTCCATAAAAAAACACTGAAACACTGAACACTGCTGAAAGTTCGGGCAGTGTATGTGCGCTTTCGCCATTCTCACCCTGATGCTGCTTGAAAAAAAAACAAAAAGAAAATACATAAAACAAAAAAAACCTAAACAGTGTTGGATTGCTCCCCCCTTGCCTCCCCCATCTATACCGCCACATCCACCTCTTCCTCCATGTGGACCTATGCCTCCTGGTTCTAGATTGCTAGTTTTAGTTTTGTTAATTCTAGGTTGTTTTAAGTCAGTTCCATAAAAGAAAAAAGAAAAAAACACTCAAACAAAAGAAATAAAATATAAACAATAAAAAAAAAAGTATTGGATTACTCCTCCCTTGCCTCTTCCATCTATACAGCCATGTCCACCTCTTCCTCCACTTGGACATACGACTCCTGGTTCTAGATTGCTGGTTTGAGTTTTGTTAATTCTAGCTTGTTTTAAGTCAGCTCCATAAAAAAAAATGCTGAAAAAAAAAACAGTTTTGGATTACTCCTCCCTTGCCTCTTCCACCTATTCTGCCACGTCCACCTTTTCTTACACTTGGACCTACACCTCCTGGTTCTAGATTCCTAGGTTTAGTTTTGCTAATTCTTGGTTGTTTCAAGTCAGCTTCATAAAAAAAAAGAAAAAAAAGAACAAAAAAATACAAATAATACAAAAAAAAACAGTGCTGGATTACTCCTCCCTTGCCTCTTCCACCTATGCTGTCACGTCCACCTCTTCCTCCATGTGGACCTGACTCGCCCCCTGGGCAGTGGGGATACCCGGAGCCGGGCCTGTAAATGCTGGGGGTTGTAGTCACTGTGGCGGCGACCCGGACCGTGACCCAGGGCGGTCAAACCAGGGTAGTCTATGTGTACTAATATCAATGTCCGACTACGCCACCTGTGGATTGCGGTTATTGGTAACCGTCGCTGCGGAGCAGTCCACTGAAGCTGGTGATATGCGCAGCAAGGTAGTATAACTCCCCACAGGAAGAGTGTAGCTTCAGGGCAGCATGAGTGGATGTTGGTGGTGATAGTGCAGGGTGTCGCGATGTAAGAGGAATCACAGAGTCCAGATGATGCAGATCTTTTACTCACGATTAAGCAGTTCCATTTACAGGGCCAGTGTAAGAGCCCACGGTGTCCTGTGCTCACGCAGTAAGGGGCTCGGTCGACCCTCAGGTATCTCTGGAGCATTTAGCAGGACCCCCTTCAGTGTGTCCTCTCTGGCCTCTCTTCTTGTACCTCACACCTAGCGGCACATCTGTCCAGTGTCCTCGGGCCTTGGCGGGCGACGTGTGTTCTGTCCCCTGGCCCTATGTGGCTACCTTCCTGGTGGCTGGTGTGGACGGCTTGCTCTACTTGAAGTGCTGCAGCCTCCGGTTCCCAGTTGAGCCCTGTAGTCTCTGCTGGTTGAGGGATCTGGTTCCCTTCTTCTGGCCTGACCCCCCTACCTATTGGCAGCGGCGGGCGTATGGGTGGCAGCTGCACGGCCTGTACCCCTAGGGTCCCCTCGGTTCCTGTCCTGGAGCCTTCCTGCTCCCCTTTCCTCTCTTCACTCCTTTCAGGCTCAGGCCTCCTGACTAGGCCTGCCTCTGGAGCAGAGCCTCTGCTCCTGTCACCTCTCCTCACCACTACTCACTAACCGCTGAACCAAAATGGTTCCTTCCTTTTATACCTTCTACTCAGTGCTCCCAGGATCTACGTCCTCCACCCATCCACTACCTAGTTCCCCCTCTCTAGGTGGTTCCTCCCCACTCCAGCCAGGGATCAGGGACAGTTGTGCTCTCCCATAGGAGCATTGTCGCCCTGTCCCCCAGAAATGTGGTGTAGTGGATGTAGTGTTAGGGTCCTGAGCCATACTCCTTCCTTACCTGAGAGTGAGATACCACACCTCTGGATGAGATGCAATAACTCTGTGGCTACCGAACCCTCAGGGGCGCCACAGACCTACTCCTCCTGGTTCTAGATTGCTAGTTTAAATTTTGTTAACTCTAGGTTGTTTTAAGTCAGTTCCATAAAGGAAAAAAGAAAAAAACACTCAAAAAAAGACAAAAAATACAAACAATAAAAAAAAGTGTAGGATTACTCCTCCCTTGCCTCTTCCATCTATAACGCCACGTCCACCTCTTCCTCCACTTGGACCTAAGACTCCTGGTTCTAGATTGCTGGTTTGAGTTTTGCTAATTCTAGCTTGTTTTAAGTCACCCACACACGGTCCCCAGCCACCTGGGGGCGGCCGGGTGTCCATAAACGGTCCCCAGCCGCCCCTATTTGTCCCGGTGCGCCTTATACACAAGCGCGCACACCAAAACATTACCTGTGCCCTCCCAAGTTCATTTAGTGGGAAGGACAGCCTAGCCACAAACACGTGGACAAGTGAATGTGGCCAGGGATGGTCCATCTCACTGACGACTTCACACTGGGTTAATAATGTGGAAGCCGGGACACAGTTGGACACTGGGATGCAACACGTCCTCCAGACATAGAGGATTGCGGGTCCTGGGTCAATCAGGCTTCAACACAAAGTTCAGAAGGTAGACAGCAGCAGTGGTCGGCCTCCTGCACAACGAGTAAATTATTCATGATCATGAGGCCATCCATCTCCTTAGCTTTCTGTTCCTTGGAATGCAAGCGCATGTATGTAGTAGCGGCTAGGCCTGAGGTGGTCAGCGTTTTGGTGCATATCCTACCTCCTCCGAGGATTGCTGGATGTTTTCCTGCTACTATCCCAGTTCTATGACTCCCGTTAAAACAAAGCTTCAGGTGATGAATGATGGATGAGGTGGTGGCAAAGGAGAAAGATCAGGAGGAACAGGGACCATTCACATCAATATCAGGCCAGTTAGCCACACATGTCTTGTAGGATATGTTTCTGTACCAAAAGGAGTGGTTCGGCTACACAGTTATAGGGCATACAGTGAGTGCAATGCCTACCAAAAATTTCGATGCACTCCAATGCCCCTTGGAAGTGACATGGAGGTCAGAATACCTTAACTAAACCGTTTTTTACATTTATAGCAACTGGGTCTCCTGTACACTGTTGGCCTAAGCAGTGAATGGAAGGCTTTACAAAAATTATGAGGAACTGCAATGCCCCTTGAAACAGACGTGGATTACAGCGTACTAAAAACCTTCTACCCATTATTGGGGAGTGGGTCTCCCTTAGTGTTCGCCTATGCATTGAAAAGCAAAAGCTGACTAAAATTAGGAGGAAATGCAATGCCCGTTGGAAGAGTCGTGGAGCTTAGAGGTAATTAAAAACAACATTTCAATGCCCCTTGGAAGAGCTGTGGAGTTCAGAGTGGTTTAACAAGACGGTTTTAATGCCCCTTGGAAGAGACGTGGAGGTCACAGTAGCTTAACAAGACGGTTTTAATGCCCCTTGGAAGAGGCGTGGAGTTCAGAATGGTTTAACAAGACGATTTTAATGCCCCTTACAAGAGCCATGCATTACAGCATATTAAAAACATTATTCCCATTATTGGGGAGTGGGTCTCCCATAGTCTTTGCCTATGCCTTCCAAGCAAAAGCTGCCAAAAATTAGGACGGAGGAACTTGCAATGCCCCTTACAAGAGCCATGCCGTACAACATATTAAAAACATTATTCCCATTATTGGGGAGTGGGTCTCCCATAGTCTTTGCCTATGCCTTCCAAGCAAAAGCTGCCAAAAATTAGGACAGAGGAACTTGCAATGCCCCTTAGAAGAGCCATGCAGTACAGCATATTAAAAACATTATTCCCATTATTGGGGAGTGGGTCTCCCATAGTCTCTGCCTATGCCTTCCAAGCAAAAGCTGCCAAAATTTAGGACGGAGGAACTTGCAATGATGGCAATACGGACCACGGTCACCCTGGTGGTATAGTGGTGGTGGAGGCTGAGGATAAGGAGAAGAGCAAAAAACAGCTGAAATGAGGAAGCGCATACCCAAGTGTGGGTGTGAAGCGGTGCATGGGAATACACCTCCCGAAATAACTCAGTGGATTTGACTTTATGTTACTCTGCTGTCACTTGGTGGTGATGAGAAGTCTGGCCCAATCCAGCCCTTGTTCATTTTGATAAGGGTCAGCTTGTCTGCATTGTCAGTTGACAGGCGAGTGCGCTTATCAATTATAATTCCCCCAGCGGCACTAAAAACACGCTCCGATAACACGCTAGCGGCAGGGCAGGCCAGGACCTCCAAGGCGTACAGAGCGAGTTCATTCCAAGTGTCCAGCTTGGATACCCAATAATTAAAAGGCACAGAGGAATCACGGAGGACACTGGTACGGTCGGCAAGGTACTCCCTCACGATCTTTTGAAACTTTCTACTCCTTGTGAGAGTACCCCGCGCCTCAGGGCCTGTAAGCTGGGCGGGTGTCAGAAAACTGTCCCAGAACGTTGATAGTGTTCCCCTGCCTCTGCTGGATTGGAGTTGCGTCTCTCTCGCCTGTACGCCTTGGTTGGGCAATGAACTGTGACCTCTGCCTCTAGCGTGTTCAGATGGGAATTTTTTTAACAGTTCTGCAGCAAGGGCCTTCTGGTACTGCCCTATTTTTGTAGACTTCTCCACCTCAGGAATAAGAGAGTGAAAGTTCTCCTTGTAGCGGGGGACTAAAAGTGTCACCAACCAGTAATGACTGTCACCCAATATTTTGACAACGCGAGGGTCACGGTTAAGGCAGCATAACATAAAGTCAGCCATGCGTGCCAGACTAGTAACGGGCAAGACTTCCGTGTCCTCACCAAGATGACGACTGATCAAGCTCTCCTCCTCCTCCTCCTCCACCCTGTCCTCAGGCAACCCACGCTGAACCGACGGTATGACAGTTGTACAGGTACTACCGTCTACAGCGCATTATACCAGCTCCTGTTCTTCCTCCTCCTCCTCCTCCTCTCCCTCATTGTCCCCCAGTTGGGATGAGATGAGGCTGAGCTGTGTGTAATCGCCCACTACGGCTTCTTGATCCATCTCATCATACTCTGGCTGCAATACCTCCTCTTTAATTCTCTGCAGAGAGCGTTGCAAAAGACAGACAAGTGGGATGCTGATGCTAATGATGACGTCATCGCCACTCACCATCTTGGTGGACTCCTCAAAGTTTGTCAGGATGGTACATATGTCAGACATCCAGGTCCACTCCTGAGGTCTTATGTGTGGAGTCTGACCTGAATATCGACGGCTTTGTTTCAGCTGGTGCTCCACAACTGCTCTCTTCTGCTCACAAATCCTTTGCAACATGTGGAGGGTAGAGTTCCAATGTGTGGGGACATCACACACCAGTCGTTGTGCCGGAAGCTGCAAATGCTGCTGCAACACAGCAAGGGCGGCGGAAGCTGTAGCAGACTTCCGAAAATGAGCTGACAGGCGGCGTACTTTGACGATCAGATCTGGCAACTCGGGGTACGATTTAAGAAACCGCTGAACCACGAGGTTAAGCACATGAGCCAGGCATGGTACGTGTGTGATCTCGCCTCGCCTCAGAGCTGCCACCAGGTTACGGCCATTGTCACACATGACCATGCCTGGATGTAGTTTCAGCGGTCTCAGCCACAGATCTGCCTGCTCTTTCACAGCTGTCCACAACTCACAAGCAGTGTGAGGTTTATCACCTAAGCTTATGAGTTTCAGCACAGCCTGTTGCCGCTTGGCTGAGGCAGTACTGCAGTGCTTCCAGCTTGTAACTGATGTGGTGATATCTGAGATGGAGGCTGAACATGCGGAGGAGGAGGAGGTGGATAATGCGCAGGAGCTGTACTCTGTGGGGGCAACTCTGACTGACCTAGGGCCCGCAATCCTCAGTGTGGGGAGGATGTGTTCCGTCCCAAGGTCCGACTAGGTCCCGGCTTCCACTATGTTTACCCAGTGTGCCATCAGGGAGATGTACCGTCCCTGGCCACAAGTACTTGTCCACGTGTCCGTTTTCAGGTGGACTCTCCCAGTAACTGCATTGTTGAGGGCACGGCAGATGTTTTGGGACACGTGCTTGTGTAGTGCGGGGATGGCACACCGGGCAAAATAGTGTCGGCTGGGGACCGAGTACCGAGGGACGGCCACCGCCATAAGGTTGCGGAAGGATTCCGTCTCTACCAGCCTAAAAGGCAGAATTCCCAACGCAAGTAGTCGGGAAATGTGTGAATTTAGGACTGTGGCCTGTGGGGCGTTGGCTGCGAATTTGTGCTTTCGTTCAAAGGTCTGGGATATGGACAATTGAACGCTGCGGTGGGACGTGGATGTGGACGTTGATGCTGTTTCTTGAGAAACTGCCATAACAAGTGAAGACTGAGAGGAGGGGGCATCTTTGCATGCAGTATGGACAGGGGATTGCCTTGCACGCACAACAGGGGGCTCTGTCACACGCACAACAGCGGAAGAAGCAGTGGTGACACCCGCTGACACTGGTCGTGGACCCTGGGGTTCACCCCACAAAGTCGGGTGCTTTGCTGACATGTGCCTGATCATGCTGGTGGTGGTCAGGCTGGTAGTTTTGTCACCCCTGGTGATGCTGGCCTGGTAGGTGGTACAAATAGCCTTTTTGGGGTTATCAGCAGAGTCTTTAAAAAAATTCCTGACTCTGGAAGACCTACAGGTTGTACTGGCAACGTCCCTCGTGTTGGTGTTACGGGGAACGGTTGCCCGCCTTCTGTCTGCGGCCACCACACTGCTTCTTCCTGCCTGTTGGGGTACTCTGCCTCCCTCCCCCTGTGTTCTGCTGGCCTCGCTCTGCGTGTCCTCCTGCCACATTGGGTCAGTTACTAGATCATCCACCACCTCCTCCTCTTCCACTTCCGCACCCTGGTCCTCCTCCTCACTTCGTGGCAATTGTGTCTCGTCATCGTCCACCTCTTGTGACAAATTGCCAGCGTCGCCTTCCTGTGGCCGTGGCTGTTCAAATATTTGGCCATCGCTACATGGGATCTCCTCTTCCACCACTTCAAGCGGAGCAGGCGAGGGGCCCAAATATGGAAATGGACCAGTGAACAGCTCTTCAGAGTGTCCAACTGTGGGATCAGTTGCTGTCTGACGACACTCGGCATGGTGGGAGGAAGGAGCATCAGGGTGAGGAGGAGTATGTGGTTCAGGCTCATGGATACTAAGACTTGACCGTGTGGAAGACAGACTGGAGGTGGTGGTGCCCAGGTGACTGGAAGTATTATCTGCTATCCAATTAATAACCTGTTCACACTGATCAGTTCGCAATAGTGGTGTTGTTGTGTGCTTCCCTAGTAATTTGGTCAAGGACTGGGAGCGAGAAGATGTGGCTGTTGGTTGTGGCACATTTTCACCTTGGCCACAGCCCCGTCCTCTGCACGCACCATCACCAGAACGTCCAGTTCCACGTCCCTTGCCACGCGCCTTGCCCATTGTAAATGAAGTAAAATAGCTTACACTCGCACTATCAATGGCAAAAGGGTAATATAAAGGAGATTAGAACCGTGGAAGAGGAAAACCACAGTTCTAGTTCTCTGGCCTACACCAGAATCTTTTAAACAGATATATTTGTGTCTGAACAGTCAGCGAGACACGCAAACTGTTTTTTTATGGAAAAAAGGCAAAAAGGTGGATAACACCCAGATTTGAACCAAGGAAGAGGAAAACCATAGTTCTAATTTCCTGGCGTTTATCAGACTTTTTTAAATAGATATATTTGTGTCTGAACAGTCAGCGAGACACTCAAACTGTTTTTTTTTATGAAAAAAAAGGCAAAAAAGTGGATAATACAGAGATTTGAACCGTGGAACTGCAAAACCACAGTTCTAGTTATCTGGCCGAAACCAGACTCTTTTAAACAGATATATTTGTGTCTGAACACTCACAGACACACTCAATTTTTTTTGGGCAGGGAAAAAATACCAAAAGGTTAATAAGACGGGTATTTGTACAGTCTGACTGAGGAAAAAAAAAAAAGAGGATTTAGATGAAAAATAAAGGATTTTTCCTGGCCCCTGAGACCTGGGGCTAAGTCTAGCAATTTGAGCAGCAGCATCACACAGGACTGTAATGCAGTGTTTGTTGGTATAACCACTGCGTCTCCTATATAGCCTGCCTGCCTGATATCTGTGATGGATATTAGTCCTCAGAAGGACTGTTTGTTTGATTTTGCAGGCTTTAGAGACCCTACACTACCTATTTCGCAGTATAAATCTCTCCCTAGCTCAGCAGCACTCTCCCTACACTGTCTGATCCGGAGCGACTGGGTCCAAGATGGCGGCACCTGGTTTTAAATACTCGAGGTGACGCTGTGCGGCCAGCCAATCACTGTAATGCCAACATAGCTGCGGAATTACAGTGACTGGCTGGCAATCCCTGCATGTTCATTAGCTCTGTAAAGAGCGCCAAACATGCAGGGCGGAGACCCAAGCTCCCGCCCGAGTAACCCAAAAATGCTCAGTGCTCGCCGAACATCCCAAGTAGTGAGATGCTCGGGCGAGTACCGAGCAGTGTCAAGCATGCTCGCTCAACATTAGTCAGCTCCATAAAAAAAAATACTGAAAAAAAACAGTTTTGGATTACTCCTCCCTTGCCTCTTCCACCTATTCTGCCACATCCACCTTTTCTTACACTTGGACCTACACCTCCTGGCTCTAGATTCCTAGGTTTAGTTTGGTTAATTCTTGGTTGTTTCAAGTCAGCTTCATAATAAAAAAGAAAAAAAAGAACAAAAAAAACAAATAATACAAAAAAAAACAGTGTTGGATTACTCCTCCCTTGCCTCTTCCACCTATACCGCCACGTCCACCTTTTCTTACACTTGGACCTACACCTTCTGGTTTTAGATTGGTAGTTTTAGTTTTGTTAATTCTTGGTTGTTTTAAGTCAGCTCCATAAAAATAAGAAAAAAAAGTACAAACAATACAAAAAAAAACAGTCTGGGATTACTCCTCCCTTGCCTCTTACACCTATACCGCCATGTCCATCTCCTACTCCACTTGGACCTGTTACTCCTGGTTCAAGATTATTATTATTTTTTATTTCTGCTCTACTTAGCATAGGGATAGAACGCAGCTGTAGTGAGGGACAGTATTAGGTTTTATGTGTGTGCAGTTTTCCAAAAACAATCTCTATGTGTACTCTGCACCCGTGTCTGTGATAGTACTCTGCGTACCCAAAAGTTTTTTCTAATCTATAACCATGTTGGTGGAAGTCATGTATGTAAAAATACATTTTTATACTCTTATGCACCCTGGTCTCTGATGGTTCTGTGCATCAAAACAAATGTTTCTACCCTTATGCACCCAGGTCTGTGATAGCACTGTGCCAAAAAGCCGCTGTGTGTATAATACACCCATATCTGTGGGAGTACTGTGCCAAAAAGCCTCTGTGTGTACACTGTAACCCCGCTTGTGGGAATACTGTGCCTTTAAGACTCTGTGTGTACTCTGCAACCCTGCTTGTGATAGTACTGTGCCTTTAAACCTCTGAGTGTACTCTGATGCCACGCCTGTGGGAGTACTGTTCCAAAAAGCCTGTGTGTAGCCTACAGCTGTCTTTTTGGGAGTAGTGTGTCTAAAAAAAAATTCTACTCTGCAGCCGTCTCTTTTCCATTTGTGGGCTGAAATGATTATTTTATTGTACCACCATGTGTTATACACACGCCCGGGCTGACTGGCGTGTGCGTGATTTAGTGATTCCACTGTGCCGTGAACTGGAGAGTGCATGGAGGGGCGCAACTAAGTATCAACCCGATCCGACCAAGGTCGCACGATGGCTAACGACGCCGTGCACCAGGGAGGAACCAAGCAGAGGGACCAGGTGCTACTCCAGGCCAGACCCCGGACACGGCTGTTGACCCACAATGGCGAATACAGGAACAGGCAGGTTAGGCTGGCATACAGACAGGTGGGTATTGGCTGGCATGGCTGGCATGCAGACAGGTGGGCACTGGCATGCACGGCTGGAGTGCAGATAGGAGGATACTGGCAGGCACGGCTGGTATGCAGACAGGAGAGTACTGACAAGTACGGCTGCCGTGCAGACGGGGAGGTACTAGCAAGTTGGAGCACAGGCTGGATAGGGTCCAGTACAGACTGGGATTCAGGAACAGAACCGCATATGTGGTAGACAAGCAGAGCAGAGAGGAACCGCTGGAGCGGTGGGCAAGGCGGAACAGAGAGGTACCGCCGGAGCGGTGAGCAAGTAGAGCAGGGAGAAACCGCCGGAGCGGTGAGCAAGGCAGAGCAGGCAGGAACCGCCGGAGCGGTGAGCAAGGCAGAGCAGGCAGGAACCGCCGGAGCGGTGAGCAAGGCAGAGCAGGCAGGAACCGCCGGAGCGGTGAGCAAGTCAGAGCAGGCAGGAACCGCCGGAGTGGTGAGCAAAGCAGAGCAGGCAGGAACCGCCGGAGCGGTGAGCAAGGCAGAGCAGAGAGGAACCGTCAGAGCAGTGAGCAAGGCAGAGCAGAGAGGAACCGCTGGAGCGGTGAGCAAGGCAGAGCAGAGAGGAACTGCCGGAGCGGTGAACAAGGCAGAGCGGAGAGGAACCGCCGGAGCGGTGAGCAAGGCAGAGCAGGAAGGAACCACTGGAGCGGTGAGCAAGGCAGAGCAGGAAGGAACTGCCGGAGCGGTGAGCAAGGCAGAGCAGGAAGGAACCGCCGGAGCGGTGAGCAAGGCAGAGCAGGCAGGAACCGCCGGAGCGGTGAGCAAGGCAAAGAAGAGAGGACAGGGCTCTGTTCACACTGAACAGACTGGAAGGGAAAACCAGAACCAGATACACACAAGGTACTTGCAATGAAGTAGCGAGTGGACTCCAAACACACAACAGAAGTACAGAGACTATGAGTAGGAGTAGGGGCAGGTTCAGAGACTGCAAGAAAAGGGAAGGTACGGACACAGAGACAAACAGGCTAGGAGAGTGTTCAGACAGGAACTAACACTGCAACAAGATACAGGAGCGAGTCCGGGTATACGGCCCCCAGAGAGGCGGACAAACAGGCTAGGAGAGTGTTTAGACAGGAACTGACATTGCGACAAGATACAGGATCGAGTCTGGGTATACGGCCCCCAGAGAGGCGGACAAACAGGCTAGGAGATAGTTCAGACAGGCCTGGGAATACAGCCCCCAGGTTGGCGGACAGGCAAGAATGGGATGGGACGGGACAGGACAAGACAGGACGGGACTATGCAGCCATCTGTTTACCATTTGTGGGTCAAAAAAAATATTTTATTGTATCACTGTGTCCATGTGAGTAGTGTTTCTAAAAAAATTACTAATCTGCAGATGTCGTTTTGTCAGTAGTGTATCTAAAAAAAAAATTGTATGTACTGTACAGCCATCTCTTTCCCATTTGTGGGTCGAAAAAATTATTTTATTCTAATGCTGTGTCTATACGAGCAATGTTTCTAAAAAAAAATTCTACTGCCTATCTTTTTGTGAGTAGTGTATGTAGGAGAACGGAGCACAGGGGATAAAACGCTGCAATGCTGTGCGGCTTCCAGGCCTGAACAAAACCCAGCAGAACTGATCCGGAGGAGAGAAGTTGCAGGAGGGACAGAATTGGCCAGTGCTTGGGGTTAGGTGATGGCGATGACGCCAGCCTTGGATACAAAAGGCCAGCACACCAGAACAGAAAGGGATTTGGTGTCAAGAGAAGTGACAGTTGGTCCTGTTGCAGCTCCAGCAGACATGAAAGTTGACTACAGCTGTGTGTACCAGCAACGCCCAGACTCAGACGACGATGGTCAAGCACCGAAGACCAGAGCTACGCCAGTCAAGGTCCAGACTTCACCCATCGACGGTCAAGCACCGAAGACCCCAATGACGCTGGTCACGGCTCCCGACCCAGACGACGCTAGTAAACAGCCGAGGACCAGCCCCCATCGATACAGACCAAGTAGACACTCATTGGCGGTCAAGTACCAAAGAAGCCCTGAGGATACCGGGCCAGAGACCTGAGCCTGGGCCAGTGATAGGAGGAGACGTGTAGGTCGGGCCATCACTTTCAGCAGAGACTTACGGTACCGGGCGTGGGCAGAGGGAGGTCTGCGGCCCAGATGAGGTCCAGCTGATGGTAGAGTGTCCCCGAGAGAACTGATAGACTTTGTTAGGAAAATGTGCAGTTATTGAGACAGAGCAGTGGCCCCTGTCACGGTCCAGAAAACCGAGAAAGTTATTAGAGACTGTTCCCGCCAAGTACAGTGTTTACCCTCCCAACTATAATTAGGTTGGATTGTAGACCTCGAGTTTATCCTGATATTCCCTATTGTACATTAACTAATATATATTCCTGTTTTTATAATTGTTTTCCATTGATTCTGTGAACACTGTGTCCGTATATTCTGCCTCTAATAATAATAATCTTCTATTCATATTATTCTGTTAAGCAAATAAAGGTAGATTTTTGTTCCGCCTGGTGTCTCCGCTGTTGCATTCAGATCACCTGCATTACATGCATCTAAAAACATTTTGCACCATGCAGCCATCTTTTTCCTATTTGTGGGCCGAAAAAATTATTTTATTTTACCGCTGTGTCTATATGAGCAGTGTTTCTAAAAAATGATTTTACTCCGCAGCTGTCTTTTTGTGAGTGGTGTGTCTAAAACAAATTCTAGTATGCAGCCATCTTTCCCATTTGTGGGCCAAAAAGCCTATGTTTGTACTGTACCAAAAAGCCTCTGGGAGTGCTGTAACAAAAAGCCTCTGGGACTACTGTGCCAAAAAGCCTCTGTGTGTACTGTGCCAAGAAGTCTTGGTTTCTACTTTACCAAAAAGCCTCTGTGTGTACTGTGCCAAAAAGTCTCTGTTTCTACGTTACCAAAAAGCCTCTGTGTGTACTTTGCCAAAAAGCCTCTGTTTCTTCTTTACCAAAAAGCCTATGGGAACACTCTGCCAAAAAGCCTCCGTTTGTACTGAGCCGAAAAAACATCTGTTTGTACTGTGCCAAAAAGCCTCTGGGAGTACTGTGCCAAAAAAACTCTGTTTGTATTGTAACAAAATAGGAATCGTATGAGATGGTGGTGCTGGATTTTGCAACGTGCTAAGGTTTTAAATATTTCTGCCTTGCAATCATGCCTTCCGAGGAGGTGCCAGTGCCCCAGCTGCGTTGGCGACTTCATCCTCCTCTGCCTTGTTCTTCCACTGAGCTCTCACTGTCAGGTGAGAACGCCATCAGTAGTGCATCTACCAGGGCACGCTTGTATTCCCGCATTTTCAGATCTTGCTGTAGTGGTGGAAGTAAGGATGGCACGTTGTGCTTATAGCGGGGATCCAGCAGGGTGGCCACCCAGTAATCAGCACGTCTAAGAGACGTTCTGTGCACATACACTTAAGATCGTGTGCTAACTAGCTTCACTTCCTGCTTCTCTTAATGTAAAGGGGCTGTAATTTTTCCCTGAACATTGAGGGAATCAGAAAGAGAAACTAGATGGCACGTGACTATAAGTATGCAATGTCATTTAAGCAGTTACATGACAACCAAAAACCCATGACTACTCAAACCGCTTAACTTTTGTATATTAGGGGGCGACAAACTGAAGTATTGCTCCTTGTGCAGGAAAACTTAAATGTTCTAAACCACGATTACAAAAAAAGAAATAAAACACACACATTGCATTATAGAATAAAAATATTCACAATTTATTTTCAAAGTACAAAACATTGTTTACAAAGCTATCGCAGCACTGCAGCCAATGCCAGACACTGGGAACAGCGGCAAAAACTCATTGGTGGACTTGGGGACGGTGAGTGTAGCATGATTTGATTCTTTATGCTAAACTATGCTAACCCCTTTAAAGAATTTCATTAAGATATGATGCAACATAATAGTATCTTAATAAAATTTCTGAAAAATCAAAGTATCATTTTTACTTTATAGCTGTATTAATTTAAAGGGAACCTGACAGGTCCCTCATGCCCTCCAAACCATCAACATTTCTCTATTCCTTTATAAATACCCTGCCTAACACACCCTTTATTGTGTTTGACATATTAACTGATCTTTTAAAAAAAAAGTATTTCTAAGTCCATTTTTAATATGCAAATAAACCTTTGACTAATCGATGGGGTGTTTGTTTCTCCAAACTAGTCATCCCACTCAGCATGTTATCACCCCCCTGTGGGCATAATAACATGATTTGCAAGAAATATATAGACGATCAGCCCACCTATTCTCAGATGCAGATGTGCACGGATCCAAATTCCAACGGAAACAGTCCATATAACAAAGGCAGTTGATCCAGCACTTAGAATAAAACGTATATTTTTATTTTAAAAAATTCATCCATAAAAGGTATATAGCTCCATAAAAAATCTGTCTGTCTGAGCTTCATTCCCATAGTAGGTTATGAATAAGAAGTATCACTTCGAAACGAGTCAACCAACATCTTGAACGCATCTCCCTTAGGACTATTTCCTCAGATGATATGCTTTTCCATTAATTTATGTGGATTTTTTATGGAACTATATACCTTTTATGGATGAATCTTTCTAAATAAAAATATACGTTTTATCGGAAGTGCTGGATCGACTGCCTTTATTATATGGATAATTTGCAAGAACCAGCATCATCGTCAGCTCCCTGCAATTCTCGCACATGCGCACAACTTTCTTTCCCACAGGTCTTGACACCTCTGATGCCGGGTGTACGTGACGCGCCCCTGGGCCTGTGTCGCGCTGCGCTGCGCACGCGGGAGCCTACCCGGAGCCGGATCAGTGGAGGGTTGTAGTCTCGTGGCGGTGACCCGGTCCGTGCCCAGGGAGTCAAACTAGACGGCAGTCTATTAGTAGTAAATAGTTGATGACTACGCCACCCGTTGAGAGCAGCCAGGGAGCTGCTGCTGCAGGGCAGACCGCTGAGGCCGGTGGTAGGATTGTGCAGCGTGATAGTATAACCCCCAACGGGAGGGGTATGGCCTCAGGGCAGCCGACGTGGATGATGGGGGTAGCAGGAACCACTCAGAGACGGTACGGTGTAGTTCAGGGTCTTTACTGGTAACAACGACAGACCCTCCCGGAGTACTTGCTAGCAAACGGGGCCTGGTCAGTCTTTGAGCAGATGGGATCTCCCCTGGCCAGGCGTAGTTGTAGGCCTCCCAAACTGACTGTACTCTTCTGGCTACCTTGCTAGAAGCTGATGTAAGTAACCCACGTCCCTGAGTGTACCGTGTGGTGCTCACCCGTATGGCCGGTGACTCGGGGCCTTCTAATGGCTTCCGCTCCACGATGGCGGTGCTGGTCCCACGCGTGTGACCGTGCCTTCGGGCTTCTGGGCCAGGGGACCTGAAATCCCCTGCCTGACGGATTCTGCTGCTGGGTAGGAGTTAGTCCCCACAGCCTCGGACTCCGGGTCCGGTAAAGAATCTTCTTAGTCAGGGCAAGCTCTGCAGCTGCCAGCCCCTGACTCCTTGTAAGTCTGCTGTTTCCTATGCTGCTTCTTGTCTCCACTCTCCTTGTCTGACTCTCCCTGCCTCAGCCCCGGGTTTATACAGGGGAAGTTCTTCCCCTCCCCAGACTGGGCAGGAGGTGTGGCATGCACAGGATCCCTGACCAAAGGACCTCCCACCTGCTCTCAGACATAACATTACATTACTGTGGAAAACCAGACCCCTGGGGTGCCACATACGCATTATGCCTTCAGAGGCTTACTGTGTATGGCCAGACGCAGAGAAGAAGCCTGACGTCAACTGAGGAGCTGAAGACCAAGCTTCTTCTTTGTTTTCGGACAGTGCGCCCCTGAAGCCTGTTGGAAAGAAAGTCAAGCGCATTCGCAGGATTTTCAGACAGCTGGCGATGGCGCCGGCTCTTGCAAATCATGTTATCATGCCCACAGGGGCGTGATAACATGCTGAGTGGGACCAGTCTGGGGAAACAATCACCCCAATGATTATTCAAAAGATTAATTTGCATATTAAAATGGACATTAAAAATACTTTTTTTTCAAGATCTGTTAATATATGAAACGCTATAAAGGGTTTATTAGGCAGGGTGTTTATAAAGGAATATAGGATTGCTTGTGGTTTGGAGGGCATGAGGGACTTGCCATATTTCCTTTAATATATCCATTACTCAACTTTGCTCTTCATTCTCAGTTTGTGGGGTAAGGCAAATACTTTCTGATCTCCAGACATCTTTTGTGAGCAAAAAGGTGACATCAAATGTGGAATACTTGAAAGTTCTGTAGGTATGCTGTCACCGCTACCACTGTGATTCAACAAACTGGGAACTGGGGCCTGGTTAATGTGATATGGCAATGCATCAGTTAGATCATGATCAGGTAATGTGGTTGGTAGCTGTTTGGAATAGTTAAAATTATCCATTGATTCCTTTCTAGAAAAATTCACTTTAAATTGTGTATGATTTTCCATTACATTTTCCACAGATACTTTGGAGAAAAGATGCGTGCCATAGTTCCCCCTTTGAAATGGAAAATCAATTTTAACAATGTGATCATGTGATAAACAAATTGGATTGGCATGAATATGTCTGATATATTCTGGTGGACTCGTAAGCCCTAAATTAGTTTTAATATACATTAATTCTGCTTTCAGAGTACTATTTTCCAAATTTAGCTCCATCATCTTGTTTTCTGTTGCAGAATCTTGTAGACGTTTCTTTTCTCTTGACCTTTTGGCAGCTATGTTGTTCCGTCTTCTCTTTTCCCAGTAGTGGGCATCTTTCATTTCTTCTGGTACAAATTCTCGCCTACGTCGAGTGTTCTTGTAAGACATGTTTTCCACTACATTCTTCTTGCATTGTTCAACGTTAATACTGTGCTTGACCAAGATGTGAGACATGGCAGTTTTTGAGTTGTGTCTAAACAAAGAGTTTTCCTGAAAACAGGACAATGGTAGGTTAAAAATAAAAACTATACCGTATTTAGACAAGGACATCTGCTGTAATGAAAAGATTGTGAGGAAAGTGTTGCCTTGTTAGTCATCATAACCATTTTCTTGTTTAGTAACACAATGAAGTGGAGGAATTTCATATCTATTTCTGAACTCATAACACAGAACTACAGCTGGGTCTGAGTAAATTAGATGGTTTTCCTTGAAGTCAAATTATTAATGGCTTATTATTAGGAAAGACCACCAATATGAGATTCTTGGGGCTCTAACCTAGGTATCCCTACCAATTTGCTGTTTGAAGAGGCAGCAATGGGGGCACTGAAGCCTCTTAAATTTCTACATTGCGTTGTCTACTTATCCTTCCAAAAAGTAGCTTGGTATTGGTGTCCATGATTGGACCACTAACACATAATTTACATTTATGGCCTATCCTAATGATAAACCATTAATTACCTATACCCAAACCCCTTTAAATATTCACCATGCCAAGACAGCATTCACAAATGTATAGTAACAAAATTGAGCTCAGTATTTGAAAGACCAATAAACAGTGGTTGGTGTTTGAAGGTTTGTCAACCCTTCAGAATTTTCCATATTTCTGCATACAATTGACCTAAAACTACATAATTTTCAGAAGTTCTTAAAGTAGATGAAAAGAACCAAATCAAACAAATGAGTAGAAAAATATTAGATTTTTGTCTATTTTTTATTGAGGTACAGTAAATGATCCAATATCAAATATCTGTGGGGGGCAAAAATATGTGAACCTTTGCCTTCAATATCTGGTGTGACGAACTTGTGCAGCAATAGCTGCAATTAAATGTTTTTGGTAATTGTTGATTAGTCCTGCGTATAGGCGGATTATAAAGGGGGAAATCTGAGATACTGCCCAGGGCCCGGGGTTCTGGGGGGACCATGGTCCAAAAACGAATTGCCCTCATTATAATCTGCATGTAACCGCCGCTTCTGCAGGTCATTTAAATGATGCCAGGCCCTCCCTGTTGCATGACGTCTGGCATGACGTACCCAGCATACAGAGCTTGGGTGTGTCTGCTTAAGCCACGCCTACCATATACCAAAGAGAAGCTTGCAATGGTGATGCTGCCGGATCACACGCACACCTGAAGACTGAAGGACAAGCGGCCGCGCATCCCTGCCTTGTCTCCCTCCTCAAGTCCACGCTCTGCACATCAGTAGTTGCTGCCTGCACTGGGTCTGTCACTATTTAAAGTATGTATAATGTGGCAGACAGGCAGGGCCACCATCACTAGTGTATGGGGCCCCCGTTCTTCTGCTCACTAGGCCCCAGCGGCAGGATTCTGCCGTTTCAGTTATTGTGAACGTGTGTCCTCGGACGCACGTTCACTTGAAGTTTATTGCCGTGTGGTCAATCTATCACCGGTGTATCATGTCACTGTCATGCATCGGCGTCTGTGCCTCGGGTGATGGGAGAGCCGGCGCAGCTGGAGAGCAGCAAGGTAAGGAGAAACTTTTTTTACTTTTTTTTGTAAAGCCGCACTATGGGGGCAGAATGGAGAGACATGGCAGCAGGATGGAGAGACATGGGGGCAGAATGGAGAGACATTGGGGGCAGAATGGAGACATGGGACCAGGATGGAGATATGGGGCAGAATGGAGAGACATTAGGCAGAATGGAGAGACAAGAAGGCAGAATGGAGACATGGGGGCAGAATACAGGCATGGGGCAGAATGGAGACATATGGGCAGAATGGAGACATGGGGGCAGAATGGAGAGACATGGGGCAGAATGGAAAGACATGGGGGCAGAATAGAAACATGTGGTAGAATAGAGACATGGGGGCATAGTGGAGACATGGGGCAGAATGGAGACAAATGGAGACATGGGGGCAGAATGGAGACATTGGGGGTAGGATGGAGACATAGGGACAGAATGGAGACTAATGGAGACAAACGGGGGCAGGATGAAGACAATGGAGGCAGGATGGAGACATGGCGCCAGGATGTGCGACATTATTACTGTAGAGGCTAATTAAGGAATATTAATACTGCTATGATATAGTTTATTTTTGAGAATACTGTTTTCAGTGAGGGGGGGTCCTGTTAATGTGCAGTGCAGCACTATGTCGCTTTTTCCTCTTCATCTGGTGTAGTGTAGAAGTTGGGGAAAAAGTGGGTGATGTGCTCTGGAAGTGGTGCTCTAGTTAATTGTGTGTTATTTTAGCAGCGACAAGTCCTGGCTGGAAGAAGTGATGGTGGTCTGTGCTGGATGAACAAGAAAATTGAAGATGAAGGACTTTAACTAGAGACATCACCGGTGAGTCAGTGTGTTACTTGTACACTGACACTATACACTGTATACTATGTACAGAGATCCAGTATATAATGGCACTGGTGATCACTGTATTACCTGTACACTTACACTATTATTACTATGTTGTACAGAGATCCTGTGCATAATGGCACTTATGGTAATATAAGCATTGTATTTTTTTTATTACTGATCAGTATTGTAGTATTTGGTCACTATTAGTGTTGAGCCACCCCCGTAGTGTTCGAGTTTGGTTCGTCGAACACCCGTGCGCCGAACCGTTCGTCGAACACCTTCGAACACCGTTAAAACCAATGGCAGGCAAACAAAAACACATAGAAACACATAGAAAACACCTTCAAAGGTGTCCAAAAGCTGACAAACTGCTCAGAAGACATAACTAACACATGGAAAAGTGACAAGTACATTTAGTCATGCGAAAAGAAAAGAGGTGGAGGAGTAAAAGGAGGGGGAGACACAGATATAGGCATGTCATGCCCTTCTAAAATCCAAAAAGTGAGAAGCCGACATGGCCAGTCCGTTCCTGCCCGTGCCACCTCCGTTTGTGCCAGAGCCGCGGTGGACCCTGACGGCCAGCCCCCCTCTCCCAATACTGGTGCCTGTCCGCTGGTGGGTCGAGCGACCCCCCTGTGGTGGAGGAAGCTCTAAGCTTTTTAATTTAAATTGTCTCTCTAATTTGAATGAATACACTTTAAATCCTTTTACAAGGATCTATTGAAGGGCAAGTCTCATGCCAGCAGCCGCGTAATTCCAGCTCCAGTAGCGTCCACTAAAGCTGCTGCAGTTAAAAAGCTTTTATAAGGATCGAGCTCGGCTGTCCACCGCAAGGCGTCCTACCGCCAGTCCCAGCCCCTATGCCTTGGGGTGCCTCCTGATGCTCTTCACTGAGTATCCCGTGGTCCCGAAGCATTTCCTTTGAAAAAATTAAGTGTCCAAACTACAGGTGGTGTAGCTTGCTTAACAGCCGGGATAATCCGCTGACTAGCAGACACTGCTACTAGGCACAAAGTATTTCCTGGGCTAGATGCAGTTAAAAATTTGTAATTAGATACTCTCGTTGGATGCTGAGAAAGCATTCCATAGAGTCTCCTGGCACACCATATATTATTTTCTTAAAAAGCTTGGGGTAGGGGTCTAGGGGACCCTTTTATAGGCAAAATCACAGCCCTGTATCGCAATACGTCACCTACGCTGAAGATAAATGGAACATTTTCATCACCTTTCATAATCACCAATGGGACAAGGCAGGGATGTCCTCTGTCCCCTCTCTTATACATCCTAGTGACGGAGCACCTGCTCTCATCAATTCGCCATAACCCCAATATTAGGTGGATTGAGGTGGGAGGCACCGAGTACAAGTGCTCTGCATTTGCTGATGATGTCAATCACATATATCCATTAGCAGGCTGTTATGGCTGAAATAGATCACTTTGTTACATGGTCAAATTTTAAAATCAATACAGCGAAGTCTGAGGCCCTTGATGTCTCCCTCCCCAAATCCATACAGGATTCCATCCAGTCCAACTTTCCCTTTGCCTGGCCCTCACAGGGTATCAAATTCTTAGGAATTCCTATTCATAGAGACCTCTCAAGTCTATGTTATCTTAATTTTGGGCCCTTTATTGAACAACTCCATACAGACCACGGTTGGCAAGTTAGAACTGTAAGATTCACTACATGAACCACTGGTGTTTTGTGGAAAAGCACATGTACACTGTGTTCCAAATTATTATGCAAAAAGTATTTAGGAGTGATAAGGGAAGAATTTGTTTGTTTGTCAGTTAAACTCATTGATGGTGATGTGTGTCAGGGCTCTTTATATCACTGTAAGCAATTGCAGACACCTGTGCTAATTAGTTTGGCAGGTGTGTCCAATGAACGGCAAGACTACTTAAGAAGGCTGTCCCACATTATTAAGCAGCCTACATTTTCTGCCAAAATGGGAAAGAAAAAGGATGTGTCGGCTGCTGAGAAGCAACAAATTGTGGAGTGTTTAGGTCAAGGCATGACTACAATCAACATTGTGCGATGATCAGGATGAAGTGTCTTGGCAATCAAGAAGTATGTAGCTGATTCACAGTACACACGTGTGCGTGCTGATAAGGGCAAATTGAGGACTCTTTCCTACAGGCAATTACGTCAGGTTAAAAGAGCAGCGGCAAAAAAGCCTTGTCATAGCAGCAGACAAGTTTTAAAGCTGCTGGTGCCTCCAACGTCCCCCGAACAACAAGATACAGGGTCCTTCAGAGGTTTGCAGCTGTGCGTACGCCATCCTGTCAACCTCCTCTATCCACTGCACACAAGCAGAAACGGCTCCAGTGGGCCAGACATTACATGAAGACTGATTTCAAAACTGTTTTGTTCACGGAGGAGTGCCGTGCAACGCTCGATGGTCCAGATGGATGGAGTGGAGGATGGCTGGTTGATGGACACCCCACGCAAACACGGCTACAGCGCCAACAAGGAGGAGGTGGAGTAATGTTTTGGGTTGGAATCATGGGGAGAGAGAATGTCAGCCCCTTTAGGATCCCTGAAGGGGTAAAGATGAACTCCATAATGTATGTGGAGTTACTCAAACAGCACTTCCTGCAATGGTTCAAGAAGAAGAACCGTGTATTCCACAGCAAGATCATTTTCATGCATGATAATGCACCGTCTCATGCTGCACATAACACATCTGTATCTCTGTCTGATATGGGCATAAAAGGGGACAAACTTATGGTGTGACCCCCATGCTCGCCTGACCTCTACCCCATTCAGAACCTCTGGAGCATCATCAAAAGGAGTGTCTATGATGGCAGGAGGCAGTTCACATCTAAGCAACAGCTCTGGGAGGGTATTCTGTCCTCATGCAAAACAATTGAAGCAGAAACCATCCAAAACCTGACAAATTCAATGGACGAGAGAGTTCAGAAGCTCCTTTCGAACAAGGGGTCCTATATGCAAATGTAACATCACCTAGAATAAAGTTTTGAGTTGAAAACTGTTTGATTTCAGTTTCTAATAACCTGCTAAAGCTTATAATTTCAAAAATGACCATTTTTTTGGTCTTTATTAAAATGAAAAGGTTGATCGAAGAGTGTGGGGGATCTAAGAGTGTGGCAACCCAGTAGTCAGGATTACTTCGAAATCTGACAATCTGAGGGTCATGTTGAAGGTAGTGCAGCAAGAAGGCACTTATGTGTCTTGCGCATCTCGGAGCCCCAAAATTATTTTCCGGGATAGATGCAGCTAAAAATTATTATTAATTTTAAATCTGGTGGAGCTTAGTATAGATGACCTAATAGAATCAGTACTGCACACTGCTACAAAGCCCAAATTATTTTCCAGCCAAGATACAGATAAACATGATTAGTAATTTGAAAGCTTAAAACGGTTGGTGAGGTGATTTTAACCAATCATCAAGCTTTTACTCTCCCCAGGATGACACAGGGGTAGAAAAGTCGTTTCGGATCCATGATTTGTTCATCTTTATGAGCGTGAGTCTGTCTACATTATCAGTGGAGAGCCGCGTGCGCTTATCTGTCAGCACACCACCAGCAGCGCTGAACACACGTTCAGACAGAATGCTGGCTGCGGGGCATGACAAGATCTCCAAGGCGTAAGTGGCGGGCTCCGGCCATTTATCCAGATTGGAAGCCCAAAAAGAGCAAGGGTCCAGTGACACAGTCATGGCTTCAATGTTTACTTGGAGATACTCCTGTACCATCGTCTCTAGGTGTTGACTATGTGTCAGACTTCTTGTCTCCTGTGGCCTTGCAAAGGATGAGCTAAAAAAGTGGTGAAATGATTCCGCAAAATTGATGTTACCAGCAGATACTGTGTTTCTGTTACGGTTTGAGTGCTGAACACTCGACGGTCCCACGGTTGGCAAGTTGGAACTGTGAGATTCACTACGTGCACCACTGGTGTTTTGTGGAAAAGCACATGTAAGATTCTGCAACAGTCTCTGCTGATACTCCTGCATGCGTGCATCCCTTTCTATGACAGGAATTATTTCTGCAAATTTACTTTTGTACCGGGGATCTAACAGTGTGGCAACCCAGTAGTCAGGATTATTTCTAATTCTCCCAATTCGAGGGTCATGTTGCAGGTAGTGCAGCTAGAAGGCACTCATGTGTCTTGCGCATCCAGGAGCACCAAGTCCCTGTTGTGTTGGTGGCGAGGTAACAATCATGCTTCCTTCCTCTGTCCTCTCCCCCCAACCTCGCACAACAGAAATGTGATCAAGGTCTCCCTCATCTGATGAGTCTTCCATCAGTTCGTCCTCCACTTCTTCCTGGGCTCCTGTACCCTCCTCACTAGTTTGGCTGCTACCATGCGCCCTGGTAAAACCATCTCCCCAACCCTCACATGCCTGCCGCCTTGGTGCTGCCGACCGTCTAGACCTTGCAGATGTTAGCCCTTCCGCATACAACTCTTCCTCCTCTACTTCCTCCACCTCCTCTTGTGCCACCACCTGACTCCGAATTCTGTTTAACATGTGCTCCAGCATGTAAATCACCGGAATAGTCATGCTGATAATGGCATCGTCACCACTAAACATCTTCGTCGCCATTTCAAAACTGTGCAGAAGGGTGCATAGGTCCCTGATCTGAGACCACTCCTCCAGCGTGATTTGCCCCACCTCTGGATCCCGTTAGCCCAGGCTATACGTCAGAACATATTGCACCAGGGCTTGTCGGTGCTGCCACAGTCGCTGCAACATGTGCAGAGGTGAATTCCACCGGGTAGGCACATCGCATTTTAGCCGGTGAAGTGGCAGGCCCAACGACTTCTGTAGAGATGTAAGTCGCTGAGCTGCGGGATGCGAACGGCGGAAGTGAGCACACAGCGACCGTGCCCTCTGCAGAAGGCCATCTAGTCCGGGATAGTGGGCTAAAAATTGCTGGACAACCAGGTTCAACATGTGAGCCATACAAGGCACGTGTGTGACATTGCCCCGGCGAAGGGCCGCACCCAGGTTTGCAGCATTGTCGCACACGGCCTTCCCTGGTTTCAGGTCCAGTGGAGACAACCATTCATGAAATTGGTTCTCCAGAGCTGACCACAACTCCTCAGCTGTGTGACTCACATTTCCCAGACATTTCAAAGTAAAAACCGCCTGATGACGTTGAGCCCTACTACCAGCATAGTAAGGAGGTGTGCAGGATCCCTTCTGCGCAGTTAGAAAGCTTGTGGCATGACCAGACAGGCTTTGGGTGCAGGTGGAGGACCGAGAGGAGGTTGAGGAGGCAGAAGCAGTGGAGGAACTTTGACATAAAGAGGATTGACGCACAACTCGTGGGGACGGCAAGACTTGGACAGCAGCCCCTTGTCCTGCTGTCACCATAGTTACCCAGTGCCCAGTCAGCGACATGTAACGCCCCTGTCCATGCCTACTCGTCCAAGTGTCTGTGGTGAAATGCACCCTGTCACACACAGAGTTTCTCAAAGAAGCGGTGATGTTGTGTGCGACATGCTGGTCGAGCGCAGGCACACCTTTCTTTGAGAAGTAGTGCCGACTGGGCATCTGGTACTGGGGCACTGCGACGGACATAAGGTCTCGAAAATCCTCTGTGTCCACCAGGCGGAAAGGCATCATTTCTGTAGCCAAGAGCTTGCAGATGGTGAAATTCAACCTCTTAGCTTTCTCATGGCTAGGAGGAAATGGTATTTTGCTTGTCCACATCTGAGAGACTGAGGGCTGGCTGTTCTGCTTAGACGGGGTTGATAAGGGTGTCCCCGGCAAACTGCCTGTCTGTGAGGAAGATGCAGGCGGACATGTTAGGTTGCCTTGATCCAAAGGTGGTGCTATCGATGTCGGACAGCGCTCAACACCAAGTGGTGTTACCACCTCCAAAGAAAATGATGACCTGCCAATCACGCTGGCTGTTGCGGGTAAAGAGGTGGCAGGTCTGCGTCCCAAAACAGGTGTGACTGCTGTCCCCCCAGTCACAGAGGATGAAGAGGCCGCAGATGCACAAGATGGGGCAGACGGTGGTTGGCCCGGCCGGCTGGGCCGCATTGTAGCACAGTGAGCTTCCCACTGCAACTTATGCTTCATTTCCATGTGCCGGTTCATGCATGAAGTACTCAAACTATGTATTTTTTGGCCTCTACTTAGCTTTTGTTGACAAATGTTACAGATAACACGAGTTGGGTCATCTTTATCGATCTGAAAAAATGCCCAGGCTATGCAAGGCTTAGCACCCATGCGACCTGAAGAGCCACCACGACTTGTGGTCAGAGGCAGAGTTGTGTTTGAGGATGCAGTTGTTGACGTGCTTCCAGTACAACGTCTCTGTCCAGGAAGGCGCAACTTGACCTCGTCATCACTAGCATCCTCCTCCACCTCCTCTGCTGACCTCATCTCTTGGCTGACTGTGGGTTGACAGTAAGTGGGATCTCCAACCTCATCATCATCACCCTGTGTGTTATCACACCCGTGGCCCTCAGAGCCAACCTGTTCCTGCCCTGACAAAAAACTAAAGTTGTCGCTCCAATCAGGTATTTGAGTCTCATTGTCTCCAACAACAGGAGTTACAGCTTGGGAATGAGGGTCTACATTATGGTCAGAACCTTCTGCGTCTGGTCCTGGATCCGACTCATAAAGATTCTGGGCATCAGTGCAGATCATTTCCTCGTCTGGATTCACAGAAGCGCTGGAGCCGACCTCTGATCCCCAGGCTATAGTATGAGTAAACAGCTCTGCAGACTCAACCATCTGTTCTACCTCATACTCAGACGGGCAGCTGGAGATTTGGGAGCTGTGAGGAAGCAAGTGCGATTGGGGTGACACCTCTGAGGACTGGAGTATTTGTGATGTTGAAGTTGATGTGGAGGAGAGCCCACTTAAAGGAGCACTTGATATCCGTTGAAGCACCTGATGTTTTTGTGCCTCATCTGGAATTTGTAGTGATTGGCGTGGCCATAAGAAAGGGATCTTATCACATTGTCCGCTAAAAGAAGTAGACATTTTAGTTTTGCTGGAAGATGGTCTTTCTTCTGCAGATGTTACTGTTGCTTTAACACCTACTCCACGGACACAACCTTTTTTCCCCTTCCCAACACGCCTATTCCCCTTTCCACCAACAGCAGGCCTTTCTCCACTCATTTTGGTGGTTAACTAATTCACAACTCTGGAGTTGTTTGCACAAAAAAGCAATGGATGGGAAACGAGCAGAGCTGAGTGGCCAAACTGTGGTAATAGGCCAAAACTATTGTCTGGGTTAGATGCAGAAAAAAATTATATTCAGTTTGCAACCTGATGGAGATCAGTATAGATGGACTAATAGAACAAGTCCCACACACTGCTAGAAGGCCAAATATTTTTTCAGAGCTAGATGCAGAAAAATATTATATTCAATTTGCAACCTGATGGAGGTCAGCACAGATGGACTAATAGAACAAGTCCCACACACAGCTAGAAGCCCAAATATTTTTTCAGAGGTAGATGCAGAAAAAAATTATATTCAGTTTGCAACCTGATGGAGGTCAGTATAGATGGACTAATAGAACTAGTCCCACACACTGCTAGAAGGCCAAATATTTTTTTCAGAGCTAGATGCAGAAAAATATTATATTCAATTTGCAACCTGATGGAGGTCAGTATAGATGGACTAATTGAACAAGTCACACACACAGCTAGAAGCCCAAATATTTTTTCAGAGGTAGATGCAGAAAAAAATTATATTCAGTTTGCAACCTGATGGAGGTCAGTATAGATGGACTAATAGAACAAGTCCCACACACTGCTAGAAGGCCAAATATTTTTTCAGAGCTAGATGCAGAAAAATATTATATTCAATTTGCAACCTGATGGAGGTCAGTATAGAAGGACTAATAGAACAAGTCCCACACACAGCTAGAAGGCCAAATATTTTTTCAGAGGTAGATGCAGAAAAAAATTATATTCAGTTTGCAACCTGATGGAGGTCAGTATAGATGGACTAATAGAACAAGTCCCACACACTGGTAGAAGCCCAAACATTTTTTCAGAGGTAGATGCAGAAAAAAATTATATTCAGCTTGCAACCTGATGGAGGTCAGTATAGATGGACTAATAGAACAAGTCCCACACACAGCTAGAAGCCCAAATATTTTTTCAGAGGTAGATGCAGAAAAAAATTATATTCAGCTTGCAACCTGATGGAGGTCAGTATAGATGGACTAATAGAACAAGTCCCACACACTGCTAGAAGGCCACATATTTTTTCAGAGCTAGATGCAGAAAAATATTATATTCAATTTGCAACCTGATGGAGGTCAGTATAGATGGACTAATAGAACAAGTCCCACACACAGCTAGAAGGCCAAATATTTTTTCAGAGGTATATGCAGAAAAAAATTATATTCAGTTTGCAACCTGATGGAGGTCAGTATAGATGGACTAATAGAACAAGTCCCACACACTGCTAGAAGGCCACATATTTTTTCAGAGCTAGATGCAGAAAAATATTATATTCAATTTGCAACCTGATGGAGGTCAGTATAGATGGACTAATAGAACAAGTCCCACACACTGCTAGAAGGCCAAATATTTTTTCAGAGCTAGATGCAGAAAAAAATTATATTCAATTTGCAACCTGATGGAGGTCAGTATAGATGGACTAATAGAACAAGTCCAACACACTGCTAGAAGCCCAAATATTTTTTCAGAGGTAGATGCAGAAAAAAATTATATTCAGTTTGCAACCTGATGGAGGTCAGTATAGATGGACTAATAGAACAAGTCCCACAAACTGCTAGAAGGCCAAATATTTTTTCAGAGCTAGATGCAGAAAAATATTATATTCAATTTGCAACCTGATGGAGGTCAGTATAGATGGACTAATAGAACAAGTCCCACTCACAGCTAGAAGCCCAAATATTTTTTCAGAGGTAGATGCAGAAAAAAATTATATTCAGTTTGCAACCTGATGGAGGTCAGTATAGATGGACTAATAGAACAAGTCCCACACACTGCTAGAAGCCCAAATATTTTTTCAGAGCTAGATGCAGAAAAATATTATATTCAATTTGCAACCTGATGGAGGTCAGTATAGATGGACTAATAGAACAAGTCCGACACACTGCTAGAAGGCCAAATATTTTTTCAGAGCTAGATGCAGAAAAATATTATATTCAATTTGCAACCTGATGGAGGTCAGTATAGATGGACTAATAGAATGATGCTATGCCCAAAAGATTTTACTTCACTAGGTGCAGTAAAAAAATTGGTATTCTATACACAGGTGGTGTAGCTTGCAACACAGATAGGCTTCTCCACTGACTAACACACTCTGCAATAGGCCAAAAAGGATTAGCTTTGCTAGATTTAGCCAAATGCTGTGAAAAAAACTTGCACAGCACTGGCACAGACCTGCCTGGCAAAAACTGATAGGAACTGATGTAACTTAGTCCTGAAAATGACTGCAATTACAATTAGTCTTTACTCCCAACCTATCTATTTAAGAGCACAGACCTACCTGATAAAAGTCGTAGGAAATGCTGTAACCTAGTCCTTAAAAGGACTGCAATCACAACTATTCCCTACTCCCAAGCTATCTATAGATTTGTGCGAAAATTGGCTTGAAATTAACAAGGTATAGCGCACACAGCAACAGTGGTGCCGTCTAACACGCAGCTGCAGCAGTGAGAAAATGGTGGCGACTGGGAAAATGGCTGGGTCTTATAGGGCAATGACATGTGACATACACTGCCAATAACACATGCCCTTGCTTGTGTGAATAAAAGCACTTCGCTCCGTGTGTGTGACGCGCCCCTGGGCCTGTGTCGCGCTGCGCTGCGCATGCGGGAGCTTACCCGGAGCCGGATCTGTGGAGGGTTGTAGTCTCGTGGCGGTGACCCGGTCCGTGCCCAGGGAGTCAAACTAGACGGCAGTCCATTAGTAGTAAATTGTTGATGACTACGCCACCCGTTGAGTGCAGCCAGGGGGCTGCTGCTGCAGGGCAGACCGCTGAGGCCGATGGTGGGATTGTGCAGCGTGATAGTATAACCCCCAACGGGAGGGGTATGGCCTCAGGGCAGCCGACGTGGATGATGGGGGTAGCAGGAACCACTCAGAGACGGTACGGTGTAGTTCAGGGTCTTTACTGGTAACAACAAAAGACCCTCCCGGAGTACTTGCTAGCGGATGGGGCCTGGTCAGTCCTTGAGCAGATGGGATCTCCCCTGGCCAGGCGTAGTTGTAGGCCTCCCAAACTGACTGTACTCTTCTGGCTACCTTGCTAGGAGCTGATGTAAGTAGCCCACGTCCCTGAGTGTACCGTGTGGTGCTCACCCGTATGGCCGGTGACTCGGGGCCTTCTAATGGCTTCCGCTCCACGATGGCGGTGCTGGTCCCACGCGTGTGACCGTGCCTTCGGGCTTCTGGGCCAGAGGACCTGAAATCCCCTGCCTGACGGATTCTGCTGCTGGGCAGGAATTAGTCCCCACAGCCTCGGACTCCGGGTCCGGTAAAAAGTCTTCTTAGTCAGGGCGAACTCTGCAGCTGCCAGCCCCTGACTCCTTGTAACTGCTGTTTCTTCCTATGCTGTCTCTACTTCTTCTCTTCTTCTACTCACTCACCCTGCCTCAGCCCCAGGTTTATATAGGGGAAGTTCTTCCCCTCCCAAGACTGGGCAGGAGGTGTGGCATGCACAGGATCCCTGACTAAAGGACCTCCCACCTGCTCTCAGACATAACATTACGTTACTGTGGCAACCAGACCCCTGGGGTGTCACATTCCCCCCTAGTAAAATTTAGTACTCCGGGACTAAACACATTTAGAAAACATAACAAGGCAAAACATTAATAATACAATAAGAAAACACATAAAGATGGTTACGGCGTGTCCGCAACCGGGTGCAGTCTCTGAAGAAAGCAAGGTGTCCATTTCACCAACACAGGGAGACGTAACCAGGTAGGGGTCTGTTCTACCCCGAGTCCTTGACAGTCTTTAGTCCATCCTGGGTTACGCTCCAACTATATACAAGGATTCCCGGTAAATCCACCAAGGATTCCTAAAAACAACTAGAAATACAAAATTACACACAAGCAACTATAGACAGGTAAACATTATAAAATAGCTTAAACATTTAGATCCTCCAACGTGCGGGTAACTGGCCTCTAGTGGCCCTAGTGGACCTACGGAGCTGACTGTCTGGCCCTGAACTACAGGGTGTAGGAGCTGTCAAGGGTAAACTGGGCAGCTGTCTACCGGCTCTTTGTCTCACTAGGGGTACGGCAGGCTCACTATAAGCAGAGGGTTGATTCTCCTGTTCTACTTGTGTGGAGTCTTCTGCCTCCTGGACCGGCTGTTCTTCCAGCTCTACCCGTTGCTCCGTAGGTTCTTGGGATGATGGTTGGAGGAAGGTGAGTACGGGTACCACAACTGCACCATTGACTTGAGTCCAAGACCGAGGGAAGTCCCCGAGCACGGTACTAACCATATCTTCCCTTTCTCCCACGGGTCGATGGTCTTCTTGTTCCTCTTCAGGGTTCCTCAGTTGTTCGGGACACTTCTTCAGGTGGTCCCGGGATACAATGGCTGTGGTTTCCCCTCCGTCTTTACTGATGGTACAGACCTTCGGGTTCTCGTGGCTTGAGGGCAGTACGGTGTACGGGTCCTTCTCCCACTGGTCATCCAACTTGTGGAGCCGTCTTTTCCTCTTCAAGACCTGCTCTCCGGGTACCAGGGGAACAGCGGGAGCATACTGGTTGTAAGTCTTCTCTTGTCTTTCCCTAGCCTGACAGAGACTTCGCTCCACGCTCTCCTGTACTCTCCGGTACTGCTGTTGCCTCTCTGTGTCCCAGTCTGTTTCTGGTGAAGTGTCCTCAGGTGTCAGGACTCCCATTTCCAGGTCAACAGGTAACTTACCAGGTCTCGCCCTCATTAGGTAAGCCGGGGTACAGTTGGTGGAACCTACCGGGATGTGGTTGTATAGGTCCACCAGATCGGGCAACTTCTCAGGCCACAGACTGCGTTCTTCCAGGGGCAATGTTTTTAGAAGATCCATTACCACCTGGTTCATTTTTTCACAAAGTCCATTAGTTTGCGGATGGTAGGGTGTCGTCCTTATCTTCCGGCAGCCATACAGATTGCAGAATTCCTGGAAGACCTCCGCTTCAAAGGCAGGTCCCTGGTCCGTCAGCACTTGGTCCGGGTACCCGTGTGGACGGCAGAAGTGCTGCTGGAAGGCCCTAGCTGCTGTTTGAGCCGTTAAGTCCTTGATGGGGACGACAACCAAGAACCGGGAGTAATGATCCACGATGGTTAACGCGTAGACGTAGCCACTTCTGCTTGGGGTCAGTTTTACATGATCCAAGGCTACCAGTTCCAACGGTTGCCGGGTGACGATGGACTGCAGGGGAGTCTTCTGGCTGGCCCGGTCCTTCCTTCTCAGATTGCACGGGCCACAGTCTCTGCACCACTTCTCAATGGTTCCCCTCATGCCTACCCAGTGGAACCGCTCGCGCAGCAGGAACTCCAGCTTTTTCCACCCGAAGTGTCCAGCTCCGTCGTGGTATGCCTCCATCACCATGGCTGCGTCTCTTCGGGGCACCACTACTTGCCAGAGTAGTTCATGCGTCCGGGAGTTGACCATTCTGCGGCACAACTTCCCCTTGTAAAGGAATAGTCGACTCTTCTCCGCCCATAGTTGTTTGGCTTCCTCCGGAGCGTCTGGTTCAAGGCGAGCCTCCGGCCGAGTCAGCATCTCCTTCACCAGTCGGACGGCAGGGTCGCTGTCTTGCGTTTCCGCCCAGTTGTAGTGGGGTAAGGGGTCCAACGTAGCAGCCTGCTTACCCCTTACCCGGTGGGAATACTGGATAGTCCCATGACGGTGGAACGCAGGGAGTTCAACTTCTTCCAGTCCCTCCGGATCTTCTCCTTCGTCCGGCAGGTTGGGCATCCTGGACAGGGCGTCCGCGTTAGTATTGGAGCGTCCTGCCCGGTATTTGATTGTGAACTCGTAGTTGGACAGACGGGCCATCCACCTCTGCTCCAGGGCACCGAGTCTTGCCGTGTCCAGGTGTGTCAACGGGTTGTTATCCGTGTATACGGTGAACCGAGAAGAAGCGAGGTAATGCCTAAAGCGCTCGGTGACTGCCCATACCACGGCCAGGAACTCTAGCTTAAATGAGCTGTAATTTTCGGGGTTCCTTTCGGTGGGTCGCAGTTTTCGGCTGGCATAGGAGATTACTCGTTCTCTCCCCTGCTGAATCTGGGACAGTACGGCTCCTAGCCCGATGTTACTGGCGTCGGTGTAGAGGATGAAGGGCTGGCTATAGTCCGGGTACGCCAAGATTTCATCCCCCGTGAGGGCCATCTTCAGCTGGCGGAAGGACTCTTCTTCTAGCTTTTCCCATTTGAAGGGCGGCTTCTGGTTCTTGGCCTTCCGGGACTGGCCTATCAGGAGGTCCTGCATAGGTGCTGCCTTTTTGGTGAAACCGGGAATAAACCTTCGGTAGTAGCCTACCAACCCTAGGAACTGCCGCACTTCTTTTACGCTGGAGGGGCTTGGCCATCCCTTAATTGCGGTGATCTTATCGGGGTCGGGAGCCACTCCGTCAGCGCTCACCACGTGTCCCAGGTATTGCACCTTTGGTTTCAGGAGGTGACACTTGGAGGGTTTCACCTTTAGGCCGTAACTCGCCAGAGCTTCGAACACCTCCGCCAGGTGTTTCAGGTGGTCCTCATAAGTTTTGGAGTATACGATGACATCGTCCAGGTACAACAGGACCGTCTCGAAGTTTCTGTGGCCCAGACAGCACTCCATTAATCGTTGGAAGGTTCCTGGGGCGTTGCAGAGTCCGAACGGCATGCAGGTGAACTCGCTAAGTCCCATCGGGGTGGTGAATGCGGTCTTCTCCCGGTCCGCCTCTGCTACAGGAACCTGCCAGTACCCGCTAGTGAGATCCAAGGTAGAGAAGAAGTTAGCAGATCTTAAAGCAGCCAATGACTCCTCTATCCTTGGTAAGGGGTACGCATCCTTGTGTGTGATACGGTTGATTTTCCGGTAATCTACACACATCCTCATGGTGTTGTCTTTCTTTTTGACTAAAACTAATGGGGCTGCCCAGGGGCTACAGCTATCCCGGATTACCCCAGCCTCCTTCATGTCTCTAAGCATCCCCTTGGCGTGTTGGTAATGTGCAGGGGGTACGGGTCGATACCTCTCTTTTATGGGAGGATGATCTCCCGTGGGGATGCGGTGTTCTACCCCCTTGACTCGCCCGAAGTCTAACGGGTGTTTACTAAACACTCTCTCATACTCTTGAACCACCCGATAGACTCCTTGTTTCTGATGTGAGGGAGTGGAGTCAGTACCCAGATGTAGTTGCTGACACCAGTCCTCCATGTCTTTCTTAGAGCCGTTACCTTCCTCCGGGTGAGATGGAGGCAAGGGTTCCACAGATTGTATAGAATTTTGATTAGTGGTATATAATTTGGCTAGCGTGGCATACCGGGGCAGGTACACTTCCCTCTCCCCGATATTTATTATGCGAACGGGCACCCTCCCATGGCGTACATTGACCACCCCCCGTGCTGTCAAAATGGTGGGCCTACTGTCTGAGTAAACTGGTTCTACCATTGCCTGGTAATCTCTACCTCTCAGACCAATAGCTGCCCGGCACCAAATCATCATTTCACTTTTTGGGGGCATGGCAATAGGAAAAGGGTCACACATTCTTACGCTACCAATCTCACCGCCGGAGAGTTCCACTTGTTGCCGTTGCATCAGTGCCCGGATCTCTTTCTGGAGCACCCGCTGCTCGCCGGAGCTGGCGTTCTTGGCAACCTGCTGTAAAAGGAAAATCACCTCTGCAAGACAATTTTCAATTACGTTAGTTCCTAGAGTTATTTTTGGGTGACTCTCATGTTTATCAATATCTACAATGATCAGTCCCTGTGCGGCCAGTTCGACTCTACCGATTTTGAGGGTCACCTCTTTAAATCCGATCTGTGGCACGGGCTGGCCATTGCTGGCGATGATACTCAAGTCGTCGTCAGGGTAGCGGGTAATATCCGAGTCATTCCAGTACTGCTTGAAGAGCACGTACGGGATGGTGGTGACCTGTGACCCGGTATCCAGTAGGGCACTCATGGGAATGCCATCCAGTACCACAGGCAAGACTGGACGTCCTCCCACATATCTGTCGCGCCAGTTCGATGGGCCTGGTGATCTTTTTCCTGGGGGTTGGCCCTCTACCCCAGGTTGTGCCCGTTTAAAGAACAGTACCTTTCCATATGTCCGGGTTGATTGCAGCGGCGGCAGATGGGTCGTCCGTCCTCGCTGTATCGGTCACTGGGTCTTCCTCTGGCCGGTGGGGTCCTCCTTGGTCGACGCCACGGGATGTCCTCCGGTCCGGATGCCAGCTGGATCTTCCCTGGGGTGGAAACCTGTAAAGACTGCACAGTTCGGGTTAGCGCAGCAACGCTCTTAACTAGCTCTTGGACCTGATGGTGTAGGTCTGGAGCCGGGTCATTGTCCAAAGCCTGCGCATGAGCTCCCACAGGCCCTGTCGACAAGGGCGCCGCCTCCTGGTGGTAAGTGATAGCTGGGCGCCTGTGGGTCACAACGCCACCCGGTGCTGGTTCTCGGAGCACCCGGATAGCTCTATCCTTGAACTGTGCAAAGTCCAGATGGGGATCCTGTAAGGCCATTGCCCGCAACTGGGTTCGGTGGGCATTGCAATATAAACCCTCTATAAATTGTTCAGTCAACAGCCTGTCCTCGTTTCCCACCCCATCAGGGTCGGTCTGCTTTATGGCCCTCAGGGCCTCTTGTAGGTTTAGTGCATAGTCCCTTATACTCTCATGCGCTCGCTGCTTGCACCCGTAGAATCTAAGCTTGATCTCGGCTGAGGTGCGGGTATCGAAGGTGTCCCTCAGCCGGGTTAGTATCTCTGCGACAGTCCTCCTCCCAGGTGGCCAAGATTTTACTTCTCTTTTGGCTGCCCCGGTTAGTTGGGCCACCAGGATGCTCACTTTTTGCTCTTCTGTGAGGGGGTACACCTGGAAGAGGCTATCCAGCTTTTCTCTAAAGTCATGCAGGGTATGTGACTCCCCTGAGTACTGGGGTAGCCAAGCTGCTCCCGGGATATAGGGCATGGTGAAGGGCATAACTGCAGCAGCGGTAGCGCTGGCGGGGGTTGAGGCAGTGAAGCTCTCCTCCGTATCCGACATCTTCCTCCCCCCTCGTGGACCGTGGCCTACCTTGCGATGATCCTCTTCCGTAGGCCGCGGCTCCGCAGTGGATCGTCAGGGTTGAGGACCTTCCGTCGCGCTCCTGTGACGTCGGCGTCTGCTGGGCTCCTTCCAGGACCTTACGCAACGTCCGGACGTGAGGCGGGGCTTCAGTTCTCGCGCGCTTTCGGAGTCCACGCCCCTCTTCTTCCCGCGCGGCGTCCTCAAGATGGCGTCCAATGGCGGGAAAACTCCACGGATGGCGGGAAGAAGGTCGAAGATGGCGCCGGATGGCGGGAAAACTTCGCGGATGGCGGGAAGAAGGTAGAAGATGGCGCCGGATGGCGGGAAACCTCCACGGATAGCGGGAATCTTCACCACTGGTAAGTTTGAACAGTCTTTGCTTTTCAGGCACGCAGTACCCGGTGGTTGCGGGCACGAAATCCTGCCGACTACGCCAAAGTTGACGCGCCCCTGGGCCTGTGTCGCGCTGCGCTGCGCATGCGGGAGCTTACCCGGAGCCGGATCTGTGGAGGGTTGTAGTCTCGTGGCGGTGACCCGGTCCGTGCCCAGGGAGTCAAACTAGACGGCAGTCCATTAGTAGTAAATTGTTGATGACTACGCCACCCGTTGAGTGCAGCCAGGGGGCTGCTGCTGCAGGGCAGACCGCTGAGGCCGATGGTGGGATTGTGCAGCGTGATAGTATAACCCCCAACGGGAGGGGTATGGCCTCAGGGCAGCCGACGTGGATGATGGGGGTAGCAGGAACCACTCAGAGACGGTACGGTGTAGTTCAGGGTCTTTACTGGTAACAACAAAAGACCCTCCCGGAGTACTTGCTAGCGGATGGGGCCTGGTCAGTCCTTGAGCAGATGGGATCTCCCCTGGCCAGGCGTAGTTGTAGGCCTCCCAAACTGACTGTACTCTTCTGGCTACCTTGCTAGGAGCTGATGTAAGTAGCCCACGTCCCTGAGTGTACCGTGTGGTGCTCACCCGTATGGCCGGTGACTCGGGGCCTTCTAATGGCTTCCGCTCCACGATGGCGGTGCTGGTCCCACGCGTGTGACCGTGCCTTCGGGCTTCTGGGCCAGAGGACCTGAAATCCCCTGCCTGACGGATTCTGCTGCTGGGCAGGAATTAGTCCCCACAGCCTCGGACTCCGGGTCCGGTAAAAAGTCTTCTTAGTCAGGGCGAACTCTGCAGCTGCCAGCCCCTGACTCCTTGTAACTGCTGTTTCTTCCTATGCTGTCTCTACTTCTTCTCTTCTTCTACTCACTCACCCTGCCTCAGCCCCAGGTTTATATAGGGGAAGTTCTTCCCCTCCCAAGACTGGGCAGGAGGTGTGGCATGCACAGGATCCCTGACTAAAGGACCTCCCACCTGCTCTCAGACATAACATTACGTTACTGTGGCAACCAGACCCCTGGGGTGTCACATGTGCGCTGCTGATAGGCTGACAGATTGCTCCTCCCCACTGTAAATGCGGGAAAGAGAAAAAAAATGGAGATCTTCATTATTCCTGCAGAGATCCATCCCCTGCCCCTCCCCCCACACTGCTGTACACTCAAACTGCGTATTAACATTAATTTTCATCATTACTGAGAAAAAATCCAGTTATGATTTTGGTGCACGAACAGTTATCGAACATAACCTCGAAAAGCCGAATTTTTTTCCAAATCGTTCGTGTTCGGGGAACGGCTCGAACACTGCCCAAAACAGCTCGAATTTGAGATTGGCGAACAGTTCGAGTCGAACAACGCTCATCTCTAGTCACTATGTCGTGGTAACATGTGTTCTGGTCATGGTGTGGTGGTATTTGTCCCTTGTATGTGGTGGTAATATGTGGTCTGGTCATGGTGTGATGGTGTTTGTCCCTTGTATGTGGTATTATACAGCCACTCTGTGATGGTAATATGTGGTCCAGCCATGGTGTGATGGTATTTGTCCCTTGTATGTGGCATTATTGATCATTTTAAAAAAATGTATGTGACACATTCCCTTAAATAAAAATAGATAAAAATATACCTAAAAAGAGTATTAGGTATTATAAGAAATTTTTAATAGGTTTGAGTAGCATAAGGCCCAGCCAGAAGAGTCTACCACATCATGGTGGCGGCTTAAAAAATCTTTTGGTCAAAACAAAAACTGCTGGCTATGTATGTGATCTGGTGTTCGATGGGAACTGTTAGACTATGTGCGCACGTTCAGGATTTGAAGCAGAAATTTCTGCAGCGTTTTTCCTGCCAAGGAGATGCAGAAACGCTGCAGTTTGCCGTGTTTTTGATGTGTTTTTTGAATCATTTTTTGAAGCGTTTTTGTACATCAATGAATGCTTTTTGGAGCTAAATAAAGTTATTTGAAAAGGAACGTGGGACATTGCTTTAACCCTTGGAATACCATCAGAACTGGGGTGAGTATATTGGTTAATGTAAGAATGTGTCTGTTGTATTTCAAATAAAGCATTTGCTCTGTGTATGTTTATTTAACTCTTTACTTTACTTTAATTAGGTTTGGTGATGAAAGGGTCTGATTGACACCTTATTATCACCAAACAAAAGAGCTAGGAGTCAGCTAAACCCATTTACCCAATCTTCATCAGCATTTCCATTCATGTAATTTCTGGGGTAGCTGTGAGCTGCTATTTTTAGCCTAGGAAGGTGCCATTAGGCAAACATGGTCCCTGGCTATTATTAACAGCTCACAGCTGTTCGTTTAGCCGTTGCGTCCCCACAAACAGCAAAAAGCAGTGCTTTGGACCCAGTGTATTTTTGCTGCATCCACAACGCGATGTTCTAATGCCTCACTTTTGTTGTCGGTACATGTGAATCCACCGCATATAATGACACTTCAATCGGTCAAACTCTGCAGCGGAGACTAGCTTGTCCGCTACAGAAATTGACATGCTACAGGTGAGTTTGGGTACATGGCCACGATCAGGAGCCACTGTGGGTTTGAAGCTGCGTGCTGCAGTATCAAACCCGCAGCGTCCAGATGTTACAGCATAATGGATGGTATTTCTAGAAATCCCATGTCCATTATGTGTGCATCTGAGGCAAGTATGCAATATGCATACTCCCAGTCACAATCCGACTAGACTTTCTGGCCTCTCCCAACACACTTGCATTGAGCAAGTCCGTACCCATCTAACCCGAATGTGGCCGGGAGGAGTATGCAAATCACTTACTTGCAGTCACGCACTCATCACTACCGACAGCTAAGAATCTTCACAGCTCACAGTGCGTGCCATATGAGGATTCACAAGTCTGTAGACACTCTATGTAGCCTCTTGTGGCCTAAGACCGGACAACCCATTTAAAGTACATTTAAATTGGCCAGATAGCCATTAAAGTTGTTTTCCATCCCAGAGAAAACTTTCGGCAAGCAGTGCATCTTACCATATAACTAAGTATGTAGTATATATTATGTTAGAATTCGGCTCTGTACGCCAGTTTGAGCGGTTACCATATGACTTCAAGTATCAGATTTGCACTAAATTGTGGTCAAGAGCTTGCCAGATTGTCATGTACTTCACTCAGTAGAACATTGGGAGGAGCTGCTCACTTACTAAAGACTATGAGACTTTTCCATCACGGAGCTCCGTTTCTGTCGATATTATTATTGTGTTTTATTAATGTTCTGCTTGGTCGTCAGTTTATGTACACTAATTTTATTAGTACAGTGTCCAGCATTCCAGTAATCTCATCAGTATCTCAGGAGCCTTAAACCATTGTTCAAACGGCGTCTAGGCCCATTGTGTGAGTGTTGAATGAATATCAGAGCCATCACCACAGGGAGTCTCACATGCAGACCCAAGTGATGGGTTCGATCTGATAAAATACCTCCACTAATGCACACTTAGCTTTGGGGGGGAGGGTGAGACCAGTTCTGCCCTTTCAGGAGGCTGGAGAAAAGAAGCCACATGATTAGTGGGGAGTTGATGAAATGACATCGAAGGCATAGGATCGAGACTGAGGACCTGGAAGGATGGATGGATGCATGGCATATGGAGTGTTGGAGACCAGTTACCAATGGGACTGGATAAACATGCTACAGTTGTGGGATCTGTTGTTTGAATTTAAACTTTCTTAAAGGATTATTGCTACTGGATACCTATGCTTCCATCGTTTTACCTGTCATCTGGAGGATCGGGGACTGTGACTACAGACTATACTGGCACAAAAGCAGTGGAACTAATGTTCAGGGAAGGGGATCTTGTGGATTGAGACAAGGGATCAGAGATGTTACTCTACCATTCGCAGTGCATTACTAGAGAGATTTGCCATCACGCCTGAAACCTACCGGAGGAAGTTTCGGGAGACTGACAAGCCCTGTGCACACACGCATCGGGAGTTTGCTAACACACTACTTACGGCATGCACTCAATGGATAGAAGGACTGGGGCTCGGGAAGTAGATCATGTTTGGAATATATTCATGCTTGAACAATTTATGTCCAAACTCCCAGGTGACTTAAAAGAATGGGTGGCGGATAGAAAACCACTCTATCTGGATGAGGTTGCAAGATTGGCTGATGATTGGCCTGCTTTTCAACCAGGGCTACGTGGAAGTACAGCCCCAGCGAGTGGCGAACAGGAGCTTACAGGGAGACCAATGAGACCCAGAGATTGGCCAGAGGAGGAAGTACAGGAATTTTGGACTTCAGAAAGAGAGGGAGGTTCCCAAGCCCCCAAGTACGGCCTGTGTTGGGGCAAAGAGGGCTAAGCTGCCATAACTGTAGACGCATGGGACATTTTGCCAGGGAATGCCAGGAACGTTCTAGCCCTCATCATCTGCATCCCCAAAATGTGAACACTGTGCTGCAATGGGGCTGTAATACTGAGGGAGAGAGGATCCCATTACCCCGACCGGAAGAAGAAGAGGCATATGTGGTACAAGGACAAGTGACTCGGACTAGATGGGACACCTCAGAGTCCATTAACCAGCATCTGAAGCTGGTCTAGGTAGAGGGCATGAAGGCTGTGGGGCTCCGTGACTCCGGAGCCTCAGTCACATTGATAAAAGACCATCTAGTACCGGCCCAATGTATTGTCCCTGGCAACTGTATGTTAGTCAACATACCTGTGCTTCCATCGTTTTACTTGTTTTCTGGAGGATCGGGGACTGTGACTACAGACTATACTGGCACAAAGACACTGGAACTACCGTCCCGGGTAGGGGATCTTGTGGACTGAGAGAATAGTATTTTGGACATTTACCTGGAATTGCTGTATTACCATGCATGTGAAGAATAAAATATTGCTGCATCATTAATCTGCCTAGGTGATTATTAAAACCCACAATCTCAGATCTTTACAAACATTGAGAGAAGCGAATGAGAATCTACTAGGCAGGTAATCGCAACTATGGAAATCAAACACTTGCAGTTACGTAGCAGCTAGTGATGAGTGAGCATGCTCGTTACTAGAGATTTACGAGCATGCTCGGGTGTTTTCCGAATATCTTCAGCGTGCTTGGGTGTTATGTTTGAGTCACGCCGTGCGCATGATTTGCGACTGTTTGACTGCTTTAATACATGTGAGGAATGCCTGTTTCTTAGGCATTCCACACATGTATTAAAGCTGTCAAACAGTCGCAAATCATGTCCACGGAGTAACTAAAACATAACGCCAGAGCATGCTCGCCGAAAGGGTTAACAGAACATACTCGCTCATCACTAGTAGCAACTATTCAAACCAGTAAGCACAGCCGAATCCTAACATTATATATTCTACACACTGTGAGTTATTCAGTAAGTTGCACTGTTTGTCAAATGTTTGCTCTCTAGTGGAAAACCCTTTTAATGGACACAGTAGGCCATTGTAAATGCATCTAACTCTTGTTCAATGTAATTGATGAAGTCAGATATCTGTTAAGGCTGAGAGCTCATAGTCTGCAATGTTTACTGATGATGATGATACTGTTAAGCTGTATAAACAACTTGCCACTCATCTGTCTCCAAGCTTCCATCCCTTACTTCTTCCTTCGACCTTGCTCAATGGTCTTCTGCCCCCACTCACAAAGATGGCCACACACTGGACCTCATCTTCACCCGCCTCTGTTCCCTATCTAACCTCTCCAACTCACCTCTCCCTCTTTCTTACCACAACCTACTCACATTCTCTACCCTCTCCTCTCCAGGTGCTCAAGCCCCACTCCACAAACTTGCACACCCTCGCAGAAATCTCAAACACCTTGACCTACACTCACTCTCTGAATCCCTTCTCCCTCTCACAGGCATAAGTTCATTTCACGATGCAAATGCTGCTGCCACTTTATATAACACCACAACAGCTGCAGCTCTCAATTCGATCACCTCCTCACACATACCACTGTTCGCCCACTCAACCAGCAACCCTGGCACACCAACCATACTAAAGAAGTGCGAAGGGCCTCCAGGGTTGATGAGCGGAAATGGAAAAGGTCCCACTCTAATGAGCACTTCATCGTTTTTAAACAGTCCCTCACTACCTTCAAGTCCACACTTACTGCAGCAAAACAAACATACTTCTTATCTCTCATATCCTTCCTGTCTCACAAACCCTAAACAGCTATTCAAAACTTCCAATTTTCTCCTCGATCCCCCAGCTCCTCCTCCCTCTCCTCTCATCTCAGCTGAAGACTTTGCCACATTCTTCAAGCAGAAGATTGATAACATCAGACAAAGCTTTTGCCTAAAGTCCCCACAGCCCCTCCTCACACCCACTCAATCCTTCTCCTCCAAAACCAGCTTCTCCACCATTACGGAAGATCAACTCTCCTCTTTACTCTCCAAATCACACCTCACCACCTGCGAACTTGACCCAATCCCGTCCAACCTCACCCCTAACCTTACCACTATACTCATCCCAACCCTAACCCACCTTTTCAACCTGTCACTAACAACTGGTGTCTTCCCCTCATGCTTCAAACATGCCTCAATCACACCCATCCTGATGAAAAGACATCCCTTGACCCATCCTCTCTGTCGAGCTATCGCTCATATCATTTCTCCCCTATGTCTCAAAACTACTGGAACAATATGGCTATTCTGAACTGTCCTCCCACCTCTCCTCCTGCTCACTCTTTGACCGCCTCCAATCTGGCTTCTGACTGCACCACTCCACTGAAACTGCTCTGACTAAAGTCACCATCGACCTACCTACTGCCAAATCCAAGCGACATTACTCTGTCCTCCTACTACGGGACCTGTCATCTGCCTTTGACACAGTCGACCATTCCCTCTCACTGCAGACTCTCTCATCTCTTGGCATCACTGACTTGGCCCTATCTTGGATATCTTCATACCTGACTGACAGGACATTCAGTGTCTCCCACTTACATACCACCTCCTCATCTCACCCCCTATCTGTCGGTGTCCCCCAGGGTTTAGTCCTAGGACCCCTGCTCTTCTCCATCTACACCTTCGGCCTGGGGCAGCTCATAGCATCCCATGTCTTTCAGTATCACCTCTATGCTGATGACGCACAGATCTACCTCTCTGGACCCGATATCTCCTCCCTACTAACCAAAATCCCCAAATGTCTGTCCGCTATTTCATCCTTCTTCTCTGACAGATTTCTAAAACTGAACATGAACAAAACTGAATTCATCATCTTTCCACCATCTCACTCAACCCCCCCAACTGACCTATCCATCAAAGTCAATGGCTGCCCACTCTCCCCAGTCCCTCAAGCCCGCTGCCTCGGGGTAACCCTGGACTCTAACTTCTCCTTTAAACCACATATCCAAGCCCTTTTCACTTCCTGCTGACTCCAACTCAAAAATATCTCCCGGATCCCCACATTCCTGCTCCATGAATCTGCAAAAACCTAGTGCACGCCTTCATCATCTCCCGCCTTCACTACTGCAACCTCTTGCTCTGTGGCCTCCCTTCTACCACTCTTGCACCCCTCCAATCTATCCTAAACTCTGCTGCCAGACTAATCCACCTGTCCCACCGCTATTCAATGTCATATATGTGCCAAGTGAGGATCTCTTGAGAGGGAAAAAAAGGGGGAAAAAAACATTAATGAAGGGTAGTTTCCACTGTAAAAAGAGAAGGACCTAGTGGAGGCTTAACACTGTGGTAAGCAAAGGGTTCTGGAAAGTCATAAAGTGTGCATATGGATTTCTTTTAAGAAGTAAATAATGACCTTAGTTAATGACCTACAGTACAAAACAAAGAAAAATCAATCATAAATACTGGATTATTATTATTGTGCATATAAAATACTTAGCAGATATAGGCAAGAAAATTGTAGAGAACAATCTAATAATATTGTACTTCATATTCCCTATTGAGGCCCTTCGGGGTGAGGGTCTGTAGAGTATGTATCCAATAGGACTCACGTTTTTTGAGGTTTGAGGTTTTGAATCCGATTGCCTCCTCACCTACTTGGTGGAATGTGGTCAATTACTTGATATCTCAATTGTGATATACCATGAGACATAGCGGAGACTAATCCACCTGTCCCCCTGCTATTCCCCGGCCTCTCCTCTCTGTCAATCCCTTCACTCGCTCCCCTTTGCCCAGAGACTCCAGTACAAAACCCTAACCATGGCATACAAAGCCATCCACAACCTATCTCCTCCATATATCTGTGACCTAGTGTCCCGGTATTTACCTCAAAAGATCTCCTTCTCTACTCCCCTCTTATTTCCTCTTCCCACAATCGTATACAAGATTTCTCCCGTGCTTCCCCCCTACTCTGGAACTCTACCCCAACACATCAGACTCTCGCCTACCGTGGAAACCTTCAAAAGGAACCTGAAGACCCACCTCTTCCGAAAAGTCTACAACCGGCAGTAACCCTCGCTCCACCATTCGCTGCATGACCAGCTCTGCCCTCACCTACTGTATCCTCACCCATCCCTTGTAGATTGTGAGCCCTCGCGGGCAGGGTCCTCGCTCCTCCTGTACCAGTTGCCGACTTGTATTGTTCAAATTTATTGTAATTGTTTGTGCTATGTATATCCCTTTCACATGTAAAGCGCCATTCCATGGCGCTATAATAATAAATAATAATAATAATAAACATAGCATTTTTACCCCAAGCTTAACATGTACACCTAAAAAAACCTCGACTGAAAGAACACCACAGCAACCAAATACTCGTATATAATACATTAAGAGGGGACTGATAATACACCAGTCATCATACATAATATGTAAGGAGGGATGGCCGAAGCCAAAATGGACGACAAAAGCGTTTCGGCAGTTTTGCCTTTCTCAAGGGGTGGCTTGAGACCCCTTGAGAAAGGCAAAAGCACCGAAACGGGCATTGGGGAGCGGCCTCAGCGCAGTGGTCTGGTGTATATAACGCTCTGGGAGGTATGTAATGGGTCCATTTGATACATGTTGATATATGAGGTATATTTAGATGTAATCTATAGTACCCATTCCCATAACTATGTAGAACAAAATAACTAAATTGCTATGTGCCACCGTTCTGGACGGCTGTTGTCATTGTTTTTATATTTATGTATCCTATTTTTGTATCTTTCCCTGTTTCCATGATGCATGGTTAATAAAGCATTTTTAAACTAACAACATCACCTCTTTTGCCGTCCATTTTGGCTCCGGCCATCCCTCCCTATACCTAAAAAACACTGTAGATATGGGTCCATTAGCCAGACAGAGGCCAAAATAATGTCCTTTTGGCCTCCGTCTGGCAGTATACATTATTTTCTTCCCATTAATCTAACTTTGGCTGCATAACCATTTAACCTAAATACTTACTCAAAACCAGGCTACCTGAGGGGCAGAAGTAGAACACCCGGACCACCAACCGCTGAACAGTAGACACAACACACAGGGCTCCTGGAGAAGCTACCTGCTGTAGAACACCAGAACTGTACAGACCACCTTTCCCATTCAGAGCAAGAACCATTATGGTGTTTACTATCCATTGTCACAACTCCAATAAAAAAAATCTCTAAAGATTTGTTTCTGTCAAAAAAAGACAAAGGTTAGTTTTCTATGTATTTCTCTTTCTATCTTTGTGTCTGTCTCTCTCCTAATGCTCATCCTATCCTTGTGTCTCTCTCTCTCTGTTTCTGTCTCACACTCTTCTCTCTCTCTCTCATTTTGTTTCTTTATTTTCTTTCTGTCTCTCATTCACATGACCTGTCACATGACCCATCACATGGGGGGGCCCACATAGTTTGAACTGCCCAGGGCCCTGGCGACATTTAATCCTCCCCTGGTCCTGTGCATCAACTTCAAGAAATTTTAGCCCTTCCTGCCCTACAAAACATCTCAACTCTGTTATTTTGGTTGGTTTTCTATCATTATAACTGCTCGCTTCAGATTCTCCCACAACATCAGGACTCTGACTTGGCAATAGCAAAACATTAACTTAATTTTTCTTTAACCATTTGCGACATGCAGAAGTAGTGCTGTTGCTTCAAAAGCATCCAGCAACTAGAGGCATTAATACAGTAACAGGAGACAGGGAGTGTTTTAGCAGAGCCCCAGGTGAATTGTGGGGAAGTTGTTTATTGTCTGGCTAGAGCTGAAGAGAAAGGTGGTGTATAATCTGCATCTCACAGAAGGCAAGGGAACAGAATTCAGGTCAGGAGGGAAGCTAAACACAGACTCCCTGAGCAAACAGTGCAGAGTATTATCAGACAGAAAGATAAGGACTGGAAGGAATCGTATCATAGGGATCTTCTCCCTCATCAAACCCTCCCCCCCTTCATCTCCATGCAGGATAAAGAATGCTGTGTACTATTGAGTCCTTGTGAAGGAAAAGCCTGTAGTTGTGTATGCCTTAAAACTGTGCTGTAAAGTGCTTCTGGATAGACTGTGTACTACTGTGCTGCAAAGGAGATTGAACTGTTGTTACTGAAGCTTGTTGCTCAAAGAGACACTTAAATTGCACTGGCCGTGCCTCATTAAATGTTACTGTTCTACTGTTTATGAGGACTCTTGTCAAATGTGTCTGGTCAGCAATTGAATCTATCCTGTGCCTGAGAGAAGCTGCAGCCTATGGGCGCCCTGAGTAACGGTTCCCCCATGATTCCAACAAATTAATGTAACCGGTCTCGCCCCATCTGAACTTAGGCGGCGTACGTGTAACACATTCTTTTGCAGAGTGCTTTGGGTCATTGTCCTGCTGCATGACTCATGTTCTTTTCAACCTCAGCTGATGGACAGATGTCCTGATATTTTCCTTTAGAATTTGCTGATAACATTCAGGATTCATTGTTCCATCAGTAATGGCAAGCAGTCACCTAGATGCTGGAAAACAGGACCAGACCATCATATTCCCACCACCATTTCTCAAATATGGTATGAGGTTTTCATGTGGTAAATAATGCAGTTTTTTTCTTCAACATAGCGCTTCTCATTTAAGCCAAAAAGTTCTATTTTGGTCTCCTTTGTCGAAAAAACATTGTTCCAATAGCCTTCAGGCTTGTACAGGTGATCTTTAGAAAACTGCAGGTGGGCATCGATGTTCTTTTTGGAGAGCCATGGCTTTCTCATTGCAATTCTGCTATGCACACCATAGTTGTTTAGTGTCCTCCCAATGATGGACTCATGAACATTAACATTAGATTATGTCAGACAGTCCTTTAGTTGCTTAACCCCTTCATGACATTCACCTACATGTACGGCGCTGCGTTGTACATGTACAATGTGAAGATCGCACGCGCGCACTCTGAGCGCATGCGCGATCAAAAGAGGGTGTCAGTGCTATATGAGAGGTGACACAATGCAGCAACATCCATGATCAGTGCTAACGTCGATTGTAGGCGTTTATCCCATTTGATGCCGCTGTCGATACAGACAGTAACATCTATCGGCATTGCAGCAGGAGAGAGCTCCCTCTCTGCTTAGATTGCAATGTCATTGTGCCAATGATTTCTATAATGACCCTGGGCTGAAAGATGGCAGCAGGGTCACACAGATACAGTGGCCTGTAAGCTCCTGCTCATAGCAGAAGCTGACACGCCTCCTCTCTGTATGCGAGATGCTAATCTAATGCCCTGTAGAGTATTAGATCAGGGATCAGGGCAGTGACAGTTGATGTCCCATCCTCGGACAAGGTAAAAAAAGTTAAAAAAAAGTTTTAAAAAATTGTAAAAATATAAAAAAAAATAAAATAAATCACAAAATAAAGAACAAAAAAATTAGGGTGGCACCGTGGCTCAGTAGTTAGCATTGCAGCACTGGGGTCCTGGGTTCAAATCCCACCAAGGACAACATCTGCAAGGAGTTTGTATGTTCTTCCCATGTTTGCATGGGTTTCCTTCAGGTTCTTTGGTTTCCTCCCACACTCCAAAGACATACTGATAAGGAATGTAGATTGTGAGCCCAAATGGCGACAGTGCCAATAATGTCTGAATTGTAAAGCGCTGTGGAATATGTTCGCGCTATTTAAATAGAAAGATTATTATTATTACATTTATGTGAAAGCAAAAATAAACAAAAAAAAGTACACATATTTAGTATCACCGCGTCCAGAACGACCTGACCTATAAAACTGTCCCACTAGTTAACCCCTTCAGTGAACACTGTAAAAAAATGGCAAAAAACAATGCTTTTTCATAATACCACGGAACAAAAAGCGGAATAAAATTAGATCAAAAAGTCAGATGTAAATAAAAGTCTCCATCAATGCAAAAATAAAAAAGTTATAGCTCTTAGAAGCAATGCAAAAGCATTTTTTTTTATAAAATAGTTTTTATTTTGTAAAAGCGCCAAAACATTGAAAAAATTATATAAATGTGATATGTCTGTAATCGTACTGACCCAAAGAATAAAGCTGTCTTATCATTTTTATTACATGGTGAAAAGCATAAAAAAAATCCTGAATTGCTGATTTTTGTTTATTCTGCTTTCCAAAAATCGGAATAGAGAGCGATCAAAAATGTTATGTGTCCGAAAATGTTACCAATAAAAACGTTAACTTGTCACACAAAAAACAAGCCCCCACATGACTCAGCAGATATATATAAATATGATAGCTCTCAAAATATGGTGGTGCAAAAACTTTGCTTTGCAAAACAAAAGCGTCCTTTAGTGTGTGATAGCACACAATATAAATCTGGTATCATTGTAATCGTATCAACTCAACTTCATCTCATCACTTATACTGCACGAGAAACGACATAAAAAAATAAATAAAATCAATTTTTGCACCTTCTGTTGATTTGTTCTGCCTCCCAAAGATGGCAGTAAGGCCTGTCTCACATTTATCCTGAGCCTTTACATCGGGGTTTCCATGTAAATCTCTGAAATAAGTGACTCAGACGTAACCCCCTGGCAGAAGATAATATAATGAGGCAGATGGAGACACTGTGGACGCTGTGTGGCCTTTGATCCAGCAGTGTCTGTGTTTTGAAGAGGGCCACAGTTTTGTGCACCTCTGAAAAGAAGGACACCGCAGAATAGAGGTGAGACAGAGTTCAGATTCACTCTGCTGCCTCATTATAGTGAATGGATCTTTTGGAGGTTTCATGTGAATCACGGCATTCAGAGATTTAGATGGAAACCCTAATGTAAATTCTGAGAGTAGATCACAGGATAAATGTGATCCCAAATGTTATCCAATAAAAGCTTCAACTCAATCCACAAAAAAGCAAGTCACCACTAAGGTCCATCATCTGACAATGGAAATATAGGGGGCTTCCACGTTACTGATAGTACAAAGGATCTGGAAAAGTAAAATGCCTCCTAAACCCCTAAAGAAATATAGTGAATTCTGCGCTCCCAAATCCAAATTCCCCCTCCCTTCCGAGGCCCACAGTGTGCCTATACCACAGAGAACATTCACGTTTGGAATTTCTATAGCGATTAGAGCCCACTTAATTTATGGGGTCCTTGTCTCCACATGCATGAGCTGAGCATAATGTACTGGGCACTAAAATGTACTGGGCACTACAATGTACCGGCACTTCACTGGCAGATTTGGAATTTCACTCAGCAACATTGGCTGCTGCTTGTTTCTGGCAAACATCAATGGAGTCAAAATTGTCACTGCACCTGTAGATAAATTCCCAGAGGGGTATAATTTCCAAAATGGGGTCACTTGAGGGGAGATTCTGCTCTTCTGGCACATAGGCACTCTGTATATGGAGTCCGTAAACTATTCTACAATAATTTGTTCTCCAAGAGTGTGGCTAAGCAGTACTGTACAGCCACTTATGGGGTATTGCCACGTTCAGCAGGAGATCCCCGTGTGACAATGTAAAATCTTGGACTAACACAACATTTTTGTTGTAAAAGTATAATTAACTTTTCTCCAATGGTATAAAATTCTGTGACACGCATGTGTTGTCAATATGATTAATGCACCCCTAGGTAAATTCATTAGGGGGTGTAGTTTGTAAAATGAGGTCACTTATGGGGTGTTCTGCTTTTCTGGCACCTCTGGCTCTGCCAATGTGACATAGCACCTTCAAATCATTCCATCAAAATGTGCACTATAATATGGCGCTTCTTCCCTTCTGAACTTTACACTGTGCTTCAAAAGTAGTTTTCAACCACATCTGAGATACTGGTGTACTCAAGAGAAATTGCGTAGCGTATTTTGTACGTATTTTGTGGTCCAATTTCTCCTAATATCCCTCTTGAAAATTTGAGGCCAAAGTAATATTTTAGTGGAAAAATTGGTAATATTCCCCTCACTCAGCCCAATGTTATACAATTCTGTGAATCACTTGACGGTTAAAAATGCTCACTACACTGCTAGATGAATTCAAGTGGTGTAGTTTCACTTGTTGGGGTTTCTGCTGTTTTGGCATGTTAGGGATTAGTTTGTCAAATGTGACATAGTGTCCTCAATGTGTTCCAGTCAAAATTATACTCCAGAATTCACTGCTCAATGTTATAAAATTCAGTGAAGCACCTGTAGATTCAAGATGCTCACTACCCCTCTAAATAATTTCCTTGAGGGATGTAGTTTCCAAAAATGGGTCACTTGTGTGGGTTTCCACTGTTTAGGCACATCATGGGCTCTGCAAACGCGACATGGTATCCCCTATCTATTCCAGTAAATTTTGCCCTCCAAAAGTCAAACGGCGCTCCTTCCTTTCCAAGCTCTTCCATGCACCCAAACAGTAGTTTTCCTCCTCATATGGGGTATCGTCATACCCAGGAGAAATTTCACAACAAATTCTATGGTTCATTTTCACATGTTACCCTTGTAAAAATGCAAAATTTGGGGCTAAATAAAAAAATTTGTGGGAAAAATTAAAATGTTCATTTTTTCCTTCCACATTGCTTTAATTCCCGTGAAGCACCTGAAGAGTTAATAAACTTCTTGAATGTGGTTTTAAGCCCATTGAGTGGTTCAGTTTTTAAAATCGTATCCCTTTTGGGTATCATTTAGGCCCCTCAAAGTCACTTCAAACGTGATTTGGTCCCTAAAGAACGCTTTGTAAATTTTGTTGGAAAAATGAGAAATTGCTGATAAACTTTTCACCCTTCTAAGTTCCTATAAAAAAAATTATGTTTAAAAAATGATGCAGATGTAAACTAGACATATGGAAAATGTTATTCATTAATTATTATTATTTGAAATTTTGAAAATTGTGAAATTTTCTAAATTTTTGCCAAAATTCCGATATTTTCGCAAACTCAAAAAATTTCAACCTAAATTTACCAATACCATAAAATACAATGTGTCATGAAAAAATGATCTCCGAATCACTGGGATTCGTTGAAGCGCTCCAGAGTTACTACCACATCAAGTGACACTGGTCAGAATTGTAAACTTTGGCCTGGTGTGGAAGGTGAAAACAGGTTTGGGAGTGAAGGGGCTAAAGGTTAACTTAAATTCCTTTGTAACCTCATGAAATGTTATATGACTTGCTCTTGGGCTGATTTCTGCTGGTCTACCACTCCTGTAGATGGTGGTAGTAGCCTTAAATTTTCTCCATTTATGTATAACCTGTCTGACTCTAGATTAGTGAAGTTCAAACTCTTCTTGTGCGGTCCTCAGAAATATCCTTTGCTCGAGCTATGATATTCTTTCACAAACATGTGTTGTACAGATCATACTTTGATAGATCACTGTTTTATATTTAGTTTTTTCAATAAAGCAGGTGCCCACTCAACCATGATTATCTTCCCATTCATTGAAGACACCAGACTCAAATTTTAGCATCAAATTATCTGATGTATTTTATATCAAAATTATACAGAAATATGGAAAATTCTGAAGAGTTTACAAACTTTTAATCATCACTGTATATTTTCTTAGATTCTTAAACAGTTTGGTCTACCAAGGCTTTTACAGATGACTGTTTTTCATTATGAGACTTAACGTACATATCGTATTAATTCTCATTTTACATTCTACTCAAGGGTTTTCTAAGAGTTTGGAAATCCCTTTCATGCTTTGGAGACATGTGTTCTTATTAAATAAGGCAAAGACTTCTGTTTTTTGGGGATATGAAAAGTCTTTAATTATGCTCTGAACAACACTTATCATTAGAGATGAGTGGTGTTCGACTCGAACTGTTCGCCAATCTCAGCTGTTTTGGGCGGTGTTCGAGCCGTTCGGCGAACACGAACAATTTGAAAAAAATTCGGCTGTTCGAGGTTATGTTCGATAACTGTTCGTGCTCCAAAATCATAACTGGATTTTTTCTCAGTAATGCTAAAAATTAATGTTAATACGCAGTTTGAGTGTACAGCGGGGCGGAGGGAGGGGCAGGGGATGGATCTCTGCATAAATAATGAAGATCTCCATTTTTATTTCTCTTTCACGCATTTACAGTGGGGAGGTGCAATCTGTCAGCCTATCAGCAGCGCACACAGGGAGCGAACTGCTTTTTTTCACACAAGCAAGGGCATGTGTCATTGGCAGTGTATGTCACATGTCCTTGCCCTATAAGACCCAGCCATTTTCCCCGTCGCCACCATTTTCTCACTGCTGCAGCTGCATGTTAGACGGCACCGCTGTTGCTGTGTGCGCTATACTTTCAGTGTTAATTTCAGGCCAATTTTCTCACAAATCTACAAATAGCTTGGGAGTAGGGAATAGTTGTGATTGCAGTCCTTTTGAGGACTAGGTTACATCATTTCCTTAGACTTTTATCAGGCAGGTCTATGCTCTTAAATAGATAGGTTGGGAGTAAAGACTAATTGTAATTGCAGTCCTTTTGAGGGCTAGGTTACATAAGTTCCTATCACTTTTATCAGGCAGGTCTGTGCTCTTAAATAGATAGGTTGGGAGTAAAGACTGATTGTAATTGCAGTCCTTTTGAGGGCTAGGTTACATCAGTTCCTATCACTTTTATAAGGCAGGTCTGTGCTCTTAAATAGATAGGTTGGGAGTAAAGACTAATTGTAATTGCAGTCCTTTTGAGGGCTAGCTTACATCAGTTCCTATCACTTTTTGCCAGGCAGGTCTGAGCCAGTGCTGTGCAAGTTTTTTTCACAGCATTTGGCTAAATTTAGCTAAGCAAATCCTTTTTGGCCTCTGGCAGTGTGTGTTAGTCAGTGGAGTAGCCTATCTGTGTTGCAAGCTACACCACCTGTGTATAGAATACAAATTTTTTTACTGCACCTAGCCAAGTAAAAAAATTTGGGCATAGCATCATTCTATTAGTCCATCTATACTAACCTCCACGAGGTTGCAAATTCAAAATAATTTTTATCTGCATCTAGCTCTGAAAAAATATTTGGGCTTGGGCTTGTAGCAGTGTGTGGGACTTGTTCTATTAGTCCATCTATACTAACCTCCACCAGATTGCAAATTCAAAATAATTTTTATCTGCATCTAGCTCTGAAAAAATATTTGGGCTTGGGCTTGTAGCAGTGTGTGGGACTTGTTCTATTAGTCCATCTATACTAACCTCCACCAGGTTGCAAATTCAAAATAATTTTATCTGCATCTAGCTCTGAAAAAATATTTGGGCTTCGGCTTGTAGCAGTGTGTGGGACTTGTTCTATTAGTCCATCTATACTAACCTCCACCAGGTTGCAAATTCAAAATAATTTTTATCTGCATGTAGCTCTGAAAAAATATTTGGGCTTGGGCTTGTAGCAGTGTGTGGGACTTGTTCTATTAGTCCATCTATACTAACCTCCACCAGGTTGCAAATTCAAAATAATTTTTATCTGCATGTAGCTCTGAAAAAATATTTGGGCTTGGGCTTGTAGCAGTGTGTGGGACTTGTTCTATTAGTCCATCTATACTAACCTCCACCAGGTTGCAAATTCAAAATAATTTTTATCTGCATCTAGCTCTGAAAAAAATATTTGGGCTTCGGCTTGTAGCAGTGTGTGGGACTTGTTCTATTAGTCCATCTATACTAGCCTCCACCAGGTTGCAAATTCAAAATAATTTTTATCTGCATCTAGCACTGAAAAAATATTTGGGCTTCGGCTTGTAGCAGTGTGTGGGACTTGTTCTATTAGTCCATTAATACTAACCTCTACCAGGCTGCAAATTCAAAATAATTTTTATCTGCATCTAGCTCTGAAAAAATATTTGGGCTAGGGCTTGTAGCAGTCTGTGGGACTTGTTCTATTAGTCCATCTATACTAACCTCCATCAGGTTGCAAATTCAAAATAATTTTTATCTGCATCTAGCTCTGAAAAAATATTTGGGCTTGGGCTTGTAGCAGTGTGTGGGACTTGTTCTATTAGTCCATCTACACAAACCTCCACCAGGTTGCAAATTCAAAATAATTTTTATCTGCATCTAGCTCTGAAAAAATATTTGGTCTTCGGCTTGTAGCAGTGTGTGGGACTTGTTCTATTAGTCCATCTATACTAACCTCCCCCAGGTTGCAAATTCAAAATAATTTTTATCTGCACCTAGCTCTGAAAAAAATGTTTGGGCTTGGGCTTGTAGCAGTGTGTGGGACTTGTTCTATTAGTCCATCTACACTAACCTCCACCAGGTTGCAAATTCAAAATAATTTTTATCTGCAACCAGCTCTGAAAAAATATTTGGACTTGGGCTTGTAGCAGTGTGTGGGACTTGTTCTATTAGTCCATCTATACTAACCTCCACCAGGTTGCAAATTCAAAATAATATTTATCTGCATCTAGCTCTGAAAAAATATTTGGGCTTGGGCTTGTAGCAGTGTGTGGGACTTGCTCTATTAGTCCATCTATACTAACCTCCACAGGTTGCAAATTCAAAATAATTTTTATCTGCATCTAGCTCTGAAAAAATATTTGGGCTTCGGCTTGTAGCAGTGTGTGGGACTTGTTCTATTAGTCCATCTACACTAACCTCCACCAGGTTGCAAATTCAAAATAATATTTATCTGCATCTAGCTCTGAAAAATATTTGGGCTTGGGCTTGTAGCAGTGTGTGGGACTTGCTCTATTAGTCCATCTATACTAACCTCCACAGGTTGCAAATTCAAAATAATTTTTATCTGCATCTAGCTCTGAAAAAATATTTGGGCTTCGGCTTGTAGCAGTGTGTGGGACTTGTTCTATTAGTCCATCTACACTAACCTCCACCAGGTTGCAAATTCAAAATAATATTTATCTGCATCTAGCTCTGAAAAAATATTTGGGCTTCGGCTTGTAGCAGTGTGTGGGACTTGTTCTATTAGTCCATCTATACTAACCTCCACAGGTTGCAAATTCAAAATAATTTTTATCTGCATCTAGCTCTGAAAAAATATTTGGGCTTGGGCTTGTAGCAGTGTGTGGGACTTGTTCTATTAGTCCATCTACACTAACCTCCACCAGGTTGCAAATTCAAAATAATTTTTATCTGCATCTAGCTCTGAAAAAATATTTGGTCTTCGGCTTGTAGCAGTGTGTGGGACTTGTTCTATTAGTCCATCTATACTAACCTCCACAGGTTGCAAATTCAAAATAATTTTTATCTGCATCTAGCTCTGAAAAAATATTTGGGCTTGGGCTCGTAGCAGTGTGTGGGACTTGTTCCATTAGTCCATCTATACTAACCTCCACCAGGTTGCAAATTCAAAATAATTTTTATCTGCATCTAGCTCTGAAAAAATATTTGGGCTTCGGCTTGTAGCAGTGTGTGGGACTTGTTCTATTAGTCCATCTACACTAACCTCCACCAGGTTGCAAATTCAAAATAATATTTATCTGCATCTAGCTCTGAAAAAATATTTGGGCTTGGGCTCGTAGCAGTGTGTGGGACTTGTTCTATTAGTCCATCTATACTAACCTCCACCAGGTTGCAAATTCAAAATAATTTTTATCTGCATCTAGGTCTGAAAAAATATTTGGGCTTCGGCTTTTAGCAGTGTGTGGGACTTGTTCTATTAGTCCATCTATACTAACCTCCACCAGGTTGCAAATTCAAAATAATTTTTATCTGCATCTAGCTCTGAAAAAATATTTGGGCTTTGGCTTGTAGCAGTGTGTGGGACTTGTTCTATTAGTCCATCTATACTAACCTCCACCAGATTGCAAATTCAAAATAATTTTTATCTGCATCTAGCTCTGAAAAAATATTTGGGCTTGGGCTCGTAGCAGTGTGTGGGACTTGTTCTATTAGTCCATCTATACTGTAGCATACCTGGCGGCGTTCTTGCATGGTGTTCCATCTCTCATCATGCAAGATCGCAAACTTCTTCTCCCGCCCAGCTTCCTGGTCTGGCTTCTTTCCTTGTGCTCTGCTCTGCTCCACTTTGGCTGCATAGGGCGACGCCCGCTGAACTTCCTGTTTTTTGTACCTGCTGCGGACACGCCCCTGTTGCACCTTCAGCCTATTGCTGTCCATCTTTGGGTATTTATACCACCTTCTTCCTCAAGATGGCGCCTGAGCATTGTTTCTTGTCAGTTGGCTTTTTGTCTCTGACATGCCAGGTCCTATCCTGTTTTCCTGCCTGTTTTCCAGTTCTGTGTCTGAACTGTGGTCTGTTCTTGTGAACACGCTTCTTGCCTGTTCTTTCGCCTTCTAGGGGCCGTATTCCTAGATCTGCCTGCCTGTGCCTTGCGGTATCTGTTCCCGTCTGAACAGAGTCCTGTTTGTGTCCCTGCCTTGCGGTATCTGTTCCCGTCTGAACAGAGTCCTGTTTGTGTTCCTGCCTTGCTGTCTCTGTTCCCGTTCCTCTGTTCCCTGTTGTCTGTGCCTCGTTTCTACTTTAACCTTGTCTCCCTTTTCCCTCTATGTCTGTTTTCTGCGTCTTTCTGAAGAGTCTGAACCCGCTCCTAAATTCCTCCTCGTCGTCTCTGTACCTCTGTTGTGAATTTAGTGTACGCTCGCTACTTCTATGTAAGTACTGTGCGTGCTTCTGGTTCTGCCTTTCCTTCTCCGTCTGTTCTTTGTGAACAGAGTCCTATCCCCTTGCCTTGTTTACCGCTCTGCGGTGTCCGCTCTGCTCCTGCTTAGCTTGCCGCTCTTGCGGTTTCTGCTCTGCTCCTGCCTTGTTTACCGCTCTGCGGTGTCCGCTCTGCTCCTGCTTAGCTTGCCGCTCTTGCGGTTTCTGCTCTGCTCCTGCCTTGTTTACCGCTCTGCGGTGTCCGCTCTGCTCCTGCTTAGCTTGCCGCTCTTGCAGTTTCTGCTCTGCTCCTGCCTTGTTTGCCGCTCTGCGGTGTCCGCTCTGCTCCTGCTTAGCTTGCCGCTCTTGCGGTTTCTGCTCTGCTCCTGCCTTGTTTACCGCTCTGCGGTGTCCGCTCTGCTCCTGCTTAGCTTGCCGCTCTTGCAGTTTCTGCTCTGCTCCTGCCTTTATTACCGCTCTGCGGTGTCCGCTCTGCTCCTGCTTAGCTTGCCGCTCTTGCGGTTTCTGCTCTGCTCCTGCCTTGTTTACCGCTCTGCGGTGTCCGCTCTGCTCCTGCCTTGCTTGCCGCTCCTGCGGTTTCTGCTCTGCTCTTATCTTGCTTACTGCTTCTGCGGTTTCCGCCCTGCCCTGCTTCTGCCCGCTGCTCCGGCAGTCCTGTCCTGCCCTGCTTGTGCTCGCTGCTCCTGCAGCCCCGTCCTGCTCTGTTCTTGCCCACCGCTTCGGGCGTTCCCTCTCTGCTGTGGTTGTCTACCGCATCTGCGGTTCTGTGACCCAGTCTGTACCGGGTCTTAACCTCTCTGTGCTCCAGCCCGTCCTTTCGGCCAGTACCTCCCTGCCTGCATACTCGCCTGTATTCACCCATCTGCATACCTGCCGTGTTTGCTTACATCCACCAGTCTGTGCCAGCCTAACCTGCCTGTTCCAGTAATCCCAGTGTGGGTCAACCCCCGTGTCCGGAGTTTGACCTGGAGTAGCACCTGGTCCCTCTGCCCGGTTTCTCCCTGGTGCACTGGTGTCGTATGCCGTCGTGCCACCTTGGTCGGATCGGCCAGTTACTTAGTCACGCCCCTCCAGGCACTCTCCGGTCCAGGGTCCAGTGGAACCACAACACCCGCACACGCCAGTCAGTCCGGGCGTGTGCATAACATATACTAACCTCCACCAGGTTGCAAATTCAAAATAATTTTTATCTGCATCTAGCTCTGAAAAAATATTTGGGCTTGGGCTTGTAGCAGTGTGTGGGACTTGTTCTATTAGTCCATCTATACTAACCTCCACCAGGTTGCAAATTCAAAATAATTTTTATCTGCATCTAGCTCTGAAAAAATATTTGGGCTTCGTCTTGTAGCAGTGTGTGGGACTTGTTCTATTAGTACATCTATACTAACCTCCACCAGGTTGCAAATTCAAAATAATTTTTATCTGCATCTAGCTCTGAAAAAATATTTGGGCTTCGGCTTGTAGCAGTGTGTGGGACTTGTTCTATTAGTCCATCTATACTAACCTCCACCAGGTTGCAAATTCAAAATAATTTTTATCTGCATCTAGCTCTGAAAAAATATTTGGGCTTGGGCTTGTAGCAGTGTGTGGGAGTTGTTCTATTAGTCCATCTATACTAACCTCCACCAGGTTGCAAATTCAATTTAATTTTTATCTGCATCTAACCCAGCCAATAATTTTGGGCTAATACCACAGTTTGGCCACTCAGCTCTGCTCGGTTCCCATCCATTGTTTTTGGTGCAAACAACTCCAGAGTTATCAATTAGTTAACCACCAAAATGAGTGGAAAAAGGCCTGCTGCTGGTGGAAAGGGGAATAGGCATGTTGGGAAGGGAAAAAAAGGTTGTGTCTGTGGGGTAGGTGTTAAAGCAACAGTAACATCTGCTGAAGAAAGACCATCTTCCAGCCAAACTAAGATGTCTACTTCTTTTAGCAGACAATGTGATAAGATCCCTTTCTTACGGCCACGCCAATCGCTACAAATTCCAGATGAGGCACAAAAACAGCAGGTGCTTCAACGGATATCAAGTGCTCCTTTAAGTGGGTTCTCCTCCACCTCAACTTCAACATCACAAATACTCCAGTCCTCAGAGGTGTCACCCCAATCGCACTTGCTTCATCACAGCTCCCAAGTCTCCAGCTGCCCTTCTGAGTATGGGGTAGAACAGATGGTTGAGTCTGCAGAGCTGTTTACTCTTACTATAGCCTGGGAATCAGAGGTCGGCTCCAGAGCTTCTGTGAATCCAGACGAGGAAATGATCTGCACTGATGCCCAGAATCTTTATGAGTCGGATCCAGGACCAGACGCAGAAGGTTCTGACCATAATGTAGACCCTCGTTCCCAAACTGTAACTCCTGTTGTTTGAGATAATGAGGAAGACGATGATGAGACTCAAATACCTGATTGGAGCGACAACTTGAGTTTTTTGTCAGGGCAGGAACAGGTTGGCTCTGAGGACGACGGGTGTGATAATACACAGGGTGATGATGACGAGGTTGGAGATCCCACTTATTGTCAACCCACAGTCAGCCAGTCGATGAGGTCAGCAGAGGAGGTGGAGGAGGATGCTAGTGTGACGACGAGGTCAGGTTGCGCCTTCCTGGACAGAGACGTAGTACTGGAAGCACGTCAACAACTGCATCCTCAAACACAACTCGGCCTCTGACGACAAGTCGTGGTGGCCCTTCAGGTCGCATGGGCTCTAAGCCTTAAATAGCCTGGGCATTTTTTCAGATCGATAAGGATGACCCAACTCGTGTTATCTGTAACATTTGTCAGCAAAAGCTAAGTAGAGGCCAAAAAATACATAGTTTGAGTACTTCATGCATGAACCGGCACATGGATATGAAGCATAAGTTGCAGTGGGAAGCTCACTGTGCTACAATGCGGCCTTGCCGGCCGGGTCAACCACCGTCTGCCACATCTTGTGCATCCGCGGCCTCTTCATCCTCTGTGACTGGGGAGACAGCAGTCACACCTGTTTTGGGACACAGACCTGCCACCTCTTTACCCGCAACAGCCAGCGTGATTGGCTGGTCATCATTTTCTTTGGAGGTGGAAACACCAGCTGTTGTTCAGCGCTGTCCGACATCGATAGCACCACCTTTGGATCAAGGCAACCTAACATGTCCGCCTGCATCTTCCTCACAGACCAGCAGTTTGCCGGGTCACCCTTCTCAACCCCGTCTAAGCACAACAGCCAGCCCTCGGTCCCTCAGATGTGGACAAGTAAAAGACCATTTCCTCCTAGCCATGAGAAAGCTAAGAGGTTGAATTTCACCATCTGCAAGCTCTTGGCTACAGAAATGCTGCCTTTCCGCCTGGTGGACCCAGAGGATTTTTGAGACCTTATGTCCGTCGCAGTGCCCAAGTACCAGATGCCCAGTTGGCACTACTTCACAAAAAAAGGTGTGCCTGCGCTCCACCAGCATGTCGCACACAACATCACCGCTTCTTTGAGAAACTCTGTGTGTGACAGGGTGCATTTCACCACAGACACTTGGACGAGTAGGTATGGACAGGGGCGTTACATGTCGCTGACTGGGCACTGGGTAACTATGGTGACAGTAGGACAAGGGGCTGATGTCCAAGTCTTGCCGTCCCCACGAGTTATGCGTCAATCCTCTTTATCTCAAAGTACCTCCACTGCTTCTGCCTCCTCAACCTCCTCTCGGTCCTCCACCTGCACCCAAAGCCTGTCTGGTCATGCCACAAGCTTTCTAACTGCGCAGAAGGGATCCTGCACACCTCCTTACTATGCTGGCAACAGGGCTCAACCTTAATCAGGTGGTCTTTACTTTGAAATGTCTGGGAAATGTGAGTCACACAGCTGAGGAGTTGTGGTCAGCTCTGGAGAACCAGTTTCATGAATGGTTGTCTCCACTGGACCTGAAACCAGGGAAGGCCGTGTGCGACAATGCTGCAAACCTGGGTGCGGCCCTTCGCCGGGGCAATGTCACACACGTGCCTTGTATGGCTCACGTGTTGAACCTGGTTGTCCAGCAATTTTTAGCCCACTATCCCAGACTAGATGGCCTTCTGCAGAGAGCACGGTCGCTGTGTGCTCACTTCCGCCATTCGCATCCCGCAGCTCAGCGACTTACATCTCTACAGAAGTCGTTGGGCCTGCCACTTCACCGGCTAAAATGCGATGTGCCTACCCGGTGGAATTCAACTCTGCACATGTTGCAGCGACTGTGGCAGCACCGACAAGCCCTGGTGCAATACGTTCTGACGTATAGCCTGGGCCAACGAGATCCAGAGGTGGGGCAAATCACGCTGGAGGAGTGGTCTCAGATCAGGGATCTATGCACCCTTCTTCACAGTTTTGAAATGGCGACGAAGATGTTTAGTGCTGACGATGCCATTATCAGCATGACTATTCCGGTGATTTACATGCTGGAGCACATGTTAAACAGAATTCAGAGTCAGGTGGTGGCACAAGAGGAGGTGGAGGAAGTAGAGGAGGAGGAGTTGTATGCGGAAGGGCTAACATCTGTAAGGTCCAGACGGTCGGCAGCACCAAGGCGGCAGGCATGTGAGGGTGGGGGAGATGGTTTTACCAGGGCGCATGGTAGCAGCCAAACTAGTGAGGAAGGTGCAGGAGCCCAGGAAGAAGTGGAGGACGAACTGATGTTAGACTCATCAGATGAGGGAGACCTTGATCACATTTCTGTTGTGCGAGGTTGGGGGGAGAGGGCAGAGGAAGGAAGCATGATTGTTACCTCGCCACCAACACAACAGGGACTTGGTGCTTCTGGATGCGCAAAACACATGAGTGCCTTCTTGCTGCACTACCTGCAACATGACCCTCGAATTGTGAGAATTAGAAATAATCCTGACTACTGGGTTGCCACACTGTTCCGCGGTACAAAAGTAAATTTGCAGAAATTATTCCTGCCATAGAAAGGGATGCACGCATGCAGGAGTATCAGCAGAGACTGTTGGAGAATCTTACATGTGCTTTTCCACAAAACACCAGTGGTGCACGTAGTGAATCTCACAGTTCCAACTTGCCATCCGTGGGACCGTCGAGTGTTCAGCACTCAAAACGTAACAGAAACACAGTTTCTGCTGGTAATATCAATTTTGCGGAATCATTTCACCACTTTTTTAGCCCATCCTTTGCAAGGCCACAGGAGACAAGAAGTCTGACACATAGTCAACGCCTAGAGACGATGGTACAGGAGTATCTCCAAGTAAACATTGAAGCCATGACTGTGTCACTGGACCCTTGCTCTTTTTGGGCTTCCAATCTGGATAAATGGCCGGAGCTCACCACTTACGCCTTGGAGATCTTGTCATGCCCCGCAGCCAGCGTTCTGTCTGAACGTGTGTTCAGCGCTGCTGGTGGTGTGCTGACAGATAAGCGCACGCGGCTGTCCACTGATAATTTAGACAGACTCACGTTCATAAAGATGAACAAATCATGGATCCGAAAGGACTTTTCTACCCCTGTGTCATCCTAGGGAGAGTAAAAGCTTGATGATTTGTTAAAATCACCTCACCAACCGTTTTAAGCTTTCAAATTACTAATCATGTTTATCTGTATCTTGGCTGGAAAATAATTTGGGCCTTGTAGCAGTGTGCAGTACTGATTCTATTAGGCCATCTATACTAAACTCCACCAGATTTAAAATTACTAATCATGTTTATCTGTATCTTGGCTGGAAAATAATTTGGGCCTTGTAGCAGTTTGCAGTACTGATTCTATTAGGCCATCTATACTAAACTCCACCAGATTTAAAATTACTAATCATGTTTATCTGTATCTTGGCTGGAAAATAATTTGGGCCTTGTAGCAGTTTGCAGTACTGATTCTATTAGGCCATCTATACTAAGCTCCACCAGTTTTCAAATTAATAATAATTTTTAGCTGCATCTAGCCCGGAAAATAATTTTGGGGCTCCTAGATGCGCAAGACACATGAGTGCCTTCTTGCTGCACTACCTGCAACATGACCCTCAGATTGTCAGAATTCAAAATAATCCTGACTACTGGGTTGCCACACTCTTAGATCCCCCACACTCTTCGATCAACCTTTTCATTTTAATAAAGAGCAAAAAAATGGTCATTTTTGAAATTATAAGCATTAGCAGGTTATTAGAAACTGAAATCAAACAGTTTTCAACTCAAAACTTTATTCTAGGTGATGCTACATTTGCACATAGGACCCCTTCTTCGAAAGGAGCTTCTGAACTCTCTCGTCCATTGAATTTGTCAGGTTTTGGATGGTTTCTGCTTCAATTGTTTTGCATGAGGACAGAATACCCTCCCAGAGCTGTTGCTTAGATGTGAACTGCCTCCCGCCATCATAGACACTCCTTTTGATGATGCTCCAGAGGTTCTCAATGGGGTTGAGGTCAGGGGAGCATGGGGGTCACACCATAAGTTTGTCCCCTTTTATGCCCATATCAGCCAGAGATGCAGATGTGTTATGTGCAGCATGAGACGGTGCATTATCATGCATGAAAATGATCTTGCTGCGGAATACACGGTTCTTCTTCTTGAACCATGGCAGGAAGTGCTCTTTGAGAAACTCCACATGCATTATGGAGTTCATCTTTACCCCTTCAGGGATCCTAAAGAGGCCGACGATCTCTCTCCCCATGATTCCAGCCCAAAACATTACTCCAACTCCTCCTTGTTGGCGCCGTAGCCGTGTTTGCATGGGGTGTCCATCAACCAACCATCCTCCACTCCATCCATCTGGACCATCGAGCGTTGCACGGCACTCATCGGTGAACAAAACAGCTTTGAAGTCAGTCTTCATGTATTGTTTGGCCCACTGGAGCCGTTTCTGCTTGTGTACAGTGGATAGAGGAGGTCGACAGGATGGCTTACGCACAGCTGCAAACCTCTGAAGGACCCTGCAACTTTTTGTTCGAGGGACGTTGGAGGCACCAGCAGCTTCAAAAACTTGTCTGCTGCTATGACAAGGCTTTTTTGCCGCTGCTCTTTTAACCTGACATAATTGCCTGTAGGAAAGAGTCCTCAATTTTCCCTTATCAGCACGCACACGTGTGTACTGTGAATCAGCTACATACTTCTTGATTGTGCGATGATCAGGATGAAGTGTCTTGGCAATGTTGATTGTAGTCATGCCTTGACCTAAACACTCCACAATTTGTTGCTTCTCAGCAGCCGACACATCCTTTTTCTTTCCCATTTTGGCAGAAAATGTAGGCTGCTTAATAATGTGGGACAGCCTTAAGTAGTCTTGCCTTTCATTGGACACACCTGCCAAACTAATTAGCACAGGTGTCTGCAATTGCTTACAGTGATATAAAGAGCCCTGACACACATCACTATCAATGAGTTTAACTGACAAACAAAAAAATTCTTACCTTATCACTCCTAAACACTTTTTGCATAATAATTTGGAACACAGTGTACATGTGCTTTTCCACAAAACACCAGTGGTTCACGTAGTGAATCGTACAGTTCTTACTTGCCAACCGTGGTCTGTATGGAGTTGTTCAATAAAGGGCCCAAAATTAAGATAACATAGACGGGAGAGGTCTCTATGAATATGAATTCCTAAGTATTTGATACCCTGTGAGGGCCAGGCAAAGGGAAAGTTGGACTGGATGGAATCTTGTATGGATTTGGGGAGGGAGACATCGAGGGCCTCAGACTTCGCTGCATTGATTTTAAAATTTGACCATGTAACAAAGTGATCTATTTCAGCCGTAACAGCAGGGATGGATATATGTGATTGAGTGATATATACTAGGACATCATCAGCAAATGCAGAGCACTTGTACTCGGTGCCTCCCACCTCAATCCAGCTAATATTGGGGTTATGGCGAATTGATGAGAACAGGTGCTCCGTCACTAGGATTTATAAGAGAGGGGACAGAGGACATCCCTGCCTTGTCCCATTGGTGATTATGAAAGGTGATGAAAATGTTCCATTTATCTTCAGCCTAGGTGACGTATTGCGATACAGGGCCGTGATTTTGGCTATAAAAGGGTCCCCTAGACCCCTACCCCAAGCTTTTTAAGAGAATAATATATGGCGTGCCAGGAGACTCTATGGAATGCTTTCTCAGCATCCAACAAGAGTATCTAATTACAAATTTTTAACAGCATCTAGCCCAGGAAATACTTTGTGCCTAGTAGCAGTGTCTGCTAGTCCGCGGATTATCCCAGCTGTTAAGCAAGCTACACCACCTGTAGTTTGGACACTTAATTTTTTCAAAGGAAATTGTTCGGGCCCCCGGGACACTCAGTGAAGAGCATCGGGGAGGCACCCCAAGGCACAGGGGCTTCTACTGGCGGTAGGACGCCTTGCGGTGGATCGCCAAGCTCGATCCTTATAAAAGCTTTTTAACTGCAGCAGCTTTAGTGGACGCTACTGGAGCTGGAATTACGCGGCTGATGGCATGAGACTTGCCCTCCAATAGATCCTTGTAAAAGGATTTAAAGTGTACCCATTCAAATTAGAGAGACAATTTAAATTAAAAAGATTAGACCTGCCTCCACCTCTGGGGGGCTCGCTTGAATCACCAGCGGACAGGCACCAGTATTCGGAGAGGGGGGCTGGCCTTCAGGGTCCACCGCGGCTCTGGCACAAACCCGGCGACACGGAGGTCGCACGGGTAGGAACGGACTGGCCGTGTCGGCTTCGCACTTTTTTGGTTTTAGAAGGGCATGACATGCCTATATCTGTGTCTCCCCCTCCTTTTACTCCTCCACCTCTTTTATTTTCGCATGACTATATGTACTTGTCACTTTTCCATGTGTTAGTTGTGTCTTCTGAGCAGTTTGTCAGCTTTTCGACACCTTTGAAGTATTTTCTATGTGTTTTCTATGTGTTTCTATGTGTTTTTGTTTGCCTGCCATTGGTTTTAACAGTGTTCGACGAACAGTTCGGCGAACATACGGGTGTTCGACGAACCGAACCGAACTCGAACACTACGTAGGTGGCTCAACACTACTTATCATATTGCTTAGCATGCAGCCTGTTGGTATGTTTTTCTCCAACCCAGTATACCTGGTATCTCCATGTACAGGTGCATTACATAACTGTGCACTTGCAGAGTGTGATGAGTATCCAAAAGTCGTGTTTATTACAACGCATAAGAACTTTATAAGTCCCATGCATAGGCTATTAACCCCTTTACCCCCGAGGGTGGTTTGCATGTTAATGATCGGGCCAATTTTTACAAATCTGACCACTGTCACTTTATGAGGTAATACCTCTGGAACGCATCAATGGATCCTACTGATTCTGAGATTGTTTTTTCGTGACATATTGTACTTCATTATAGTGTTAAAATTTATTCGGTATCATTTGCATTGATTTGTGAAAAAATCGGAAATTTGGTGAAAATTTTGAAAATATTGCAATTTTCAAAATTTGAATTTTTATGCCCTTAAATCAGAGATATACAGTACAGACCAAAAGTTTGGACACACCTTCTCATTTAAAGATTTTTTCTGTATTTTCATGACTATGAAAATTGTACATTCACACTGAAGGCATCAAAACTATGAATTAACACATGTGGAATTATATACTTAACAAAAAAGTGTGAAACAACTGAAAATATGTCTTATATTCTAGGTTCTTCAAAGTAGCCACCTTTTGCTTTGATGACTGCTTTGCACACTCTTGGCATTCTCTTGATGAGCTTCAAAAGGTAGTCACGGGAAATAGTTTTCACTTCACAGGTGTGCCCTGTCAGGTTTAATAAGTGGGATTTCTTGCCTTATAAATGGGGTTGGGACCATCAGTTGTGTTGTGCAGAAGTCTGGTGCATACACAGCTGATAGTCCTACTGAATAGACTGCTAGAATTTGTATTATGGCAAGAAAAAAGCAGCTAAGTAAAGAAAAACGAGTGCCCATCATTACTTTAAGAAATGAAGGTCAGTCAGTTGGAAAAATTGGGAAAACTTTGAAAGTGTCCCCAAGTGCAGTTGCAAAAACCATCAAGCGCTACAAAGAAACTGGTTCACATGAGGAACGCCCCAGGAAAGGAAGACCAAGAGTCACCTCTGCTTCTGAGGATAAGTTTATCCGAGTCACCAGCCTCAGAAATCGCAGGTTAACAGCAGCTCAGATTAGAGACCAGGTCAATGCCACACAGAGTTCTAGCAGCAGACACATCTCTACAACTGTTAAGAGGAGACTTTGAGCAGCAGGCCTTCATGGTAAAATAGCTGCTAGGAAACCACTGCTAAGAACAGGCAACAAGCAGAAGAGACTTGTTTGGGCTAAAGAACACAAGGAATGGACATTAGACTAGTGGAAATCTGTGCTTTGGTCTGATGAGTCCAAATTTGAGATCTTTGGTTCCAACCACCGTGTGTTTGTGCGACGCAGAAAAGGTGAACGGATGGACTCTACATGCCTGGTTCCCACCGTGAAGCATGGAGGAGGAGGTGTGATGGTGTGGGGGTGCTTTGCTGGTGACACTGTTGGGGATTTATTTAAAATTGAAGGCATACTGAACCAGCATGGCTACCACAGCATCTTGCAGCGGCATGCTATTCCATCCAGTTTGCGTTTAGTTGGACCATCATTTATTTTTCAACAGGACAATGACCCCAAACACACCTCCAGGCTGTGTAAGGGCTATTTGATCAAGAAGTAGAGTGATGGGGTGCTACGCCAGATGACCTGGCCTCCACAGTGACCAGACCTGAACCCAATCGAGATGGTTTGGGGTGAGCTGGACCGCAGAGTGAAGCCAAAAGGGCCAACAAGTGCTAAGCATCTCTGGGAACTCCTTCAAGATTGTTGGAAGACCATTTCCGGTGACTACCTCTTGAAGCTCATCAAGAGAATGCCAAGAGTGTGCAAAGCAGTCATCAAAGCAAAAGGTGGCTACTTTGAAGAACCTAGAATATAAGACATATTTTCAGTTGTTTCACACTTTTTTGTTAAGTATATAATTCCACATGTGTTAATTCATAGTTTTGATGCCTTCAGTGTGAATGTACAATTTTCATAGTCATGAAAATACAGAAAAATCTTTAAATGAGAAAGTGTGTCCAAACTCTTGGTCTGTACTGTATATCTCACAAAATAGTTAATAAATAACATTTCCCACATGTCTACTTTACTTCAGCACAATTTTGGAACCAATTTTTTTTTTATTAGGGAGCTTTAAAGGCTGATCAGCTATTTCTCATTTTTACAACAAAATTTACAAAACCATTTTATAGGGACCACATCACATTTGAAGCCACTTTGAAGGGCCTTTATGACAGAAAATACCCAAAGGTGACACCATTCTAAAAATTGAACCCCTCAAGGTGCTCAAAACCACATTCAAGAAGTATATTAACCCTTCAGGTGCTTCACAGGAATTTTTGGAATGGGGAAGAAAAAAATAAACATTTAACTTTTTTCACAAAAATGTTACTTTAGACCCCATTTTTTTATTTTTGCAGGGGTAACAGGAAAAAATGGACTCCAAAACTTGTTGTGCAATTTCCCCTGAGCACGCAGATACCCCATACTTTGGGAAAAAGCACTGTTTGGGAGCACGGCAGGGCTCAGAAGGGAAGGAGCGCCATTTGACTTTTTGAATGTAAAATTTGCTTGAATAATTAGCGGACGCCAAAATTCGTTTAGAGAGCCCCTGATGTGCCTAAACAGTGGAAACCCCCCATAAGTGACACCATTTTGAAAACTAGACCCCTCATGGAACTTATCTAGATGTGTGGTGGTGAGCACTTTGAAGTGCTTCACAGAAGTTTATAACATGGAGCCATGAAAATAAAAAAATCAAACTTTTTCCACAAAAATGATCTTTTAGCGGTTGGTGATGGCTTGTTTTTTGCGGGACAAGTTGACATTTTTATTGGTACCATTTTCGGGCACGTGACATTTTTTGATCGCTTTCTGTTCTGATTTTTGTGAGGCAGAATAAACAAAAAACAGTAATTCCGAAATCGTTTTTTTGGGGGACGGGGTTTATGCCGTTCCGTGTGTGGTAAAATTGATGAGGCAGCTTTATTCTTCGGGTCAGTACGTTCACAGCGGTACTGCATTTGTATCTTTTTTTATGTTTTGGCGCTTTTACACAATAAAAACTATTTTATAGAAAAAATATATTTTTGTATCACTTTATTCTGAGAGCTATAAAATTTTTATTTTTCAGATGATGGAGCTGTATGGCAGCTTGTTATTTGCGGGACAAGATGACGTTTTCAGCGGTACCATATTTATTTACATTCGTCTTTTTGATCGCGTGGTATTCCATTTTTTGCTTGGCGGTATAAAGCATTGTTTTTGCTTTGTTTTTTATTTCTTTTTTACCGTGTTCACTAAAGGGGTTAACTAGTGGGACAGTTTTATAGGTCAGGTCGTTCCGAATGCGACAATACCAAATATGTGTACTTTTATTGGTTTTTTTTTTTTTTCATAATAAATAAATATTATGGGTACAATATATTTTTATTTTTTGGTGATTATTTTTTTAATTTTTTTGCAACTTTTTTTTTTTCACTTTCCTATACTTTTTTTACTTTTACACTATGTCCCACAGCTCCCTATGCTATGCAGCCTGTCAGCGCTGCACACAGGGGAGACATTACTTCGGTCATGCACTGCACATGACCAAAGTAAGTTCCTGCCTCCTGTGACCCGGATGTTGTCATGATGACATCGGGTCGTCATTAGTGTTGAGCGAGCACTAAAATGCTCGGGTGCTCGAAGCTCGGGCTGAGCAACGAGCCCAATGTTAGTCTATGGGAGACCCGAGCATTTTTGCGGCGGCACCCCCGGCAGTCTGTAGAAAGCCTAAAAAGTGCCAAAAACGATAGTGACAGTGCTCAAAAGACATGGGGACAGCATGGGCATCGCCCCAGGAAGCATTTCTAACCCCCAGGTCACTGCTGTCAACAACGTGGTCAGAGGTATTAAGCCACTTTTACGGGCTCAAAATAAAACGTTCAAAAACGAAACTGAAACGGTTTTCCTGTGAAATATGTTAAGGAACTTCCTTTCCAGTGTAAAGACTTGTGTATAAGGTAAAATAAATAACCAAAAACAAAAATACTCCTACATACCTTGGGCTATGTTCACAAGAAGCATTTTTTATGTGTTTTTGCACTTTTGTATTGCTTTCAACCGTGACAAATGCATTCATCGGGAAAAGTCATTTTAACATTTTACAATCTTATCTGGCCATGTGCTGTGTGACACATGCATACAGTGCTGAAATTACATGGGAACAGCATGGGGAAGACCCCTGGAAGCATCTCTGACACCCAGGTCACTGCCTAAAAGTGTGCCCATCAGAAGTGATCCTTTCCGCATCAGAAGATACAGACTTGCAACTATCCCCATGCTAGTCCTTGTCCCAGGGCAGTGTTCAATTGTACCTCCCCCATTCCTTGCAATGCAAGCGCAAGAATGCAGCCTGCCACCCACCCACCCCCAGGCTGAAATACCATACTGCTAGCTTGCTTGCACTTGAAATGGGGCCTTTTAGTTTGGAGGAGGCTGAAGCTGGCCACTACCTCATGGCTGCTCCAGGGGGCGGCCGGGTGTCCATACTCAGTCTCCAGCCGCCCCACGGCCTGGTGTCCACACATGGTCCCCAGCCGCCTGGGGGCGGCCGGGTGTCCATAAACGGTCCCCAGCCGCCCCTATTTCTCCTTGAAGCTTCCCCTACACTTTTCTTAGCCTGGTCTGCTTTAGGGCAGCATTGGACGAGCCCACCAGAGAACCAGAATCCTCCGGTGGGCCCTGGCTTCTCCATCAGGGGAGTTGAGAGTGCCAAGGTGAGGAGCATGATGATGATGATAGAAGTTAGCATTTGCTTTGTTTTCTTGGAATGCAAGCGTAAGTGTGCAACCTGCCACCCACCCACCCCCAGGCTGCAATACCATACTGCTAGCTTGCACTTGAAATGGGACCTTTTAGTTTGGAGGAGGCCGAAGCTGGCCACTACCTCATGGCTGCTTCGGCAGCGAGGTATCCATACTCAGTCCCCAGCCGCCCAGCGGCCGGGTGTCCACACTCGATCCCCAGCCGCCAGGGGGCGGCCGGGTTTCCATACTCGGCCCCCAGCCGCCCCGCGGCCGGGTGTCCACACACGGTCCCCAGCGCCTGGGGGCGGCCGGGTGTCCATAAACGGTCCCCAGCTGCCCCTATTTCTCCTTGAATCATTCCCCACACTTTTCTTAGCCTGGCCTGCTTTAGGGCAGTATTGGACGAGCCCACCAGAGAACCAGACTCCTCCGGTGGGCCCTGGTTTCTCCATCAGGGGAGTTGAGAGTGCCAAGATGAGGAGCATGATGATGATGATAGAAGTTAGAGTCTTCTTTGTTTTCTTGGAATGCAAGCGCATGTATGTAGTAGCGGCTAGGCCTGAGGTGGTCAGCGTTTTGGCGCATATCCTACCTCCACTGAGGATTGCTAGATGTTTTCCTGCTACTATCCCAGTTCTATGACTCCTGTTAAAACAAAACTTCAGGTGATGAATGATGGATGAGGTGGTGGCAAAGGAGAAAGAGCAGGGGGATCAGGGACCATTCACATCAATATCAGGCCACTCAACCACACATGTCTTGTAGGATATGTTTCTGTACCAAAAGGAGCGGTTTGGCTACACAGTTAAAGGGCATGCAGTGAGAACAATGCCTAACAAAAATTTCGAGGCACTCCAATGCCCCTTGGAAGTGACATGGGGGTCAGAGGGCCTTAACTAAACCGTTTTTTCCATTTATAGCAACTGGGTCTCCTGTGCACTGTTGGCCTAAGCAGTGAATGGAAGGCTTTCCAAAAATTATGAGGAACTGCAATGCCCCTTGAAACAGACGTGGATTACAGCATACTAAAAACCTTCTACCCATTATTGGGGAGTGGGTCTCCCTTAGTGTTAGCCTATGCATTGAAAAGCAAAAGCTGACTAAAATTAGGAGGAAATGCAATGCCCGTTGGAAGAATGGTGGAGGTCGCAGTGGAATAAAAAGACAATATTAATGCCCCTTGGAAAAGTGGTGGAGGTCGCAGTAGCTTAACAAGAGGGTTTTAATGCCCCTTGGCAGAATAGTGGAGGTTGCAGTAGCTTAACAAGACAGTTTTAATGCCCCGTGGTAGAGACGTGGAGGTTGCAGTAGCTTAACAAGACGGTTTTAATGCCCCTTGGAAGAGACGTGGAGGTTGCAGTAGCTTAACAGGACGGATTTATTGCCCCTTGGAAGAGACGTGGAGGTTGCAGTAGCTTAACAAGACGGTTTTAATGCCCCTTGGAAGAGACATGGAGGTAGCATTAGCTTAACAAGACGGTTTTAATGCCCCTTGGAAGAGACGTGGAGGTCGCAGTGGAATAAAAGACAATATCAATGCCCTTGGGAAAAGTGGTGGAGGTCGCAGTAGCTTAACAAGATGGTTTTACTGCCCCTTGGAAGAGACGTGGAGGTTGCAATGGCTTAGCAAGACGGTTTTAATGCCCGTTGGAAGAGACGTGGAGGTTGCAGTAGCTTAACAAGACAGTTTTAATACCCCTTGGAAGAGACGTGGAGGTTGCAGTAGCTTTACAAAACGGTTTTAATGCCCCTTGGATGAGACGTGGAGTTTGCAGTAGCTTAAGAAGATGGTTTTAACGCCCCTTGGAGGAGACGTGGAGGTCGCAATGGAATAAAAAGACAATATCAGTGCCCCTGGGAAAAGTGGTGGAGGTTGCAATAGCTTAACATGACGGTTTTAATGCCCCTTGGTAGAGACGAGGAGGTTGCAGTAGCTTAACAAGACGGTTTTTAATGCCCCTTGGAAGAGACGTGGAGGTTGCAGTAGCTTAACAAGACGGTTTCAATGCCCCTGGGGAAAGTGGTGGAGATCGCAGTAGCTTAACAAGACGGTTTTAATGCCCCTTGGAAGAGACAGGGAGGTTGCAGTAGAATAGAAGACAATATCAATGCCCTTGGGAATAGTGGTGGAGGTTGCAGTAGCTTAACAAGACAGTTTTAATGCCCATTGAAAGAGACGTGGAGGTTGCAATAGCTTAACAAGATGGTTTTCATGGCCGTTGGAAGAGACGTGGAGGTTGCAGTAGCTTAACAAGACAGTTTTAATGTCCCTTGGAAGAGACGTGGAGGTTGCAGTAGCTCTACAAAACGGTTTTAATGCCCCTTGGAAGAGACGTGGAGGTTGCAGTAGCTTAACAAGACAGTTTTAATGCCCCTTGAAAGAGAAGTGGAGGTTGCAGTAGCTTTACAAAACGGTTTTAATGCCCCTTGGAAGAGACATGGAGGTTGCAGTAGCTCTACAAAACGGTTTTAATGCCCCTTGGAAGAGACGTGGAGGTTGCAGTAGCTTCACAAGACAGTTTTAATGCCCCTTGGAAGAGAAGTGGAGGTTGCAGTAGCTTTACAAAACGGTTTTAATGCCCCTTGGAAGAGACGTGGAGGTTGCAGTAGCTTAACAAGATGGTTTTAACGCCCCTTGGAGGAGACGTGGAGGTCGCAGTGGAGTAAAAAGACAATATCAATGCCCCGGGGAAAAGTGGTGGAGGTTGCAGTAGCTTAACAAGACGGTTTTAATACCCCTTGGAAGAGACGTGGAGGTTGCAGTAGCTTTAGAAGACGGTTTTAATGCCCCTTGGAAAAGACGTGGACGTGGCAGTAGCTTAACAAGACGGTTTTAATGCCCCTTGGAAGATACGTGGAGGTTGCAGTAGCTTAACAAGACGGTTTTAATGCCCCTTGGAACAGATGTGGAGGTTGCAGTAGCTTAACAAGACGGTTTTAATGCCACTTGGAAGAGACGTGGAGGTTGCAGTATCTTAACAATATGGTTTTAATGCCCCTTGGAAGAATGGTGGAGGTCGCAGTGGAATAAAAAGACAATATCAATGCCCCTGGGAAAAGTGGTGGAGGTCACAGTAGCTTAACAAGATGGTCTTAATGCCCGTTAGAAGAGACGTGGAGGTCGCAGTAGCATAACAAGACGATTTGAATGCCCCTTGGAAGATACTTGGAGGTTGCAGTAGCTTAACAAGTCAGTTTTAATGCCCCTTGGAAGAGACATGGAGATGGCAGTAGCTAAACAAGACGGTTTAAATGCCCCTTGGAAGAGACGTGGAGGTTGCAGTAGCTTAACAAGACGGTTTTAATGCCCCTTGAAAGAGACGTGGAGGTCGCAGTGGAATAAAAGACAATATCAATGCCCTTGGGAAAAGTGGTGGAGGTCAGAGTAGCTTAACAAGATGGTTTTAATGCCCCTTGGAAGAGACGTGGAGGTTGCAGTAGCTTAACAAGACGGTTTTATTGCCCCTTGGAAGAGACGTGGAGGTTGCAGTGGAATAAAAGACAATATCAATGCCTTTGGGAAAAGTGGTGGAGGTCGCTGTAGCTTAACTATACGGTTTTAATGCCCCTTGGAAGACACTTGGAGGTTGCAATAGCTTAACAAGATGGTTTTAATGCCCCTGGGAAAAGACGTAGAGGTTGCAGTAGCTTAAAAAGACAGTTTTAATGCCCCTTGGAAGAGACGTGGAGGTTGCAGTAGCTTAAGAAGACGGTTTTAATGCCCCTTGGAAGAGACGTGGAGGTTGCAGTAACTTAACAAGATGGTTTTAATGCCCCTTGGAAGAGACGTGGAGGTTGCTGTAGCTTAACAAGACGGTTTTAATGCCCCTTCGAAGAGACGTGGAGGTCGCAGTAGCTTAACAAGACGGTTTTAATGCCCTCTGGAAGAGACGTGGAGGTTGCGGTAGCTTAAGAAGACGGTTTTAATGCCCCTTGCAAGAGACGTGGAGGATGCAGTAGCTTAACAAGAATCTTTTAATGCCCCTTGGAGGAGACGTGGAGGTTGCAGTAGCTTAACAAGACGGTTTTAATGCCCCTTGGAAGAGACGTGGAGGTTGCAGTAGCTTAACAAGAGGGTTTTAATGCCCCTTGGAAGACACGTGGAGGTCGCAGTGAAATAAAAAGACAATATCAATGCCTTTGGGAAAAGTGTTGGAGGTCGCAATATCTTAACAAGACAGTTTTAATGCCCCTTGGAAGAGAGGTGGAGGTTTCAGTAGCTTAACAAGACGGTTTTAATGCCCCTTGGAAGAGACGTGGAGGTTGCAGTGGAATAAAAGACAATATCAATGCCTTTGGGAAAAGTGGTTGAGGTCGCTGTAGCTTAACAAGACGGTTTTAATGCCCCTTGGAAGACACGTTGAGTTTGCAATAGCTTAACAAGACTGTTATAATGCCCCTTGGAAGAGACGTGGAGGTTGCAGTGGCTTAACAAGACGGTTTTAATGCCCCTTGGAAGAGACGTGGAGGTTGCAGTAGCTTAACAAGACGGTTTTAATGCCCCTAGAAAGAGACGTGGAGGTTGCAGTAGATTAACAAGACAGTTTTAATGCCCCTTGGAAGAGACGTGGAGGTCGCAGTAGCTTAACAAGACAGTTTTAATGCCCCTTGGAAGAGACGTGGAGGTTGCGGTAGCTTAGGAAGACGGTTTTAATGCCCCTTGGAACAGACGTAGAGGATGCAGTAGCTTAACAAGACAGTTTTAATGCCCCATGGAAGAGACGTGGAGGTTGCAGTAGCTTAACAAGACGGTTTGAATGCCCCTTGGAAGAGACGTGGAGGTCGCAGTAGCTTAACAAGAGGGTTTTAATGCCCCTTAGAAGAGACGTGGAGGTCGCAGTGGAATAAAAAGACAATATCAATGCCCTTGGGAAAAGTGGTTGAGGTCGCCGTAGCTAAATAAGATGGTTTAATGCCCCTTGGAAGAATGGTGGAGGTCGCAGTGGAATAAAAAGAAAATATCAGTGCCCCTGGGAAAAGTGGTGTAGGTCGCAGTAGCTTAACAAGACGGTTTTAATGCCCCTTGGAAGAGACATGGAGGTCGCAGTAGCATAACAAGACGGTTTTAATGCCCCTTGGAAGAGACGTCGAGGTTGAAATAGCTTAACAAGACGGTTTTAATGCCCCTTGGAAGAGACGTGGAGGTTTCAGTAGCTTTTCAAGGCGGTTTTAATGCCCCTTGGAAGAATGGTGGAGGTCGCAGTGGAATAAAAAAGCAATATCAATGTCCCTGGGAAAGTGGTGGAGGTGGCAGTAGCTTAACAAGACGGTTTTAATGCCCCTTGGAAGAGACGTGGACGTCGTAGTGGCATAACAAGATGGTTTTAATGCCCCTTGGAAAAGACTTGGAGGTTACAGTAGCTTTACAAGACGGTTTTAATGCCCCTTGGAAGAGATGTGGAGGTCGCAGTAGCATAACAAGACAGTTTTAATGCCCCTTGGAAGAGACGTGGAGGTCGCAGTAGCTTAACAAGACGGTTTTAATGCCCCTTGAAAGAGACGTGGAGGTTGCAGTAGCTTAACAAGACGGTTTTAATTCCCCTTGGAAGAGAAGTGGAGGTTGCAGTAGCTTAACAAGACGGTTTTAATGCCCCTTGGAAGAGACATAGAGGTCGAAATAGCTTAACAAGATGGTTTAAATGCCCCTTAGAAAAGACGTGGAGGTTGCAATTGCTCAAGAAGACAGTTTTAATGCTACTTGGAAGAGACGTGGAGGATGCAGTAGCTTAACAAGACGGTTTTAATGCCCCTTGGAAGAGACTTGGAGGTTGCAGTAGCTTAAGAAGACGGATTTAATGCCCCTTGGAAGAATGGTGGAGGTCGCAGTAGCTTAACAAGACGGTTTTAATGCCCATGGGGAAAGTGGTGGAGGTCGAAGTAGCTTAACAAGACGGTTTTAATGCCCGTCGGAAGAGACGTTGAGGTCGCAGTGGAATAAAAGACAATATCAATGCCCTTGGAAAAAGTGGTGGAGGTTGCAGTAGCTTAACAAGACGGTTTTAATGCCCCTTGGAAAAGACGTGGAGGTTGCAGTAGCTTAAGAAGACGGATTTAATGCCACTTGGAAGAATGGTGGAGGTCGCAGTATCTTAACAAGACGGTTTTAATGCCTATGGGGAAAGTGGTGGAGGTCGCAGTAGCTTATCAAGAAGGTTTTAATGCCCCTCGGAAGAGACGTTGAGGTCGCATTGGAATAAAAAACAATATCAATGCCCTTGGGAAAAGTGGTGGAGGTCACAGTAGCTTAACAAGACGGTTTTAATGCCCTTTGGAAGAGACGTGGAGGTTGCAGTAGCTTAACAACACGGTTTTAATGCCCCTTGGAAGAGACATGGAAGTTGCAGCAGCTTAACAAGACAGTTTTAATGCCCCTTGGTAGAGACATGGAGGTTACAGAAGCTTAACAAGATGGTTTTAATGCCCCTTGGAAGAGACGTGGAGGTTGCAGTTGCTTAACAAGACGGTTTTAATGCCCCTTGGAAGAGACGTGGAGATCGCATTGGAATAAAAGACAATATCAATGCCGTTGGGAAAAGTGGTGGAGGTCGCAGTAGCATAACAAGACGGTTTTAATGCCCATTGGAAGAGACTTGGAGGTTGCAATAGCTTAACAAGACGGTTTTAATGCCCGTTGGAAGAGACGTGGAGGTTGCAGTAGCTTAACAAGACAGTTTTAATGCCCCTTGGAAGAGACGTGGAGGTTGCAGTAGCTTTACAAAACGGTTTTAATGCCCCTTGGAAGAGACGTGGAGGTTGCAGTAGCTTAACAAGACAGTTTTAATGCCCCTTGGAAGAGACATGGAGGTTGCAGCAGCTTAACAAGACAGTTTTAATGCCCCTTGGAAGAGACGTGGAGGTTACAGTAGCTTAACAAGATGGTTTTACTGCCCCGTGGAAGAGACGTGGAGGTTGCAGTAACTTAACAAGACGGTTTTAATGCCCCTTGGAAGAGACGTGGAGGTCGCAGTGGAATAAAAGACAATATCAATGCCGTTGGGAAAAGTGGTGGAGGTCGCAGTAGCATAGCAAGACGGTTTTAATGCCCATTGGAAGAGACGTGGAGGTTGCATTAGCTTAACAAGACGGTTTTAATGCCCGTTGGAAGAGACGTGGAGGTTGCAGTAGCTTTACAAAATGGTTTTAATGCCCCTTGGAAGAGACGTGGAGGTTGCAGTAGCTTAACACGACAGTTTTAATGCCCCTTGGAAGAGACGTGGAGGTTGCAGTAGCTTAACAAGACAGTTTTAATGCCCCTTGGAAGAGACGTGGAGGTCGCAGTGGAATAAAAGAAAATATCAATGCCCTTGGGAAAAGTGGTGGAGGTCAGAGTAGCTTAACAAGATGGTTTTAATGCCCCTTGGAAGAGACGTGGAGGTTGCAGTAGCTTAACAAGACGGTTTTATTGCCCCTTGGAAGAGACGTGGAGGTTGCAGTGGAATAAAAGACAATATCAATGCCTTTGGGAAAAGTGGTGGAGGTCGCTGTAGCGTAACAAGACGGTTTTAATGCCCCTTGGAAGACACTTGGAGGTTGCAATAGCTTAAAAAGACGGTTTTAATGCCTCTTGGAAGAGACGTGGAGGTTGCAGTAGCTTAACAAGACAGTTTTAATGCCCGTTGGAAGAGACGTGGGGGTTGCAGTAGCTTAACAGGACAATTTTAATGTCCCTTGGAAGAGACGTGGAGGTTGCAGTAGCTTAACAAGATGGTTTTAATGCCCCTTGGAAGAGACGTGAAGGTTGCAGTAGCTTAACAAGACGGGTTTAAGGCCCCTTGGAAGAGTCGTGGAGGTCACAGTAGCTTATCAAGACGGTTTTAATGCCCCTTGGAAGAGACGTGGAGGTTGCGGCAGCTTAAGAAGACGGTTTTAATGCCCCTTGGAAGAGTCATGGAGGATGCAGTAGCTTAGCAAGACGGTTTTAATGCCCCTTGGAAGAGACGTGGAGGTTGCAATAGCTTAACAAGACGGTTTTAATGCCCCTTGGAAGAGACATGGAGGTTGCAGTAGCTTAAAAAGAGGGTTTTAATGCCCCTTGGAAGAGATGTGGAGGTCGCAGTGGAATAAAAAGACAATATCAATGCCCTTGGGAAAAGTGGTGGAGGTCGAAATATCTTAACGAGACAGTTAATGCCCCTTGGAAGAGACATGGAGGTTGCAGTAGCTTAACAAGACGGTTTTAATGCCCCTTGGAAGAGACATGAAGGTTGCAGTAGCTTAACAAGACAGTTTTAATGCCCCTTGGAAGAGACGTGGTGGTCGCAGTAGCTTAACAAGACGGTTTTAATGCCCCTTGGAAGAGACGTGGAGGTCGCAGTGGAATAAAAGACAATATCAATGCCGTTGGGAAAAGAGGTGGAGGTCGCAGTAGCATAGCAAGACGGTTTTAATGCCCATTGGAAGAGACGTGGAGGTTGCAATAGCTTAACAAGACGGTTATAATGCCCCTTGGAAGAGACGTGGAGGTTGCAGTGGCTTAACAAGACGGTTTTAATGCCCCTTGGAAGAGACGTGGAGGTTGCAGTAGCTTAACAAGACGGTTTTAATGCCCCTAGAAAGAGACGTGGAGGTTGCAGTAGATTAACAAGACGGTTTTAATGCCCCTTGGAAGGGACGTGGAGGTCGCAGTAGCTTAACAAGACAGTTTTAATGCCCCTTGGAAGAGACGTGGAGGTTGCGGTAGCTTAGGAAGACGGTTTTAATGCCCCTTGGAACAGACGTAGAGGATGCAGTAGCTTAACAAGACAGTTTTAATGCCCCTTGGAAGAGACGTGGAGGTTGCAGTAGCTTAACAAGACGGTTTGAATGCCCCTTGGAAGAGACGTGGAGGTCGCAGTAGCTTAACAAGAGGGTTTTAATGCCCCTTAGAAGAGACGTGGAGGTCGCAGTGGAATAAAAAGACAATATCAATGCCCTTGGGAAAAGTGGTTGAGGTCGCAATAGCTTAACAAGACGGTTTTAATGCCCCTTGGAAGAGACGTGGAGGTTGCAGTAGCTTAACAAGATGGTTTTAATGCCTCTTGGAAGAGACGTGGAGGTTGCAGTAGCTTAACAAGATGGTTTTAATGCCCCTAGGAAGAATGGTGAAGGTCGCAGTGGAATAAAAAGACAATATCAATACCCCTGGGAAAAGTGGTAGAGGTCGCCGTAGCTAAATAAGATGGTTTTAATGCCCCTTGGATGAATGGTGGAGGTCGCAGTGGAATAAAAAGAAAATATCAGTGCCCCTGGGAAAAGTGGTGTAGGTCGCAGTAGCTTAACAAGACGGTTTTAATGCCCCTTGGAAGAGACATGGAGGTCGCAGTAGCATAACAAGACGGTTTTAATGCCCCTTGGAAGAGACGTCGAGGTTGCAATAGCTTAACAAGACGGTTTTAATGCCCCTTGGAAGAGACGTGGAGGTTTCAGTAGCTTTTCAAGGCGGTTTTAATGCCCCTTGGAAGAATGGTGGAGGTCGCAGTGGAATAAAAAGGCAATATCAATGCCCCTGGGAAAAGTGGTGGAGGTGGCAGTAGCTTAACAAGACGGTTTTAATGCCCCTTGGAAGAGACGTGGACGTCGTAGTGGCAAAACAAGATGGTTTTAATGCCCCTTGGAAAAGACTTGGAGGTTACAGTAGCTTAACAAGACGGTTTTAATGCCCCTTGGAAGAGATGTGGAGGTCGCAGTAGCATAACAAGACAGTTTTAATGCCCCTTGGAAGAGACGTGGAGGTCGCAGTAGCTTAACAAGACGGTTTTAATGCCCCTTGAAAGAGACGTGGAGGTTGCAGTAGCTTAACAAGACGGTTTTAATTCCCCTTGGAAGAGAAGTGGAGGTTGCAGTAGCTTAACAAGACGGTTTTAATGCCCCTTGGAAGAGACATGGAGGTTGAAGTAGCTTAACAAGATGGTTTAAATTCCCCTTGGAAAAGACGTGGAGGTTGCAATAGCTCAAGAAGACAGTTTTAATGCTCCTTGGAAGAGACGTGGAGGATGCAGTAGCTTAACAAGACGGTTTTAATGCCCCTTGGAAGAGACTTGGAGGTTGCAGTAGCTTAAGAAGACGGATTTAATGCCCCTTGGAAGAATGGTGGAGGTCGCAGTAGCTTAACAAGACGGTTTTAATGCCCATGGGGAAAGTGGTGGAGGTCGAAGTAGCTTAACAAGACGGTTTTAATGCCCGTCGGAAGAGACGTTGAGGTCGCAGTGGAATAAAAGACAATATCAATGCCCTTGGAAAAAGTGGTGGAGGTTGCAGTAGCTTAACAAGACGGTTTTAATGCCCCTTGGAAAAGACGTGGAGGTTGCAGTAGCTTAAGAAGACGGATTTAATGCCCCTTGGAAGAATGGTGGAGGTCGCAGTAGCTTAACAAGACGGTTTTAATGCCCATGGGGAAAGTGGTGGAGGTCGCAGTAGCTTATCAAGAAGGTTTTAATGCCCCTCGGAAGAGACGTTGAGGTCGTATTGGAATAAAAGACAATATCAATGCCCTTGGGAAAAGTGGTGGAGGTCGCAGTAGCTTAACAAGACGGTTTTAATGCCCTTTGGAAGAGACGTGGAGGTTGCAGTAGCTTAACAACACGGTTTTAATGCCCCTTGGAAGAGACATGGAAGTTGCAGCAGCTTAACAAGACAGTTTTAATGCCCCTTGGAAGAGACATGGAGGTTACAGTAGCTTAACACGATGGTTTTAATGCCCCTTGGAAGAGATGTGGAGGTTGCAGTTGCTTAACAAGACGGTTTTAATGCCGCTTGGAAGAGACGTGGAGGTCGCAGTGGAATAAAAGACAATATCAATGCCGTTGGGAAAAGTGGTGGAGGTCGCAGTAGCATAACAAGACGGTTTTAATGCCCATTGGAAGAGACTTGGAGGTTGCAATAGCTTAACAAGACGGTTTTAATGCCCGTTGGAAGAGACGTGGAGGTTGCAGTAGCTTAACAAGACAGTTTTAATGCCCCTTGGAAGAGACGTGGAGGTTGCAGTAGCTTTACAAAATGGTTTTAATGCCCCTTGGAAGAGACGTGGAGGTTGCAGTAGCTTAACAAGACAGTTTTAATGCCCCTTGGAAGAGAGATGGAGGTTGCAGCAGCTTAACAAGACAGTTTTAATGCCCCTTGGAAGAGACGTGGAGGTTACAGTAGCTTAACAAGATGGTTTTACTGCCCCGTGGAAGAGACGTGGAGGTTGCAGTAACTTAACAAGACGGTTTTAATGCCCCTTGGAAGAGACGTGGAGGTCGCAGTGGAATAAAAGACAATATCAATGCCGTTGGGAAAAGTGGTGGAGGTCGCAGTAGCATAGCAAGACGGTTTTAATGCCCATTGGAAGAGACGTGGAGGTTGCATTAGCTTAACAAGACGGTTTTAATGCCCGTTGGAAGAGACGTGGAGGTTGCAGTAGCTTTACAAAAAGGTTTTAATGCCCCTTGGAAGAGACGTGGAGGTTGCAGTAGCTTAACACGACAGTTTTAATGCCCCTTGGAAGAGACATGGAGGTTGCAGTAGCTTAACAAGACAGTTTTAATGCCCCTTGGAAGAGACGTGGAGGTCGCAGTGGAATAAAAGAAAATATCAATGCCCTTGGGAAAAGTGGTGGAGGTCAGAGTAGCTTAACAAGATGGTTTTAATGCCCCTTGGAAGAGACGTGGAGGTTGCAGTAGCTTAACAAGACGGTTTTATTGCCCCTTGGAAGAGACGTGGAGGTTGCAGTGGAATAAAAGACAATATCAATGCCTTTGGGAAAAGTGGTGGAGGTCGCTGTAGCTTAACAAGACGGTTTTAATGCCCCTTGGAAGACACTTGGAGGTTGCAATAGCTTAAAAAGACGGTTTTAATGCCCCTTGGAAGAGACGTGGAGGTTGCAGTAGCTTAACAAGACCGTTTTAATGCCCCTTGGAAGAGACGTGGGGGTTGCAGTAGCTTAACAGGACGGTTTTAATGTCCCTTGGAAGAGACGTGGAGGTTGCAGTAGCTTAACAAGATGGTTTTAATGCCCCTTGGAAGAGACGTGAAGGTTGCAGTAGCTTAACAAGACGGGTTTAAGGCCCCTTGGAAGAGACGTGGAGGTCACAGTAGCTTATCAAGACGGTTTTAATGCCCCTTGGAAGAGACGTGGAGGTTGCGGCAGCTTAAGAAGACGGTTTTAATGCCCCTTGGTAGAGTCATGGAGGATGCAGTAGCTTAGCAAGACGGTTTTAATGCCCCTTGGAAGAGACGTGGAGGTTGCAGTAGCTTAACAAGACGGTTTTAATGCCCCTTGGAAGAGACATGGAGGTTGCAGTAGCTTAACAAGAGGGTTTTAATGCCCCTTGGAAGAGATGTGGAGGTCGCAGTGGAATAAAAAGACAATATCAATGCCCTTGGGAAAAGTGGTGGAGGTCGCAATATCTTAACGAGACATTTAATGCCCCTTGGAAGAGACATGGAGGTTGCAGTAGCTTAACAAGACGGTTTTAATGCCCCTTGGAAGAGACATGAAAGTTGCAGTAGCTTAACAAGACAGTTTTAATGCCCCTTGGAAGAGACGTGGTGGTCGCAGTAGCTTAACAAGACGGTTTTAATGCCGCTTGGAAGAGACGTGGAGGTTGCGGTAGCTTAAGAAGACGGTTTTAATGCCCTTTGGAAGAAACATGGAAGATGCAGTAGCTTAGCAAGACGGTTTTAATGCCCCTTGGAAGAGACGTGGAGGTTGCAGTAGCTTAACAAGACGTTTTTAAAGCCCCTTGGAAGAGACATGGAGGTTGCAGTAGCTTAACACGAGGGTTTTAATGCCCCTTGGAAGAGACGTGGAGGTTGCAGTAGCTTAACAAGACGGTTTAAATGCCCCTTGGAAGAGAAGTGGAGGTTGCAGTAGCTTAACAAGACGGTTTTAATGCCCTTTGGAAGAGACATGGAGATCGCAGTGGAATAAAAGACAATATCAATGCCCTTGGGAAAAGTGGTGGAGGTAGCAGTAGCTTAACAAGTCAGTTAATGCCCCTTGGAAGAGACGTGGAGGTTGCAGTAGCTTAACAAGACGTTTTTAATGCCCCTTGGAAGAGACGTGGAGATTGCAGTAGCTTAAGAAGACGGTTTTATTGCCCCTTGGAAGAGACGTGGAGGTTGCAGTGGAATAAAAGACAATATCAATGCCTTTGGGGAAAAGTGGAGGAGGTCGCTGTAGCTTAACAAGACGGTTTTAATGCCCCTTGGAAGACACGTGGAGGTTGCAATAGCTTAAAAAGACGGTTTTAATGCCCCTTGGAAGAGACGTGGAGGTTGCAGTGTCTTAACAACACAGTTTTCATGCCCCTTGGAAGAGACGTGAAGGTTGCAGTAGCTTAACAAGACGGTTTTAATGCCCCTTGGAAGAGACGTGGAGGTCGCAGTAGATCAACAAGACAGTTTTAATGCCCCTTGGAAGAGACTTGAAGGTCGCAGTAGATTAACAAGACGGTTTTAATGCCCCTTGGAAGAGACGTGGAGGTCGCAGTAGCTTAGCAAGACGGTTTTAATGCCCCTTGGAAGAGACGTGGAGGTTGCAGTAGCTTAACAAGACGGTTTTAAAGCCCCTTGGAAGAGACATGGAGGTTGCAGTAGCTTAACACGAGGGTTTTAATGCCCCTTGGAAGAGACGTGGAGGTTGCAGTAGCTTAACAAGACGGTTTAAATGCCCCTTGGAAGAGAAGTGGAGGTTGCAGTAGCTTAACAAGACGGTTTTAATGCCCTTTGGAAGAGACATGGAGATCGCAGTGGAATAAAAGACAATATCAATGCCCTTGGGAAAAGTGGTGGAGGTAGCAGTAGCTTAACAAGTCAGTTAATGCCCCTTGGAAGAGACGTGGAGGTTGCAGTAGCTTAACAAGACGTTTTTAATGCCCCTTGGAAGAGAAGTGGAGGTTGCAGTAGCTTAACAAGACGGTTTTAATGCCCCTTGGAAGAGACATGGAGGTTGAAGTAGCTTAACAAGATGGTTTAAATTCCCCTTGGAAAAGACGTGGAGGTTGCAATAGCTCAAGAAGACAGTTTTAATGCTCCTTGGAAGAGACGTGGAGGATGCAGTAGCTTAACAAGACGGTTTTAATGCCCCTTGGAAGAGACTTGGAGGTTGCAGTAGCTTAAGAAGACGGATTTAATGCCCCTTGGAAGAATGGTGGAGGTCGCAGTAGCTTAACAAGACGGTTTTAATGCCCATGGGGAAAGTGGTGGAGGTCGAAGTAGCTTAACAAGACGGTTTTAATGCCCGTCGGAAGAGACGTTGAGGTCGCAGTGGAATAAAAGACAATATCAATGCCCTTGGAAAAAGTGGTGGAGGTTGCAGTAGCTTAACAAGACGGTTTTAATGCCCCTTGGAAAAGACGTGGAGGTTGCAGTAGCTTAAGAAGACGGATTTAATGCCCCTTGGAAGAATGGTGGAGGTCGCAGTAGCTTAACAAGACGGTTTTAATGCCCATGGGGAAAGTGGTGGAGGTCGCAGTAGCTTATCAAGAAGGTTTTAATGCCCCTCGGAAGAGACGTTGAGGTCGTATTGGAATAAAAGACAATATCAATGCCCTTGGGAAAAGTGGTGGAGGTCGCAGTAGCTTAACAAGACGGTTTTAATGCCCTTTGGAAGAGACGTGGAGGTTGCAGTAGCTTAACAACACGGTTTTAATGCCCCTTGGAAGAGACATGGAAGTTGCAGCAGCTTAACAAGACAGTTTTAATGCCCCTTGGAAGAGACATGGAGGTTACAGTAGCTTAACAAGATGGTTTTAATGCCCCTTGGAAGAGACGTGGAGGTTGCAGTTGCTTAACAAGACGGTTTTAATGCCGCTTGGAAGAGACGTGGAGGTCGCAGTGGAATAAAAGACAATATCAATGCCGTTGGGAAAAGTGGTGGAGGTCGCAGTAGCATAACAAGACGGTTTTAATGCCCATTGGAAGAGACTTGGAGGTTGCAATAGCTTAACAAGACGGTTTTAATGCCCGTTGGAAGAGACGTGGAGGTTGCAGAAGCTTAACAAGACAGTTTTAATGCCCCTTGGAAGAGACGTGGAGGTTGCAGTAGCTTTACAAAATGGTTTTAATGCCCCTTGGAAGAGACGTGGAGGTTGCAGTAGCTTAACAAGACAGTTTTAATGCCCCTTGGAAGAGAGATGGAGGTTGCAGCAGCTTAACAAGACAGTTTTAATGCCCCTTGGAAGAGACGTGGAGGTTACAGTAGCTTGACAAGATGGTTTTACTGCCCCGTGGAAGAGACGTGGAGGTTGCAGTAACTTAACAAGACGGTTTTAATGCCCCTTGGAAGAGACGTGGAGGTCGCAGTGGAATAAAAGACAATATCAATGCCGTTGGGAAAAGTGGTGGAGGTCGCAGTAGCATAGCAAGACGGTTTTAATGCCCATTGGAAGAGACGTGGAGGTTGCATTAGCTTAACAAGACGGTTTTAATGCCCGTTGGAAGAGACGTGGAGGTTGCAGTAGCTTTACAAAATGGTTTTAATGCCCCTTGGAAGAGACGTGGAGGTTGCAGTAGCTTAACACGACAGTTTTAATGCCCCTTGGAAGAGACATGGAGGTTGCAGTAGCTTAACAAGACAGTTTTAATGCCCCTTGGAAGAGACGTGGAGGTCGCAGTGGAATAAAAGAAAATATCAATGCCCTTGGGAAAAGTGGTGGAGGTCAGAGTAGCTTAACAAGATGGTTTTAATGCCCCTTGGAAGAGACGTGGAGGTTGCAGTAGCTTAACAAGACGGTTTTATTGCCCCTTGGAAGAGACGTGGAGGTTGCAGTGGAATAAAAGACAATATCAATGCCTTTGGGAAAAGTGGTGGAGGTCGCTGTAGCTTAACAAGAGGGTTTTAATGCCCCTTGGAAGACACTTGGAGGTTGCAATAGCTTAAAAAGACGGTTTTAATGCCCCTTGGAAGAGACGTGGAGGTTGCAGTAGCTTAACAAGACAGTTTTAATGCCCCTTGGAAGAGACGTGGGGGTTGCAGTAGCTTAACAGGACGGTTTTAATGTCCCTTGGAAGAGACGTGGAGGTTGCAGTAGCTTAACAAGATGGTTTTAATGCCCCTTGGAAGAGACGTGAAGGTTGCAGTAGCTTAACAAGACGGGTTTAAGGCCCCTTGGAAGAGACGTGGAGGTCACAGTAGCTTATCAAGACGGTTTTAATGCCCCTTGGAAGAGACGTGGAGGTTGCGGCAGCTTAAGAAGACGGTTTTAATGCCCCTTGGTAGAGTCATGGAGGATGCAGTAGCTTAGCAAGACGGTTTTAATGCCCCTTGGAAGAGACGTGGAGGTTGCAGTAGCTTAACAAGACGGTTTTAATGCCCCTTGGAAGAGACATGGAGGTTGCAGTAGCTTAACAAGAGGGTTTTAATGCCCCTTGGAAGAGATGTGGAGGTCGCAGTGGAATAAAAAGACAATATCAATGCCCTTGGGAAAAGTGGTGGAGGTCACAATATCTTAACGAGACAGTTAATGCCCCTTGGAAGAGACATGGAGGTTGCAGTAGCTTAACAAGACGGTTTTAATGCCCCTTGGAAGAGACATGAAAGTTGCAGTAGCTTAACAAGACAGTTTTAATGCCCCTTGGAAGAGACGTGGTGGTCGCAGTAGCTTAAGAAGACGGTTTTAATGCCGCTTGGAAGAGACGTGGAGGTTGCGGTAGCTTAAGAAGACGGTTTTAATGCCCTTTGGAAGAAACATGGAAGATGCAGTAGCTTAGCAAGACGGTTTTAATGCCCCTTGGAAGAGACGTGGAGGTTGCAGTAGCTTAACAAGACGTTTTTAAAGCCCCTTGGAAGAGACATGGAGGTTGCAGTAGCTTAACACGAGGGTTTTAATGCCCCTTGGAAGAGACGTGGAGGTTGCAGTAGCTTAACAAGACGGTTTAAATGCCCCTTGGAAGAGAAGTGGAGGTTGCAGTAGCTTAACAAGACGGTTTTAATGCCCTTTGGAAGAGACATGGAGATCGCAGTGGAATAAAAGACAATATCAATGCCCTTGGGAAAAGTGGTGGAGGTAGCAGTAGCTTAACAAGTCAGTTAATGCCCCTTGGAAGAGACGTGGAGGTTGCAGTAGCTTAACAAGACGTTTTTAATGCCCCTTGGAAGAGACGTGGAGATTGCAGTAGCTTAAGAAGACGGTTTTATTGCCCCTTGGAAGAGACGTGGAGGTTGCAGTGGAATAAAAGACAATATCAATGCCTTTGGGGAAAAGTGGAGGAGGTCGCTGTAGCTTAACAAGACGGTTTTAATGCCCCTTGGAAGACACGTGGAGGTTGCAATAGCTTAAAAAGACGGTTTTAATGCCCCTTGGAAGAGACGTGGAGGTTGCAGTGTCTTAACAACACAGTTTTCATGCCCCTTGGAAGAGACGTGAAGGTTGCAGTAGCTTAACAAGACGGTTTTAATGCCCCTTGGAAGAGACGTGGAGGTCGCAGTAGATCAACAAGACAGTTTTAATGCCCCTTGGAAGAGACTTGAAGGTCGCAGTAGATTAACAAGACGGTTTTAATGCCCCTTGGAAGAGACGTGGAGGTCGCAGTAGCTTAGCAAGACGGTTTTAATGCCCCTTGGAAGAGACGTGGAGGTTGCAGTAGCTTAACAAGACGGTTTTAAAGCCCCTTGGAAGAGACATGGAGGTTGCAGTAGCTTAACACGAGGGTTTTAATGCCCCTTGGAAGAGACGTGGAGGTTGCAGTAGCTTAACAAGACGGTTTAAATGCCCCTTGGAAGAGAAGTGGAGGTTGCAGTAGCTTAACAAGACGGTTTTAATGCCCTTTGGAAGAGACATGGAGATCGCAGTGGAATAAAAGACAATATCAATGCCCTTGGGAAAAGTGGTGGAGGTAGCAGTAGCTTAACAAGTCAGTTAATGCCCCTTGGAAGAGACGTGGAGGTTGCAGTAGCTTAACAAGACGTTTTTAATGCCCCTTGGAAGAGACGTGGAGATTGCAGTAGCTTAAGAAGACGGTTTTATTGCCCCTTGGAAGAGACGTGGAGGTTGCAGTGGAATAAAAGACAATATCAATGCCATTGGGGAAAAGTGGAGGAGGTCGCTGTAGCTTAACAAGACGGTTTTAATGCCCCTTGGAAGACACGTGGAGGTTGCAATAGCTTAAAAAGACGGTTTTAATGCCCCTTGGAAGAGACGTGGAGGTTGCAGTGTCTTAACAACACAGTTTTCATGCCCATTGGAAGAGACGTGAAGGTTGCAGTAGCTTAACAAGACGGTTTTAATGCCCCTTGGAAGAGACGTGGAGGTCGCAGTAGATTAACAAGACGGTTTTAATGCCCCTTGGAAGAGACTTGGAGGTCGCAGTAGATTAACAAGACGGTTTTAATGCCCCTTGGAAGAGACGTGGAGGTCGCAGTAGCTTAACAAGACGGTTTTAATGCCCCTTGGAAGAGACGTGGAGGTTGCGGTAGCTTAAGAAGTTGGTTTTAATGCCCCTTGGAAGAGACGTGGAGGATGCAGTAGCTTCACAAGACGGTTTTAATGCCCCTTGGAAGAGACGTGGAGGTTGCAGTAGCTTAACAATATGGTTATAATGCCCCTTGGAAGAGACGTGGAGGTTGCAGTAGCTTAACAAGACGGTTTTAATGCCCCTTAGAAGAAACGTGGACTTTGCAGTGGAATAAAAAGACAATATCAATGCCCTTGGGAAAAGTGGTGGAGGTCGCAATAGCTTAACAATACGGTTTTAATGCCCCTTGGAAGAGACGTGGAGGTTGCAGTAGCTTAGCAAGACGGTTTTAATGCCTCTTGGAAGAGACGTGGAGGTTGCAGTAGCTTAACAAGATGGTTTTAATGCCCCTTGGAAGAATGGTGAAGGTCGCAGTGGAATAAAAAGACAATATCAATACCCCTGGGAAAAGTGGTAGAGGTCGCCGTAGCTAACTAAGATGGTTTTAATGCCCCTTGGACAATGGTGGAGGTCCCAGTGGAATAAAAAGTAAATATCAGTGCCACTGGGAAAAGTGGTGTAGGTCGCAGTAGCTTAACAAGACGGTTTTAATGCCCCTTGGAAGAGACATGGAGATCGCAGTAGCATAACAAGACGGTTTAATGCCCCTTGGAAGAGACGTGGAGGTCGCTGTAGCTTTTCAAGGCGGTTTTAATGCCCCTTGGATGAGACGTGGAGATTGCAGTAGCTTAACAAGATGGTTTTAATGCCCCTTGGAAGAGACGTGGAGGTCGCAGTAGGTTAACAAGACGGTTTTAATGCCCCTTGGAAGAATGGTGGAGGTCGCAGTGGAATAAAAAGACATTATCAATAACCCTGGGAAAAGTGGTGGAGGTGGCAGTAGCTTAAAAAGACGGTTTTAATGCCCCTTGGAAGAGACGTGGAGGTCGCAGTGGCATAACAAGGCGGTTTTAATGCCCCTAGGAAGAGATGTGGAGGTCGCAGTAGCTTAACAAGACGGTTTAAATGCCCCTTGGAAGAGAAGTGGAGGTTGCAGTAGCTTAACAAGACGGTTTTAATGCCCCTTGGAAAACACGTGGAAGTCGCAGTGGAATAAAAGACAATATCAATGCCCTTGGGAAAAGTGGTGGAGGTAGCAGTAGCTTAACAAGATGGTTTTAATGCCCCTTGGAAGAGACGTGGAGTTTGCAGTAGCTTAACAAGACGGTTTTATTGCCCCTTGGAAGAGACGTGAAGGTTGCAGTGGAATAAAAGACAATATCAATGCCTTTGGGAAAAGTGGTGGAGGTCGCTGTAGCTTAACAAGACGGTTTTAATGCCCCTTGGAAGACACGTGGAGGTTGCAATAGCTTAAAAAGACGGTTTTAATGCGTCTTGGAAGAGACGTGGAGGTTGCAGTAGCTTAACAAGTTGGTTTTAATGCCCCTTGGAAGAATGGTGAAGGTCGCAGTGGAATAAAAAGACAATATCAATACCCCTGGGAAAAGTGGGAGAGGTCGCCGTAGCTAAATAAGATGGTTTTAATGCCCCTTGGAAGAATGGTGGAGGTCGCAGTGGAATAAAAAGTAAATATCAGTGCCCCTGGGAAAAGAGGTGTAGGTCGCAGTAGCTTAACAAGACAGTTTTAATGCCCCTTGGAAGAGACTTGGAGGTCGCAGTAGCATAACAAGACGGTTTAATGCCCCTTGGAAAAGACGTGGAGGTTGCAGCAGCTTTTCAAGGCGGTTTTAATGCCCCTTGGATGAGACGTGGAGATTACAGTAGCTTAACAAGACGGTTTTAATGCCCCTTGGAAGAGACGTGGAGGTTGCAGTAACTTAACAAGATGGTTTTAATGCCCCTTGGAAGAGACGTGGAGATTACAGTAGCTTAAGAACACGGTTTTAATGCCCCTTGGAAGAGACGTGGAGGTCGCAGAGGAATAAAAAGACAACATCAAAGCCCCTGGGAAAAGTGGTGGAGGTCGCAGTAGCTTAACAAGACGGTTTTAATGCCCCTTGGAAGAGACATCGAGGTCGCAGTAGCATAACAAGATGGTTTTAATGCCCCTTGGAAGAGACGTGGAGGTTGCAGAGGAATAAAAAGACAACATCAAAGCCCCTGGGAAAAGTGGTGGAGGTCGCAGTAGCTTAACAAGACGGTTTTAATGCCCCTTGGAAGAGACGTTGAGGTTGCGGTAGCTTAGGAAGACGGTTTTAATGCCCCTTGGAAGAGACGTGGAGGATGCAGTAGCTTAACAAGACGGTTTTAATGCCCCTTGGAAGAGACGTGGAGGATGCAGTAGCTTAACAAGACGGTTTTAATGCCCCTTGTAAGAGACGTGTAGGTTGCAGTAGCTTAACAAGAGGGTTTTAATGCCCCTTAGAAGAGACGTGGAGGTCGCAGTGGAATAAAAAGACAATATCAATGCCCTTGGAAAAGTGGTGGAGGTCACAATAGCTTAACAAGACGGTTTTAATGCCCCTTGGAAGAGACGTGGAGGTTGCAGTAGCTTAACAAGACGGTTTTAATGCCTCTTGGAAGAGGCGTGGAAGTTGCAGTAGCTTAACAAGATGGTTTTAATGCCCATTGGAAGAATGGTGAAGGTCGCAGTGGAATAAAAGGACAATATCAATACCCCTGGGAAAAGTGGTAGAGGTCGCCGTAGCTAAATAAGATGGTTTTAATGCCCCTTGGAAGAATGATGGAGGTCGCAGTGGAATAAAAAGTAAATATCAGTGCCCCTGGGAAAAGTGGTGTAGGTCGCAGTAGCTTAACAAGACGGTTTTAATGCCACTTGGAAGAGACATGTGGGTCGCAGTAGCATAACAAGACGGATTTAATGCCCCTTTGAAGAGACGTGGAGGTTGCAGTAGCTTAATAAGACGGTTTTAATGCCCCTTGGAAGAGACGTGGAGGTCGCAGTAGCTTAACAGGACGGTTTTAATGCCCCTTGGAAAAATGGTGGAGGTCGCAGTGGAATAAAAGACAATATCAATGCCCCTAGGAAAAGTGGTGGACGTGGCAGTAGCTTAACAAGATGGTTTTAATGCCCCTTGGAAGAGACGTGGAGGTAGTAGTGGCATAACAAGATGGTTTTAATGCCCCTTGGAAGAGACGTGGAGGTTACAGTAGCTTAACAAGACGGTTTTAATGCCCCTTGGAAGAGATGTGGAGGTCGCAGTTGCATAACAAGACAGTTTTAATGCCCCTTGGAAGAGACGTGGAGGAACGCAGTAGCTTAACAAGACGGTTTTAATGCCCCTTGGAAGAGACGTGGAGGTTGCAGTAGCTTAAAAAGACGGTTTTAATTCCCCTTGGAAGAGAAGTGGAGGTTGCAGTACCTTAACAAGACGGTTTTAATGCCTCTTGGAAGAGACATGGAGGTCGAAGTAGCTTAACAAGATGGTTTAAATGCCCCTTGGAAAAGACGTGGAGGTTGCAATAGCTCAAGAAGACAGTTTTAATGCCCCTTGGAAGAGACGTGGAGGATGCAGTAGCTTAACAAGACGGTTTTAATGTCCCTTGGAAGAGACATGGAGGTCGCAGTAGCTTAACAAGACAGTTTTAATGCCCCTTGGAAGAGACGTGGAGGTTACAGTAGCTTAACAAGACAGTTTTAATGCCCCTTGGAAGAGACATGGAGGTTGCAGTAGCTTAACAAGACGGTTTTAATGCCCCTTGGAAGAGACGTGGAGATTACCGTAGCTTAACAAGACGGTTTTAATGCCCCTTGGAAGAGACGTGGACGTTGCAGTAGCCTAACAAGATGGTTTTAATGCCCCTTGGAAGAGAGGTGGAGATTATAGCAGCTTAACAAGACGGTTTTAAAGCCCCTTGGAAGAGGCGTGGAGGTCGCAGTGGAATAAAAAGACAATATCGAAGCCCTTGGGAAAAGTGGTGGAGGATGCAGTAGCTTAACAAGACGGTTTTAATGCCCCTTGGAAGAGACGTGGAGGTTGCAGTAGCTTAACAAGAGGGTTTTAATGCCCCTTAGAAGAAACGTGGAGGTCGCAGTGGAATAAAAAGACAATATCAATGCCCTTGGAAAAGTGGTGGAGGTCACAATAGCTTAACAAGACGGTTTTAATGCCCCTTGGAAGAGACGTGGAGGTTGCAGTAGCTTAACAAGACGGTTTTAATGCCTCTTGGAAGAGGCGTGGAGGTTGCAGTAGCTTAACAACATGGTTTTAATGCCCATTGGAAGAATGGTGAAGGTCGCACTGGAATAAAAGGACAATATCAATACCCCTGGGAAAAGTGATAGAGGTCGCCGTAGCTAAATAAGGTGGTTTTAATGCCCCTTGGAAGAGACGTGGAGGTTGCGGTAGCTTAAGAAGACGGTTTTAATGCCCCTTGGAAGAGACGTGGAGGATGCAGTAGCTTAGCAAGACGGTTTTAATGCCCCTTGGAAGAGACGTGGAGCTTGCAGTAGCTTAACAAGACGGTTTTAATGCCCCTTGGAAGAGACGTGGAGGTTGCAGTAGCTTAACAAGAGGGTTTTAATGCCCCTTGGAAGAGACGTGGAGGTCGCAGTAGCTTGACAGGACGGTTTTAATGCCTCTTGGAAAAATTGTGGAGGTCGCAGTGGAATAAAAAGTAAATATCAGTGCCCCTGGGAAAAGTGGTGTAGGTCGCAGTAGCTTAACAAGACGGTTTTAATGCCCCTTGTTAGAGACATGGAGGTCGCAGTAGCATAACAAGACGGATTGAATGCCCCTTTGAAGAGACGTGGAGGTTGCAGTAGCTTAACAAGACGATTTTAATGCCCCTTGGAAGAGACGTGCGGGTCGCAGTAGCTTGACAGGACGGTTTTAATGCCCCTTGGAAAAATGGTGGAGGTCGCAGTGGAATAAAAGACAATATCAATGCCGCAGGGAAAAGTGATGGAGGTGGCAGTAGCTTAACAAGACGGTTTTAATGCCCCTTGGAAAAGATGTGGAGGTAGTAGTGGCATAACAAGATGGTTTTAATGCCCCTTGGAAGAGACGTGGAGGTTACAGTAGCTTAACAAGACGGTTTTAATGCCCCTTGGAAGAGATGTGGAGGTCGCAGTAGCTTAACAAGACGGTTTTAATGCCCCTCGGAAGAGACGTGGAGGTTGCAGTAGCTTAACAAGACGGTTTTAATTCCCCTTGGAAGAGAAGTGGAGGTTGCAGTAGCTTAACAAGATGGTTTAAATGCCCCTTGGAAAAGACGTGGAGGTTGCAATAGCTCAAGAAGACAGTTTTAATGCCCCTTGGAAGAGACGTGGAGGATGCAGTAGCTTAACAAGACGGTTTTAATGCCCCTTGGAAGAGACGTGGAGGTTGCAGTAACTTAAGAAGACCGATTTAATGCCCCTTGGAAGAGACGTGGAGGTTACAGTAGCTTAACAAGATGGTTTTAATGCCCCTTGGAAGAGACGTGGAGGTTGCAGTAGCTTAAGAAGATGGTTTTCATGCCCCTTGGAAGAGACGTGGAGGTCGCAGTAGCTTAACAAGACAGTTTTAATGCCCCTTGGAAGAGAGGTGTAAGTCGAAGTGGAATAAAAGACAATATCAATGCCCTAGGGAAAAGTGGTGGAGGTCAGAGTAGCTTAACAAGATGGTTTTAATGCACCTTGGAAGAGGCGTGGAGGTCGCTGTAGCTTAACAAGACGGTTTTAATGCCCCTTGGAAGACACTTGAAGGTTGAAATAGCTTAACAAGCCGGTTTTAATGCCGCTTGGAAGAGAAGTGGAGGTTGCAGTAGCTTAACAAGACAGTTTTAATGCCCCTTGGAAGAGACGTGGAGGTTGCAGTAGCTTAACAAGACGGTTTTAATGCCCCTTGGAAGAGACGTAGAGTTTGCAGTAGCTTAACAGGATGGTTTTAATGCCCCTTGGAAGAGACGTGGAGGTTGCAGTAGCTTAACAAGACGGTTTTAATGCCCCTTGGAAGAGACGTGGAAGTCGCAGTAGCTTAACAAGACGTTTTTAATGCCCCTTGGAAGAGACGTGGAGGTTGCGGTAGCTTAAGAAGACGGTTTTAATGCCCCTTGGAAGAGACGTGGAGGTTGCAGTAGCTTAACAAGACGGTTTTAATGCCCCTTGGAAGAGACGTGGAGGTTGCAGTAGCTTAACAAGAGGGTTTTAATGACCCTTGGAAGAGACGTGGAGGTCGCAGTGGAATAAAAGACGATATCAATGCCCTTGTGAAAAGTGGTGGAGATAGCAGTAGCTTAACAAGATGGTTTTAATGCCCCTTGGAAGAGACGTGGAGTTTGCAGTAGCTTAACAAGACGGTTTTATTGCCCCTTGGAAGAGACGTGGAGGTTGCAGTGGAATAAAAGACAATATCAATGCCCTTGGTAAAAGTGGTGGAGGTCAGAGTAGCTTAACAAGATGGTTTTAATGCCCCTTGGAAGAGACGTGGAGGTTGCAATAGCTTAAAAAGACGGTTTTATTGCCCCTTGGAATAGACGTGGAGGTTGCAGTGGAATAAAAGACAATATCAATGCCTTTGGGAAAAGTGGTGGAGGTCGCTGTAGCTTAACAAGACCGTTTTAATGCCCCTTGGAAGACTCTTGGAGGTTGCAATAGCTTAACAAGACGGTTTTAATGCCCCTTGGAAGAGAAGTGGAGGTTGCAGTAGCTTAACAAGACAGTTTTAATGCCCCTTGGAAGAGACGTGGAGGTTGCAGTAGCTTATCAAATGGTTTTAATGCCCCTTGGAAGAGACGTACAGTTTGCAGTAGCTTAACAAGATGGTTTTAATGCCCCTTGGAAGAAACGTGGAGGTTGCAGTAGCTTAACAAGACGGTTTTAATGCCCCTTGGAAGAGACGTGGAAGTCGCAGTAGCTTAACAAGACGTTTTTAATGCCCCTTGGAAGAGACGTGGAGGTTGCGGTAGCTTAAGAAGACGGTTTTAATGCCCCTTGGAAGAGACGTGGAGGATGCAGTAGCTTAGCAAGACGGTTTTCATGCCCCTTGGAAGAGACGTGGAGGTTGCAATAGCTTAACAAGACGGTTTTATTGCCCCTTGGAAGAGACGTGGAGGTTGCAGTGGAATAAAAGACAATATCAATGCCTTTGGGAAAAGTGGTGGAGGTCGCTGTAGCTTAACAAGACCGTTTTAATGCCCCTTGGAAGACTCTTGGAGGTTGCAATAGCTTAACAAGACGGTTTTAATTCCCCTTGGAAGAGAAGTGGAGGTTGCAGTAGCTTAACAAGACAGTTTTAATGCCCCTTGGAAGAGACGTGGAGGTTGCAGTAGCTTATCAAACGGTTTTAATGCCCCTTGGAAGAGACGTAGAGTTTGCAGTAGCTTAACAAGATGGTTTTAATGCCCCTTGGAAGAGACGTGGAGGTTGCAGTAGCTTAACAAGACGGTTTTAATGCCCCTTGGAAGAGACGTGGAGGTTGCAGTAGCTTAACAAGATGGTTTTAATGCCCCTTGGACGACACGTGGAGGTCGCAGTAGCTTAACAAGAGAGTTTTAATGCCCCTAGGAAGAGAGATGGAGGTCGAAGTGGAATAAAAGACAATATCAATGCCCTAGGGAAAAGTGGTGGAGGTCAGAGTAGCTTAACAAGATGGTTTTAATGCACCTTGGAAGAGACGTGGAGGTCGCTGTAGCTTAACAAGACGGTTTTAATGCCCCTTGGAAAACACTTGAAGGTTGAAATAGCTTAACAAGCCGGTTTTAATGCCGCTTGGAAGAGAAGTGGAGGTTGCAGTAGCTTAACAAGACAGTTTTAATGCCCCTTGGAAGAGACGTGGAGGTTGCAGTAGCTTAACAAGAGGGTTTTAATGCCCCTTGGAAGAGACGTGGAGGATGCAGTAGCTTAGCAAGACGGTTTTATTTCCCCTTCGAAGAGACGTGGAGGTTGCAGTGGAATAAAAGACAATATCAATGCCTTTGGGAAAAGTGGTGAAGGTCGCTGTAGCTTAACAAGATGGTTTTAATGCCCCTTGGAAGACACTTGGAGGTTGCAATAGCTTAACAAGACGGTTTTAATGCCCCTTGGAAGAGACGTGGAGGTTGCAGTAGCTTAACAAGACAGTTTTAATGCCCCTTGGAAGAGACGTGGAGGTTGCAGTAGCTTAACAAAACTGTTTTAATGCCCTTTGGAAGAGACGTGGAGGTTGCAGTAGCTTAACAAGATGGTTTTAATGCCCCTTGGAAGAGACGTAGAGTTTGCAGTAGCTTAACAAGATGGTTTTAATGCCCCTTGGAAGAGACGTGGAGGTTGCAGTAGCTTAACAAGACGGATTTAATGCCCCTTGGAAGAGACGTGGAAGTCGCAGTAGCTTAAAAAGACGTTTTTAATGCCCTTTGGAAGAGACGTGGAGGTTGCGGTAGCTTAAGAAGACGGTTTTAATGCCCCTTGGAAGAGACGTGGAGGATGCAGTAGCTTAGCAAGACGGTTTTAATGCCCCTTGGAAGAGACGTGGAGGTTGCAGTAGCTTAACAAGACGGTTTTAATGCACCTTGGAAGAGACGTGGAGGTCGCAGTGGAATAAAAGACGATATCAATGCCCTTGTGAAAAGTGGTGGAGGTAGCAGTAACTTAACAAGATGGTTTTAATGCCCCTTGGAAGAGACGTGGAGTTTGCAGTAGCTTAACAAGACGGTTTTATTTCCCCTTGGAAGAGACGTGGAGGTTGCAGTGGAATAAAAGACAATATCAATGCCTTTGGGAAAAGTGGTGAAGGTCGCTGTAGCTTAACAAGACGGTTTTAATGCCCCTTGGAAGACACTTGGAGGTTGCAATAGCTTAACAAGACGGTTTTAATGCCGTTTGGAAGAGACGTGGAGGTTGCAGTAGCTTAACAAGACAGTTTTAATGCCCCTTGGAAGAGACGTGGAGGTTGCAGTAGCTTAACAAGACTGTTTTAATGCCCTTTGGAAGAGACGTGGAGGTTGCAGTAGCTTAACAAGATGGTTTTAATGCCCCTTGGAAGAGACGTGGAGGTCGAAGTAGCTTAACAAGACGGTTTTAATGCCCCTTGGAAGAGACGTGGAGGTCGAAGTAGCTTAACAATACGGTTTTAATGCCCCTTGGAAGAGACGTGGAGGTTGCGGTAGCTTAAGAAGACGGTTTTAATGCCCCTTGAAAGAGACGTGGAGGATGCAGTAGCTTAGCAAGACGGTTTTAATGCCCCTTGGAATAGACGTGGAGGTTGCAGTAGCTTAACAAGACAGTTTTAATGCCCATTGAAAGAGACGTGGAGGTTGCAATAGCTTAACAAGATGGTTTTCATGGCCGTTGGAAGAGACGTGGAGGTTGCAGTAGCTTAACAAGACAGTTTTAATGTCCCTTGGAAGAGACGTGGAGGTTGCAGTAGCTTAACAAGACGGTTTTAATGCCCCTTGAAAGAGACGTGAAGGTCGCAGTGGAATAAAAGACAATATCAATGCCCTTGGGAAAAGTGGTGGAGGTCAGAGTAGCTTAACAAGATGGTTTTAATGCCCCTTGGAAGAGACGTGGAGGTTGCAGTAGCTTAACAAGACGGTTTTATTGCCCCTTGGAAGAGACGTGGAGGTTGCAGTGGAATAAAAGACAATATCAATGCCTTTGGGAAAAGTGGTGGAGGTCGCTGTAGCTTAACTATACGGTTTTAATGCCCCTTGGAAGACACTTGGAGGTTGCAATAGCTTAACAAGATGGTTTTAATGCCCCTGGGAAAAGACGTAGAGGTTGCAGTAGCTTAAAAAGACAGTTTTAATGCCCCTTGGAAGAGACGTGGAGGTTTCAGTAGCTTAAGAAGACGGTTTTAATGCCCCTTGGAAGAGACGTGGAGGTTGCAGTAACTTAACAAGATGGTTTTAATGCCCCTTGGAAGAGACGTGGAGGTTGCTGTAGCTTAACAAGACGGTTTTAATGCCCCTTCGAAGAGACGTGGAGGTCGCAGTAGCTTAACAAGACGGTTTTAATGCCCTCTGGAAGAGACGTGGAGGTTGCGGTAGCTTAAGAAGACGGTTTTAATGCCCCTTGCAAGAGACGTGGAGGATGCAGTAGCTTAACAAGAATCTTTTAATGCCCCTTGGAGGAGACGTGGAGGTTGCAGTAGCTTAACAAGACGGTTTTAATGCCCCTTGGAAGAGACGTGGAGGTTGCAGTAGCTTAACAAGAGGGTTTTAATGCCCCTTGGAAGACACGTGGAGGTCGCAGTGGAATAAAAAGACAATATCAATGCCTTTGGGAAAAGTGTTGGAGGTCGCAATATCTTAACAAGACAGTTTTAATGCCCCTTGGAAGAGAGGTGGAGGTTTCAGTAGCTTAACAAGACGGTTTTAATGCCCCTTGGAAGAGACGTGGAGGTTGCAGTGGAATAAAAGACAATATCAATGCCTTTGGGAAAAGTGGTTGAGGTCGCTGTAGCTTAACAAGACGGTTTTAATGCCCCTTGGAAGACACGTTGAGTTTGCAATAGCTTAACAAGACTGTTATAATGCCCCTTGGAAGAGACGTGGAGGTTGCAGTGGCTTAACAAGACGGTTTTAATGCCCCTTGGAAGAGACGTGGAGGTTGCAGTAGCTTAACAAGACGGTTTTAATGCCCCTAGAAAGAGACGTGGAGGTTGCAGTAGATTAACAAGACGGTTTTAATGCCCCTTGGAAGAGACGTGGAGGTCGCAGTAGCTTAACAAGACAGTTTTAATGCCCCTTGGAAGAGACGTGGAGGTTGCGGTAGCTTAGGAAGACGGTTTTAATGCCCCTTGGAACAGACGTAGAGGATGCAGTAGCTTAACAAGACAGTTTTAATGCCCCATGGAAGAGACGTGGAGGTCGCAGTAGCTTAACAAGAGGGTTTTAATGCCCCTTAGAAGAGACGTGGAGGTCGCAGTGGAATAAAAAGACAATATCAATGCCCTTGGGAAAAGTGGTTGAGGTCGCCGTAGCTAAATAAGATGGTTTTAATGCCCCTTGGAAGAATGGTGGAGGTCGCAGTGGAATAAAAAGAAAATATCAGTGCCCCTGGGAAAAGTGGTGTAGGTCGCAGTAGCTTAACAAGACGGTTTTAATGCCCCTTTGAAGAGACATGGAGGTCGCAGTAGCATAACAAGACGGTTTTAATGCTCCTTGGAAGAGACGTCGAGGTTGCAATAGCTTAACAAGACGGTTTTAATGCCCCTTGGAAGAGACGTGGAGGTTTCAGTAGCTTTTCAAGGAGGTTTTAATGCCCCTTGGAAGAATGGTGGAGGTCGCAGTGGAATAAAAAAGCAATATCAATGTCCCTGGGAAAAGTGGTGGAGGTGGCAGTAGCTTAACAAGACGGTTTTAATGCCCCTTGGAAGAGACGTGGACGTCGTAGTGGCATAACAAGATGGTTTTAATGCCCCTTGGAAAAGACTTGGAGGTTACAGTAGCTTTACAAGACGGTTTTAATGCCCCTTGGAAGAGATGTGGAGGTCGCAGTAGCATAACATGACAGTTTTAATGCCCCTTGGAAGAGACGTGGAGGTCGCAGTAGCTTAACAAGACGGTTTTAATGCCCCTTGAAAGAGACGTGGAGGTTGCAGTAGCTTAACAAGACGGTTTTAATTCCCCTTGGAAGAGAAGTGGAGGTTGCAGTAGCTTAACAAGACGGTTTTAATGCCCCTTGGAAGAGACATAGAGGTCGAAGTAGCTTAACAAGATGGTTTAAATGCCCCTTAGAAAAGACGTGGAGGTTGCAATTGCTCAAGAAGACAGTTTTAATGCTCCTTGGAAGAGACGTGGAGGATGCAGTAGCTTAACAAGACGGTTTTAATGCCCCTTGGAAGAGACTTGGAGGTTGCAGTAGCTTAAGAAGACGGATTTAATGCCCCTTGGAAGAATGGTGGAGGTCGCAGTAGCTTAACAAGACGGTTTTAATGCCCATGGGGAAAGTGGTGGAGGTCGAAGTAGCTTAACAAGACGGTTTTAATGCCCGTCGGAAGAGACGTTGAGGTCGCAGTGGAATAAAAGACAATATCAATGCCCTTGGAAAAAGTGGTGGAGGTTGCAGTAGCTTAACAAGACGGTTTTAATGCCCCTTGGAAAAGACGTGGAGGTTGCAGTAGCTTAAGAAGACGGATTTAATGCCACTTGGAAGAATGGTGGAGGTCGCAGTATCTTAACAAGACGGTTTTAATGCCCATGGGGAAAGTGGTGGAGGTCGCAGTAGCTTATCAAGAAGGTTTTAATGCCCCTCGGAAGAGACGTTGAGGTCGCATTGGAATAAAAGACAATATCAATGCCCTTGGGAAAAGTGGTGGAGGTCACAGTAGCTTAACAAGACGGTTTTAATGCCCTTTGGAAGAGACGTGGAGGTTGCAGTAGCTTAACAACACGGTTTTAATGCCACTTGGAAGAGACATGGAAGTTGCAGCAGCTTAACAAGACAGTTTTAATGCCCCTTGGTAGAGACATGGAGGTTACAGAAGCTTAACAAGATGGTTTTAATGCCCCTTGGAAGAGACGTGGAGGTTGCAGTTGCTTAACAAGACGGTTTTAATGCCCCTTGGAAGAGACGTGGAGGTCGCAGTGGAATAAAAGACAATAGCAATGCCGTTGGGAAAAGTGGTGGAGGTCGCAGTAGCATAACAAGACGGTTTTAATGCCCATTGGAAGAGACTTGGAGGTTGCAATAGCTTAACAAGACGGTTTTAATGCCCGTTGGAAGAGACGTGGAGGTTGCAGTAGCTTAACAAGACAGTTTTAATGCCCCTTGGAAGAGACGTGGAGGTTGCAGTAGCTTTACAAAACGGTTTTAATGCCCCTTGGAAGAGACGTGGAGGTTGCAGTAGCTTAACAAGACAGTTTTAATGCCCCTTGGAAGAGACATGGAGGTTGCAGCAGCTTAACAAGACAGTTTTAATGCCCCTTGGAAGAGACGTGGAGGTTACAGTAGCTTAACAAGATGGTTTTACTGCCCCGTGGAAGAGACGTGGAGGTTGCAGTAACTTAACAAGACGGTTTTAATGCCCCTTGGAAGAGACGTGGAGGTCGCAGTGGAATAATAGACAATATCAATGCCGTTGGGATAAGTGGTGGAGGTCGCAGTAGCATAGCAAGACGGTTTTAATGCCCATTGGAAGAGACGTGGAGGTTGCATTAGCTTAACAAGACGGTTTTAATGCCCGTTGGAAGAGACGTGGAGGTTGCAGTAGGTTTACAAAATGGTTTTAATGCCCCTTGGAAGAGACGTGGAGGTTGCAGTAGCTTAACACGACAGTTTTAATGCCCCTTGGAAGAGACGTGGAGGTTGCAGTAGCTTAACAAGACAGTTTTAATGCCCCTTGGAAGAGACGTGGAGGTCGCAGTGGAATAAAAGAAAATATCAATGCCCTTGGGAAAAGTGGTGGAGGTCAGAGTAGCTTAACAAGATGGTTTTAATGCCCCTTGGAAGAGACGTGGAGGTTGCAGTAGCTTAACAAGACGGTTTTATTGCCCCTTGGAAGAGACGTGGAGGTTGCAGTGGAATAAAAGACAATATCAATGCCTTTGGGAAAAGTGGTGGAGGTCGCTGTAGCGTAACAAGACGGTTTTAATGCCCCTTGGAAGACACTTGGAGGTTGCAATAGCTTAAAAAGACGGTTTTAATGCCTCTTGGAAGAGACGTGGAGGTTGCAGTAGCTTAACAAGACAGTTTTAATGCCCGTTGGAAGAGACGTGGGGGTTGCAGTAGCTTAACAGGACAATTTTAATGTCCCTTGGAAGAGACGTGGAGGTTGCAGTAGCTTAACAAGATGGTTTTAATGCCCCTTGGAAGAGACGTGAAGGTTGCAGTAGCTTAACAAGACGGGTTTAAGGCCCCTTGGAAGAGTCGTGGAGATCACAGTAGCTTATCAAGACGGTTTTAATGCCCCTTGGAAGAGACGTGGAGGTTGCGGCAGCTTAAGAAGACGGTTTTAATGCCCCTTGGAAGAGTCATGGAGGATGCAGTAGCTTAGCAAGACGGTTTTAATGCCCCTTGGAAGAGACGTGGAGGTTGCAATAGCTTAACAAGACGGTTTTAATGCCCCTTGGAAGAGACATGGAGGTTGCAGTAGCTTAAAAAGAGGGTTTTAATGCCCCTTGGAAGAGATGTGGAGGTCGCAGTGGAATAAAAAGACAATATCAATGCCCTTGGGAAAAGTGGTGGAGGTCGAAATATCTTAACGAGACAGTTAATGCCCCTTGGAAGAGACATGGAGGTTGCAGTAGCTTAACAAGACGGTTTTAATGCCCCTTGGAAGAGACATGAAGGTTGCAGTAGCTTAACAAGACAGTTTTAATGCCCCTTGGAAGAGACGTGGTGGTCGCAGTAGCTTAACAAGACGGTTTTAATGCCCATTGGAAGAGACGTGGAGGTCGCAGTGGAATAAAAGACAATATCAATGCCGTTGGGAAAAGAGGTGGAGGTCGCAGTAGCATAGCAAGACGGTTTTAATGCCCATTGGAAGAGACGTGGAGGTTGCAATAGCTTAACAAGACGGTTATAATGCCCCTTGGAAGAGACGTGGAGGTTGCAGTGGCTTAACAAGACGGTTTTAATGCCCCTTGGAAGAGACGTGGAGGTTGCAGTAGCTTAACAAGACGGTTTTAATGCCCCTAGAAAGAGACGTGGAGGTTGCAGTAGATTAACAAGACGGTTTTAATGCCCCTTGGAAGAGACGTGGAGGTCGCAGTAGCTTAACAAGACAGTTTTAATGCCCCTTGGAAGAGACGTGGAGGTTGCGGTAGCTTAGGAAGACGGTTTTAATGCCCCTTGGAACAGACGTAGAGGATGCAGTAGCTTAACAAGACAGTTTTAATGCCCCTTGGAAGAGACGTGGAGGTTGCAGTAGCTTAACAAGACGGTTTGAATGCCCCTTGGAAGAGACGTGGAGGTCGCAGTAGCTTAACAAGAGGGTTTTAATGCCCCTTAGAAGAGACGTGGAGGTCGCAGTGGAATAAAAAGACAATATCAATGCCCTTGGGAAAAGTGGTTGAGGTCGCAATAGCTTAACAAGACGGTTTTAATGCCCCTTGGAAGAGACGTGGAGGTTGCAGTAGCTTAACAAGATGGTTTTAATGCCTCTTGGAAGAGACGTGGAGGTTGCAGTAGCTGAACAAGATGGTTTTAATGCCCCTAGGAAGAATGGTGAAGGTCGCAGTGGAATAAAAAGACAATATCAATACCCCTGGGAAAAGTGGTAGAGGTCGCCGTAGCTAAATAAGATGGTTTTAATGCCCCTTGGATGAATGGTGGAGGTCGCAGTGGAATAAAAAGAAAATATCAGTGCCCCTGGGAAAAGTGGTGTAGGTCGCAGTAGCTTAACAAGACGGTTTTAATGCCCCTTGGAAGAGACATGGAGGTCGCAGTAGCATAACAAGACGGTTTTAATGCCCCTTGGAAGAGACGTCGAGGTTGCAATAGCTTAACAAGACGGTTTTAATGCCCCTTGGAAGAGACGTGGAGGTTTCAGTAGCTTTTCAAGGCGGTTTTAATGCCCCTTGGAAGAATGGTGGAGGTCGCAGTGGAATAAAAAGGCAATATCAATGCCCCTGGGAAAAGTGGTGGAGGTGGCAGTAGCTTAACAAGACGGTTTTAATGCCCCTTGGAAGAGACGTGGACGTCGTAGTGGCAAAACAAGATGGTTTTAATGCCCCTTGGAAAAGACTTGGAGGTTACAGTAGCTTAACAAGACGGTTTTAATGCCCCTTGGAAGAGATGTGGAGGTCGCAGTAGCATAGCAAGACAGTTTTAATGCCCCTTGGAAGAGACGTGGAGGTCGCAGTAGCTTAACAAGACGGTTTTAATGCCCCTTGAAAGAGACGTGGAGGTTGCAGTAGCTTAACAAGACGGTTTTAATTCCCCTTGGAAGAGAAGTGGAGGTTGCAGTAGCTTAACAAGACGGTTTTAATGCCCCTTGGAAGAGACATGGAGGTTGAAGTAGCTTAACAAGATGGTTTAAATTCCCCTTGGAAAAGACGTGGAGGTTGCAATAGCTCAAGAAGACAGTTTTAATGCTCCTTGGAAGAGACGTGGAGGATGCAGTAGCTTAACAAGACGGTTTTAATGCCCCTTGGAAGAGACTTGGAGGTTGCAGTAGCTTAAGAAGACGGATTTAATGCCCCTTGGAAGAATGGTGGAGGTCGCAGTAGCTTAACAAGACGGTTTTAATGCCCATGGGTAAAGTGGTGGAGGTCGAAGTAGCTTAACAAGACGGTTTTAATGCCCGTCGGAAGAGACGTTGAGGTCGCAGTGGAATAAAAGACAATATCAATGCCCTTGGAAAAAGTGGTGGAGGTTGCAGTAGCTTAACAAGACGGTTTTAATGCCCCTTGGAAAAGACGTGGAGGTTGCAGTAGCTTAAGAAGACGGATTTAATGCCCCTTGGAAGAATGGTGGAGGTCGCAGTAGCTTAACAAGATGGTTTTAATGCCCATGGGGAAAGTGGTGGAGGTCGCAGTAGCTTATCAAGAAGGTTTTAATGCCCCTCGGAAGAGACGTTGAGGTCGCATTGGAATAAAAGACAATATCAATGCCCTTGGGAAAAGTGGTGGAGGTCGCAGTAGCTTAACAAGACGGTTTTAATGCCCTTTGGAAGAGACGTGGAGGTTGCAGTAGCTTAACAACACGGTTTTAATGCCCCTTGGAAGAGACATGGAAGTTGCAGCAGCTTAACAAGACAGTTTTAATGCCCCTTGGAAGAGACATGGAGGTTACAGTAGCTTAACAAGATGGTTTTAATGCCCCTTGGAAGAGACGTGGAGGTTGCAGTTGCTTAACAAGACGGTTTTAATGCCCCTTGGAAGAGACGTGGAGGTCGCAGTGGAATAAAAGACAATAGCAATGCCGTTGGGAAAAGTGGTGGAGGTCGCAGTAGCATAACAAGACGGTTTTAATGCCCATTGGAAGAGACTTGGAGGTTGCAATAGCTTAACAAGACGGTTTTAATGCCCGTTGGAAGAGACGTGGAGGTTGCAGTAGCTTAACAAGACAGTTTTAATGCCCCTTGGAAGAGACGTGGAGGTTGCAGTAGCTTTACAAAATGGTTTTAATGCCCCTTGGAAGAGACGTGGAGGTTGCAGTAGCTTAACAAGACAGTTTTAATGCCCCTTGGAAGAGAGATGGAGGTTGCAGCAGCTTAACAAGACAGTTTTAATGCACCTTGGAAGAGACGTGGAGGTTACAGTAGCTTAACAAGATGGTTTTACTGCCCCGTGGAAGAGACGTGGAGGTTGCAGTAACTTAACAAGACGGTTTTAATGCCCCTTGGAAGAGACGTGGAGGTCGCAGTGGAATAAAAGACAATATCAATGCCGTTGGGAAAAGTGGTGGAGGTCGCAGTAGCATAGCAAGACGGTTTTAATGCCCATTGGAAGAGACGTGGAGGTTGCATTAGCTTAACAAGACGGTTTTAATGCCCGTTGGAAGAGACGTGGAGGTTGCAGTAGCTTTACAAAATGGTTTTAATGCCCCTTGGAAGAGACGTGGAGGTTGCAGTAGCTTAACACGACAGTTTTAATGCCCCTTGGAAGAGACATGGAGGTTGCAGTAGCTTAACAAGACAGTTTTAATGCCCCTTGGAAGAGACGTGGAGGTCGCAGTGGAATAAAAGAAAATATCAATGCCCTTGGGAAAAGTGGTGGAGGTCAGAGTAGCTTAACAAGATGGTTTTAATGCCCCTTGGAAGAGACGTGGAGGTTGCAGTAGCTTAACAAGACGGTTTTATTGCCCCTTGGAAGAGACGTGGAGGTTGCAGTGGAATAAAAGACAATATCAATGCCTTTGGGAAAAGTGGTGGAGGTCGCTGTAGCTTAACAAGACGGTTTTAATGCCCCTTTGAAGACACTTGGAGGTTGCAATAGCTTAAAAAGACGGTTTTAATGCCCCTTGGAAGAGACGTGGAGGTTGCAGTAGCTTAACAAGACAGTTTTAATGCCCCTTGGAAGAGACGTGGGGGTTGCAGTAGCTTAACAGGACGGTTTTAATGTCCCTTGGAAGAGACGTGGAGGTTGCAGTAGCTTAACAAGATGGTTTTAATGCCCCTTGGAAGAGACGTGAAGGTTGCAGTAGCTTAACAAGACGGGTTTAAGGCCCCTTGGAAGAGACGTGGAGGTCACAGTAGCTTATCAAGACAGTTTTAATGCCCCTTGGAAGAGACGTGGAGGTTGCGGCAGCTTAAGAAGACGGTTTTAATGCCCCTTGGAAGAGTCATGGAGGATGCAGTAGCTTAGCAAGACGGTTTTAATGCCCCTTGGAAGAGACGTGGAGGTTGCAGTAGCTTAACAAGACGGTTTTAATGCCCCTTGGAAGAGACATGGAGGTTGCAGTAGCTTAACAAGAGGGTTTTAATGCCCCTTGGAAGAGATGTGGAGGTCGCAGTGGAATAAAAAGACAATATCAATGCCCTTGGGAAAAGTGGTGGAGGTCGCAATATCTTAACGAGACAGTTAATGCCCCTTGGAAGAGACATGGAGGTTGCAGTAGCTTAACAAGACGGTTTTAATGCCCCTTGGAAGAGACATGAAGGTTGCAGTAGCTTAACAAGACAGTTTTAATGCCCCTTGGAAGAGACGTGGTGGTCGCAGTAGCTTAACAAGACGGTTTTAATGCCGCTTGGAAGAGACGTGGAGGTTGCGGTAGCTTAAGAAGACGGTTTTAATGCCCCTTGGAAGAAACATGGAAGATGCAGTAGCTTAGCAAGACGGTTTTAATGCCCCTTGGAAGAGACGTGGAGGTTGCAGTAGCTTAACAAGACGGTTTTAAAGCCCCTTGGAAGAGACATGGAGGTTGCAGTAGCTTAACACGAGGGTTTTAATGCCCCTTGGAAGAGACGTGGAGGTTGCAGTAGCTTAACAAGATGGTTTAAATGCCCCTTGGAAGAGAAGTGGAGGTTGCAGTAGCTTAACAAGACGGTTTTAATGCCCTTTGGAAGAGACATGGAGATCGCAGTGGAATAAAAGACAATATCAATGCCCTTGGGAAAAGTGGTGGAGGTAGCAGTAGCTTAACAAGTCAGTTAATGCCCCTTGGAAGAGACGTGGAGGTTGCAGTAGCTTAACAAGACGTTTTTAATGCCCCTTGGAAGAGACGTGGAGATTGCAGTAGCTTAAGAAGACGGTTTTATTGCCCCTTGGAAGAGACGTGGAGGTTGCAGTGGAATAAAAGACAATATCAATGCCTTTGGGGAAAAGTGGAGGAGGTCGCTGTAGCTTAACAAGACGGTTTTAATGCCCCTTGGAAGACACGTGGAGGTTGCAATAGCTTAAAAAGACGGTTTTAATGCCCCTTGGAAGAGACGTGGAGGTTGCAGTGTCTTAACAACACAGTTTTCATGCCCCTTGGAAGAGACGTGAAGGTTGCAGTAGCTTAACAAGACGGTTTTAATGCCCCTTGGAAGAGACGTGGAGGTCGCAGTAGATCAACAAGACAGTTTTAATGCCCCTTGGAAGAGACTTGAAGGTCGCAGTAGATTAACAAGACGGTTTTAATGCCCCTTGGAAGAGACGTGGAGGTCGCAGTAGCTTAGCAAGACGGTTTTAATGCCCCTTGGAAGAGACGTGGAGGTTGCAGTAGCTTAACAAGACGGTTTTAAAGCCCCTTGGAAGAGACATGGAGGTTGCAGTAGCTTAACAAGACGGTTTTAATGCCCCTTAGAAGAAACGTGGACTTTGCAGTGGAATAAAAAGACAATATCAATGCCCTTGGGAAAAGTGGTGGAGGTCGCAATAGCTTAACAATACGGTTTTAATGCCCCTTGGAAGAGATCTGGAGGTTGCAGTAGCTTAGCAAGACGGTTTTAATGCCTCTTGGAAGAGACGTGGAGGTTGCAGTAGCTTAACAAGATGGTTTAAATGCCCCTTGGAAGAATGGTGAAGGTCGCAGTGGAATAAAAAGACAATATCAATACCCCTGGGAAAAGTGGTAGAGGTCGCCGTAGCTAACTAAGATGGTTTTAATGCCCCTTGGACAATGGTGGAGGTCCCAGTGGAATAAAAAGTAAATATCAGTGCCCCTGGGAAAAGTGGTGTAGGTCGCAGTAGCTTAACAAGACGGTTTTAATGCCCCTTGGAAGAGACATGGAGATCGCAGTAGCATAACAAGACGGTTTAATGCCCCTTGGAAGAGACGTGGAGGTCGCTGTAGCTTTTCAAGGCGGTTTTAATGCCCCTTGGATGAGACGTGGAGATTGCAGTAGCTTAACAAGATGGTTTTAATGCCCCTTGGAAGAGACGTGGAGGTCGCAGTAGGTTAACAAGACGGTTTTAATGCCCCTTGGAAGAATGGTGGAGGTCGCAGTGGAATAAAAAGACATTATCAATAACCCTGGGAAAAGTGGTGGAGGTGGCAGTAGCTTAAAAAGACGGTTTTAATGCCCCTTGGAAGAGACGTGGAGGTCGCAGTGGCATAACAAGGCGGTTTTAATGCCCCTAGGAAGAGATGTGGAGGTCGCAGTAGCTTAACAAGACGGTTTAAATGCCCCTTGGAAGAGAAGTGGAGGTTGCAGTAGCTTAACAAGACGGTTTTAATGCCCCTTGGAAAACACGTGGAAGTCGCAGTGGAATAAAAGACAATATCAATGCCCTTGGGAAAAGTGGTGGAGGTAGCAGTAGCTTAACAAGATGGTTTTAATGCCCCTTGGAAGAGACGTGGAGTTTGCAGTAGCTTAACAAGACGGTTTTATTGCCCCTTGGAAGAGACGTGAAGGTTGCAGTGGAATAAAAGACAATATCAATGCCTTTGGGAAAAGTGGTGGAGGTCGCTGTAGCTTAACAAGACGGTTTTAATGCCCCTTGGAAGACACGTGGAGGTTGCAATAGCTTAAAAAGACGGTTTTAATGCGTCTTGGAAGAGACGTGGAGGTTGCAGTAGCTTAACAAGTTGGTTTTAATGCCCCATGGAAGAATGGTGAAGGTCGCAGTGGAATAAAAAGACAATATGAATACCCCTGGGAAAAGTGGGAGAGGTCGCCGTAGCTAAATAAGATGGTTTTAATGCCCCTTGGAAGAATGGTGGAGGTCGCAGTGGAATAAAAAGTAAATATCAGTGCCCCTGGGAAAAGAGGTGTAGGTCGCAGTAGCTTAACAAGACAGTTTTAATGCCCCTTGGAAGAGACTTGGAGGTCGCAGTAGCATAACAAGACGGTTTAATGCCCCTTGGAAGAGACGTGGAGGTTGCAGCAGCTTTTCAAGGCGGTTTTAATGCCCCTTGGATGAGACGTGGAGATTACAGTAGCTTAACAAGACGGTTTTAATGCCCCTTGGAAGAGACGTGGAGGTTGCAGTAACTTAACAAGATGGTTTTAATGCCCCTTGGAAGAGACGTGGAGATTACAGTAGCTTAAGAACACGGTTTTAATGCCCCTTGGAAGAGACGTGGAGGTCGCAGAGGAATAAAAAGACAACATCAAAGCCCCTGGGAAAAGTGGTGGAGGTCGCAGTAGCTTAACAAGACGGTTTTAATGCCCCTTGGAAGAGACATCGAGGTCGCAGTAGCATAACAAGATGGTTTTAATGCCCCTTGGAAGAGACGTGGAGGTTGCAGTAGCTTAAGAAGACGACGGTTTTAATGCCCCTTGGAAGAGACGTGGAGGTTGCAGTAGCTTAACAAGACAGTTTTAATGCCCCTTGGAAGAGACGTGGAGGTTGCGGTAGCTTAACAAGACGGTTTTAATGCCCCTTGGAAGAGACGTGGAGGTTGCAGTAGATTAGCAAGACGGTTTTAATGCCCCTTGGAAGAGACGTGCAGGTCGCAGTAGCTTAACAAGACGGCTTTAATGCCCCTTGGAAGAGACGTGGAGGTTGCGGTAGCTTAAGAATACGGTTTTAATGCCCCGTGGAAGAGACCTGGAGGATGCAGTAGCTTAACAAGACGGTTTTAATGCCCCTTGGAAGAGACGTGGAGGTTGCAGTAGCTTAACAAGATGGTTTTAATGCCCCTTGGAAGAAAGGTGAAGGTCGCAGTGGAATAAAAAGACAATATCAATACCCCTGGGAAAAGTGGTAGAGGTCGCCGTAGCTAAAGAAGATGATTTTAATGCACCTTGGAAGAATGGTGGAGGTCGCAGTGGAATAAAAAGCAAATATCAGTGCCCCTGGGAACAGTCGTGTATGTCACAGTAGCTTAACAAGATGGTTTTTATGCCCCGTGGAAGAGACGTGGAGGTTGCAGTAGCTTAACAAGACAGTTTTAATGCCCCTTGGAAGAGACATGGAGGTTGCAGTAGCTTAATAAGATGGTTTTAATACCCCTTGGAAGAATGGTGGAGGTCGCAGTGGAATAAAAAGACAATATCAATGACCCTGGGAAAAGTGATTGAGGTAGCCGTAGCTAAATAAGATGGTTTTAATGCCCCTTGGAAGGATGGTGGAGGTCTCAGTGGAATAAAAAGTAAATATCAGTGCCCCTGGGAAAAGTGGTGGACGTCGCAGTAGCTTAACAAGACGGTTTTAATGCCCCTTGGAAGGGACGTGGAGGTTGCAGTAGCATAACAAGACGGTTTTAATGCCCCTTGGAAGAGACGTGGAGGTTGCAGTAGCTTAACAAGACGGTTTTAATGCCCCTTGGAAGAGACGTTGATGTTTCAGTAGCTTTTCAAGGTGGTTTAATGCCCCTTGGAAGAGACGTGGAGGTTGCAGTAGCTTAACAAGATGGTTTTAGTGCTCCTTGGAAGAATGGTGGAGGTCGCAGTGGATTAAAAAGACAATATCATTGCACCTGGAAAAAAGTTGTGGAGGTCGCAGTAGCTTAACAAGATGGTTTTAATGCCCCTTGGAAGAGACGTGGAGGTCGCAGTAGCATAACAAGACGATTTTAATGCCCCTTGGAAGAGACATGGAGGTCACAGTAGCTTAACAAGACAGTTTTAATGCCCCTTGGAAGAGACGTGGAGGTTGCAGTAGCTTAACAAGACGGTTTTAATGCCCCTTGGAAGAGACGTGGAGGTTGCAGTAGATTAACAAGACGGTTTTAATGCCCCTTGGAAGAGACGTGGAGGTCGCAGTAGCTTAACAAGACGGTTTTAATGGCCCTTGGAAGAGACGTGGAGGTTGCCGTAGCTTAAGAAGACGGTTTTAATGCCCCTTGGAAGAGACATGGAGGTTGCAGTAGCTTAACAAGACGGTTTTAATGCCCCTTGGAAGAGACATGGAGGTTGCAGTAGCTTAACAAGAGGGTTTTAATGCCCCTTGGAAGAGATGTGGAGGTCGCAGTGGAATAAAAAGACAATATCAATGCCCTTGGGAAAAGTGGTGGAGGTCGCAATATCTTAACGAGACAGTTAATGCCCCTTGGAAGAGACATGGAGGTTGCAGTAGCTTAACAAGACGGTTTTAATGCCCCTTGGAAGAGACATGAAGGTTGCAGTAGCTTAACAAGACAGTTTTAATGCCCCTTGGAAGAGACGTGGTGGTCGCAGTAGCTTAACAAGACGGTTTTAATGCCGCTTGGAAGAGACGTGGAGGTTGCGGTAGCTTAAGAAGACGGTTTTAATGCCCCTTGGAAGAAACATGGAAGATGCAGTAGCTTAGCAAGACGGTTTTAATGCCCCTTGGAAGAGACGTGGAGGTTGCAGTAGCTTAACAAGACGGTTTTAAAGCCCCTTGGAAGAGACATGGAGGTTGCAGTAGCTTAACACGAGGGTTTTAATGCCCCTTGGAAGAGACGTGGAGGTTGCAGTAGCTTAACAAGATGGTTTAAATGCCCCTTGGAAGAGAAGTGGAGGTTGCAGTAGCTTAACAAGACGGTTTTAATGCCCTTTGGAAGAGACATGGAGATCGCAGTGGAATAAAAGACAATATCAATGCCCTTGGGAAAAGTGGTGGAGGTAGCAGTAGCTTAACAAGTCAGTTAATGCCCCTTGGAAGAGACGTGGAGGTTGCAGTAGCTTAACAAGACGTTTTTAATGCCCCTTGGAAGAGACGTGGAGATTGCAGTAGCTTAAGAAGACGGTTTTATTGCCCCTTGGAAGAGACGTGGAGGTTGCAGTGGAATAAAAGACAATATCAATGCCTTTGGGGAAAAGTGGAGGAGGTCGCTGTAGCTTAACAAGACGGTTTTAATGCCCCTTGGAAGACACGTGGAGGTTGCAATAGCTTAAAAAGACGGTTTTAATGCCCCTTGGAAGAGACGTGGAGGTTGCAGTGTCTTAACAACACAGTTTTCATGCCCCTTGGAAGAAACGTGAAGGTTGCAGTAGCTTAACAAGACGGTTTTAATGCCCCTTGGAAGAGACGTGGAGGTCGCAGTAGATCAACAAGACAGTTTTAATGCCCCTTGGAAGAGACTTGAAGGTCGCAGTAGATTAACAAGACGGTTTTAATGCCCCTTGGAAGAGACGTGGAGGTCGCAGTAGTTTAGCAAGACGGTTTTAATGCCCCTTGGAAGAGACGTGGAGGTTGCAGTAGCTTAACAAGACGGTTTTAAAGCCCCTTGGAAGAGACATGGAGGTTGCAGTAGCTTAACAAGACGGTTTTAATGCCCCTTAGAAGAAACGTGGACTTTGCAGTGGAATAAAAAGACAATATCAATGCCCTTGGGAAAAGTGGTGGAGGTCGCAATAGCTTAACAATACGGTTTTAATGCCCCTTGGAAGAGATCTGGAGGTTGCAGTAGCTTAGCAAGACGGTTTTAATGCCTCTTGGAAGAGACGTGGAGGTTGCAGTAGCTTAACAAGATGGTTTAAATGCCCCTTGGAAGAATGGTGAAGGTCGCAGTGGAATAAAAAGACAATATCAATACCCCTGGGAAAAGTGGTAGAGGTCGCCGTAGCTAACTAAGATGGTTTTAATGCCCCTTGGACAATGGTGGAGGTCCCAGTGGAATAAAAAGTAAATATCAGTGCCCCTGGGAAAAGTGGTGTAGGTCGCAGTAGCTTAACAAGACGGTTTTAATGCCCCTTGGAAGAGACATGGAGATCGCAGTAGCATAACAAGACGGTTTAATGCCCCTTGGAAGAGACGTGGAGGTCGCTGTAGCTTTTCAAGGCGGTTTTAGTGCCCCTTGGATGAGACGTGGAGATTGCAGTAGCTTAACAAGATGGTTTTAATGCCCCTTGGAAGAGACGTGGAGGTCGCAGTAGGTTAACAAGACGGTTTTAATGCCCCTTGGAAGAATGGTGGAGGTCGCAGTGGAATAAAAAGACATTATCAATAACCCTGGGAAAAGTGGTGGAGGTGGCAGTAGCTTAAAAAGACGGTTTTAATGCCCCTTGGAAGAGACGTGGAGGTCGCAGTGGCATAACAAGGCGGTTTTAATGCCCCTAGGAAGAGATGTGGAGGTCGCAGTAGCTTAACAAGACGGTTTAAATGCCCCTTGGAAGAGAAGTGGAGGTTGCAGTAGCTTAACAAGACGGTTTTAATGCCCCTTGGAAAACACGTGGAAGTTGCAGTGGAATAAAAGACAATATCAATGCCCTTGGGAAAAGTGGTGGAGGTAGCAGTAGCTTAACAAGATGGTTTTAATGCCCCTTGGAAGAGACGTGGAGTTTGCAGTAGCTTAACAAGACGGTTTTATTGCCCCTTGGAAGAGACGTGAAGGTTGCAGTGGAATAAAAGACAATATCAATGCCTTTGGGAAAAGTGGTGGAGGTCGCTGTAGCTTAACAAGACGGTTTTAATGCCCCTTGGAAGACACGTGGAGGTTGCAATAGCTTAAAAAGACGGTTTTAATGCGTCTTGGAAGAGACGTGGAGGTTGCAGTAGCTTAACAAGTTGGTTTTAATGCCCCTTGGAAGAATGGTGAAGGTCGCAGTGGAATAAAAAGACAATATGAATACCCCTGGGAAAAGTGGGAGAGGTCGCCGTAGCTAAATAAGATGGTTTTAATGCCCCTTGGAAGAATGGTGGAGGTCGCAGTGGAATAAAAAGTAAATATCAGTGCCCCTGGGAAAAGAGGTGTAGGTCGCAGTAGCTTAACAAGACAGTTTTAATGCCCCTTGGAAGAGACTTGGAGGTCGCAGTAGCATAACAAGACGGTTTAATGCCCCTTGGAAGAGACGTGGAGGTTGCAGCAGCTTTTCAAGGCGGTTTTAATGCCCCTTGGATGAGACGTGGAGATTACAGTAGCTTAACAAGACGGTTTTAATGCCCCTTGGAAGAGACGTGGAGGTTGCAGTAACTTAACAAGATGGTTTTAATGCCCCTTGGAAGAGACGTGGAGATTACAGTAGCTTAAGAACACGGTTTTAATGCCCCTTGGAAGAGACGTGGAGGTCGCAGAGGAATAAAAAGACAACATCAAAGCCCCTGGGAAAAGTGGTGGAGGTCGCAGTAGCTTAACAAGACGGTTTTAATGCCCCTTGGAAGAGACATCGAGGTCGCAGTAGCATAACAAGATGGTTTTAATGCCCCTTGGAAGAGACGTGGAGGTTGCAGTAGCTTAAGAAGACGACGGTTTTAATGCCCCTTGGAAGAGACGTGGAGGTTGCAGTAGCTTAACAAGACAGTTTTAATGCCCCTTGGAAGAGACGTGGAGGTTGCGGTAGCTTAACAAGACGGTTTTAGTGCCCCTTGGAAGAGACGTGGAGGTTGCAGTAGATTAGCAAGACGGTTTTAATGCCCCTTGGAAGAGACGTGGAGGTCGCAGTAGCTTAACAAGACGGCTTTAATGCCCCTTGGAAGAGACGTGGAGGTTGCGGTAGCTTAAGAATACGGTTTTAATGCCCCGTGGAAGAGACCTGGAGGATGCAGTAGCTTAACAAGACGGTTTTAATGCCCCTTGGAAGAGACGTGGAGGTTGCAGTAGCTTAACAAGATGGTTTTAATGCCCCTTGGAAGAAAGGTGAAGGTCGCAGTGGAATAAAAAGACAATATCAATACCCCTGGGAAAAGTGGTAGAGGTCGCCGTAGCTAAAGAAGATGATTTTAATGCACCTTGGAAGAATGGTGGAGGTCGCAGTGGAATAAAAAGCAAATATCAGTGCCCCTGGGAACAGTCGTGTATGTCACAGTAGCTTAACAAGATGGTTTTTATGCCCCGTGGAAGAGACGTGGAGGTTGCAGTAGCTTAACAAGACAGTTTTAATGCCCCTTGGAAGAGACATGGAGGTTGCAGTAGCTTAATAAGATGGTTTTAATACCCCTTGGAAGAATGGTGGAGGTCGCAGTGGAATAAAAAGACAATATCAATGACCCTGGGAAAAGTGATTGAGGTAGCCGTAGCTAAATAAGATGGTTTTAATGCCCCTTGGAAGGATGGTGGAGGTCTCAGTGGAATAAAAAGTAAATATCAGTGCCCCTGGGAAAAGTGGTGGACGTCGCAGTAGCTTAACAAGACGGTTTTAATGCCCCTTGGAAGGGACGTGGAGGTTGCAGTAGCATAACAAGACGGTTTTAATGCCCCTTGGAAGAGACGTGGAGGTTGCAGTAGCTTAACAAGACGGTTTTAATGCCCCTTGGAAGAGACGTTGATGTTTCAGTAGCTTTTCAAGGTGGTTTAATGCCCCTTGGAAGAGACGTGGAGGTTGCAGTAGCTTAACAAGATGGTTTTAGTGCTCCTTGGAAGAATGGTGGAGGTCGCAGTGGATTAAAAAGACAATATCATTGCACCTGGAAAAAAGTTGTGGAGGTCGCAGTAGCTTAACAAGATGGTTTTAATGCCCCTTGGAAGAGACGTGGAGGTCGCAGTAGCATAACAAGACGATTTTAATGCCCCTTGGAAGAGACATGGAGGTCACAGTAGCTTAACAAGACAGTTTTAATGCCCCTTGGAAGAGACGTGGAGGTTGCAGTAGCTTAACAAGACGGTTTTAATGCCCCTTGGAAGAGACGTGGAGGTTGCAGTAGATTAACAAGACGGTTTTAATGCCCCTTGGAAGAGACGTGGAGGTCGCAGTAGCTTAACAAGACGGTTTTAATGGCCCTTGGAAGAGACGTGGAGGTTGCCGTAGCTTAAGAAGACGGTTTTAATGCCCCTTGGAAGAGACGTGGAGGATGCAGTAGCTTAACAAGACGGTTTTAATGCCCCTTGGAAGAGACGTGGAGGTTGCAGTAGCTTAGCAAGACGGTTTTAATGCCCCTTGAAGAGACGTGGAGATTACCGTAGCTTAACTAGACGGTTTTAATGCCCCTTGGAAGAGACGTGGACGTTGCAGTAGCCTAACAAGATGGTTTTAATGCCCCTTAGAAGAGACGTGGAGATTACAGTAGCTTAACAAGACGGTTTTAATGCCCCTTGGAAGAGGCGTGGAGGTCGCAGTGGAATAAAAAGACAATATCAAAGCTCTTGGGAAAAGTGGTGGAGGTCGCAGTAACTTAACAAGGCGGTTTTAATGCCCCTTGGATGAGACGTGGAGGTTGCAGTAGCTTAACAAGACGGTTTTAATGCCTCTTGGAAGAGACGTGGAGGTTGCAGTAGCTTAACAAGATGGTTTTAATGCCCCTTGGAAGAATGGTGAAGGTCGCAGTGGAATGAAAAGAAAATATCAATACCCCTGGGAAAAGTGGGAGAGGTCGCCGTAGCTAAATAAGATGGTTTTAATGCCCCTTGGAAGAATGGTGGAGGTCGCAGTGGAATAAAAAGTAAATATCAGTGCCCCTGGGAAAAGAGGTGTAGGTCGCAGTAGCTTAACAAGACGGTTTTAATGCCCCTTGGAAGAGACTTGGAGGTCGCAGTAGCATAACAAGACGGTTTAATGCCCCTTGGAAGAGACGTAGAGGTTGCAGCAGCTTTTCAAGGCGGTGTTAATGCCCCTTGGATGAGACGTGGAGATTACAGTAGCTTAACAAGACGGTTTTAATGCCCCTTGGAAGAGACGTGGAGGTTGCAGTAACTTAACAAGATGGTTTTAATGCCCCTTGGAAGAGACGTGGAGATTACAGTAGCTTAAGAAGACGGTTTTAATGCCCCTTGGAAGAGACGTGGAGGTCGCAGAGGAACAAAAAGACAACATCAAAGCCCCTGGGAAAAGTGGTGGAGGTCGCAGTAGCTTAACAAGACGGTTTTAATGCCCCTTGGAAGAGACATCGAGGTCGCAGTAGCATAACAAGATGGTTTTAATGCCCCTTGGAAGAGACGTGGAGGTTGCAGTAGCTTAAAAAGACGACGGTTTTAATGCCCCTTGGAAAAGACGTGGAGGTTGCAGTAGCTTAACAAGACAGTTTTAATGCCCCTTGGAAGAGACGTGGAGGTTGCGGTAGCTTAACAAGACGGTTTTAATGCCCCTTGGAAGAGACGTGGAGGTTGCAGTAGATTAACAAGACGGTTTTAATGCCCCTTGGAAGAGACGTGCAGGTCGCAGTAGCTTAACAAGACGGCTTTAATGCCCCTTGGAAGAGATGTGGAGGTTGCGGTAGCTTAAGAAGACGGTTTTAATGCCCCGTGGAAGAGACCTGGAGGATGCAGTAGCTTAACAAGACGGTTTTAATGCCCCTTGGAAGAGACGTGGAGGTTGCAGTAGCTTAACAAGATGGTTTTAATGCCCCTTGGAAGAGGGGTGAAGGTCGCAGTGGAATAAAAAGACAATATCAATACCCCTGAGAAAAGTGGTAGAGGTCGCCGTAGCTAAAGAAGATGATTTTAATGCACCTTGGAAGAATGGTGGAGGTCGCAGTGGAATAAAAAGCAAATATCAGTGCCCCTGGGAACAGTGGTGTAGGTCACAGTAGCTTAACAAGATGGTTTTTATGCCCCGTGGAAGAGACGTGGAGGTTGCAGTAGCTTAACAAGACAGTTTTAATGCCCCTTGGAAGAGACATGGAGGTTGCAGTAGCTTAACAAGATGGTTTTAATACCCCTTGGAAGAATGGTGGAGGTCGCAGTGGAATAAAAAGACAATATCAATGACCCTGGGAAAAGTGATTGAGGTAGCCGTAGCTAAATAAGATGGTTTTAATGCCCCTTGGAAGGATGGTGGAGGTCGCAGTGGAATAAAAAGTAAATATCAGTGCCCCTGGGAAAAGTGGTGGACGTCGCAGTAGCTTAACAAGACGGTTTTAATGCCCCTTGGAAGGGACGTGGAGGTTGCAGTAGCATAACAAGACAGTTTTAATGCCCCTTGGAAGAGACGTGGAGGTTGCAGTAGCTTAACAAGACGGTTTAAATGCCCCTTGGAAGAGATGTTGATGTTTCAGTAGCTTTTCAAGGTGGTTTAATGCCCGTTGGAAGAGACGTGGAGGTTGCAGAAGCTTAACAACATGGTTTTAGTGCTCCTTGGAAGAATGGTGGAGGTCGCAGTGGATTAAAAAGACAATATCATTGCCCCTGGAAAAAAGTTGTGGAGGTCGCAGTAGCTTAACAAGATGGTTTAAATGCCCCTTGGAAGAGACGTGGAGGTCGCAGTAGCATAACAAGACGATTTTAATGCCCTTTGGAAGAGACATGGAGGTCGCAGTAGCTTAACAAGACAGTTTTAATGCCCCTTGGAAGAGACGTGGAGGTTGCAGTAGCTTAACAAGACGGTTTTAATGCCCCTTGGAAGAGACGTGGAGGTTGCAGTAGATTAACAAGACGGTTTTAATGCCCCTTGGAAGAGACGTGGAGGTCGCAGTAGCTTAACAAGACGGTTTTAATGGCCCTTGGAAGAGACGTGGAGGTTGCGGTAGCTTAAGAAGACGGTTTTAATGCCCCTTGGAAGAGACGTGGAGGATGCAGTAGCTTAACAAGACGGTTTTAATGCCCCTTGGAAGAGACGTGGAGGTTGCAGTAGCTTAGCAAGACGGTTTTAATGCCCCTTGAAGAGACGTGGAGATTACCGTAGCTTAACTAGACGGTTTTAATGCCCCTTGGAAGAGACGTGGACGTTGCAGTAGCCTAACAAGATGGTTTTAATGCCCCTTGGAAGAGACGTGGAGATTACAGTAGCTTAACAAGACGGTTTTAATGCGCCTTGGAAGAGGCGTGGAGGTGGCAGTGGAATAAAAAGACAATATCAAAGCTCTTGGGAAAAGTGGTGGAGGTCGCAATAACTTAACAAGGCGGTTTTAATGCCCCTTGGATGAGACGTGGAGGTTGCAGTAGCTTAACAAGACGGTTTTAATGCCTCTTGGAAGAGACGTGGAGGTTGCAGTAGCTTAACAAGATGGTTTTAATGCCCCTTGGAAGAATGGTGAAGGTCGCAGTGGAATGAAAAGAAAATATCAATACCCCTGGGAAAAGTGGGAGAGGTCGCCGTAGCTAGATAAGATGGTTTTAATGCCCCTTGGAAGAATGGTGGAGGTCGCAGAGGAATAAAAAGTAAATATCAGTGCCCCTGGGAAAAGAGGTGTAGGTCGCAGTAGCTTAACAAGATGGTTTTAATGCACCTTGGAAGAAACATGGAGGTCGCAGTAGCATAACAAGACGGTTTAATGCCCCTTGGAAGAGACGTGGAGGTTGCAGTAGCTTTTCAAGGCGGTTTTAATGCCCCTTGGATGAGACGTGGAGATTACAGTAGCTTAACAAGACGGTTTTAATGCCCCTTGGAAGAGACGTGGAGGTTGCAGTAGCTTAACAAGATGGTTTTAATGCCCCTTGGAAGAGACGTGGAGATTACAGTAGCTTAAGAAGTCGGTTTTAATGCCCCTTGGAGGAGACGTGGAGGTCGCAGTGGAATAAAAAGACAATATCAAAGCCCCTGCAAAAAGTGGTGGAGGTCGCAGTAGGTTAACAAGACGGTTTTAATGCCCCTTGGAAGAAACGTCGAGGTCACAGTAGCATAACAAGATGGTTTTAATGCCCCTTGGAAGAGACGTGGAGGTTGCAGTAGCTTAACAAGACTACGGTTTTAATGCCCCTTGGAAGAGACGTGGAGGTTGCAGTAGCTTAACAAGACGGTTGTAATGCCCCTTGGAAGAGACGTGGAGGTTGCAGTAGCTTAACAAGACGGTTTTAATACCCCTTGGAAGAGACGTGGAGGTTGCAGTAGATTAACAAGACGGTTTTAATGCCCCTTGGAAGAGACGTGGAGGTCGCAGTAGCTTAACAAGACGGTTTTAATGCCCCTTGGAAGAGACGTGGAGGTTGCGGTAGCTTAAGAAGACGGTTTTAATGCCCCTTGGAAGAGACGTGGAGGATGCAGTAGCTTAACAAGATGGTTTTAATGCCCCTTGGAAGAGACGTGGAGGTTGCAGTAGCTTAACAAAACGGTTTTAATGCCCCTTGGAAGAGACGTGGAGGTTGCAGTAGCTTAACAAGAGGGTTTTAATGCCCCTTAGAAGAGACGTGGAGGTTGCAGTGGAATAAAAAGACAATATCAATGCCATTGGGAAAAGTGGTGGAGGTCGCAATAGCTTAACAAGACGGTTTTAATGCCCCTTGAAAGAGACGTGGAGGTTGCAGTAGCTTAACAAGATGGTTTTAATGCCCCTTGGAAGAATGGTGAAGGTCGCAGTGGAATAAAAAGACAATATCAGTACCCCTGTGAAAAGTGGTAGAGGTCGCCGTAGCTAAATAAGATGATTTTAATGCACCTTGGAAGAATGGTGGACGTCGCAGTGGAATAAAAAGCAAATATCAGTGCACCTGGGAACAGTGGTGTAGGTCGCAGTAGCTTAACAAGACGGTTTTAATGCCCCTTGGAAGAGATGTGGAGGTTGCAGTAGCTTAACAAGACGGTTTTATTGCCACTTGGAAGAGTCATGGAGGTTGCAGTAGCTTAACAAGATCGTTTTAATACCCTCTTGGAAGAATGGTGGAGGTCGCAGTGGAATAAAAAGACAATATCAATGACCCTGGGAAAAGTGATTGAGGTCGCCGTAGCTAAATAAGATGGTTTTAATGCCCCTTGGAAGGATGGTGGAGGTCGCAGTGGAATAAAAAGTAAATATCAGTGCCCCTGGGAAAAGTGGTGGACGTCGCAGTAGCTTAACAAGACGGTTTTAATGCCCCTTGGATGAGACGTGGAGGTTGCAGTAGCATAACAAGATGGTTTAATGCCCCTTGGAAGAGACATGGAGGTTGCAGTAGCTTAACAAGACGGTTTTAATGCCCTTTGGAAGAGACGTGGATGTTTCAGTAGCTTTTCAAGGTGGTTTAATGCCCCTTGGAAGAGACGTGGAGGTTGCAGTAGCTTAACAAGACGGTTTTAATGCCTCTTGGAAGATACGTGGAGGTCGCAGTAGCTTAACAAGATGGTTTTAATGCTCCTTGGAAGAATGGAGGAGGTCGCAGTGGATTAAAATGCAATATCATTGCCCCTGGGAAAAAGTTGTGGAGGTCGCAGTAGCTTAACAAGATGGTTTAAATGCCCCTTGGAACAGACGTGGAGTTCGCAGCAGCATAACAAGACGGTTTTAATGCCCCTTGGAAGAGACGTGGAGGTCGCAGTAGCATAACAAAACGGTTTTAATGCCCCTTGGAAGAGACATGGAGGTCGCAGTAGCTTAACAAGACAGTTTTAATGCCCCTTGGAAGAGACGTGGAGGTTACAGTAGCTTAACAAGACGGTTTTAATGCCCCTTGGAAGAGACGTGGAGGTTGCAGTAGCTTAACAAGACGGTTTTAATGCCCCTTGAAGAGACCTGGAGGTTACCGTAGCTTAACAAGACGGTTTTAGTGCCCCTTGGAAGAGACTTGGACGTTGCAGTAGCCTAACAAGATGGTTTTAATGCCCCTTGGAAGAGAGGTGCAGATTATAGTAGCTTAACAACATGGTTTTAATGCCCCTTGGAAGAGGCGTGGAGGTCGCAGTGGAATAAAAAGACAATATCAAAGCCCTTGGGAAAAGTGGTGGAGGTCGCAGTAGCTTAACAAGGCGGTTTTAATGCCCCTTGGAAGAGACGTGGAGGTTGCATTAGCTTAACAAGACGGTATTAATGCCCCTTGGAAGAGATGTGGAGGTTGCAGTAGCTTAACAAGAGGGTTTTATTGCCCCTTGGAAGAGACGTGGAGGTCGCAGTGGAATTAAAAGACAATATCAATGCCCTTGTCAAAAGTGGTGGAGATCGCAGTAGCTTAACAAGATGGTTTTAATGCCCCTTGGAAGAGATGTGGAGGTCGCAGTAGCTTAACAAGACGGTTTTAATGCCCCTTGGAAGAGACGTTGGAAGTTGCGGTAGCTTAGGAAGACGGTTTTAATGCCCCTTGGAAGAGACGTGGAGGATGCAGTAGCTTAACAAGACGGTTTTTGTGCCCCTTGGAAGATACGTGGAGGTTGCAGTAGCTTAACAAGACGGTTTTAATGCCCCTTGGAAGAGACGTGGAGGTTGCAATAGCTTAACAAGAGGGTTTTAATGCCCCTTAGAAGAGACGTGGAGGTCGCAGTGGAATAAAAAGACAATATCAATGCCCTTGGAAAAGTGGTGGAGGTCGCAATAGCTTAACAAGACGGTTTTAATGCCCCTTGGAAGAGACATGGAGGTCGCAGTAACTTAACAAGACAGTTTTAATGCCCCTTGGAAGAGATGTGGAGGTTGCAGTAGATTAACAAGATTGTTTTAATGCCCCTTCCAAGAGACGTGGAGGTCGCAGTAGCTTAACAAGACGGTTTTATTGCCCCTTGGAAGAGACGTGGAGGTTGCGGTAGCTTAAGAAGACGGTCTTAATGCCCCTTGGAAGAGACGTGGAGGTTGCAGCAGCTTAACAAGACGGTTTTAATGCCCCTTGAAGAGACGTGGAGATTACCGTAGCTTAACAAGACGGTTTTAATGCCCCTTGGAAGAGGCGTGGAGGTTGCAGTGGAATAAAAAGACATTATCAAAGCTCTTGGGAAAAGTGGTGGAGGTCGCAGTAACTTAACAAGGCGGTTTTAATGCCCCTTGGAAGAGACGTGGAGGTTGCAGTAGCTTAACAAGACGGTTTTAATGCCTCTTGGAAGAGACGTGGAGGTTGCAGTAGCTTAACAAGATGGTTTTAATGCCCCTTGGAAGAATGGTGAAGGTCGCAGTGGAATAAAAAGAAAATATCAATACCCCTGGGAAAAGTGGGAGAGGTCGCCGTAGCTAGATAAGATGGTTTTAATGCCCCTTGGAAGAATGGTGGAGGTCGCAGAGGAATAAAAAGTAAATATCAGTGCCCCTGGGAAAAGAGGTGTAGATCGCAGTAGCTTAACAAGACTGTTTTAATGCCCATTGGAAGAGACATGGAGGTCGCAGTAGCATAACAAGACGGTTTAAAGCCCCTTGGAAGAGACATGGAGGTTGCAGTAGCTTTTCAAGGCGGTTTTAAAGCCCCTTGGATGAGATGTGGAGATTACAGTAGCTTAACAAGACGGTTTTAATGCCCCTTGGAAGAGACGTGGAGGTTGCAGTAGCTTAACAAGATGGTTTTAATGCCCCTTTGAAGAGACGTGGAGATTACAGTAGCTTAAGAAGACGGTTTTAATGCCCCTTGGAGGAGACTTGGAGGTCACAGTGGAATAAAAAGACAATATCAAAGCCCCGGGGAAAAGTGGTGGAAGTCGCAGTAGGTTAACAAGATGGTTTTAATGCCCCTTGGAAGAGACGTGGAGGTTGCAGTAGCTTAACAAGACGGTTTTAATGCCCCTTGGAAGAGACGTGGAGGTTGCAGTAGCTTAACAAGACGGTTTTAATGCCCCTTGGAAGAGACGTGGAGGTTGCAGTAGATTATCAAAACGGTTTTAATGCCCCTTGGAAGAGACGTGGAGGTCGCAGTAGCTTAACAAGACGGTTTTAATGCCCCTTGAAAGAGACGTGGAGGTTGCAGTAGCTTAACAAGATGGTTTTAATGCCCCTTGGAAGAATGGTGAAGGTTGCAGTGGAATAAAAAGACAATATCAATACCCCTGGGAAAAGTGGTAGAGGTCGCCGTAGCTAAATAACATGATTTTAATGCAACTTGGAAGAATGGTGGAGGTCGCAGAGGAATAAAAAGCAAATATCAGTGCCCCTTGGAACAGTGGTATAGGTCGCAGTAGCTTAACAAGACGGTTTTAATGCCCCTTGGAAGAGACGTGGAGGTTGCAGTAGCTTAACAAGACGGTTTTAATGCCCCTTGGAAGAGACGTGGATGTTCCAGTAGCTTTTCAAGGTGGTTTAATGCCCCTTGGAAGAGACGTTGAGGTTGCAGTAGCTTTAGAAGACGGTTTTTATGCCCCTTGGAAGATACGTGGAGGTCGCAGTAGCTTAACAAGATGGTTTTAGTGCTCCTTGGAAGAATGGTGGAGGTCGCAGTGGATTAAAAAGACAATATCATTGCCCCTAGGAAAAAGTTGTGGAGGTCACAGTAGCTTAACAAGATGGTTTAAATGCCCCTTGGAAGAGACGTGGAGGTCGCAGCAGCATAACAAGACGGTTTTAATGCCCCTTGGAAGAGACGTGGAGGTCGCAGTAGCATAACAAAACGGTTTTAATGCCCCTTGGAAGAGACATGGAGGTCGCAGTAGCTTAACAAGACAGTTTTAATGCCCCTTGGAAGAGACATGGAGGTTGCAGTAGCTTAACAAGACGGTTTTAATGCCCCTTGAAGAGACGTGGAGATTACCGTAGCTTAACAAGACGGTTTTAATGCCCCTTGGAAGAGACGTGGACGTTGCAGTAGCCTAACAAGATGGTTTTTATGCCCCTTGGAAGAGAGGTGGAGATTATAGTAGCTTAACAAGACGGTTTTAAAGCCCCTTGGAAGAGGCATGGAGGTCGTAGTGGAATAAAAAGACAATATCAAAGCCCTTGGGAAAAGTGGTGGAGGTCGCAGTAGCTTAACAAGGCGGTTTTCATGCCCCTTGGAAGAGACGTGGAGGTCGCAGTAGCATAACAAGATGGTTTTAATGCCTCTTGAAAGAGACGTAGAGTTTGCAGTATCTTAAAAAGACGACGTTTTTAATGCCCCTTGGAAGAGACGTGGAGGTTGCAGTAGCTTAACAAGACGGTATTATTGCCCCTTGGAAGAGACGTGGAGGTTGCAGTAGCTTAAAAAGAGGGTTTTAATGCCCCTTGGAAGAGACGTGGTGGTTGCAGTGGAATTAAAAGACAATATCAATACCCTTGGGAAAAGTGGTGGAGATCGTAGTAGCTTAACAAGACGGTTTTAATGCCCCTTGGAAGAGACGTGGAGGTCGCAGTAGCTTAACAAGACGGTTTTAATGCCCCTTGGAAGAGACGTTGAGGTTGCGGTAGCTTAGGAAGACGGTTTTAATGCCCCTTGGAAGAGACGTGGAGGATGCAGTAGCTTAACAAGACGGTTTTAATGCCCCTTGGAAGAGACGTGGAGGATGCAGTAGCTTAACAAGACGGTTTTAATGCCCCTTGTAAGAGACGTGTAGGTTGCAGTAGCTTAACAAGAGGGTTTTAATGCCCCTTAGAAGAGACGTGGAGGTCGCAGTGGAATAAAAAGACAATATCAATGCCCTTGGAAAAGTGGTGGAGGTCACAATAGCTTAACAAGACGGTTTTAATGCCCCTTGGAAGAGACGTGGAGGTTGCAGTAGCTTAACAAGATGGTTTTAATGCCTCTTGGAAGAGGCGTGGAAGTTGCAGTAGCTTAACAAGATGGTTTTAATGCCCATTGGAAGAATGGTGAAGGTCGCAGTGGAATAAAAGGACAATATCAATACCCCTGGGAAAAGTGGTAGAGGTCGCCGTAGCTAAATAAGATGGTTTTAATGCCCCTTGGAAGAATGATGGAGGTCGCAGTGGAATAAAAAGTAAATATCAGTGCCCCTGGGAAAAGTGGTGTAGGTCGCAGTAGCTTAACAAGACGGTTTTAATGCCACTTGGAAGAGACATGTGGGTCGCAGTAGCATAACAAGACGGATTTAATGCCCCTTTGAAGAGACGTGGAGGTTGCAGTAGCTTAACAAGACGGTTTTAATGCCCCTTGGAAGAGACGTGGAGGTCGCAGTAGCTTAACAGGACGGTTTTAATGCCCCTTGGAAAAATGGTGGAGGTCGCAGTGGAATAAAAGACAATATCAATGCCCCTAGGAAAAGTGGTGGACGTGGCAGTAGCTTAACAAGATGGTTTTAATGCCCCTTGGAAGAGACGTGGAGGTAGTAGTGGCATAACAAGATGGTTTTAATGCCCCTTGGAAGAGACGTGGAGGTTACAGTAGCTTAACAAGACGGTTTTAATGCCCCTTGGAAGAGATGTGGAGGTCGCAGTTGCATAACAAGACAGTTTTAATGCCCCTTGGAAGAGACGTGGAGGTTGCAGTATCTTAACAAGACGGTTTTAATGCCTCTTGGAAGAGACATGGAGGTCGAAGTAGCTTAACAAGATGGTTTAAATGCCCCTTGGAAAAGACGTGGAGGTTGCAATAGCTCAAGAAGACAGTTTTAATGCCCCTTGGAAGAGACGTGGAGGATGCAGTAGCTTAACAAGACGGTTTTAATGTCCCTTGGAAGAGACATGGAGGTCGCAGTAGCTTAACAAGACAGTTTTAATGCAACTTGGAAGAGACGTGGAGGTTACAGTAGCTTAACAAGACGGTTTTAATGCCCCTTGGAAGAGACATGGAGGTTGCAGTAGCTTAACAAGACGGTTTTAATGCCCCTTGGAAGAGACGTGGAGATTACCGTAGCTTAACAAGACGGTTTTAATGCCCCTTGGAAGAGACGTGGACGTTGCAGTAGCCTAACAAGATGGTTTTAATGCCCCTTGGAAGAGAGGTGGAGATTATAGCAGCTTAACAAGACGGTTTTAAAGCCCCTTGGAAGAGGCGTGGAGGTCGCAGTGGAATAAAAAGACAATATCAAAGCCCTTGGGAAAAGTGGTGGAGGATGCAGTAGCTTAACAAGACGGTTTTAATGCCCCTTGGAAGAGACGTGGAGGTTGCAGTAGCTTAACAAGAGGGTTTTAATGCCCCTTAGAAGAGACGTGGAGGTCGCAGTGGAATAAAAAGACAATATCAATGCCCTTGGAAAAGTGGTGGAGGTCACAATAGCTTAACAAGACGGTTTTAATGCCCCTTGGAAGAGACGTGGAGGTTGCAGTAGCTTAACAAGACGGTTTTAATGCCTCTTGGAAGAGGCGTGGAGGTTGCAGTAGCTTAACAACATGGTTTTAATGCCCATTGGAAGAATGGTGAAGGTCGCACTGGAATAAAAGGACAATATCAATACCCCTGGGAAAAGTGGTAGAGGTCGCCGTAGCTAAATAAGGTGGTTTTAATGCCCCTTGGAAGAGACGTGGAGGTTGCGGTAGCTTAAGAAGACGGTTTTAATGCCCCTTGGAAGAGACGTGGAGGATGCAGTAGCTTAGCAAGACGGTTTTAATGCCCCTTGGAAGAGACGTGGAGGTTGCAGTAGCTTAACAAGACGGTTTTAATGCCCCTTGGAAGAGACGTGGAGGTTGCAGTAGCTTAACAAGAGGGTTTTAATGCCCCTTGGAAGAGACGTGGAGGTCGCAGTAGCTTGACAGGACGGTTTTAATGCCTCTTGGAAAAATTGTGGAGGTCGCAGTGGAATAAAAAGTAAATATCAGTGCCCCTGGGAAAAGTGGTGTAGGTCGCAGTAGCTTAACAAGACGGTTTTAATGCCCCTTGTTAGAGACATGGAGGTCGCAGTAGCATAACAAGACGGATTGAATGCCCCTTTGAAGAGACGTGGAGGTTGCAGTAGCTTAACAAGACGATTTTAATGCCCCTTGGAAGAGACGTGCGGGTCGCAGTAGCTTGACAGGACGGTTTTAATGCCCCTTGGAAAAATGGTGGAGGTCGCAGTGGAATAAAAGACAATATCAATGCCGCAGGGAAAAGTGATGGAGGTGGCAGAAGCTTAACAAGACGGTTTTAATGCCCCTTGGAAAAGATGTGGAGGTAGTAGTGGCATAACAAGATGGTTTTAATGCCCCTTGGAAGAGACGTGGCGGTTACAGTAGCTTAACAAGACGGTTTTAATGCCCCTTGGAAGAGATGTGGAGGTCGCAGTAGCTTAACAAGACGGTTTTAATGCCCCTTGGAAGAGACGTGGAGGTTGCAGTAGCTTAACAAGACGGTTTTAATTCCACTTGGAAGAGAAGTGGAGGTTGCAGTAGCTTAACAAGATGGTTTAAATGCCCCTTGGAAAAGACGTGGAGGTTGCAATAGCTCAAGAAGACAGTTTTAATGCCCCTTGGAAGAGACGTGGAGGATGCAGTAGCTTAACAAGACGGTTTTAATGCCCCTTGGAAGAGACGTGGAGGTTGCAGTAACTTAAGAAGACCGATTTAATGCCCCTTGGAAGAGACGTGGAGGTTACAGTAGCTTAACAAGATGGTTTTAATGCCCCTTGGAAGAGACGTGGAGGTTGCAGTAGCTTAAGAAGATGGTTTTAATGCCCCTTGGAAGAGACGTGGAGGTCGCAGTAGCTTAACAAGACAGTTTTAATGCCCCTTGGAAGAGAGGTGGAGGTCGAAGTGGAATAAAAGACAATATCAATGCCCTAGGGAAAAGTGGTGGAGGTCAGAGTAGCTTAACAAGATGGTTTTAATGCACCTTGGAAGAGGCGTGGAGGTCGCTGTAGCTTAACAAGACGGTTTTAATGCCCCTTGGAAGACACTTGAAGGTTGAAATAGCTTAACAAGCCGGTTTTAATGCCGCTTGGAAGAGAAGTGGAGGTTGCAGTAGCTTAACAAGACAGTTTTAATGCCCCTTGGAAGAGACGTGGAGGTTGCAGTAGCTTAACAAGACGGTTTTAATGCCCCTTGGAAGAGACGTAGAGTTTGCAGTAGCTTAACAAGATGGTTTTAATGCCCCTTGGAAGAGACGTGGAGGTTGCAGTAGCTTAACAAGACGGTTTTAATGCCCCTTGGAAGAGACGTGGAAGTCGCAGTAGCTTAACAAGACGTTTTTAATGCCCCTTGGAAGAGACGTGGAGGTTGCGGTAGCTTAAGAAGACGGTTTTAATGCCCCTTGGAAGAGACGTGGAGGTTGCAGTAGCTTAACAAGACGGTTTTAATGCCCCTTGGAAGAGACGTGGAGGTTGCAGTAGCTTAACAAGAGGGTTTTAATGACCCTTGGAAGAGACGTGGAGGTCGCAGTGGAATAAAAGACGATATCAATGCCCTTGTGAAAAGTGGTGGAGATAGCAGTAGCTTAACAAGATGGTTTTAATGCCCCTTGGAAGAGACGTGGAGTTTGCAGTAGCTTAACAAGACGGTTTTATTGCCCCTTGGAAGAGACGTGGAGGTTGCAGTGGAATAAAAGACAATATCAATGCCCTTGGTAAAAGTGGTGGAGGTCAGAGTAGCTTAACAAGATGGTTTTAATGCCCCTTGGAAGAGACGTGGAAGTTGCAATAGCTTAAAAAGACGGTTTTATTGCCCCTTGGAAGAGACGTGGAGGTTGCAGTGGAATAAAAGACAATATCAATGCCTTTGGGAAAAGTGGTGGGGGTCGCTGTAGCTTAACAAGACCGTTTTAATGCCCCTTGGAAGACTCTTGGAGGTTGCAATAGCTTAACAAGACGGTTTTAATGCCCCTTGGAAGAGAAGTGGAGGTTGCAGTAGCTTAACAAGACAGTTTTAATGCCCCTTGGAAGAGACGTGGAGGTTGCAGTAGCTTATCAAATGGTTTTAATGCCCCTTGGAAGAGACGTACAGTTTGCAGTAGCTTAACAAGATGGTTTTAATGCACCTTGGAAGAGACGTGGAGGTTGCAGTAGCTTAACAAGACGGTTTTAATGCCCCTTGGAAGAGACGTGGAAGTCGCAGTAGCTTAACAAGACGTTTTTAATGCCCCTTGGAAGAGACGTGGAGGTTGCGGTAGCTTAAGAAGACGGTTTTAATGCCCCTTGGAAGAGACGTGGAGGATGCAGTAGCTTAGCAAGACGGTTTTCATGCCCCTTGGAAGAGACGTGGAGGTTGCAATAGCTTAACAAGACGGTTTTATTGCCCCTTGGAAGAGACGTGGAGGTTTCAGTGGAATAAAAGACAATATCAATGCCTTTGGGAAAAGTGGTGGAGGTCGCTGTAGCTTAACAAGACCGTTTTAATGCCCCTTGGAAGACTCTTGGAGGTTGCAATAGCTTAACAAGACGGTTTTAATTCCCCTTGGAAGAGAAGTGGAGGTTGCAGTAGCTTAACAAGACAGTTTTAATGCCCCTTGGAAGAGACGTGGAGGTTGCAGTAGCTTATCAAACGGTTTTAATGCCCCTTGGAAGAGACGTAGAGTTTGCAGTAGCTTAACAAGATGGTTTTAATGCCCCTTGGAAGAGACGTGGAGGTTGCAGTAGCTTAACAAGACGGTTTTAATGCCCCTTGGAAGAGACGTGGAGGTTGCAGTAGCTTAACAAGATGGTTTTAATGCCCCTTGGACGAGACGTGGAGGTCGCAGTAGCTTAACAAGAGAGTTTTAATGCCCCTAGGAAGAGAGATGGAGGTCGAAGTGGAATAAAAGACAATATCAATGCCCTAGGGAAAAGTGGTGGAGGTCAGAGTAGCTTAACAAGATGGTTTTAATGCACCTTGGAAGAGACGTGGAGGTCGCTGTAGCTTAACAAGACGGTTTTAATGCCCCTTGGAAAACACTTGAAGGTTGAAATAGCTTAACAAGCAGGTTTTAATGCCGCTTGGAAGAGAAGTGGAGGTTGCAGTAGCTTAACAAGACAATTTTAATGCCCCTTGGAAGAGACGTGGAGGTTGCAGTAGCTTAACAAGAGGGTTTTAATGACCCTTGGAAGAGACGTGGAGGTCGCAGTGGAATAAAAGACGATATCAATGCCCTTGTGAAAAGTGGTGGAGATAGCAGTAGCTTAATAAGATGGTTTTAATGCCCCTTGGAAGAGACGTGGAGTTTGCAGTAGCTTAACAAGACGGTTTTATTGCCCCTTGGAAGAGACGTGGAGGTTGCAGTGGAATAAAAGACAATATCAATGCCCTTGGTAAAAGTGGTGGAGGTCAGAGTAGCTTAACAAGATGGTTTTAATGCCCCTTGGAAGAGACGTGGAGGTTGCAATAGCTTAACAAGACGGTTTTATTGCCCCTTGGAAGAGACGTGGAGGTTGCAGTGGAATAAAAGACAATATCAATGCCTTTGGGAAAAGTGGTGGAGGTCGCTGTAGCTTAACAAGACCGTTTTAATGCCCCTTGGAAGACTCTTGGAGGTTGCAATAGCTTAACAAGACGGTTTTAATGCCCCTTGGAAGAGAAGTGGAGGTTGCAGTAGCTTAACAAGACAGTTTTAATGCCCCTTGGAAGAGACGTGGAGGTTGCAGTAGCTTATCAAACGGTTTTAATGCCCCTTGGAAGAGACGTAGAGTTTGCAGTAGCTTAACAAGATGGTTTTAATGCCCCTTGGAAGAGACGTGGAGGTTGCAGTAGCTTAACAAGACGGTTTTAGTGCCCCTTGGAAGAGACGTGGAAGTCGCAGTAGCTTAACAAGACGTTTTTAATGCCCCTTGGAAGAGACGTGGAGGTTGCGGTAGCTTAAGAAGACGGTTTTAATGCCCCTTGGAAGAGACGTGGAGGATGCAGTAGCTTAGCAAGACGGTTTTATTTCCCCTTCGAAGAGACGTGGAGGTTGCAGTGGAATAAAAGACAATATCAATGCCTTTGGGAAAAGTGGTGAAGGTCGCTGTAGCTTAACAAGACGGTTTTAATGCCCCTTGGAAGACACTTGGAGGTTGCAATAGCTTAACAAGACGGTTTTAATGCCCCTTGGAAGAGACGTGGAGGTTGCAGTAGCTTAACAAGACAGTTTTAATGCCCCTTGGAAGAGACGTGGAGGTTGCAGTAGCTTAACAAAACTGTTTTAATGCCCTTTGGAAGAGACGTGGAGGTTGCAGTAGCTTAACAAGATGGTTTTAATGCCCCTTGGAAGAGACGTAGAGTTTGCAGTAGCTTAACAAGATGGTTTTAATGCCCCTTGGAAGAGACGTGGAGGTTGCAGTAGCTTAACAAGACAGATTTAATGCCCCTTGGAAGAGACGTGGAAGTCGCAGTAGCTTAAAAAGACGTTTTTAATGCCCCTTGGAAGAGACGTGGAGGTTGCGGTAGCTTAAGAAGACGGTTTTAATGCCCCTTGGAAGAGACGTGGAGGATGCAGTAGCTTAGCAAGACGGTTTTAATGCCCCTTGGAAGAGACGTGGAGGTTGCAGTAGCTTAACAAGACGGTTTTAATGCCCCTTGGAAGAGACGTGGAAGTTGCAGTAGCTTAACAAGAGGGTTTTAATGCCCCTTGGAAGAGACGTGTAGGTCGCAGTGGAATAAAAGACGATATTAATGCCCTTGTGAAAAGTGGTGGAGGTAGCAGTAACTTAACAAGATGGTTTTAATGCCCCTTGGAAGAGACGTGGAGTTTGCAGTAGCTTAACAAGACGGTTTTATTTCCCCTTGGAAGAGACGTGGAGGTTGCAGTGGAATAAAAGACAATATCAATGCCTTTGGGAAAAGTGGTGAAGGTCGCTGTAGCTTAACAAGACGGTTTTAATGCCCCTTGGAAGACACTTGGAGGTTGCAATTGCTTAACAAGACGGTTTTAATGCCGTTTGGAAGAGACGTGGAGGTTGCAGTAGCTTAACAAGACAGTTTTAATGCCCCTTGGAAGAGACGTGGAGGTTGCAGTAGCTTAACAAGACTGTTTTAATGCCCTTTGGAAGAGACGTGGAGGTTGCCGTAGCTTAACAAGATGGTTTTAATGCCCCTTGGAAGAGACGTGGAGGTCGAAGTAGCTTAACAAGACGGTTTTAATGCCCCTTGGAAGAGACGTGGAGGTCAAAGTAGCTTAACAAGACGGTTTTAATGCCCCTTGGAAGAGACGTGGAGGTCGAAGTAGCTTAACAATACGGTTTTAATGCCCCTTGGAAGAGACGTGGAGGTTGCGGTAGCTTAAGAAGACGGTTTTAATGCCCCTTGAAAGAGACGTGGAGGATGCAGTAGCTTAGCAAGACGGTTTTAATGCCCCTTGGAATAGACGTGGAGGTTTCAGTAGCTTAACAAGACGGTTTTAATGCCCCTTGGAAGAGACGTGGAGGTTGCAGTAGCTTAACAAGAGGGTTTTAATGCCCCTTGGAAGAGACGTGGAGGTCGCAGTGGAATAAAAAGACAATATCAATGCCCTTGGGAAAAGTGGTGGAGGTCGCAATATCTTAACAAGACAGTTTTAATGCCCCTTGGAAGAGATTTGGAGGTTGCAGTAGCTTAACAAGACGGTTTTAATGCCCCTTGGAAGAGACGTGGAGGATGCAGTAGCTTAAGAAGACAGTTTTAATGCCCCTTGGAAGAGACGTGGAGGTTGCAGTAGCTTAACAAGACGGTTTTATTGCCCCTTGGAAGAGACGTGGAAGTTGCAGTGGAATAAAAGACAATATCAATGCCCTTGTGAAAAGTGGTGGAGGTAGCAGTAGCTAAACAAGACGGTATTAATGCCCCTTGGAAGAGACGTGGAGGTTGCAGTAGCTTAACAAGACGGTTTTAATGCCCCTTGGAAGAGACGTGGAGGTTGCAGTAGATTAACAAGCCGGTTTTAATGCCCCTTGGAAGAGACGTGGAGGTCGCAGTAGCTTAACAAGATGGTTTTAATGCCCCTTGGAAGAGACGTGGAGGTTGCGGTAGCTTAAGAAGTTGGTTTTAATGCCCCTTGGAAGAGACGTGGAGGTTGCAGTAGCTTAACAAGACGGTTTTAATGCCCTTTGGAAGAGACTTGGAGGTTGCAGTAGCTTAACAAGAGGGTTTTAATGCCCCTTAGAAGAGACGTGGAGGTCGCAGTGGAATAAAAAACAATATCAATGCCCTTGGGAAAAGTGGTGGAGGTCGCAGTAGCTTAACAAGACGGTTGTAATGCCCCTTGGAAGAGACGTGGAGGTTGCAGTAGCTTAACAAGACGGTTTTAATGCCTCTTGGAAGAGACGTGGAGGTTGCAGTAGCTTAACAAGATGGTTTTAATGCCCCTTGGAAGAATGGTGTAGGTCGCAGTGGAATAAAAAGACAATATCAATACCCCTGGGAAAAGTGGTAGAGGTCGCCGTAGCTAAATAAGATGGTTTTAATGCCCCTTGGAAGAATGGTGGAGGTCGCAGTGGAATAAAAAGTAAATATCAGTGCCCCTGGGAAAAGTGGTGTAGGTCGCAGTAGCTTAACAAGATGGTTTTAATGCCCCTTGGAAGAGACGTGGAGGTCGCAGTGGCATAACAAGATGGTTTTAATGCCCCTTGGAAGAGACGTGGAGGTTACAGTAGCTTAACAAGACGGTTTTAATGCCCCTAGGAAGAGATGTGGAGGTCGCAGTAGCATAATAAGACAGTTTTAATGCCCCTTGGAAGAGACGTGGAGGACGCAGTAACTTCACAAGACGGTTTTAATGCCCTTGGAAGAGACGTGGAGGTTGCAGTAGCTTAACAAGATGGTTTTAATTCCCCTTGGAAGAGAAGTGGAGGTTGCAGTAGCTTAACAAGACGGTTTTCATGAACCTTGGAAGAGACGTGGAGGTCGAAGTAGCTTAACAAGATGGTTTAAATGCCCCTTGGAAAAGACGTGGAGGTTGCAATAGCATATGAAGACAGTTTTAATGCCCCTTGGAAGAGACGTGGAGGTTGCAGTAGCTTAACAAGACGGTTTTAATGCCCCTTGTAAGAGACGTGGAGGTTGCAATAGCTTAACAACACGGTTTTAATGCCCCTTGGAAGAGACGTGGAGGTTGCAGTAGCTTAACAAGACGGTTTTAATGCCCCTTGGAAGAGACATGGAGGTTGCAGTAGCTTAACAAGACAGTTTTAATGCCCCTTGGAAGAGACGTGGAGGTTACAGTAGCTTAACAAGATGGTTTTAATGCCCCTTGGAAGAGACGGGGAGGTTGCAGTAGCTTAAAAAGACGGATTTAATGCCCATTGGAAAAATGGTGGAGGTCGCAGTAGCTCAACAAGACGGTTTTAATGCCCCTGGGGAAAGTGGTGGAGGTCGCAGTAGCTTAACAAGACGGTTTTAATGCCCCTCAGAAGAGACGTTGAGGTCGCAGTGGAATAAAAGACAATATCAATGCCCTTGGGAAAAGTGGTGGAGGTCGCAATAGCTTAACAAGACGGTTTTAATGCCCCTTGGAAGAGACGTGGAGGTTGCAGTAGCTTAACAAGATGGTTTTAATGCCCCTTGGAAGAGACGTGGAGATTACAGTAGCTTAACAAGACGGTTTTAATGCCACTTGGAAGAGACGTGGAGGTCGCAGTGCAATAAAAAGACAATATCAAAGCCCCTGGGAAAAGTGGTGGAGGTCGCAGTAGCTTAACAAGACGGTTTTAATGCCCCTTGGAAGAGACGTGGAGGTCGCAGTAGCATAACAAGATGGTTTTAATGCCCCTTCGAAGAGACGTGGAGGTTGCAGTAGCTTAAAAAGACGACGGTTTTAATGCCCCTTGGAAGAGACGTGGAGGTTGCAGTAGCTTAACAAGATGGTTTTAATGCCCCTTCGAAGAGACGTGGAGGTTGCAGTAGGTTAACAAGACGGTTTTAATGCCCCTTGGAAGAGACGTGGAGGATGCAGTAGATTAACAAGACGATTTTAATGCCCCTTGGAAGAGACGTGGAGGTCGCAATAGCTTAACAAGACGGTTTTAATGTCCCTTGGAAGAGACGTGGAGGTTGCGGTAGATTAAGAAGACGGTTTTAATGCCCCTTGGAAGAGACGTGGAGGATGCCGTAGCTTAACAAGACAGTTTTAATGGCCCTTGGAAGAGACGTGGAGGTTGCAGTAGCTTAACAAGACGGTTTTAATGCCTCTTGGAAGAGACGTGGAGGTTGCAGTAGCTTAACAAGATGGTTATAATGCCCCTTGGAAGAATGGTGAAGGTCGCAGTGGAATAAAAAGACAATATCAATACCCCTGGGAAAAGTGGTAGAGGTCGCCGTAGCTAAATAAGATGATTTTAATGCACCTTGGAAGAATGGTGAAGGTCGCAGTGGAATAAAAAGACAATATCAATACCCCTGGGAAAAGTGGTAGAGGTCGTTATAGCTAAATAAGATGATTTTAATGCACCTTGGAAGAATGGTGGAGGTCGCAGTGGAATAAAAAGCAAATATCAGTGCCCCTGGGAAAAGTGGTGTAGGTTGCAGTAGCTTAACAAGACGGTTTTAATGCCCCTTGGAAGAGACGTGAAGGTTGCAGTAGCTTAACAAGACGGTTTTATTGCCCTTGGAAGAGACGTGGACGTTGCAGTAGCTTAACAAGATGGTTTTAATACCCCTTGGAAGAATGGTGGAGGTCGCAGTGGAATAAAAAGACAATATCAATGACCCTGGGAAAAGTGATTGAGGTCGCCGTAGCTAAATAAGATGGTTTTAATGCCCCTTGGAAGGATGGTGGAGGTCGCAGTTGAATAAAAAGTAAATATCAGTGCCACTGGGAAAAGTGGTGGACGTCGCAGTATCTTAACAAGACGGTTTTAATGCCCCTTGGAAGAGACGTGGAGATTGCAGTAGCATAACAAGACGGTTTTAATGCGCCCTGGAAGAGACGTGGAGGTTGCAGTAGCTTAACAAGACGGTTTTAATGCCCCTTGGAAGAGACGTGGAGGTTTCAGGAGCTTTTCAAGGTGATTTAATGCCCCTTGGAAAAGACGTGGAGTTTGCAGTAGCTTAACAAGACGGTTTTAATGCCCCTTGGAAGATACGTGGAGGTCGCAGTAGCTTAACAAGATGGTTTTAGTGCGCCTTGGAAGAATGGTGGAGGTCGCAGTGGATTAAAAAGACAATATCATTGACCCTGGGAAAAAGTTGTGGAGGTCGCAGTAGCTTAACAAGATGGTTTAAATGCCCCTTGGAAGAGACGTGGAGGTCGCAGTAGCATAACAAGAAGGCTTTAATGCCCCTTGGAAGAGACGTGGAGGTCGCAGTAGCATAACAAGACGGCTTTAATGCCCCTTGAAGGAGACGTGGATGTCGCAGTGGAATAAAAAGACAATATCAATGCCCCTGGGAAAGTGGTGGAGGTCGCAGTAGCTTTACAATATGGTTTTAATGCCCCTTGGAAGAGACGTGGAGGTCGCAGTAGCTTAACAAGATGGTTTTAATGCCCGTTGGAAGATACGTGGAGGTTGCAGTAGTTTCACAAGACTTTTTAATGCCCCTTGGAAGAGATTTGGAGGTTGCAGTAGCTTAACAAGACTGTTTTAATGCCCCTTGGAATAGACGTGGAGGTTGTAGTAGCTTAACAAGACTGTTTTAATGCACCTTGGAAGAGACGTGGAGGTTGCAGTAGCTTAACTAGACGGTTTTAATGCCCCTTGGAAGAGAAGTGGAGGTTTCAGTAGCTTTTTATGGCAGTTTTAATGCCCCTTGGAAGAGACGTGGAGGTTTCAGTAGCTTAACAAGACAGTTTTAATGCCCCTTGGAAGAATGGTGGAGGTCGTAGTGGAATAAAAAGACAATATCAATGCCCCTGGGAAAAGTGGTGGAGATCGCAGTAGCTTAACAAGACGGTTTTAATGCCCCCTGGAAGAGACGTGGAGGTCGCAGTAGCTTAACAAGACGGTTTTAATGCCCCTTGGAAGAAATGTGAAGGTTGCAGTAGCTTAACAAGATGGTTTTAATGCCCCTTGGAAGAGACGTGGAGGTTGCTATAGCTTAACAAGATGGTTTTAATGCCCCGTGGAAGAGACGTGGAGGTTGCAGTAGCTTAACAAGACGGTTTTAATGCCCCTTGGAAGAGACGTGGAGGTTGCAGTAGCTTAACAAGATGGTTTTAATGCCCCTTGGAAGAGACGTGGAGGTCGCAGTAGCTTAACAAGACGGTTTTAATGCCCCTTGGAAGAGACGTGGAGGTCGCAGTAGCTTAGCAAGACAGTTTTAATAGTTTCATATATATAGTTTATAAGGCCAAAAAAAGACAAGCGTCCATCCAGTTAAGCCTATTTCTTGTGCACTGCAGCTATTACGCTATTCCTATACCATGCGGTATAGGCCAATTTACATCATGGAGGAAAAATTCACTTCCCGACACCAATCTGGCAGTTATATTAAATCCCTGGATTAATTAACTAAGCATAAGATGTAATTTTATTGTTCTCAAGAAAGGCGTCCAGGCCTCTCTTGAACTCATTAAGTGAGTTGGACATCACCACTTCCTCTCCCAGAGAGTTCCAGAGTCTCACGGCTCTGACCGTAAAGAATCCCCTTCTATGCTGGTGCAGGAACCTCCTTTCCTCCAGACGCATAGTGTGCCCCCTCGTCTTTGTCACCATCCTTGGTATAAACAGGTCATGGGAGAGATCTCTGTACTGCCCCCTGATGTATTTATACATGTTTATGAGGTCTCCCCTAAGCCTTCTCTTTTCCAATGTAAATAGGCCTAATTTTGACAACCTCTCTGGGTATTCTAGTCCCTCCATTCCCTTTATTACCTTAGTCGCCCTCCTTTGTACCCTCTCTAGCTCCAATATGTCTTTCCTGAGCACCGGAGCCCAGAACTGTGCACAATATTCTAAGTGCGGCCTTACCAGCGCTTTATACAGAGGAAGAACAATGTTCTCATCATATGCCCCTATTCCTCTTCTGATGCATGCCATGACTCTATTTGCCTTCGCAGCTGCTGCCTGACACTGGGCACTCCAATTTAATTTGCTATTAACCAAGACGCCCAGGTCCTTCTCCATGTCAGATTTCCCCAGCGGTTTCCCATTTAATATGTATGGGTGACTGCTGTTTATCTTTCCCATGTGCATGACCTTACATTTATCGGCATTGAACCCCATTTGCCATTTTTTGGCCCAACTCCCCAATTTATCTAAATCCTCCTGTAGCTGTGCCCTATCCTCATCTGTATTAACTACTTTACAAAGTTTAGTATCATCTGCAAATATTGCTATTTTACTATGCAACCCTTCCACTAGATCATTAATAAATATATTAAATAATATAGGGCCCAAGACAGACCCTTGAGGCACCCCGCTAGTAACCTTGACACACCCTGAGCTTACTCCATTGATAACCACCCTCTGCTTTCTATCACTCAGCCAGCTATTTACCCACTTGCACATATTATCCCCCAGACCAAGCATTCTCATTTTATATACCAACCTTTTGTGTGGCACGGTATCAAACGCTTTGGAGAAGTCAAGGTATACAACATCCACTGACTCTCCCCAGTCCAGCTGTGAGCTCACCTCTAGAGATGAGCGTTGTTCTAATCGAACTGTTCGCCAATCTCAAATTCGAGCTGTTTTGGGCGGTGTTCGAGCCGTTCGGCGAACACGAACGATTTGAAAAAAAATCGGCTGTTCGAGGTTATGTTCGATAACTGTTCGTGCACCAAAATCATAACTGGATTTTTTCTCAGTAATGATGAAAATTAATGTTAATACGCAGTTTGAGTGTACAGCGGGGCGGGGGAAGGGGCAGGGGATGGATCTCTGCAGGAATAATGAAGATCTCCATTTTTTTTCTCTTTCCCGCATTTACAGTGGGGAGGTGCAATCTGTCAGCCTATCAGCAGCGCACACACGGAGCGAAGTGCTTTTTTTCACACAAGCAAGGGCATGTGTCATTGGCAGTGTATGTCACATGTCCTTGCCCTATAAGACCCAGCCATTTTCCCCGTCTCCACCATTTTCTCACTGCTGCAGCTGCATGTTAGACGGCACGGCTGTTGCTGTGTGCGCTATACCTTGTTAATTTCAAGCCGATTTTCGCACAAATCTACAGATAGCTTGGGAGTAGGGAAGAGTTGTGATTGCAGTCCTTTTAAGGACTAGGTTACATCATTTCATACGACTTTTATCAGGCAGGTCTGTGCTCTTAAATAGATAGGTTGGGAGTAAAGACTAATTGTAATTGCAGTCCTTTTCAGGGCTAGGTTACATTAGTTCCTATAACTTTTTGCCAGGCAGGTCTGTGCCAGTGCTGTGCAAGTTTTTTTCACAGCATTTGTCTAAATCTAGCAAAGCAAATCCTTTTTGTCCTCTTGCAGTGTGTGTTAGTCAGAGGAGTAGCCTATCTGTGTTGCAAGCTACACCACCTGTGTATAGAATACAATTTTTTTACTGCACCTAGTGAAGTAAAACCTTTTGGGCATAGCATCATTCTATTAGTCCATCTATTGTAACCTCCACCAGGTCGCAAATTCAATATAATATTTTTCTGCATCGAGCTCTGAAAAAATATTTAGGCTTCTAGCAGTGTGTGGGATTTGTTCTATTAGTCCATCTATACTGACCTCCATCAGGTTGCAAATTCAATATAATTTTTTTCTGCATTTAGCTCTGAAAAAATATTTCAGATTCTAGCAGTGTGTGGGACTTGTTCTATTAGTCCATCTATACTAACCTCCATCAGGTTGCAAATTCAATATAATTTTTTTCTGCATCTAGCTCTGAAAAAATATTTCGGCTTCTAGCAGTGTGTTGGACTTGTTCTATTAGTCCATCTATACTGACCTCCATCAGGTTGCAAATTCAATATAATTTTTTTCTGCATCTAGCTCTGAAAAAATATTTAGGCTTCTAGCAGTGTGTGGGACTTGTTCTATTAGTCCATCTATACTGACCTCCATCAGGTTGCAAATTCAATATAATTTTTTTCTGCATCTAGCTCTGAAAAAATATTTCGGCTTCTAGCAGTGTGTGGGACTTGTTCTATTAATCCATCTATACTGACCTCCATCAGGTTGCAAATTCAATATAATTTTTTTCTGCATCTAGCTCTGAAAAAATATTTAGGCTTCTAGCAGTGTGTGGGACTTGGTCTCTTAGTCCATCTATACTGACCTCCATCAGGTTGCAAATTAAAAATAATTTTTATCTGCATCTAGCTCTGAAAAAATATTTAGGCTTCTAGCAGTGTGAGGGACTTGTTCTATTAGTCCATCTATACTGACCTCCATCAGGTTGCAAATTCAATATAATTTTTTTCTGCATCTAGCTCTGAAAAAATATTTCAGCTTCTAGCAGTGTGTGGGACTTGTTCTATTAGTCCATCTATACTGACCTCCATCAGGTTGCAAATTCAACATAATTTTTTTCTGCATCTAGCTCTGAAAAAATATTTAGGCTTCTAGCAGTGTGTTGGACTTGTTCTATTAGTCCATCTATACTGACCTCCATCAGGTTTCAAATTCAATATAATTTTTTTCTGCATCTAGCTCTGAAAAAATATTTCGGCTTCTAGCAGTGTGTGGGACTTGTTCTATTTGTCCATCTATACTGACCTCCATCAAGTTGCAAATTCAATATAATTTTTTTCTGCATCTAGCTCTGAAAAAATATTTCGGCTTCTAGCAGTGTGTGGGACTTGTTCTATTAGTCCATCTATACTGACCTCCCTCAGGTTGCAAATTCAATATAATTTTTTTCTGCATCTAGCTCTGAAAAAATATTTAGGCTTATAGCAGTGTGTGGGACTTGTTCTATTAGTCCATCTATACTGACCTCCATCAGGTTGCGAATTCAATATAATTTTTTTCTGCATCTAGCTCTGAAAAAATATTTCAGCTTCTAGCAGTGTGTGGGACTTGTTCTATTAGTCCATAAATACTGACCTCCATCAGGTTGCAAATTCAATATAATTTTTTTCTGCGTCTAGCTCTGAAAAAATATTTAGGCTTCTAGCAGTGTGTGGGACTTGTTCTATTAGTCCATCTATACTGACCTCCATCAGGTTGCAAATTCAATATAATTTTTTTATGCATCTAGCTCTGAAAAAATATTTCAGCTTCTAGCAGTGTGTGGGACTTGTTCTATTAGTCCATCTATACTGACCTCCATCAGGTTGCAAATTCAATATAATTTTTTTCTGCATCTAGCTCTGGAAAAATATTTCAGCTTTTAGCAGTGTGTGGAACTTGTTCTATTAGTCCATCTATACTGACCTCCATCAGGTTGCAAATTCAATATAATTTTATTCTGCATCTAGCTCTGAAAAAATATTTTGGCTTCTAGCAGTGTGTGGGACTTGTTCTATTAGTCCATCTATGCTGACCTCCATCAGGTTGCAAATTCAATATAATTTTTTTTCTGCATCTAGCTCTGAAAAAAAATTTAGGCTTCTAGCAGTGTGTGGGGCTTGTTCTATTAGTCTATCTATACTAACCTACACCAGGTTGCAAATTCAATATAATTTTTTTCTGCATCTAGCTCTGAAAAAAATATTTCAGCTTCTAACAGTGTGTGGGACTTGTTCTATTAGTCCATCTATACTGACCTACATCAGGTTGCAAATTCAATATAATTTTATTCTGCATCTAGCTCTGAAAAAATATTTTGGCTTCTAGCAGTGTGTGGGACTTGTTCTATTAGTCCATCTATGCTAACCTCCATCAGGTTGCAAATTCAATATAATTTTATTCTGCATCTAGCTCTGAAAAAATATTTTGGCTTCTAGCAGTGTGTGGGACTTGTTCTATTAGTCCATCTATGCTGACCTCCATCAGGTTGCAAATTCAATATAATTTTTTTCTGCATCTAGCTCTGAAAAAATATTTAGGCTTCTAGCAGTGTGGGGCTTGTTCTATTAGACCATCTATACTAACCTACACCAGGTTGCAAATTCAATATAATTTTTTTTTGCATCTAGCTCTGAAAAAATATTTCAGCTTCTAGCAGTGTGTGGGACTTGTTCTATTAGTCCATCTATACTAACCTCCATCAGGTTGCAAATTCAATATAATTTTTTTCTGCATCTAGCTCTGAAAAAATATTTCGGCTTCTAGCAGTGTGTGGGACTTGTTCTACTAGTCCATCTATACTGACCTCCCTCAGGTTGCAAATTCAATATAATTTTTTTCTGCACCTAGCTCTGAAAAAATATTTAGGCTTATAGCAGTGTGTGGGACTTGTTCTATTAGTCCATCTATACTGACCTCTATCAGGTTGCAAATTCAATATAATTTTTTTCTGCAACTAGCTCTGAAAAAATATTTCAGCTTCTAGCAGTGTGTGGGACTTGTTCTATTAGTCCATCTATACTGACCTCCATCAGGTTGCAAATTCAATATAATTTTTTTCTGCATCTAGCTCTGAAAAAATATTTCGGCTTCTAGCAGTGTGTTGGACTTGTTCTATTAGTCCATCTATACTGACCTCCATCAGGTTGCAAATTCAATATATTTTTTTTCTGCACCTAGCTCTAAAAAAATATTTAGGCTTATAGCAGTGTGTTGGACTTGTTCTATTAGTCCATCTATACTGACCTCCATCAGGTTGCAAATTCAATATAATTTTTTTCTCCATCTAGCTCTGAAAAAATATTTCGGCTTCTAGCAGTGTGTGGGACTTGTTCTATTAGTCCATCTATATTGACCTCCATCAGGTTGCAAATTCAACATAATTTTTTTCTGCATCTAGCTCTGAAAAAATATTTAGGCTTCTAGCAGTGTGTTGGACTTGTTCTATTAGTCCATCTATACTGACCTCCATCAGGTTTCAAATTCAATATAATTTTTTTCTGCATCTAGCTCTGAAAAAATATTTCGGTTCTAGCAGTGTGTGGGACTTGTTCTATTTGTCCATCTATACTGACCTCCATCAAGTTGCAAATTCAATATAATTTTTTTCTGCATCTAGCTCTGAAAAAATATTTCGGCTTCTAGCAGTGTGTGGGACTTGTTCTATTAGTCCATCTATACTGACCTCCCTCAGGTTGCAAATTCAATATAATTTTTTTCTGCATCTAGCTCTGAAAAAATATTTAGGCTTATAGCAGTGTGTGGGACTTGTTCTATTAGTCCATCTATACTGACCTCCATCAGGTTGCGAATTCAATATAATTTTTTTCTGCATCTAGCTCTGAAAAAATATTTCAGCTTCTAGCAGTGTGTGGGACTTGTTCTATTAGTCCATAAATACTGACCTCCATCAGGTTGCAAATTCAATATAATTTTTTTCTGCGTCTAGCTCTGAAAAAATATTTAGGCTTCTAGCAGTGTGTGGGACTTGTTCTATTAGTCCATCTATACTGACCTCCATCAGGTTGCAAATTCAATATAATTTTTTTATGCATCTAGCTCTGAAAAAATAATTCAGCTTCTAGCAGTGTGTGGGACTTGTTCTATTAGTCCATCTATACTGACCTCCATCAGGTTGCAAATTCAATATAATTTTTTTCTGCATCTAGCTCTGGAAAAATATTTCAGCTTTTAGCAGTGTGTGGATCTTGTTCTATTAGTCCATCTATACTGACCTCCATCAGGTTGCAAATTCAATATAATTTTATTCTGCATCTAGCTCTGAAAAAATATTTTGGCTTCTAGCAGTGTGTGGGACTTGTTCTATTAGTCCATCTATGCTGACCTCCATCAGGTTGCAAATTCAATATAATTTTTTTTCTGCATCTAGCTCTGAAAAAAAATTTAGGCTTCTAGCAGTGTGTGGGGCTTGTTCTATTAGTCCATCTATACTAACCTACACCAGGTTGCAAATTCAATATAATTTTTTTCTGCATCTAGCTCTGAAAAAATATTTCAGCTTCTAACAGTGTGTGGGACTTGTTCTATTAGTCCATCTATACTGACCTACATCAGGTTGCAAATTCAATATAATTTTATTCTGCATCTAGCTCTGAAAAAATATTTTGGCTTCTAGCAGTGTGTGGGACTTGTTCTATTAGTCCATCTATGCTGACCTCCATCAGGTTGCAAATTCAATCTAATTTTATTCTGCATCTAGCTCTGAAAAAATATTTTGGCTTCTAGCAGTGTGTGGGACTTGTTCTATTAGTCCATCTATGCTGACCTCCATCAGGTTGCAAATTCAATATAATTTTTTTCTGCATCTAGCTCTGAAAAAATATTTAGGCTTCTAGCAGTGTGTGGGGCTTGTTCTATTAGACCATCTATACTAACCTACACCAGGTTGCAAATTCAATATAATTTTTTTTGCATCTAGCTCTGAAAAAATATTTCAGCTTCTAGCAGTGTAAGGGACTTGTTCTATTAGTCCATCTATACTGACCTCCATCAGGTTGCAAATTCAATATAATTTTTTTCTGCATCTAGCTCTGAAAAAATATTTCAGCTTCTAGCAGTGTGTGGGACTTGTTCTATTAGTCCATCTATACTGACCTCCATCAGGTTGCAAATTCAATATAATTTTTTTCTGCATCTAGCTCTGAAAAAATATTTCAGCTACTAGCAGTGTGTGGTACTTGTTCTATTAGTCCTTCTATACTGACCTCCATCAGGTTGCAAATTCAATATAATTTTTTTCTGCATCTAGCTCTGAAAAAAATATTTCAGCTTCTAGCAGTGTGTGGGACTTGTTCTATTAGTCCATCTATACTGACCTCCATCAGGTTGCAAATTCAATATAATTTTTTTCTGCATCTAGCTCTGAAAAAAATATTTCAGCTTTTAGCAGTGTGTGGAACTTGTTCTATTAGTCCATCTATACTGACCTCCATCAGGTTGCAAATTCAATATAATTTTTTTCTGCATCTAGCTCTGAAAAAATATTTCAGCTACTAGCAGTGTGTGGGACTTGTTCTATTAGTCAATCTATACTGACCTCCATCAGGTTGCAAATTCAATATAATTTTTTTCTGCATCTAGCTCTGAAAAAATATTTTGGCTTCTAGCAGTGTGTGGGACTTGTTCTATTAGTCCATCTATGCTGACCTCCATCAGGTTGCAAATTCAATATAATTTTTTTCTGCATCTAGCTCTGAAAAAATATTTAGGCTTCTAGCAGTGTGTGGGGCTTGTTCTATTTGTCCATCTATACTAACCTACACCAGGTTGCAAATTCAATATAATTTTTTTCTGCATCCAGCTCTGAAAAAATATTTCAGCTTCTAACAGTGTGTGAGACTTGTTCTATTTGTCCATCTATACTGACCTCCATCAGGTTGCAAATTCAATTTTATTTTTTTCTGCATCTAGCTCTGAAAAAATATTTTGGCTTCTAGCAGTGTGTGGGACTTGTTCTATTAGTCCATCTATGCTGACCTCCATCAGGTTGCAAATTCAATATAATTTTTTTATGCATCTAGCTCTGAAAAAATATTTAGGCTTCTAGCAGTGTGTGTGGCTTGTTCTATTAGTTCATCTATACTAACCTACACCAGGTTGCAAATTCAATATAATTTTTTTCTGCATCTAGCTCTGAAAAAATATTTCAGCTTCTAACAGTGTGTGGGACTTGTTCTATTAGTCCATCTATACTGACCTCCATCAGGTTGCAAATTCAATATAATTTTTTTCTGCATCTAGCTCTGAAAAAATATTTCGGCTTCTAGCAGTGTGTGGGATTTGTTCTATTAGTCCATCTATACTGACCTCCATCAGGTTGCAAATTCAATATTATTCTTTTCTGCATCTAGCTCTGAAAAAATATTTCAGCTTCTAGCAGTGTGTGGGACTTGTTTTATTAGTCCATCTATGCTGACCTCCATCAGGTTGCAAATTCAATATAATTTTTTTCTGCATCTAGCTCTGAAAAAATATTTAGGCTTCTAGCAGTGTGTGGGGCTTGTTCTATTAGTCCATCTAAACTAACCTACACCAGGTTGCAAATTCAATATAATTTTTTTCTGCATCTAGCTCTGAAAAAATATTTTGGCTTCTAGCAGTGTGTGGGACTTGTTCTACTAGTCCCTTTATACTGACCTCCATCAGGTTGCAAATTCAATATAATTTTTTTCTGCATCTAGCTCTGAAAAAATATTTTGGCTTCTAGCAGTGTGTGGGACTTGTTCTATTAGTCCATCTATGCTGACCTCCATCAGGTTGCAAATTCAATATAATTTTTTTCTGCATCTAGCTCTGAAAAAATATTTAGGCTTCTAGCAGTGTGTGGGGCTTGTTCTATTAGTCCATCTATACTAACCTACACCAGGTTGCAAATTCAATATAATTTTTTTCTGCATCTAGCTCTGAAAAAATATTTCAGCTTCTAACAGTGTGTGGGACTTGTTCTATTAGTCCATCTATACTGACCTCCATCAGGTTGCAAATTCAATATAATTTTTTTCTGCATCTAGCTCTGAAAAAATATTTTGGCTTCTAGCAGTGTGTGGGACTTGTTCTATTAGTCCATCTATACTGACCTCCATCAGGTTGCAAATTCAATATAATTTTTTTCTGCATCTAGCTCTGAAAAAATATTTAGCCTTCTAGCAGTGTGTGGGACTTGGTCTATTAGTCCATCTATACTAACCTCCTCCAGGTTGCAAATTAAAAATAATTTTTATCTGCATCTAGCTCTGAAAAAATATTTAGGCTTCTAGCAGTGTGTGGGACTTGTTCTATTAGTCCATCTATACTGACCTCCATCAGGTTGCAAATTCAATATAATTCTTTTCTGCATCTAGCTCTGAAAAAATATTTCAGCTTCTAGCAGTGTGTGGGACTTGTTCTATTAGTCCATCTATGCTGACCTCCATCAGGTTGCAAATTCAATATAATTTTTTTCTGCATCTAGCTCTGAAAAAATATTTAGGCTTCTAGCAGTGTGTGGGGCTTGTTCTATTAGTCCATCTATACTAACCTACACCAGGTTGCAAATTCAATATAATTTTTTTCTGCATCTAGCTCTGAAAAAATATTTCAGCTTCTAACAGTGTGTGGGACTTGTTCTATTAGTCCATCTATACTGACCTACATCAGGTTGCAAATTCAATATAATTTTTTTCTGCATCTAGCTCTGAAAAAATATTTCGGCTTCTAGCAGTGTGTGGGATTTGTTCTATTAGTCCATCTATACTGACCTCCATCAGGTTGCAAATTCAATATTATTCTTTTCTGCATCTAGCTCTGAAAACATATTTCAGCTTCTAGCAGTGTGTGGGACTTGTTCTATTAGTCCATCTATGCTGACCTCCATCAGGTTGCAAATTCAATATAATTTTTTTCTGCATCTAGCTCTGAAAAAATATTTAGGCTTCTAGCAGTGTGTGGGGCTTGTTCTATTAGTCCATCTAAACTAACCTACACCAGGTTGCAAATTCAATATAATTTTTTTCTGCATATAGCTCTGAAAAAATATTTCAGCTTCTAACCCTGTGTTGGACTTGTTCTATTAGTCCATCTATACTGACCTCCATCAGGTTGCAAATTCAATATAATTTTTTTCTGCATCTAGCTCTGAAAAAATATTTTGCCTTCTAGCAGTGTGTGGGACTTGTTCTACTAGTCCCTTTATACTGACCTCCATCAGGTTGCAAATTCAATATAATTTTTTTCTGCATCTAGCTCTGAAAAAATATTTTGGCTTCAAGCAGTGTGTGGGACTTGTTCTATTAGTCCATCTATGCTGACCTCCATCAGGTTGCAAATTCAATATAATTTTTTTCTGCATCTAGCTCTGAAAAAATATTTAGGCTTTTAGCAGTGTGTGGGGCTTGTTCTATTAGTCCATCTATACTAACCTACACCAGGTTGCAAATTCAATATAATTTTTTTCTGCATCTAGCTCTGAAAAAATATTTCAGCTTCTAACAGTGTGTGGGACTTGTTCTATTAGTCCATCTATACTGACCTCCATCAGGTTGCAAATTCAATATAATTTTTTTCTGCATCTAGCTCTGAAAAAATATTTTGGCTTCTAGCAGTGTGTGGGACTTGTTCTATTAGTCCATCTATACTGACCTCCATCAGGTTGCAAATTCAATATAATTTTTTTCTGCATCTAGCTCTGAAAAAATATTTAGCCTTCTAGCAGTGTGTGGGACTTGGTCTATTAGTCCATCTATACTAACCTCCTCCAGGTTGCAAATTAAAAATAATTTTTATCTGCATCTAGCTCTGAAAAAATATTTAGGCTTCTAGCAGTGTGTGGGACTTGTTCTATTAGTCCATCTATACTGACCTCCATCAGGTTGCAAATTCAATATAATTCTTTTCTGCATCTAGCTCTGAAAAAATATTTCAGCTTCTAGCAGTGTGTGGGACTTGTTCTATTAGTCCATCTATGCTGACCTCCATCAGGTTGCAAATTCAATATAATTTTTTTCTGCATCTAGCTCTGAAAAAATATTTAGGCTTCTAGCAGTGTGTGGGGCTTGTTCTATTAGTCCATCTATACTAACCTACACCAGGTTGCAAATTCAATATAATTTTTTTCTGCATCTAGCTCTGAAAAAATATTTCAGCTTCTAACAGTGTGTGGGACTTGCTCTATTAGTCCATCTATACTGACCTCCATCAGGTTGCAAATTCAATATAATTTTTTTCTGCATCTAGCTCTGAAAAAATATTTCAGTTTTTAGCAGTGTGTGGAACTTGTTCTATTAGTCCATCTATACTGACCTCCATCAGGTTGCAAATTCAATATAATTTTTTTCTGCATCTAGCTCTGAAAAAATATTTAGGCTTCTAGCAGTGTGTGGGACTTGGTCTCTTAATCCATCTATACTGACCTCCATCAGGTTGCAAATTAAAATTAATTTTTATCTGCATCTAGCTCTGAAAAAATATTTAGGCTTCTAGCAGTGTAAGGGACTTGTTCTATTAGTCCATCTATACTGACCTCCATCAGGTTGCAAATTCAATATAATTTTTTTCTGCATCTAGCTCTGAAAAAATATTTAGGCTTCTAGCAGTGTGTGGGGCTTGTTCTATTTGTCCATCTATACTAACCTACACCAGGTTGCAAATTCAATATAATTTTTTTCTGCATCTAGCTCTGAAAAAATATTTCAGCTTCTAACAGTGTGTGAGACTTGTTCTATTTGTCCATCTATACTGACCTCCATCAGGTTGCAAATTCAATATAATTTTTTTCTGCATCTAGCTCTGAAAAAATATTTTGGCTTCTAGCAGTGTGTGGGACTTGTTCTATTAGTCCATCTATGCTGACCTCCATCAGGTTGCAAATTCAATATAATTTTTTTATGCATCTAGCTCTGAAAAAATATTTAGGCTTCTAGCAGTGTGTGGGGCTTGTTCTATTAGTTCATCTATACTAACCTACACCAGGTTGCAAATTCAATATAATTTTTTTCTGCATCTAGCTCTGAAAAAATATTTCAGCTTCTAGCAGTGTGTGGGACTTGTTCTATTAGTCCATCTATACTGACCTCCATCAGGTTGCAAATTCAACATAATTTTTTTCTGCATCTAGCTCTGAAAAAATATTTAGGCTTCTAGCAGTGTGTTGGACTTGTTCTATTAGTCCATCTATACTGACCTCCATCAGGTTTCAAATTCAATATAATTTTTTTCTGCATCTAGCTCTGAAAAAATATTTCGGCTTCTAGCAGTGTGTGGGACTTGTTCTATTTGTCCATCTATACTGACCTCCATCAAGTTGCAAATTCAATATAATTTTTTTCTGCATCTAGCTCTGAAAAAATATTTCGGCTTCTAGCAGTGTGTGGGACTTGTTCTATTAGTCCATCTATACTGACCTCCCTCAGGTTGCAAATTCAATATAATTTTTTTCTGCATCTAGCTCTGAAAAAATATTTAGGCTTATAGCAGTGTGTGGGACTTGTTCTATTAGTCCATCTATACTGACCTCCATCAGGTTGCGAATTCAATATAATTTTTTTCTGCATCTAGCTCTGAAAAAATATTTCAGCTTCTAGCAGTGTGTGGGACTTGTTCTATTAGTCCATAAATACTGACCTCCATCAGATTGCAAATTCAATATAATTTTTTTCTGCGTCTAGCTCTGAAAAAATATTTAGGCTTCTAGCAGTGTGTGGGACTTGTTCTATTAGTCCATCTATACTGACCTCCATCAGGTTGCAAATTCAATATAATTTTTTTATGCATCTAGCTCTGAAAAAATATTTCAGCTTCTAGCAGTGTGTGGGACTTGTTCTATTAGTCCATCTATACTGACCTCCATCAGGTTGCAAATTCAATATAATTTTTTTCTGCATCTAGCTCTGGAAAAATATTTCAGCTTTTAGCAGTGTGTGGAACTTGTTCTATTAGTCCATCTATACTGACCTCCATCAGGTTGCAAATTCAATATAATTTTATTCTGCATCTAGCTCTGAAAATATATTTTGGCTTCTAGCAGTGTGTGGGACTTGTTCTATTAGTCCATCTATGCTGACCTCCATCAGGTTGCAAATTCAATATAATTTTTTTTCTGCATCTAGCTCTGAAAAAAAATTTAGGCTTCTAGCAGTGTGTGGGGCTTGTTCTATTAGTCCATCTATACTAACCTACACCAGGTTGCAAATTCAATATAATTTTTTTCTGCATCTAGCTCTGAAAAAAATATTTCAGCTTCTAACAGTGTGTGGGACTTGTTCTATTAGTCCATCTATACTGACCTACATCAGGTTGCAAATTCAATATAATTTTATTCTGCATATAGCTCTGAAAAAATATTTTGGCTTCTAGCAGTGTGTGGGACTTGTTCTATTAGTCCATCTATGCTAACCTCCATCAGGTTGCAAATTCAATATAATTTTATTCTGCATCTAGCTCTGAAAAAATATTTTGGCTTCTAGCAGTGTGTGGGACTTGTTCTATTAGTCCATCTATGCTCACCTCCATCAGGTTGCAAATTCAATATAATTTTTTTCTGCATCTAGCTCTGAAAAAATATTTAGGCTTCTAGCAGTGTGTGGGGCTTGTTCAATTAGACCATCTATACTAACCTACACCAGGTTGCAAATTCAATATAATTTTTTTTGCATCTAGCTCTGAAAAAATATTTCAGCTTCTAGCAGTGTGTGGGACTTGTTCTATTAGTCCATCTATACTAACCTCCATCAGGTTGCAAATTCAATATAATTTTTTTCTGCATCTAGCTCTGAAAAAATATTTCGGCTTCTAGCAGTGTGTGGGACTTGTTCTACTAGTCCATCTATACTGACCTCCCTCAGGTTGCAAATTCAATATAATTTTTTTCTGCACCTAGCTCTGAAAAAATATTTAGGCTTATAGCAGTGTGTGGGACTTGTTCTATTAGTCCATCTATACTGACCTCTATCAGGTTGCAAATTCAATATAATTTTTTTCTGCAACTAGCTCTGAAAAAATATTTCAGCTTCTAGCAGTGTGTGGGACTTGTTCTATTAGTCCATCTATACTGACCTCCATCAGGTTGCAAATTCAATATAATTTTTTTCTGCATCTAGCTCTGAAAAAATATTTCGGCTTCTAGCAGTGTGTTGGACTTGTTCTATTAGTCCATCTATACTGACCTCCATCAGGTTGCAAATTCAATATAATTTTTTTCTGCATCTAGCTCTGAAAAAAATATTTCAGCTTCTAACAGTGTGTGGGACTTGTTCTATTAGTCCATCTATACTGACCTACATCAGGTTGCAAATTCAATATAATTTTATTCTGCATATAGCTCTGAAAAAATATTTTGGCTTCTAGCAGTGTGTGGGACTTGTTCTATTAGTCCATCTATGCTAACCTCCATCAGGTTGCAAATTCAATATAATTTTATTCTGCATCTAGCTCTGAAAAAATATTTTGGCTTCTAGCAGTGTGTGGGACTTGTTCTATTAGTCCATCTATGCTGACCTCCATCAGGTTGCAAATTCAATATAATTTTTTTCTGCATCTAGCTCTGAAAAAATATTTAGGCTTCTAGCAGTGTGGGGCTTGTTCTATTAGACCATCTATAGTAACCTACACCAGGTTGCAAATTCAATATAATTTTTTTTTGCATCTAGCTCTGAAAAAATATTTCAGCTTCTAGCAGTGTGTGGGACTTGTTCTATTAGTCCATCTATACTAACCTCCATCAGGTTGCAAATTCAATATAATTTTTTTCTGCATCTAGCTCTGAAAAAATATTTCGGCTTCTAGCAGTGTGTGGGACTTGTTCTACTAGTCCATCTATACTGACCTCCCTCAGGTTGCAAATTCAATATAATTTTTTTCTGCACCTAGCTCTGAAAAAATATTTAGGCTTATAGCAGTGTGTGGGACTTGTTCTATTAGTCCATCTATACTGACCTCTATCAGGTTGCAAATTCAATATAATTTTTTTCTGCATCTAGCTCTGAAAAAATATTTCGGCTTCTAGCAGTGTGTTGGACTTGTTCTATTAGTCCATCTATACTGACCTCCATCAGGTTGCAAATTCAATATATTTTTTTTCTGCACCTAGCTCTAAAAAAATATTTAGGCTTATAGCAGTGTGTTGGACTTGTTCTATTAGTCCATCTATACTGACCTCCATCAGGTTGCAAATTCAATATAATTTTTTTCTCCATCTAGCTCTGAAAAAATATTTCGGCTTCTAGCAGTGTGTGGGACTTGTTCTATTAGTCCATCTATATTGACCTCCATCAGGTTGCAAATTCAACATAATTTTTTTCTGCATCTAGCTCTGAAAAAATATTTAGGCTTCTAGCAGTGTGTTGGACTTGTTCTATTAGTCCATCTATACTGACCTCCATCAGGTTTCAAATTCATTATAATTTTTTTCTGCATCTAGCTCTGAAAAAATATTTCGGCTTCTAGCAGTGTGTGGGACTTGTTCTATTTGTCCATCTATACTGACCTCCATCAAGTTGCAAATTCAATATAATTTTTTTCTGCATCTAGCTCTGAAAAAATATTTCGGCTTCTAGCAGTGTGTGGGACTTGTTCTATTAGTCCATCTATACTGACCTCCCTCAGGTTGCAAATTCAATATAATTTTTTTCTGCATCTAGCTCTGAAAAAATATTTAGGCTTATAGCAGTGTGTGGGACTTGTTCTATTAGTCCATCTATACTGACCTCCATCAGGTTGCGAATTCAATATAATTTTTTTCTGCATCTAGCTCTGAAAAAATATTTCAGCTTCTAGCAGTGTGTGGGACTTGTTCTATTAGTCCATAAATACTGACCTCCATCAGGTTGCAAATTCAATATAATTTTTTTCTGCGTCTAGCTCTGAAAAAATATTTAGGCTTCTAGCAGTGTGTGGGACTTGTTCTATTAGTCCATCTATACTGACCTCCATCAGGTTGCAAATTCAATATAATTTTTTTATGCATCTAGCTCTGAAAAAATATTTCAGCTTCTAGGAGTGTGTGGGACTTGTTCTATTAGTCCATCTATACTGACCTCCATCAGGTTGCAAATTCAATATAATTTTTTTCTGCATCTAGCTCTGGAAAAATATTTCAGCTTTTAGCAGTGTGTGGAACTTGTTCTATTAGTCCATCTATACTGACCTCCATCAGGTTGCAAATTCAATATAATTTTATTCTGCATCTAGCTCTGAAAAAATATTTTGGCTTCTAGCAGTGTGTGGGACTTGTTCTATTAGTCCATCTATGCTGACCTCCATCAGGTTGCAAATTCAATATAATTTTTTTTCTGCATCTAGCTCTGAAAAAAAATTTAGGCTTCTAGCAGTGTGTGGGGCTTGTTCTATTAGTCCATCTATACTAACCTACACCAGGTTGCAAATTCAATATAATTTTTTTCTGCATCTAGCTCTGAAAAAATATTTCAGCTTCTAACAGTGTGTGGGACTTGTTCTATTAGTCCATCTATACTGACCTACATCAGGTTGCAAATTCAATATAATTTTATTCTGCATCTAGCTCTGAAAAAATATTTTGGCTTCTAGCAGTGTGTGGGACTTGTTCTATTAGTCCATCTATGCTGACCTCCATCAGGTTGCAAATTCAATATAATTTTATTCTGCATCTAGCTCTGAAAAAATATTTTGGCTTCTAGCAGTGTGTGGGACTTGTTCTATTAGTCCATCTATGCTCACCTCCATCAGGTTGCAAATTCAATATAATTTTTTTCTGCATCTAGCTCTGAAAAAATATTTAGGCTTCTAGCAGTGTGTGGGGCTTGTTCTATTAGACCATCTATACTAACCTACACCAGGTTGCAAATTCAATATAATTTTTTTTGCATCTAGCTCTGAAAAAATATTTCAGCTTCTAGCAGTGTGTGGGACTTGTTCTATTAGTCCATCTATACTAACCTCCATCAGGTTGCAAATTCAATATAATTTTTTTCTGCATCTAGCTCTGAAAAAATATTTCGGCTTCTAGCAGTGTGTGGGACTTGTTCTACTAGTCCATCTATACTGACCTCCCTCAGGTTGCAAATTCAATATAATTTTTTTCTGCACCTAGCTCTGAAAAAATATTTAGGCTTATAGCAGTGTGTGGGACTTGTTCTATTAGTCCATCTATACTGACCTCTATCAGGTTGCAAATTCAATATAATTTTTTTCTGCATCTAGCTCTGAAAAAATATTTCAGCTTCTAGCAGTGTGTGGGACTTGTTCTATTAGTCCATCTATACTGACCTCCATCAGGTTGCAAATTCAATATAATTTTTTTCTGCATCTAGCTCTGAAAAAATATTTCGGCTTCTAGCAGTGTGTTGGACTTGTTCTATTAGTCCATCTATACTGACCTCCATCAGGTTGCAAATTCAATATATTTTTTTTCTGCACCTAGCTCTAAAAAAATATTTAGGCTTATAGCAGTGTGTTGGACTTGTTCTATTAGTCCATCTATACTGACCTCCATCAGGTTGCAAATTCAATATAATTTTTTTCTGCATCTAGCTCTGAAAAAATATTTCGGCTTCTAGCAGTGTGTTGGACTTGTTCTATTAGTCCATCTATACTGACCTCCATCAGGTTGCAAATTCAATATAATTTTTTTCTGCATCTAGCTCTGAAAAAAATATTTCAGCTTCTAACAGTGTGTGGGACTTGTTCTATTAGTCCATCTATACTGACCTACATCAGGTTGCAAATTCAATATAATTTTATTCTGCATATAGCTCTGAAAAAATATTTTGGCTTCTAGCAGTGTGTGGGACTTGTTCTATTAGTCCATCTATGCTAACCTCCATCAGGTTGCAAATTCAATATAATTTTATTCTGCATCTAGCTCTGAAAAAATATTTTGGCTTCTAGCAGTGTGTGGGACTTGTTCTATTAGTCCATCTATGCTGACCTCCATCAGGTTGCAAATTCAATATAATTTTTTTCTGCATCTAGCTCTGAAAAAATATTTAGGCTTCTAGCAGTGTGGGGCTTGTTCTATTAGACCATCTATAGTAACCTACACCAGGTTGCAAATTCAATATAATTTTTTTTTGCATCTAGCTCTGAAAAAATATTTCAGCTTCTAGCAGTGTGTGGGACTTGTTCTATTAGTCCATCTATACTAACCTCCATCAGGTTGCAAATTCAATATAATTTTTTTCTGCATCTAGCTCTGAAAAAATATTTCGGCTTCTAGCAGTGTGTGGGACTTGTTCTACTAGTCCATCTATACTGACCTCCCTCAGGTTGCAAATTCAATATAATTTTTTTCTGCACCTAGCTCTGAAAAAATATTTAGGCTTATAGCAGTGTGTGGGACTTGTTCTATTAGTCCATCTATACTGACCTCTATCAGGTTGCAAATTCAATATAATTTTTTTCTGCAACTAGCTCTGAAAAAATATTTCAGCTTCTAGCAGTGTGTGGGACTTGTTCTATTAGTCCATCTATACTGACCTCCATCAGGTTGCAAATTCAATATAATTTTTTTCTGCATCTAGCTCTGAAAAAATATTTCGGCTTCTAGCAGTGTGTTGGACTTGTTCTATTAGTCCATCTATACTGACCTCCATCAGGTTGCAAATTCAATATATTTTTTTTCTGCACCTAGCTCTAAAAAAATATTTAGGCTTATAGCAGTGTGTTGGACTTGTTCTATTAGTCCATCTATACTGACCTCCATCAGGTTGCAAATTCAATATAATTTTTTTCTCCATCTAGCTCTGAAAAAATATTTCGGCTTCTAGCAGTGTGTGGGACTTGTTCTATTAGTCCATCTATATTGACCTCCATCAGGTTGCAAATTCAACATAATTTTTTTCTGCATCTAGCTCTGAAAAAATATTTAGGCTTCTAGCAGTGTGTTGGACTTGTTCTATTAGTCCATCTATACTGACCTCCATCAGGTTTCAAATTCATTATAATTTTTTTCTGCATCTAGCTCTGAAAAAATATTTCGGCTTCTAGCAGTGTGTGGGACTTGTTCTATTTGTCCATCTATACTGACCTCCATCAAGTTGCAAATTCAATATAATTTTTTTCTGCATCTAGCTCTGAAAAAATATTTCGGCTTCTAGCAGTGTGTGGGACTTGTTCTATTAGTCCATCTATACTGACCTCCCTCAGGTTGCAAATTCAATATAATTTTTTTCTGCATCTAGCTCTGAAAAAATATTTAGGCTTATAGCAGTGTGTGGGACTTGTTCTATTAGTCCATCTATACTGACCTCCATCAGGTTGCGAATTCAATATAATTTTTTTCTGCATCTAGCTCTGAAAAAATATTTCAGCTTCTAGCAGTGTGTGGGACTTGTTCTATTAGTCCATAAATACTGACCTCCATCAGGTTGCAAATTCAATATTATTTTTTTCTGCGTCTAGCTCTGAAAAAATATTTAGGCTTCTAGCAGTGTGTGGGACTTGTTCTATTAGTCCATCTATACTGACCTCCATCAGGTTGCAAATTCAATATAATTTTTTTATGCATCTAGCTCTGAAAAAATATTTCAGCTTCTAGGAGTGTGTGGGACTTGTTCTATTAGTCCATCTATACTGACCTCCATCAGGTTGCAAATTCAATATAATTTTTTTCTGCATCTAGCTCTGGAAAAATATTTCAGCTTTTAGCAGTGTGTGGAACTTGTTCTATTAGTCCATCTATACTGACCTCCATCAGGTTGCAAATTCAATATAATTTTATTCTGCATCTAGCTCTGAAAAAATATTTTGGCTTCTAGCAGTGTGTGGGACTTGTTCTATTAGTCCATCTATGCTGACCTCCATCAGGTTGCAAATTCAATATAATTTTTTTTCTGCATCTAGCTCTGAAAAAAAATTTAGGCTTCTAGCAGTGTGTGGGGCTTGTTCTATTAGTCCATCTATACTAACCTACACCAGGTTGCAAATTCAATATAATTTTTTTCTGCATCTAGCTCTGAAAAAATATTTAGGCTTCTAGCAGTGTGTGGGGCTTGTTCTATTAGACCATCTATACTAACCTACACCAGGTTGCAAATTCAATATAATTTTTTTTGCATCTAGCTCTGAAAAAATATTTCAGCTTCTAGCAGTGTGTGGGACTTGTTCTATTAGTCCATCTATACTAACCTCCATCAGGTTGCAAATTCAATATAATTTTTTTCTGCATCTAGCTCTGAAAAAATATTTCGGCTTCTAGCAGTGTGTGGGACTTGTTCTACTAGTCCATCTATACTGACCTCCCTCAGGTTGCAAATTCAATATAATTTTTTTCTGCACCTAGCTCTGAAAAAATATTTAGGCTTATAGCAGTGTGTGGGACTTGTTCTATTAGTCCATCTATACTGACCTCTATCAGGTTGCAAATTCAATATAATTTTTTTCTGCATCTAGCTCTGAAAAAATATTTCAGCTTCTAGCAGTGTGTGGGACTTGTTCTATTAGTCCATCTATACTGACCTCCATCAGGTTGCAAATTCAATATAATTTTTTTCTGCATCTAGCTCTGAAAAAATATTTCGGCTTCTAGCAGTGTGTTGGACTTGTTCTATTAGTCCATCTATACTGACCTCCATCAGGTTGCAAATTCAATATATTTTTTTTCTGCACCTAGCTCTAAAAAAATATTTAGGCTTATAGCAGTGTGTTGGACTTGTTCTATTAGTCCATCTATACTGACCTCCATCAGGTTGCAAATTCAATATAATTTTTTTCTGCATCTAGCTCTGAAAAAATATTTCGGCTTCTAGCAGTGTGTGGGACTTGTTCTATTAGTCCATCTATACTGACCTCCCTCAGGTTGCAAATTCAATATAATTTTTTTCTGCATCTAGCTCTGAAAAAATATTTAGGCTTCTAGCAGTGTGTGGGACTTGTTCTATTAGTCCATCTATACTGACCTCCATCAGGTTGCAAATTCAATATAATTTTTTTCTGCATCTAGCTCTGAAAAAATATTTCAGCTTCTAGCAGTGTGTGGGACTTGTTCTATTAGTCCATCTATACTGACCTCCATCAGGTTGCAAATTCAATATAATTTTTTTCTGCATCTAGCTCTGAAAAAATATTTAGGTTTCTAGCAGTGTGTGGGACTTGTTCTATTAGTCCATCTATACTGACCTCCATCAGGTTGCAAATTCAATATAATTTTTTTCTGCATCTAGCTCTGAAAAAATATTTAGGCTTCTAGCAGTGTGTGGGACTTGGTCTCTTAGTCCATCTATACTGACCTCCATCAGGTTGCAAATTAAAAATAATTTTTATCTGCATCTAGCTCTGAAAAAATATTTAGGCTTCTAGCAGTGTAAGGGACTTGTTCTATTAGTCCATCTATACTGACCTCCATCAGGTTGCAAATTCAATATAATTTTTTTCTGCATCTAGCTCTGAAAAAATATTTCAGCTTCTAGCAGTGTGTGGGACTTGTTCTATTAGTCCATCTATACTGACCTCCATCAGGTTGCAAATTCAATATAATTTTTTTCTGCATCTAGCTCTGAAAAAATATTTCAGCTACTAGCAGTGTGTGGTACTTGTTCTATTAGTCCATCTATACTGACCTCCATCAGGTTGCAAATTCAATATAATTTTTTTCTGCATCTAGCTCTGAAAAAAATATTTCAGCTTCTAGCAGTGTGTGGGACTTGTTCTATTAGTCCATCTATACTGACCTCCATCAGGTTGCAAATTCAATATAATTTTTTTCTGCATCTAGCTCTGAAAAAAATATTTCAGCTTTTAGCAGTGTGTGGAACTTGTTCTATTAGTCCATCTATACTGACCTCCATCAGGTTGCAAATTCAATATAATTTTTTTCTGCATCTAGCTCTGAAAAAATATTTCAGCTACTAGCAGTGTGTGGGACTTGTTCTATTAGTCAATCTATACTGACCTCCATCAGGTTGCAAATTCAATATAATTTTTTTCTGCATCTAGCTCTGAAAAAATATTTTGGCTTCTAGCAGTGTGTGGGACTTGTTCTATTAGTCCATCTATGCTGACCTCCATCAGGTTGCAAATTCAATATAATTTTTTTCTGCATCTAGCTCTGAAAAAATATTTAGGCTTCTAGCAGTGTGTGGGGCTTGTTCTATTTGTCCATCTATACTAACCTACACCAGGTTGCAAATTCAATATAATTTTTTTCTGCATCTAGCTCTGAAAAAATATTTCAGCTTCTAACAGTGTGTGAGACTTGTTCTATTTGTCCATCTATACTGACCTCCATCAGGTTGCAAATTCAATATTATTTTTTTCTGCATCTAGCTCTGAAAAAATATTTTGGCTTCTAGCAGTGTGTGGGACTTGTTCTATTAGTCCATCTATGCTGACCTCCATCAGGTTGCAAATTCAATATAATTTTTTTATGCATCTAGCTCTGAAAAAATATTTAGGCTTCTAGCAGTGTGTGTGGCTTGTTCTATTAGTTCATCTATACTAACCTACACCAGGTTCCAAATTCAATATAATTTTTTTCTGCATCTAGCTCTGAAAAAATATTTCAGCTTCTAACAGTGTGTGGGACTTGTTCTATTAGTCCATCTATACTGACCTCCATCAGGTTGCAAATTCAATATAATTTTTTTCTGCATCTAGCTCTGAAAAAATATTTCGGCTTCTAGCAGTGTGTGGGATTTGTTCTATTAGTCCATCTATACTGACCTCCATCAGGTTGCAAATTCAATATTATTCTTTTCTGCATCTAGCTCTGAAAAAATATTTCAGCTTCTAGCAGTGTGTGGGACTTGTTCTATTAGTCCATCTATGCTGACCTCCATCAGGTTGCAAATTCAATATAATTTTTTTCTGCATCTAGCTCTGAAAAAATATTTAGGCTTCTAGCAGTGTGTGGGGCTTGTTCTATTAGTCCATCTAAACTAACCTACACCAGGTTGCAAATTCAATATAATTTTTTTCTGCATCTAGCTCTGAAAAAATATTTCAGCTTCTAACCGTGTGTTGGACTTGTTCTATTAGTCCATCTATACTGACCTCCATCAGGTTGCAAATTCAATATAATTTTTTTCTGCATCTAGCTCTGAAAAAATATTTTGGCTTCTAGCAGTGTGTGGGACTTGTTCTACTAGTCCCTTTATACTGACCTCCATCAGGTTGCAAATTCAATATAATTTTTTTCTGCATCTAGCTCTGAAAAAATATTTTGGCTTCTAGCAGTGTGTGGGACTTGTTCTATTAGTCCATCTATGCTGACCTCCATCAGGTTGCAAATTCAATATAATTTTTTTCTGCATCTAGCTCTGAAAAAATATTTAGGCTTCTAGCAGTGTGTGGGGCTTGTTCTATTAGTCCATCTATACTAACCTACACCAGGTTGCAAATTCAATATAATTTTTTTCTGCATCTAGCTCTGAAAAAATATTTCAGCTTCTAACAGTGTGTGGGACTTGTTCTATTAGTCCATCTATACTGACCTCCATCAGGTTGCAAATTCAATATAATTTTTTTCTGCATCTAGCTCTGAAAAAATATTTTGGCTTCTAGCAGTGTGTGGGACTTGTTCTATTAGTCCATCTATACTGACCTCCATCAGGTTGCAAATTCAATATAATTTTTTTCTGCATCTAGCTCTGAAAAAATATTTAGCCTTCTAGCAGTGTGTGGGACTTGGTCTATTAGTCCATCTATACTAACCTCCTCCAGGTTGCAAATTAAAAATAATTTTTATCTGCATCTAGCTCTGAAAAAATATTTAGGCTTCTAGCAGTGTGTGGGACTTGTTCTATTAGTCCATCTATACTGACCTCCATCAGGTTGCAAATTCAATATAATTCTTTTCTGCATCTAGCTCTGAAAAAATATTTCAGCTTCTAGCAGTGTGTGGGACTTGTTCTATTAGTCCATCTATGCTGACCTCCATCAGGTTGCAAATTCAATATAATTTTTTTCTGCATCTAGCTCTGAAAAAATATTTAGGCTTCTAGCAGTGTGTGGGGCTTGTTCTATTAGTCCATCTATACTAACCTACACCAGGTTGCAAATTCAATATAATTTTTTTCTGCATCTAGCTCTGAAAAAATATTTCAGCTTCTAACAGTGTGTGGGACTTGTTCTATTAGTCCATCTATACTGACCTACATCAGGTTGCAAATTCAATATAATTTTTTTCTGCATCTAGCTCTGAAAAAATATTTCGGCTTCTAGCAGTGTGTGGGATTTGTTCTATTAGTCCATCTATACTGACCTCCATCAGGTTGCAAATTCAATATTATTCTTTTCTGCATCTAGCTCTTAAAAAATATTTCAGCTTCTAGCAGTGTGTGGGACTTGTTCTATTAGTCCATCTATGCTGACCTCCATCAGGTTGCAAATTCAATATAATTTTTTTCTGCATCTAGCTCTGAAAAAATATTTAGGCTTCTAGCAGTGTGTGGGGCTTGTTCTATTAGTCCATCTAAACTAACCTACACCAGGTTGCAAATTCAATATAATTTTTTTCTGCATCTAGCTCTGAAAAAATATTTCAGCTTCTAACCCTGTGTTGGACTTGTTCTATTAGTCCATCTATACTGACCTCCATCAGGTTGCAAATTCAATATAATTTTTTTCTGCATCTAGCTCTGAAAAAATATTTTGGCTTCTAGCAGTGTGTGGGACTTGTTCTACTAGTCCCTTTATACTGACCTCCATCAGGTTGCAAATTCAATATAATTTTTTTCTGCATCTAGCTCTGAAAAAATATTTTGGCTTCTAGCAATGTGTGGGACTTGTTCTATTAGTCCATCTATGCTGACCTCCATCAGGTTGCAAATTCAATATAATTTTTTTCTGCATCTAGCTCTGAAAAAATATTTAGGCTTCTAGCAGTGTGTGGGGCTTGTTCTATTGGTCCATCTATACTAACCTACACCAGGTTGCAAATTCAATATAATTTTTTTCTCCATCTAGCTCTGAAAAAATATTTCAGCTTCTAACAGTGTGTGGGACTTGTTCTATTAGTCCATCTATACTGACCTCCATCAGGTTGCAAATTCAATATAATTTTTTTCTGCATCTAGCTCTGAAAAAATATTTTGGCTTCTAGCAGTGTGTGGGACTTGTTCTATTAGTCCATCTATACTGACCTCCATCAGGTTGCAAATTCAATATAATTTTTTTCTGCATCTAGCTCTAAAAAAATATTTAGCCTTCTAGCAGTGTGTGGGACTTGGTCTATTAGTCCATCTATACTAACCTCCTCCAGGTTGCAAATTAAAAATAATTTTTATCTGCATCTAGCTCTGAAAAAATATTTAGGCTTCTAGCAGTGTGTGGGACTTGTTCTATTAGTCCATCTATACTGACCTCCATCAGGTTGCAAATTCAATATAATTCTTTTCTGCATCTAGCTCTGAAAAAATATTTCAGCTTCTAGCAGTGTGTGGGACTTGTTCTATTAGTCCATCTATGCTGACCTCCATCAGGTTGCAAATTCAATATAATTTTTTTCTGCATCTAGCTCTGAAAAAATATTTAGGCTTCTAGCAGTGTGTGGGGCTTGTTCTATTAGTCCATCTATACTAACCTACACCAGGTTGCAAATTCAATATAATTTTTTTCTGCATCTAGCTCTGAAAAAATATTTCAGCTTCTAACAGTGTGTGGGACTTGCTCTATTAGTCCATCTATACTGACCTCCATCAGGTTGCAAATTCAATATAATTTTTTTCTGCATCTAGCTCTGAAAAAATATTTCAGTTTTTAGCAGTGTGTGGAACTTGTTCTATTAGTCCATCTATACTGACCTCCATCAGGTTGCAAATTCAATATAATTTTTTTCTGCATCTAGCTCTGAAAAAATATTTAGGCTTCTAGCAGTGTGTGGGACTTGGTCTCTTAATCCATCTATACTGACCTCCATCAGGTTGCAAATTAAAAATAATTTTTATCTGCATCTAGCTCTGAAAAAATATTTAGGCTTCTAGCAGTGTAAGGGACTTGTTCTATTAGTCCATCTATACTGACCTCCATCAGGTTGCAAATTCAATATAATTTTTTTCTGCATCTAGCTCTGAAAAAATATTTAGGCTTCTAGCAGTGTGTGGGGCTTGTTCTATTTGTCCATCTATACTAACCTACACCAGGTTGCAAATTCAATATAATTTTTTTCTGCATCTAGCTCTGAAAAAATATTTCAGCTTCTAACAGTGTGTGAGACTTGTTCTATTTGTCCATCTATACTGACCTCCATCAGGTTGCAAATTCAATATAATTTTTTTCTGCATCTAGCTCTGAAAAAATATTTTGGCTTCTAGCAGTGTGTGGGACTTGTTCTATTAGTCCATCTATGCTGACCTCCATCAGGTTGCAAATTCAATATAATTTTTTTATGCATCTAGCTCTGAAAAAATATTTAGGCTTCTAGCAGTGTGTGGGGCTTGTTCTATTAGTTCATCTATACTAACCTACACCAGGTTGCAAATTCAATATAATTTTTTTCTGCATCTAGCTCTGAAAAAATATTTCAGCTTCTAACAGTGTGTGGGACTTGTTCTATTAGTCCATCTATACTGACCTCCATCAGGTAGCAAATTCAATATAATTTTTTTCTGCATCTAGCTCTGAAAAAATATTTCGGCTTCTAGCAGTGTGTGGGATTTGTTCTATTAGTCCATCTATACTGACCTCCATCAGGTTGCAAATTCAATATTATTCTTTTCTGCATCTAGCTCTGAAAAAATATTTCAGCTTCTAGCAGTGTGTGGGACTTGTTCTATTAGTCCATCTATGCTGACCTCCATCAGGTTGCAAATTCAATATAATTTTTTTCTGCATCTAGCTCTGAAAAAATATTTAGGCTTCTAGCAGTGTGTGGGGCTTGTTCTATTAGTCCATCTAAACTAACCTACACCAGGTTGCAGATTCAATATAATTTTTTTCTGCATCTAGCTCTGAAAAAATATTTCAGCTTCTAACCGTGTGTTGGACTTGCTCTATTAGTCCATCTATACTGACCTCCATCAGGTTGCAAATTCAATATAATTTTTTTCTGCATCTAGCTCTGAAAAAATATTTTGGCTTCTAGCAGTGTGTGGGACTTGTTCTACTTGTCCCTTTATACTGACCTCCATCAGGTTGCAAATTCAATATAATTTTTTTCTGCATCTAGCTCTGAAAAAATATTTAGGCTTCTAGCAGTGTGTGGGGCTTGTTCTATTATTCCATCTATACTAACCTACACCAGGTTGCAAATTCAATATAATTTTTTTCTGCATCTAGCTCTGAAAAAATATTTCAGCTTCTAACAGTGTGTGGGACTTGTTCTATTAGTCCATCTATATTGACCTCCATCAGGTTGCAAATTCAATATAATTTTTTTCTGCATCTAGCTCTGAAAAAATATTTTGGCTTCTAGCAGTGTCTGGGACTTGTTCTATTAGTCCATCTATACTGACCTCCATCAGGTTGCAAATTCAATATAATTTTTTTCTGCATCTAGCTCTGAAAAAATATTTAGCCTTCTAGCAGTGTGTGGGACTTGGTCTATTAGTCCATCTATACTAACCTCCTCCAGGTTGCAAATTAAAAATAATTTTTATCTGCATCTAGCTCTGAAAAAATATTTAGGCTTCTAGCAGTGTGTGGGACTTGTTCTATTGGTCCATCTATACTGACCTCCATCAGGTTGCAAATTCAATATAATTCTTTTCTGCATCTAGCTCTGAAAAAATATTTCAGCTTCTAGCAGTGTGTGGGACTTGTTCTATTAGTCCATCTATGCTGACCTCCATCAGGTTGCAAATTCAATATAATTTTTTTCTGCATCTAGCTCTGAAAAAATATTTAGGCTTCTAGCAGTGTGTGGGGCTTGTTCTATTAGTCCATCTATACTAACCTACACCAGGTTGCAAATTCAATATAATTTTTTTCTGCATCTAGCTCTGAAAAAATATTTCAGCTTCTAACAGTGTGTGGGACTTGCTCTATTAGTCCATCTATACTGACCTCCATCAGGTTGCAAATTCAATATAATTTTTTTCTGCATCTAGCTCTGAAAAAATATTTCAGCTTCTAGCAGTGTGTGGGACTTGTTCTATTAGTCCATCTATACTGACCTCCACCAGGTTGCAAATTCAATATAATTTTTTTCTGCATCTAGCTCTGAAAAAATATTTCAGCTTCTAGCAGTGTGTGGTACTTGTTCTATTAGTCCATCTATACTGACCTCCATCAGGTTGCAAATTCAATATAATTTTTTTCTGCATCTAGCTCTGAAAAAAATATTTCAGCTTCTAGCAGTGTGTGGGACTTGTTCTATTAGTCCATCTATACTGACCTCCATCAGGTTGCAAATTCAATATAATTTTTTTCTGCATCTAGCTCTGAAAAAATATTTCAGCTTTTAGCAGTGTGTGGAACTTGTTCTATTAGTCCATCTATACTGACCTCCATCAGGTTGCAAATTCAATATAATTTTTTTCTGCATCTAGCTCTGAAAAAATATTTCAGCTACTGGCAGTGTGTGGGACATGTTCTATTAGTCAATCTATACTGACCTCCATCAGGTTGCAAATTCAATATAATTTTTTTCTGCATCTAGCTCTGAAAAAATATTTTGGCTTCTAGCAGTGTGTGGGACTTGTTCTATTAGTCCATCTATGCTGACCTCCATCAGGTTGCAAATTCAATATAATTTTTTTCTGCATCTAGCTCTGAAAAAATATTTATGCTTCTAGCAGTGTGTGGGGCTTGTTCTATTTGTCCATCTATACTAAACTACACCAGGTTGCAAATTCAATATAATTTTTTTCTGCATCTAGCTCTGAAAAAATATTTCAGCTTCTAACAGTGTGTGAGACTTGTTCTATTTGTCCATCTATACTGACCTCCATCAGGTTGCAAATTCAATATCATTTTTTTCTGCATCTAGCTCTAAAAAAATATTTTGGCTTCTAGCAGTGTGTGGGACTTGTTCTATTAGTCCATCTATGCTGACCTCCATCAGGTTGCAAATTCAATATAATTTTTTTATGCATCTAGCTCTGAAAAAATATTTAGGCTTCTAGCAGTGTGTGGTACTTGTTCTATTAGTCCATCTATACTGACCTCCATCAGGTTGCAAATTCAATATAATTTTTTTCTGCATCTAGCTCTGAAAAAAATATTTCAGCTTCTAGCAGTGTGTGGGACTTGTTCTATTAGTCCATCTATACTGACCTCCATCAGGTTGCAAATTCAATATAATTTTTTTCTGCATCTAGCTCTGAAAAAATATTTCAGCTTTTAGCAGTGTGTGGAACTTGTTCTATTAGTCCATCTATACTGACCTCCATCAGGTTGCAAATTCAATATAATTTTTTTCTGCATCTAGCTCTGAAAAAATATTTCAGCTACTGGCAGTGTGTGGGACATGTTCTATTAGTCAATCTATACTGACCTCCATCAGGTTGCAAATTCAATATAATTTTTTTCTGCATCTAGCTCTGAAAAAATATTTTGGCTTCTAGCAGTGTGTGGGACTTGTTCTATTAGTCCATCTATGCTGACCTCCATCAGGTTGCAAATTCAATATAATTTTTTTCTGCATCTAGCTCTGAAAAAATATTTATGCTTCTAGCAGTGTGTGGGGCTTGTTCTATTTGTCCATCTATACTAAACTACACCAGGTTGCAAATTCAATATAATTTTTTTCTGCATCTAGCTCTGAAAAAATATTTCAGCTTCTAACAGTGTGTGAGACTTGTTCTATTTGTCCATCTATACTGACCTCCATCAGGTTGCAAATTCAATATCATTTTTTTCTGCATCTAGCTCTAAAAAAATATTTTGGCTTCTAGCAGTGTGTGGGACTTGTTCTATTAGTCCATCTATGCTGACCTCCATCAGGTTGCAAATTCAATATAATTTTTTTATGCATCTAGCTCTGAAAAAATATTTAGGCTTCTAGCAGTGTGTGGTACTTGTTCTATTAGTCCATCTATACTGACCTCCATCAGGTTGCAAATTCAATATAATTTTTTTCTGCATCTAGCTCTGAAAAAAATATTTCAGCTTCTAGCAGTGTGTGGGACTTGTTCTATTAGTCCATCTATACTGACCTCCATCAGGTTGCAAATTCATTATAATTTTTTTCTGCATCTAGCTCTGAAAAAATATTTCAGCTTTTAGCAGTGTGTGGAACTTGTTCTATTAGTCCATCTATACTGACCTCCATCAGGTTGCAAATTCAATATAATTTTTTTCTGCATCTAGCTCTGAAAAAATATTTAGGCTTCTAGCAGTGTGTGGGGCTTGTTCTATTAGTCCATCTATACTAACCTACACCAGGTTGCAAATTCAATATAATTTTTTTCTGCATCTAGCTCTGAAAAAATATTTCAGCTTCTAACAGTGTGTGGGACTTGTTCTATTAGTCCATCTATACTGACCTCCATCAGGTTGCAAATTCAATATAATTTTTTTCTGCATCTAGCTCTGAAAAAAATATTTCAGCTTCTAGCAGTGTGTGGGACTTGTTCTATTAGTCCATCTATACTGACCTCCATCAGGTTGCAAATTCAATATAATTTTTTTCTGCATCTAGCTCTGAAAAAATATTTCAGCTTTTAGCAGTGTGTGGAACTTGTTCTATTAGTCCATCTATACTGACCTCCATCAGGTTGCAAATTCAATATAATTTTTTTCTGCATCTAGCTCTGAAAAAATATTTCAGCTACTGGCAGTGTGTGGGACATGTTCTATTAGTCAATCTATACTGACCTCCATCAGGTTGCAAATTCAATATAATTTTTTTCTGCATCTAGCTCTGAAAAAATATTTTGGCTTCTAGCAGTGTGTGGGACTTGTTCTATTAGTCCATCTATGCTGACCTCCATCAGGTTGCAAATTCAATATAATTTTTTTCTGCATCTAGCTCTGAAAAAATATTTATGCTTCTAGCAGTGTGTGGGGCTTGTTCTATTTGTCCATCTATACTAAACTACACCAGGTTGCAAATTCAATATAATTTTTTTCTGCATCTAGCTCTGAAAAAATATTTCAGCTTCTAACAGTGTGTGAGACTTGTTCTATTTGTCCATCTATACTGACCTCCATCAGGTTGCAAATTCAATATCGTTTTTTTCTGCATCTAGCTCTAAAAAAATATTTTGGCTTCTAGTAGTGTGTGGGACTTGTTCTATTAGTCCATCTATGCTGACCTCCATCAGGTTGCAAATTCAATATAATTTTTTTATGCATCTAGCTCTGAAAAAATATTTAGGCTTCTAGCAGTGTGTGGTACTTGTTCTATTAGTCCATCTATACTGACCTCCATCAGGTTGCAAATTCAATATAATTTTTTTCTGCATCTAGCTCTGAAAAAAATATTTCAGCTTCTAGCAGTGTGTGGGACTTGTTCTATTAGTCCATCTATACTGACCTCCATCAGGTTGCAAATTCAATATAATTTTTTTCTGCATCTAGCTCTGAAAAAATATTTCAGCTTTTAGCAGTGTGTGGAACTTGTTCTATTAGTCCATCTATACTGACCTCCATCAGGTTGCAAATTCAATATAATTTTTTTCTGCATCTAGCTCTGAAAAAATATTTCAGCTACTAGCAGTGTGTGGGACATGTTCTATTAGTCAATCTATACTGACCTCCATCAGGTTGCAAATTCAATATAATTTTTTTCTGCATCTAGCTCTGAAAAAATATTTCAGCTTCTAGCAGTGTGTGGTACTTGTTCTATTAGACCATCTATACTGACCTCCATCAGGTTGCAAATTCAATATAATTTTTTTCTGCATCTAGCTCTGAAAAAAATATTTCAGCTTCTAGCAGTGTGTGGGGCTTGTTCTATTTGTCCATCTATACTAAACTACACCAGGTTGCAAATTCAATATAATTTTTTTCTGCATCTAGCTCTGAAAAAATATTTCAGCTTCTAACAGTGTGTGAGACTTGTTCTATTTGTCCATCTATACTGACCTCCATCAGGTTGCAAATTCAATATCATTTTTTTCTGCATCTAGCTCTAAAAAAATATTTTGGCTTCTAGCAGTGTGTGGGACTTGTTCTATTAGTCCATCTATGCTGACCTCCATCAGGTTGCAAATTCAATATAATTTTTTTATGCATCTAGCTCTGAAAAAATATTTAGGCTTCTAGCAGTGTGTGGTACTTGTTCTATTAGTCCGTCTATACTGACCTCCATCAGGTTGCAAATTCAATATAATTTTTTTCTGCATCTAGCTCTGAAAAAAATATTTCAGCTTCTAGCAGTGTGTGGGACTTGTTCTATTAGTCCATCTATACTGACCTCCATCAGGTTGCAAATTCATTATAATTTTTTTCTGCATCTAGCTCTGAAAAAATATTTCAGCTTTTAGCAGTGTGTGGAACTTGTTCTATTAGTCCATCTATACTGACCTCCATCAGGTTGCAAATTCAATATAATTTTTTTCTGCATCTAGCTCTGAAAAAATATTTAGGCTTCTAGCAGTGTGTGGGGCTTGTTCTATTAGTCCATCTATACTAACCTACACCAGGTTGCAAATTCAATATAATTTTTTTCTGCATCTAGCTCTGAAAAAATATTTCAGCTTCTAACAGTGTGTGGGACTTGTTCTATTAGTCCATCTATACTGACCTCCATCAGGTTGCAAATTCAATATAATTTTTTTCTGCATCTAGCTCTGAAAAAAATATTTCAGCTTCTAGCAGTGTGTGGGACTTGTTCTATTAGTCCATCTATACTGACCTCCATCAGGTTGCAAATTCAATATAATTTTTTTCTGCATCTAGCTCTGAAAAAATATTTCAGCTTTTAGCAGTGTGTGGAACTTGTTCTATTAGTCCATCTATACTGACCTCCATCAGGTTGCAAATTCAATATAATTTTTTTCTGCATCTAGCTCTGAAAAAATATTTCAGCTACTGGCAGTGTGTGGGACATGTTCTATTAGTCAATCTATACTGACCTCCATCAGGTTGCAAATTCAATATAATTTTTTTCTGCATCTAGCTCTGAAAAAATATTTTGGCTTCTAGCAGTGTGTGGGACTTGTTCTATTAGTCCATCTATGCTGACCTCCATCAGGTTGCAAATTCAATATAATTTTTTTCTGCATCTAGCTCTGAAAAAATATTTATGCTTCTAGCAGTGTGTGGGGCTTGTTCTATTTGTCCATCTATACTAAACTACACCAGGTTGCAAATTCAATATAATTTTTTTCTGCATCTAGCTCTGAAAAAATATTTCAGCTTCTAACAGTGTGTGAGACTTGTTCTATTTGTCCATCTATACTGACCTCCATCAGGTTGCAAATTCAATATCGTTTTTTTCTGCATCTAGCTCTAAAAAAATATTTTGGCTTCTAGTAGTGTGTGGGACTTGTTCTATTAGTCCATCTATGCTGACCTCCATCAGGTTGCAAATTCAATATAATTTTTTTATGCATCTAGCTCTGAAAAAATATTTAGGCTTCTAGCAGTGTGTGGTACTTGTTCTATTAGTCCATCTATACTGACCTCCATCAGGTTGCAAATTCAATATAATTTTTTTCTGCATCTAGCTCTGAAAAAAATATTTCAGCTTCTAGCAGTGTGTGGGACTTGTTCTATTAGTCCATCTATACTGACCTCCATCAGGTTGCAAATTCAATATAATTTTTTTCTGCATCTAGCTCTGAAAAAATATTTCAGCTTTTAGCAGTGTGTGGAACTTGTTCTATTAGTCCATCTATACTGACCTCCATCAGGTTGCAAATTCAATATAATTTTTTTCTGCATCTAGCTCTGAAAAAATATTTCAGCTACTAGCAGTGTGTGGGACATGTTCTATTAGTCAATCTATACTGACCTCCATCAGGTTGCAAATTCAATATAATTTTTTTCTGCATCTAGCTCTGAAAAAATATTTCAGCTTCTAGCAGTGTGTGGTACTTGTTCTATTAGACCATCTATACTGACCTCCATCAGGTTGCAAATTCAATATAATTTTTTTCTGCATCTAGCTCTGAAAAAAATATTTCAGCTTCTAGCAGTGTGTGGGACTTGTTCTATTAGTCCATCTATACTGACCTCCATCAGGTTGCAAATTCAATATAATTTTTTTCTGCATCTAGCTCTGAAAAAATATTCCAGCTTTTAGCAGTGTGTGGAACTTGTTCTATTAGTCCATCTATACTGACCTCCATCAGGTTGCAAATTCAATATAATTTTTTTCTGCATCTAGCTCTGAAAAAATATTTCAGCTACTGGCAGTGTGTGGGACATGTTCTATTAGTCAATCTATACTGACCTCCATCAGGTTGCAAATTCAATATAATTTTTTTCTGCATCTAGCTCTGAAAAAATATTTTGGCTTCTAGCAGTGTGTGGGACTTGTTCTATTAGTCCATCTATGCTGACCTCCATCAGGTTGCAAATTCAATATAATTTTTTTCTGCATCTAGCTCTGAAAAAATATTTATGCTTCTAGCAGTGTGTGGGGCTTGTTCTATTTGTCCATCTATACTAAACTACACCAGGTTGCAAATTCAATATAATTTTTTTCTGCATCTAGCTCTGAAAAAATATTTCAGCTTCTAACAGTGTGTGAGACTTGTTCTATTTGTCCATCTATACTGACCTCCATCAGGTTGCAAATTCAATATCATTTTTTTCTGCATCTAGCTCTAAAAAAATATTTTGGCTTCTAGCAGTGTGTGGGACTTGTTCTATTAGTCCATCTATGCTGACCTCCATCAGGTTGCAAATTCAATATAATTTTTTTATGCATCTAGCTCTGAAAAAATATTTAGGCTTCTAGCAGTGTGTGGTACTTGTTCTATTAGTCCATCTATACTGACCTCCATCAGGTTGCAAATTCAATATAATTTTTTTCTGCATCTAGCTCTGAAAAAAATATTTCAGCTTCTAGCAGTGTGTGGGACTTGTTCTATTAGTCCATCTATACTGACCTCCATCAGGTTGCAAATTCAATATAATTTTTTTCTGCATCTAGCTCTGAAAAAATATTTCAGCTTTTAGCAGTGTGTGGAACTTGTTCTATTAGTCCATCTATACTGACCTCCATCAGGTTGCAAATTCAATATAATTTTTTTCTGCATCTAGCTCTGAAAAAATATTTCAGCTACTAGCAGTGTGTGGGACATGTTCTATTAGTCAATCTATACTGACCTCCATCAGGTTGCAAATTCAATATAATTTTTTTCTGCATCTAGCTCTGAAAAAATATTTCAGCTTCTAGCAGTGTGTGGTACTTGTTCTATTAGACCATCTATACTGACCTCCATCAGGTTGCAAATTCAATATAATTTTTTTCTGCATCTAGCTCTGAAAAAAATATTTCAGCTTCTAGCAGTGTGTGGGACTTGTTCTATTAGTCCATCTATACTGACCTCCATCAGGTTGCAAATTCAATATAATTTTTTTCTGCATCTAGCTCTGAAAAAATATTCCAGCTTTTAGCAGTGTGTGGAACTTGTTCTATTAGTCCATCTATACTGACGTCCATCAGGTTGCAAATTCAATATAATTTTTTTCTGCATCTAGCTCTGAAAAAATATTTCAGCTACTGGCAGTGTGTGGGACATGTTCTATTAGTCAATCTATACTGACCTCCATCAGGTTGCAAATTCAATATAATTTTTTTCTGCATCTAGCTCTGAAAAAATATTTTGGCTTCTAGCAGTGTGTGGGACTTGTTCTATTAGTCCATCTATGCTGACCTCCATCAGGTTGCAAATTCAATATAATTTTTTTCTGCATCTAGCTCTGAAAAAATATTTATGCTTCTAGCAGTGTGTGGGGCTTGTTCTATTTGTCCATCTATACTAAACTACACCAGGTTGCAAATTCAATATAATTTTTTTCTGCATCTAGCTCTGAAAAAATATTTCAGCTTCTAACAGTGTGTGAGACTTGTTCTATTTGTCCATCTATACTGACCTCCATCAGGTTGCAAATTCAATATCATTTTTTTCTGCATCTAGCTCTAAAAAAATATTTTGGCTTCTAGCAGTGTGTGGGACTTGTTCTATTAGTCCATCTATGCTGACCTCCATCAGGTTGCAAATTCAATATAATTTTTTTATGCATCTAGCTCTGAAAAAATATTTAGGCTTCTAGCAGTGTGTGGTACTTGTTCTATTAGTCCATCTATACTGACCTCCATCAGGTTGCAAATTCAATATAATTTTTTTCTGCATGTAGCTCTGAAAAAAATATTTCAGCTTCTAGCAGTGTGTGGGACTTGTTCTATTAGTCCATCTATACTGACCTCCATCAGGTTGCAAATTCAATATAATTTTTTTCTGCATCTAGCTCTGAAAAAATATTTCAGCTTTTAGCAGTGTGTGGAACTTGTTCTATTAGTCCATCTATACTGACCTCCATCAGGTTGCAAATTCAATATAATTTTTTTCTGCATCTAGCTCTGAAAAAATATTTCAGCTACTAGCAGTGTGTGGGACATGTTCTATTAGTCAATCTATACTGACCTCCATCAGGTTGCAAATTCAATATAATTTTTTTCTGCATCTAGCTCTGAAAAAATATTTCAGCTTCTAGCAGTGTGTGGTACTTGTTCTATTAGACCATCTATACTGACCTCCATCAGGTTGCAAATTCAATATAATTTTTTTCTGCATCTAGCTCTGAAAAAAATATTTCAGCTTCTAGCAGTGTGTGGGACTTGTTCTATTAGTCCATCTATACTGACCTCCATCAGGTTGCAAATTCAATATAATTTTTTTCTGCATCTAGCTCTGAAAAAATATTCCAGCTTTTAGCAGTGTGTGGAACTTGTTCTATTAGTCCATCTATACTGACCTCCATCAGGTTGCAAATTCAATATAATTTTTTTCTGCATCTAGCTCTGAAAAAATATTTCAGCTACTGGCAGTGTGTGGGACATGTTCTATTAGTCAATCTATACTGACCTCCATCAGGTTGCAAATTCAATATAATTTTTTTCTGCATCTAGCTCTGAAAAAATATTTTGGCTTCTAGCAGTGTGTGGGACTTGTTCTATTAGTCCATCTATGCTGACCTCCATCAGGTTGCAAATTCAATATAATTTTTTTCTGCATCTAGCTCTGAAAAAATATTTATGCTTCTAGCAGTGTGTGGGGCTTGTTCTATTTGTCCATCTATACTAAACTACACCAGGTTGCAAATTCAATATAATTTTTTTCTGCATCTAGCTCTGAAAAAATATTTCAGCTTCTAACAGTGTGTGAGACTTGTTCTATTTGTCCATCTATACTGACCTCCATCAGGTTGCAAATTCAATATCATTTTTTTCTGCATCTAGCTCTAAAAAAATATTTTGGCTTCTAGCAGTGTGTGGGACTTGTTCTATTAGTCCATCTATGCTGACCTCCATCAGGTTGCAAATTCAATATAATTTTTTTATGCATCTAGCTCTGAAAAAATATTTAGGCTTCTAGCAGTGTGTGGTACTTGTTCTATTAGTCCATCTATACTGACCTCCATCAGGTTGCAAATTCAATATAATTTTTTTCTGCATCTAGCTCTGAAAAAAATATTTCAGCTTCTAGCAGTGTGTGGGACTTGTTCTATTAGTCCATCTATACTGACCTCCATCAGGTTGCAAATTCAATATAATTTTTTCTGCATCTAGCTCTGAAAAAATATTTCAGCTTTTAGCAGTGTGTGGAACTTGTTCTATTAGTCCATCTATACTGACCTCCATCAGGTTGCAAATTCAATATAATTTTTTTCTGCATCTAGCTCTGAAAAAATATTTCAGCTGCTAGCAGTGTGTGGGACATGTTCTATTAGTCAATCTATACTGACCTCCATCAGGTTGCAAATTCAATATAATTTTTTTCTGCATCTAGCTCTGAAAAAATATTTCAGCTTCTAGCAGTGTGTGGTACTTGTTCTATTAGACCATCTATACTGACCTCCATCAGGTTGCAAATTCAATATAATTTTTTTCTGCATCTAGCTCTGAAAAAAATATTTCAGCTTCTAGCAGTGTGTGGGACTTGTTCTATTAGTCCATCTATACTGACCTCCATCAGGTTGCAAATTCAATATAATTTTTTTCTGCATCTAGCTCTGAAAAAATATTCCAGCTTTTAGCAGTGTGTGGAACTTGTTGTATTAGTCCATCTATACTGACCTCCATCAGGTTGCAAATTCAATATAATTTTTTTCTGCATCTAGCTCTGAAAAAATATTTCAGCTACTAGCAGTGTGTGGGACATGTTCTATTAGTCAATCTATACTGACCTCCATCAGGTTGCAAATTCAATATAATTTTTTTCTGTATCTAGCTCTGAAAAAATATTTTGGCTTCTAGCAGTGTGTGGGACTTGTTCTATTAGTCCATCTATGCTGACCTCCATCAGGTTGCAAATTCAATATAATTTTTTTCTGCATCTAGCTCTGAAAAAATATTGATGCTTCTAGCAGTGTGTGGGGCTTGTTCTATTTGTCCATCTATACTAAACTACACCAGGTTGCAAATTCAATATAATTTTTTTCTGCATCTAGCTCTGAAAAAATATTTCAGTTTCTAACAGTGTGTGAGACTTGTTCTATTTGTCCATCTATGCTGACCTCCATCAGGTTGCAAATTCAATATAATTTTTTTATGCATCTAGCTCTGAAAAAATATTTAGGCTTCTAGCAGTGTGTGGTACTTGTTCTATTAGTCCATCTATACTGACCTCCATCAGGTTGCAAATTCAATATAATTTTTTTCTGCATCTAGCTCTGAAAAAAATATTTCAGCTTCTAGCAGTGTGTGGGACTTGTTCTATTAGTCCATCTATACTGACCTCCATCAGGTTGCAAATTCAATATAATTTTTTTCTGCATCTAGCTCTGAAAAAATATTTCAGCTTTTAGCAGTGTGTGGAACTTGTTCTATTAGTCCATCTATACTGACCTCCATCAGGTTGCAAATTCAATATAATTTTTTTCTGCATCTAGCTCTGAAAAAATATTTCAGCTACTAGCAGTGTGTGGGACATGTTCTATTAGTCAATCTATACTGACCTCCATCAGGTTGCAAATACAATATAATTTTTTTCTGCATCTAGCTCTGAAAAAATATTTTGGCTTCTAGCAGTGTGTGGGACTTGTTCTATTAGTCCATCTATGCTGACCTCCATCAGGTTGCAAATTCAATATAATTTTTTTCTGCATCTAGCTCTGAAAAAATATTTATGCTTCTAGCAGTGTGTGGGGCTTGTTCTATTTGTCCATCTATACTAACCTACACCAGGTTGCAAATTCAATATAATTTTTTTCTGCATCTAGCTCTGAAAAAATATTTCAGCTTCTAACAGTGTGTGAGACTTGTTCTATTTGTCCATCTATACTGACCTCCATCAGGTTGCAAATTCAATATAATTTTTTTCTGCATCTAGCTCTGAAAAAATATTTTGGCTTCTAGCAGGGTGTGGGACTTGTTCTATTAGTCCATCTATGCTGACTTCCATCAGGTTGCAAATTCAATATAATTTTTTTATGCATCTAGCTCTGAAAAAATATTTAGGCTTCTAGCAGTGTGTGTGGCTTGTTCTATTAGTTCATCTATACTAACCTACACCAGGTTGCAAATTCAATATAATTTTTTTCTGCATCTAGCTCTGAAAAAATATTTCAGCTTCTAACAGTGTGTGGGACTTGTTCTATTAGTCCATCTATACTGACCTCCATCAGGTTGCAAATTCAATATAATTTTTTTCTGCATCTAGCTCTGAAAAAATATTTCGGCTTCTAGCAGTGTGTGGGATTTGTTCTATTAGTCCATCTATGCTGACCTCCATCAGGTTGCAAATTCAATATTATTCTTTTCTGCATCTAGCTCTGAAAAAATATTTCAGCTTCTAGCAGTGTGTGGGACTTGTTCTATTAGTCCATCTATGCTGACCTCCATCAGGTTACAAATTCAATATAATTTTTTTCTGCATCTAGCTCTGAAAAAATATTTAGGCTTCTAGCAGTGTGTGGGGCTTGTTCTATTAGTCCATCTAAACTAACCTACACCAGGTTGCAAATTCAATATAATTTTTTTCTGCATCTAGCTCTGAAAAAATATTTCAGCTTCTAACCGTGTGTTGGACTTGTTCTATTAGTCCATCTATACTGACCTCCATCAGGTTGCAAATTCAATATAATTTTTTTCTGCATCTAGCTCTGAAAAAATATTTTGGCTTCTAGCAGTGTGTGGGACTTGTTCTACTAGTCCCTTTATACTGACCTCCATCAGGTTGCAAATTCAATATAATTTTTTTCTGCATCTAGCTCTGAAAAAATATTTTGGCTTCTAGCAGTGTGTGGGACTTGTTCTATTAGTCCATCTATGCTGACCTCCATCAGATTGCAAATTCAATATAATTTTTTTCTGCATCTAGCTCTGAAAAAATATTTAGGCTTCTAGCAGTGTGTGGGGCTTGTTCTATTAGTCCATCTATACTAACCTACACCAGGTTGCAAATTCAATATAATTTTTTTCTGCATCTAGCTCTGAAAAAATATTTCAGCTTCTAACAGTGTGTGGGACTTGTTCTATTAGTCCATCTATACTGACCTCCATCAGGTTGCAAATTCAATATAATTTTTTTCTGCATCTAGCTCTGAAAAAATATTTTGGCTTCTAGCAGTGTGTGGGACTTGTTCTATTAGTTCATCTATACTGACCTCCATCAGGTTGCAAATTCAATATAATTTTTTTCTGCATCTAGCTCTGAAAAAATATTTAGCCTTCTAGCAGTGTGTGGGACTTGGTCTATTAGTCCATCTATACTAACCTCCTCCAGGTTGCAAATTAAAAATAATTTTTATCTGCATCTAGCTCTGAAAAAATATTTAGGCTTCTAGCAGTGTGTGGGACTTGTTCTATTAGTCCATCTATACTGACCTCCATCAGGTTGCAAATTCAATATAATTCTTTTCTGCATCTAGCTCTGAAAAAATATTTCAGCTTCTAGCAGTGTGTGGGACTTGTTCTATTAGTCCATCTATGCTGACCTCCATCAGGTTGCAAATTCAATATAATTTTTTTCTGCATCTAGCTCTGAAAAAATATTTAGGCTTCTAGCAGTGTGTGGGGCTTGTTCTATTAGTCCATCTATACTAACCTACACCAGGTTGCAAATTCAATATAATTTTTTTCTGCATCTAGCTCTGAAAAAATATTTCAGCTTCTAACAGTGTGTGGGACTTGCTCTATTAGTCCATCTATACTGACCTCAATCAGGTTGCAAATTCAATATAATTTTTTTCTGCATCTAGCTCTGAAAAAATATTTCAGCTTCTAGCAGTGTGTGGGACTTGTTCTATTAGTCCATCTATACTGACCTCCATCAGGTTGCAAATTCAATATAATTTTTTTCTGCATCTAGCTCTGAAAAAATATTTCAGCTTCTAGCAGTGTGTGGTACTTGTTCTATTAGTCCATCTATACTGACCTCCATCAGGTTGCAAATTCAATATAATTTTTTTCTGCATCTAGCTCTGAAAAAAATATTTCAGCTTCTAGCAGTGTGTGGGACTTGTTCTATTAGTCCATCTATACTGACCTCCATCAGGTTGCAAATTCAATATAATTTTTTTCTGCATCTAGCTCTGAAAAAATATTTCAGCTTTTAGCAGTGTGTGGAACTTGTTCTATTAGTCCATCTATACTGACCTCCATCAGGTTGCAAATTCAATATAATTTTTTTCTGCATCTAGCTCTGAAAAAATATTTCAGCTACTGGCAGTGTGTGGGACATGTTCTATTAGTCAATCTATACTGACCTCCATCAGGTTGCAAATTCAATATAATTTTTTTCTGCATCTAGCTCTGAAAAAATATTTTGGCTTCTAGCAGTGTGTGGGGCTTGTTCTATTTGTCCATCTATACTAAACTACACCAGGTTGCAAATTCAATATAATTTTTTTCTGCATCTAGCTCTGAAAAAATATTTCAGCTTCTAACAGTGTGTGAGACTTGTTCTATTTGTCCATCTATACTGACCTCCATCAGGTTGCAAATTCAATATAATTTTTTTCTGCATCTAGCTCTGAAAAAATATTTTGGCTTCTAGCAGTGTGTGGGACTTGTTCTATTAGTCCATCTATGCTGACCTCCATCAGGTTGCAAATTCAATATAATTTTTTTATGCATCTAGCTCTGAAAAAATATTTAGGCTTCTAGCAGTGTGTGGTACTTGTTCTATTAGTCCATCTATACTGACCTCCATCAGGTTGCAAATTCAATATAATTTTTTTCTGCATCTAGCTCTGAAAAAAATATTTCAGCTTCTAGCAGTGTGTGGGACTTGTTCTATTAGTCCATCTATACTGACCTCCATCAGGTTGCAAATTCAATATAATTTTTTTCTGCATCTAGCTCTGAAAAAATATTTCAGCTACTAGCAGTGTGTGGGACATGTTCTATTAGTCAATCTTTACTGACCTCCATCAGGTTGCAAATTCAATATAATTTTTTTCTGCATCTAGCTCTGAAAAAATATTTCAGCTTCTAGCAGTGTGTGGTACTTGTTCTATTAGTCCATCTATACTGACCTCCATCAGGTTGCAAATTCAATATAATTTTTTTCTGCATCTAGCTCTGAAAAAATATTTCAGCTTTTAGCAGTGTGTGGAACTTGTTCTATTAGTCCATCTATACTGACCTCCATCAGGTTGCAAATTCAATATAATTTTTTTCTGCATCTAGCTCTGAAAAAATATTTCAGCTATTAGCAGTGTGTGGGACTTGTTCTATTAGTCCATCTATGCTGACCTCCATTAGGTTGCAAATTCAATATAATTTTTTTCTGCATCTAGCTCTGAAAAAATATTTATGCTTCTAGCAGTGTGTGGGGCTTGTTCTATTTGTCCATCTATACTAAACTACACCAGGTTGCAAATTCAATATAATTTTTTTCTGCATCTAGCTCTGAAAAAATATTTCAGCTTCTAACAGTGTGTGAGACTTGTTCTATTTGTCCATCTATACTGACCTCCATCAGGTTGCAAATTCAATATAATTTTTTTCTGCATCTAGCTCTGAAAAAATATTTTGACTTCTAGCAGTGTGTGGGACTTGTTCTATTAGTCCATCTATGCTGACCTCCATCAGGTTGCAAATTCAATATAATTTTTTTATGCATCTAGCTCTGAAAAAATATTTCAGCTTCTAGCAGTGTGTGGGACTTGTTCTATTAGTCCATCTATACTGACCTCCATCAGGTTGCAAATTCAATATAATTTTTTTCTGCATCTAGCTCTGAAAAAATATTTCAGCTACTAGCAGTGTGTGGGACATGTTCTATTAGTCAATCTTTACTGACCTCCATCAGGTTGCAAATTCAATATAATTTTTTTCTGCATCTAGCTCTGAAAAAATATTTCAGCTTCTAGCAGTGTGTGGTACTTGTTCTAATAGTCCATCTATACTGACCTCCATCAGGTTGCAAATTCAATATAATTTTTTTCTGCATCTAGCTCTGAAAAAATATTTCAGCTTTTAGCAGTGTGTGGAACTTGTTCTATTAGTCCATCTATACTGACCTCCATCAGGTTGCAAATTCAATATAATTTTTTTCTGCATCTAGCTCTGAAAAAATATTTCAGCTATTAGCAGTGTGTGGGACTTGTTCTATTAGTCCATCTATGCTGACCTCCATTAGGTTGCAAATTCAATATAATTTTTTTCTGCATCTAGCTCTGAAAAAATATTTATGCTTCTAGCAGTGTGTGGGGCTTGTTCTATTTGTCCATCTATACTAAACTACACCAGGTTGCAAATTCAATATAATTTTTTTCTGCATCTAGCTCTGAAAAAATATTTCAGCTTCTAACAGTGTGTGAGACTTGTTCTATTTGTCCATCTATACTGACCTCCATCAGGTTGCAAATTCAATATAATTTTTTTCTGCATCTAGCTCTGAAAAAATATTTTGACTTCTAGCAGTGTGTGGGACTTGTTCTATTAGTCCATCTATGCTGACCTCCATCAGGTTGCAAATTCAATATAATTTTTTTATGCATCTAGCTCTGAAAAAATATTTAGGCTTCTAGCAGTGTGTGGTACTTGTTCTATTAGTCCATCTATACTGACCTCCATCAGGTTGCAAATTCAATATAATTTTTTTCTGCATCTAGCTCTGAAAAAATATTTAGGCTTCTAGCAGTGTGTGGGGCTTATTCTATTAGTCCATCTATACTGACCTCCATCAGGTTGCAAATTCAATATATTTTTTTTCTGCATCTAGCTCTGAAAAAATATTTTGGCTTCTAGCAGTGTGTGGGACTTGTTCTATTAGTCCATCTATACTGACCTCCATCAGGTTGCAAATTCAATATAATTTTTTTCTGCATCTAGCTCTGAAAAAATATTTAGCCTTCTAGCAGTGTGTGGGACTTGGTCTATTAGTCCATCTATACTAACCTCCTCCAGGTTGCAAATTAAAAATAATTTTTATCTGCATCTAGCTCTGAAAAAATATTTAGGCTTCTAGCAGTGTGTGGGACTTGTTCTATTAGTCCATCTATACTGACCTCCATCAGGTTGCAAATTCAATATAATTCTTTTCTGCATCTAGCTCTGAAAAAATATTTCAGCTTCTAGCAGTGTGTGGGACTTGTTCTATTAGTCCATCTATGCTGACCTCCATCAGGTTGCAAATTCAATATAATTTTTTTCTGCATCTAGCTCTGAAAAAATATTTAGGCTTCTAGCAGTGTGTGGGGCTTGTTCTATTAGTCCATCTATACTAACCTACACCAGGTTGCAAATTCAATATAATTTTTTTCTGCATCTAGCTCTGAAAAAATATTTCAGCTTCTAACAGTGTGTAGGACTTGTTCTATTAGTCCATCTATACTGACCTCCATCAGGTTGCAAATTCAATATAATTTTTTTCTGCATCTAGCTCTGAAAAAATATTTTGGCTTCTAGCAGTGTGTGGGACTTGTTCTACTACTCCCTTTATACTGACCTCCATCAGGTTGCAAATTCAATATAATTTTTTTCTGCATCTAGCTCTGAAAAAATATTTTGGCTTCTAGCAGTGTGTGGGACTTGTTCTATTAGTCCATCTATGCTGACCTCCATCAGGTTGCAAATTCAATATAATTTTTTTCTGCATCTAGCTCTGAAAGAATATTTAGGCTTCTAGCAGTGTGTGGGGCTTGTTCTATTAGTCCATCTATACTAACCTACACCAGGTTGCAAATTCAATATAATTTTTTTCTGCATCTAGCTCTGAAAAAATATTTCAGCTTCTAACAGTGTGTGGGACTTGTTCTATTAGTCCATCTATACTGACCTCCATCAGGTTGCAAATTCAATATAATTTTTTTCTGCATCTAGCTCTGAAAAAATATTTTGGCTTCTAGCAGTGTGTGGGACTTGTTCTACTACTCCCTTTATACTGACCTCCATCAGGTTGCAAATTCAATATAATTTTTTTCTGCATCTAGCTCTGAAAAAATATTTTGGCTTCTAGCAGTGTGTGGGACTTGTTCTATTAGTCCATCTATGCTGACCTCCATCAGGTTGCAAATTCAATATAATTTTTTTCTGCATCTAGCTCTGAAAAAATATTTAGGCTTCTAGCAGTGTGTGGGGCTTGTTCTATTAGTCCATCTATACTAACCTACACCAGGTTGCAAATTCAATATAATTTTTTTCTGCATCTAGCTCTGAAAAAATATTTCAGCTTCTAACAGTGTGTGGGACTTGTTCTATTAGTCCATCTATACTGACCTCCATCAGGTTGCAAATTCAATATAATTTTTTTCTGCATCTAGCTCTGAAAAAATATTTTGGCTTCTAGCAGTGTGTGAGACTTGTTCTATTAGTCCATCTATGCTGACCTCCATCAGGTTGCAAATTCAATATAATTTTTTTCTGCATCTAGCTCTGAAAAAATATTTAGGCTTCTAGCAGTGTGTAGGGCTTGTTCTATTAGTCCATCTATACTAACCTACACCAGGTTGCAAATTGAATATAATTTTTTTCTGCATCTAGCTCTGAAAAAATATTTCAGCTTCTAACAGTGTGTGGGACTTGTTCAATTAGTCCATCTATACTGACCTCCATCAGGTTGCAAATTCAATGTAATTTTTTTCTGCATCTAGCTCTGAAAAAATATTTTGGCTTCTAGCAGTGTGTGGGACTTGTTCTATTAGTCCGTCTATACTGACCTCCATCAGGTTGCAAATTCAATATAATTTTTTTCTGCATCTAGCTCTGAAAAAATATTTAGCCTTCTAGCAGTGTGTGGGACTTGGTCTATTAGTCTATCTATACTAACCTCCTCCAGGTTGCAAATTAAAAATAATTTTTATCTGCATCTAGCTCTGAAAACATATTTAGGCTTCTAGCAGTGTGTGGGACTTGTTCTATTAGTCCATCTATACTGACCTCCATCAGGTTGCAAATTCAATATAATTTTTTTCTGCATCTAGCTCTGAAAAAATATTTTGGCTTCTAGCAGTGTGTGGGACTTGTTCTATTAGTCCATCTATGCTGACCTCCATCAGGTTGCAAATTCAATATAATTTTTTTCTGCATCTAGCTCTGAAAAAATATTTAGGCTTCTAGCAGTGTGTGGGGCTTGTTCTATTAGTCCATCTATACTAACCTACACCAGGTTGCAAATTCAATATAATTTTTTTCTGCATCTAGCTCTGAAAAAATATTTCAGCTTCTAACAGTGTGTGGGACTTGTTCTATTAGTCCATCTATACTGACCTCCATCAGGTTGCAAATTCAATATAATTTTTTTTTGCATCTAGCTCTGAAAAAATATTTTGGCTTCTAGCAGTGTGTGGGACTTGTTCTACTACTCCCTTTATACTGACCTCCATCAGGTTGCAAATTCAATATAATTTTTTTCTGCATCTAGCTCTGAAAAAATATTTTGGCTTCTAGCAGTGTGTGGGACTTGTTCTATTAGTCCATCTATGCTGACCTCCATCAGGTTGCAAATTCAATATAATTTTTTTCTGCATCTAGCTCTGAAAAAATATTTAGGCTTCTAGCAGTGTGTGGGGCTTGTTCTATTAGTCCATCTATACTAACCTACACCAGGTTGCAAATTCAATATAATTTTTTTCTGCATCTAGCTCTGAAAAAATATTTCAGCTTCTAACAGTGTGTGGGACTTGTTCTATTAGTCCATCTATACTGACCTCCATCAGGTTGCAAATTCAATATAATTTTTTTCTGCATCTAGCTCTGAAAAAATATTTTGGCTTCTAGCAGTGTGTGAGACTTGTTCTATTAGTCCATCTATGCTGACCTCCATCAGGTTGCAAATTCAATATAATTTTTTTCTGCATCTAGCTCTGAAAAAATATTTAGGCTTCTAGCAGTGTGTAGGGCTTGTTCTATTAGTCCATCTATACTAACCTACACCAGGTTGCAAATTGAATATAATTTTTTTCTGCATCTAGCTCTGAAAAAATATTTCAGCTTCTAACAGTGTGTGGGACTTGTTCAATTAGTCCATCTATACTGACCTCCATCAGGTTGCAAATTCAATGTAATTTTTTTCTGCATCTAGCTCTGAAAAAATATTTTGGCTTCTAGCAGTGTGTGGGACTTGTTCTATTAGTCCATCTATACTGACCTCCATCAGGTTGCAAATTCAATATAATTTTTTTCTGCATCTAGCTCTGAAAAAATATTTAGCCTTCTAGCAGTGTGTGGGACTTGGTCTATTAGTCTATCTATACTAACCTCCTCCAGGTTGCAAATTAAAAATAATTTTTATCTGCATCTAGCTCTGAAAACATATTTAGGCTTCTAGCAGTGTGTGGGACTTGTTCTATTAGTCCATCTATACTGACCTCCATCAGGTTGCAAATTCAATATAATTTTTTTCTGCATCTAGCTCTGAAAAAATATTTAGGCTTCTAGCAGTGTGTGGGACTTGTTCTATTAGTCCATCTATACTGACCTCCATCAGGTTGCAAATTCGATATAATTTTTTTCTGCATCTAGCTCTGAAAAAATATTTCGGCTTCTAGCAGTGTGTGGGACTTGGTCTTTTAGTCCATCTATACTAACTTCCACCAGGTTGCAGATTAAAAATAATTTTTATCTGCATCTAGCTCTGAAAAAATATTTCGGCTTGTAGCAGTGTGTGGTACTCATTGTTTTAGACCATCTATACCAAGCTCCACCAGGTTTGAAATTAACATTCATTTTTAGCTGCATCTAGCCCTGAAAACAATTTTTCTTCCCAATAGTAGTAGCAATAGAAATATGGGGCGCGCGCCTGGCTAGCAAAAATATACGATTCATAACAAAAAACACCAGCCTAGCGCATTGCATTAATAAGATGGCATCATCGTCTCTGCCAGTGCTAGGCCTACTACGCAGGCTAGCATTCCTGTGCCTAAAACACAATGTATGGGTCCGCGCTAGCCACTATGCTGAGGGGTCTAAAGCTGCTGCTAACGCTTTATAACAATTCAATTGGCAGATTTTCACAGAGCTCTTCCCCAACGCCCACCCATCGGGCAACAGTTGCCCACCCTCCCTATGGGATCTAGTGGCGAATAGTTGATGCCATTAATCAGAGCGTCAGTTGCCCCGTCGACGTGGCAAGCATGCGGTAAGGCATGGGAAGAGTGGACACGACTAGTAGCAGGCAGACGGGTTGACCAATGTGAACAAGCCAGATCACAAGTCACCATAGAATTTCTCCACCAGCTAATGATGAGGGTCATATCAGGGGCGTCAGCCCAGCGGTGTCTGACCGGAGTAGCATTTCACTTCCAACTACTGAATTGGGGAGATGTGACAAAGATTCATCATCAGACAATCCATAAAAGGGTGGAAAAGGGGTCAGCCAAGTCAGGAGTGTAGACGTCCCGTGTCACTAAAACTGATTTCTCACATCATATCCCTAACACCATTAATATGACACTCACAATTTGAAGCAACACTACTGTCTACTGCATTTGTGATCGCCTTCTTCGGGGCGCTATGCATAAGCGAATTAGTCCCTCAATCCAAAATTACCACCAGTGGAGGCTTATTACAGCAGGACGTAGTCATAGCCAATAATGCAATACGTCTACGCATACGCCAATCGAAAACGGTTCCAGCGGGCAGGGGCACTTGGGTACTTCTACAACCCACAAACGGTACACTGAGTCGGGTAACAATAGTAAAAACATATCTAACCATCAGATCACAAAGTAATTTCTTCCTATCACACATTGATGGAACGCCATTATCAACATACCAGTTCCAAGCTATAATTAATAAATGCATAACATCGGCAGGGAACCACCCCAAAGATTACGGGACACACTCATTCTGCATAGGCGCGGCCACGGAAGCAGCAAGAGCAGGACTGTCAGAAACGGAAGTTCAGAGGCTAGGGAGATGGCGATCCACGTGTTTGGCGAGATACATAAGACCAGACTTGTTATCCTAACGTGGTTTGTTTCTTTTACAGGTGACGCTAAGCCAACAGTGTGGGTGATAGGCCACTCGTATATATATTGGGCAGAAAAAAGGGCGAAAGTCCTCCCAGGCGGGAGGAAATTAGAGTTTCATAACACATATTTCAACTGGAGAGGTATTAGAGGCCTGCTATGGCCACAGGTACTAATGGAGGTAATCAAGGTAGGGAGAGAGGCAAGAGGTCTGGTCATCTTAGTTATACAGGCGGGGGGAAACAACCTAGGTCATCACAAGAGCGCATAACTAATGGCAATAATGAAACTAGACACTGAGTGCTTCAGAGAATTTTTCACAAAACTAGCTATAGTATGGTCAGAGATTGTGCCGATAGCGGTATGGCAAGGTGCGCGAGACATCACGGCCATCGAACGGACAAGGCGGGTAATAAATATTCGGATGGCAAAATTTAGAAGAGACAGAGGCGGTGTAGTGATACGACAAAGACAACTGGAAGGAGATAAAGCAGGCCTCATACGGCCCGACGGTGTTCACTTAATGGATATTGGACTGGACATATTCCTGTCAGGACTCCAGGACGGAGTGGAACAAGCGTTAAGAGTGATGGGTGGGGGTCAGAGTCCTGCATACGAGTACGCAGGATCCTCCGTGGCCTGGAAATAGAAAGGACATGTTGGAGAGTTACACTTGTTGGCCAACTTGCCGGAGTGGAGACCCAGGGCATGCTGCAACAAGCTGAATTATTTTAGAAATAAAATGCCTTTCTAATGGAAGGAGTATAAAGAGTTAATAAAGCTGTGACCGATCCTCACCCATCCAGTTGTAAGAGTAACATTATTGTATTGTCATGGAAAGGGGGGCGGTAGGGGGGCTGAGCGTCTGGGTTTGGTTGGGGGTCCCCACAGTCTGCCTAGGCTAGATGCATTTAAAAATTCTTATTAGATACACAGGCGGTGCAGCTTGCTTCGCAGCTGGGCTACTATGCCCAAAGTATTGCCTAGGCTAGATGCAGTTAAAAATTCTACGCTGACTAGCAGACACTGAAGCTTTGAAGCAGACCTCTGAGTAAACAGCTCTTCAGACTCAACCATCTGTGTTACCCCAAGCCATAGTGTATGTAGTTTCTTACAGTTAAAAAGGGGGGGAGGGCGACCCAACCCACCTGGAATTGACGATGCCAACGTCACGTAAGACACAGCAAGGGAACTCCAAAAAGTCTCAATTTTTTCCCAAAATTGTGGCACAGACACCACTTAACCCTAGAACGCATACCTGGGGCCTCGCAGGCCCGCCCTGTTAATTGTTTTCTATTTTCTGCAAGATTACTTTAATTAGAATTTTGAAACTCTAGGTATTCTTCATGTATATAGTTGTTTGTCATTTGAGTTTGAGTTATTCCATGTTATTTGCACACAGGCCTAAAAGGCCTCAGGTATGTGAAAGTGTAGATTTTTATGGTCATGCTTTCTAGGATTAAGTGGCATCAATTGCCCCACAGTTGCTTAAAACGGTTGGTGAGGTGATTTTACCAAATCCTCAAGCTTTTAGTCTCCCCAGGATGACACAGGGGTAGAAAAGTCCTTGCGAATCCATGATTTGTTCATCTTTATGAACGTGAGTCTGTCTACATTCTCAGTGGATAGCAGCGTTCGCTTATCTGTTAGCACACCACCAGCAGCGCTGAACACACATTCAGAGAGAACGCTGGCTGCACGGCGTGACAAGATCTCCAAGGCGTGAGTGGCGAGCTCCGGCCATTTTTCGAGATTGAAATCCCAAAATGAGCAAGGGTCCAGTGACACAGTCATGGCTTCGATGTTCACTTGGAGATACTCCTGTACCATCCTCTCTAGGCGCTGACTATGTGTCAGACATCTTGTCTCCTGTGGCCTTGCAAAGGATGGTCTAAAAAAGTGGTGAAACGATTCCACAAAATTGCTGTTACCAGCAGATACTGTGTTACTGTTACGGTTTGAGTGATGAAGACTCGACAGTCCCACGGTTGGCAAGTTAGAACTGTGAGATTCACTACGTGCACCACTGGTGTTTTGTGGAAAAGCACATGTAAGATTCTGCAACAGCGTCTGCAGATACTCCTGCATGCGTAAATCCCTTTTTATGGCAGGAATTATTTCGGCAAATTTACTTTTGTACCGGGGATCTAAGAGTGTGGCAACCCAGTAGTCGGGATTACTTCGAATTCTGACAATCCGAGGGTCATGTTGAAGGTAGTGCAGCAAGAAGGCACTCATGTGTCTTGCGCATCCAGGACGACCAAGTCCTTGTTGTGTTGGTAGCGAGGTAAGAATCATGCTTCCTTCCTCTGCCCTCTCCCCCAACCTCGCACAATAGAAATGTGATCAAGGTCTCCCTCATCTGATGAGTCTTCCATGCCCATCGCCAGGTCATCCTCCACTTCTTCCTCGGCTCCTGCACCTTCCTCAACAGTTGGCTGCTACCATGCGCCCTGGTTAATCCCTCTCCCCCACCCTCCCATGCCTGCCGCCTTGGTGCTGCCGACCGTCTGGACCTTGGAGATGTTATCCCTTCCGCATACGACTCCTCCTCTACTTCCTCCACCTCCTCTTGTCCCACCACCTGACTCTGAATTCTATTTAATGTGTGCTCCAGCATGTAAATCACCGGAATAGTCATGCTGATAATGGCATCGTCGTCAGCACTAAACATCTTCGTCGCCATTTCAAAACTGTGCAGAAGGGTGTGTGGTGCCCCTGAGGGTTCAGTCGCCACAGAGTTACTGCATCTCACCCAGAGGTGTGGTATCTCACCCTCAGGTAAGGAAGGCGTATGGCTCGGGACCCTAACACCTGCATCCAACACATACCCGCAGTGGGGACAGGGCGAGATTGCTCCTAAGGGAGAGCACAGTCCCAGGTCCCTAGCTGGCGGGAGGGTCCTATGTAGTGGGTGCTTAGGGGAACAGCTTAGGGGAGCACATGACAGGGAGAGTATAAATTGGAAGCCATCTTAGAAAGAGCAAGCCAGTCAGAGGAGGAAAAGTGACAGGAGCAGAGGCTCTGCATGAGCTCTGCTCCGGAGGCGGGCCTAGCCTGGGAGGCCCAGGACTGAAGGAGAGAAGAGAGGAGTGGGAGCAGGAAGGCTCCAGGAACTGAAGGGACCCTAGGGGAACGGGCCATGCAGAAGGCCACCCGTACTCCCGCTGCTACCAGGAGGTAGAGGGGTCAGGCCAGATAAGGGGAACCGGTCCCTCAACTAGCGGAGAAACGGCAAGGCTCAACTAGAAACCGGAGGCTGCAGCATTTCATGTACCGCAGGCCAAAGTCCACACCTGTCTCACTAAGAAGGTAGCCACATAGGACCCAGGGGACGGAACACACGTCGCCCACCAAGGCCCGAGGATACCGGATAGAAGTGTCACTGGGTGTGAGGTGCAGGTACTCCGGAGCTATCTGGGGGTGGACTGAGCCCCTCACTGAGTACGCACAGCACGACGGGGGAGATTGCTCTGGTACCTGTAATCTGGACTGCAAAAACTGTGAGTAAAGATCTTGGGACTGCATCACACGGACTCTGTGTTCATTACTGACTCCCTGCACTACAACCACCATCATCCACCCACACTGCCCTGAAGCTACACTCTTCCTGTGGGGAGCAATAATACCATTGCTGCAAAACCACCAGCTTCAGAGGACTGTTCCGCAGCGGCGGCCTCTTTGGCCGCACTCCACAGGTGGCGTAGTCGGACATTATAAAACCCATATATACAAATTACCCTTGGATTGACCGCCCTGGGTCATGGACCGGGTCACCACCACAGTGACTACAACCCCCAGCGTCTACCGGCCCGGCTCCGGGTACCCCACGGCCCAGGGGGCGCGTCAACTTCATAGGTCCCTGATCTGAGACCACTCCTGCAGCGCGATTTGCCCCACCTCTGGATCTCGTTGGCCCAGGCTATGCGTTAGAACGTATTGCACCAGGGCTTGTCGGTGCTGCCACAGTCGCTGCAACATGTGCAGAGTTGAATTCCACCGTGTCGGCACATCGCATTTCAGCCGGTGAACTGGCAGGCCCAACGACTTCTGTAGAGATGTAAGTCATTGAGCTGCGGGATGCGAACGGCGGAAGTGAGCACAAAGCGACCGTGCCCTCTGCAGAAGGCCATCTAGTCCGGGATAGTGGGCTAAAAATTGCTGGACAACCAGGTTCAACACGTGAGCCATACAAGGCACGTGTGTGACATTGCCCCGGCGAAGGGCCGTACACAGGTTTGCAGCATTGTCGCACACGGCCTTCCCTGGTTGCAGGTCCAGTGGAGACAACCATTCATGAAACTGGGTCTCCAGAGCTGACCACAACTCCTCAGCTGTGTGACTCACATTTCCCAGACATTTCAAAGTAAACACTGATGCCGTTGAGCCCTGCTGCCAGCATAGTAAGGAGGTGTGCAGGATTCCTTCTGCGCAGTTAGAAAGCAGGTGGCATTACCAGACAGGCTTTGGGTGCAGGTGGAGGACCGAGAGGAGGTTGAGGAGGCAGAAGCAGTGGAGGAAATTCGAGATAAAGAGGATTGACGCACAACTCGTGGGGATGGTAAGACTTGGACAGCAGCCCCTTGTCCTGCTGTCACCATAGTTTCCCAGTGCCCAGTCAGCGACATGTAAGTGTCTGTGGTGAAATGCACCCTGTCACACACAGAGTTTCTCAAAGAAGCGGTGATGTTGTGTGCGACATGCTGGTGGAGAGCAGGCACACCTTTCTTTGAGAAGTAGTGCCGACTGGGCATCTGGTACTGGGGCACTGCGACGGACATAAGGTCTCGAAAATCCTCTGTGTCCTCCAGGCGGAAAGGCAGCATTTCTGTAGCCAAGAGCTTGCAGATGGTGAAATTCAACCTCTTAGCTTGTCATGGCTAGGAGGAAATGGTCTTTTACTTTTCCACATCTGAGGGACCGAGGGCTGGCTGTTGTGCTTAGACGGGGTTGAGTAGGGTGTCCCCGGCAAACTGCCGGTCTGTGAGGAAAATGCAGGAGGACATGTTAGGTTGCCTTGATCCAAAGGTGGTGCTCTCAATGTCGGAGAGCGCTCAACACCAGCAGGTGTTTCCACTTCCCAATGAACTGACGACCTGCCAATCACACTGGCTGTTGCGGGTAAAGAGGTGGCAGGTCTGCGTCCAAAAACATGTGTGACTGCTGTCCCCCCAGTCACAGAGGATGAAGAGGTTGCGGATGCACAAGAAGGGTCAGACGGTTGTTGGCCCGGCCCGCTAGGCCGCATTGTAGCACAGTGAGCTTCCCACTGCAACTTATGCTTCATATCCATGTGACGGTACATGCATGAAGTACTCAAACTATGGATTTTTTGGCCTCTACTTAGCTTTTGGTGACAAATATTACAGATAACACGAGTTGGGTCATCCTTATTGATCTGAAAAAATGCCCAGGCTATGCAAGGCTTAGAGACCATGCGACCTGAAGAGCCACTACGACTTGTTGTCAGAGGCAGAGTTGTGGTTGAGGATGCAGTTGTTGACGTGCTTCCAGTAATCCGTCTCTGTCCAGGAAGGCGCAACCTAACCTCATCGTCAATAGCATCTGTGACGGCCCGCTGCGCTTGGTATCACAGATCCTAGAAGAGTGCATTGATGGAGTCCTCCACAAGAGGCCCCCATAAACATTCACACATCTCCACCTTCCACATCAGACCAGCAGAGGGAGCCCGTTAGGGATATAAATAGGGAAGGTGGAGCTAGGCAGTTCAGTTCCTCTGAAGAGTTCCTGCAGTAGAGAAGCCTAAGAGAGGTCAATCTGCAGTGGAGCTCAGTCTAGTCTAGAGAACTCAGTTAATAGTTCAGCAGTGGAGCACGAGGCTCCTGCTAGCTAGATTCAGGGAGCCCAGATAGAGCTTAAGGTGTGCCGGCGCCATAAGATCGGTGAAGCGCGGCAAGCTGCCGTTAGTGTGTATAGCCTAGTGAGGGTCCGAGTAGGCTGAAGGCGAGTGGCGAGTTAGTACATAAGGGGCAGAGGAGCTTAACCAGCTCACCCCGAAGCATTTACCGGACACCAGATCCGAGCTTACCGGGATCTCTATGACCCAGTAAGGCATAACCGGAATCCCTGGAGAACTACAAGTCCCAGGATCGCTAAGGTGCTGATACGTAACAGAGCCAGGAGACGCTTAGGCCCCGCATGCTGGGAGCGTGAACTCCAAGAGAAGGCCCTACCACAAGGTCAGCCAGCGCAGGACAGAGACAAAGTTAGGCCTAGCTCCAGGCAGGTCAGAAACTTACTACGCAGAGGCAAGAAACAGGAGGCCCTACACCCGCTCATTGGGGAGGATCCTGATATGCACCCTTCACCCTACAGTGCTCCGGGATGTGCCTGAATTTCCACCAGTAAAAGGTACTGAAGTGACTACCGTGTCCATTCCCGTTCTTGCTCTGACCCAGCTGGGTCTCGCCTGTCCTGCATTCCCCCTGCATACGCTGCCCTGAGACCTAGCTCCACCTGTGGGGAGCTATACCATCGAGCTGCCTTATCACCGGCCTCAGTGGACTGCTGCAGCGCTGGTGCTCCTCACCAGATACCACAGGTGGCGTCACGAACTCTTATAAAATTAACAATTATCCACCCTTTTAAAGAGTGACCCCAGGGTACGGGCCAGGGAGCCGACCACCGCGACATCCCCAAGGCCAGGCAAAGGCCCGGGTACCGAGTCATCCACATCCCCTGGGCTAGTCACATCCTCCTCCACCTCCTCTGCTGACCTCATCAACTGGCTGACTGTGGGTTGACAGTAAGTGGGATCTCCAACCTCGTCATCATCACCCTGTGTGTTCTCACACCCGTCATCCTCAGAGCCAACCTCTTCCTGCCCTGACCGAAAAGTAAAGTTGTCGCTCCAATCAGGTATTTGAGTCTCATCATCGTCTTCATCATTGTCTCCACCAACAGGAGTTACAGTTTGGGAACGAGGGTCTACATTATGCTCAGAACCTTCTTCATCTGGTCCTGGTCCCTGGATCCGACTTATGAAGATTCTGGGCATCAGTGCAGATCATTTCCTCGTCTGGATTAACAGAAGCTCTGGAGCAGACCTCCATTTCCCAGGCTATAGTATGAGTAAACAGCTGTGCAGACTCAACCATCTGTGTTACCCCATACTCAGACGGGCAGCTGGAAACTTGGGAGCTGTGAGGAAGCAAGTGCGATTGGGGTGACACCTCTGAGGACTGGAGTATTTGTGATGCTGAAATTGAGGTGGAGGAGAGCCCACTTGAAGGAGCACTTGATATCCGTTGAAGCACCTGCTGTTTTTGTGCCTCATCTGGAATTTGTAGCGATGGGCGTGTCCGTAAGAAAGGGATCGTATCACATTGTCCACGAAAAGAAGTAGACATCTTAGTTTGGCTGGAAGATGTTCTTTCTTCTGCAGATATTACTCCCCCCCCACCGTGGGGGGGCTCGACCCACTAGCGGACAGGCACCAGTATTGGGAGAGGGGGGCTGGCCGTCAGGGTCCACCGCGGCTCTGGCACAAACCCGGCGACACGGAGGTCGCACGGGCAGGAACGGACTGGCCGTGTCGGCTTCGCACTTTTTTGGTTTTAGAAGGGCATGACATGCCTATATCTGTGTCTCCCCCTCCTTTTACTCCTCCACCTCTTTTCTTTTCGCATGACTATATGTACTTGTCACTTTTCCATGTGTTAGTTGTGTCTTCTGAGCAGTTTGTCAGCTCTTGGACACCTTTGAAGGTGTTTTCTATGTGTTTCTATGTGTTTTTCTTTG